>NC_042617.1:575171717-575771717 GCF_901001135.1 Rhinatrema bivittatum
GTTTGCATTTTTAAATAGTCAGTCAATAAGGTAGCAGTAGGTAGTGTGTTTATTTTTTAAAAAGTCTGCCTGACTATTAAAGTGTCCTCCAGACTTTTAAAGAGCTAAGTGTTTTATTTAATAAATAACTGAGTGCATTGTATTGAAAAACAAAAAAAACCACAAAAAAAAAAAAAAAAAAAACCCAACAAAAAAGTAGCCAGAAGCTAGAAATAAGCTAGGAGCAGTATATACCAAAGTAAAAAAGTTGAATATTTCAGCTCAGTTACTCACCTTGGAAAGGTGTTGAGGTAGTGTGATTAGGTTTGAATAGGGAACAACATTTGTTAATCAAGGGAGCTGTGAGTCACTCAGGCTGACTAACTAAGTGTGAAGATTGTGTGTTTTGTTAATAGGTACTATTGTGTATTTGTGAATAGGTGCTATTCTTTGTTAATCAGCACAGCAGTGAGTCACTCAGGAAATCTAACTGAAAGGTCACGCAGGAAATCTAACTGAAAGGTCACTCAGGAAATCTAACTGAAGTGTACATCTCCTAAGGGATTATTTTGCACTAATTTACTTTAGAAGCACATTATAAATTAGAAGGAAAGAGCTCAGTAACCCACATTCCAGTGGAAACACTGAGAGGAGAGGATCACCTTGCTGGTGGCTGAAAGGAATCAGTAAGTTTTTGCTTGGGACATTGACATTGACTTTTTTAAAAGTATTGGGGCAAAGTTAACTATTTGGGAATATTATTTAGTGTGTTTGTGTGTTTGTGCCTTTAATAGTCAGTCAGTAAATAAAACAAGTTAGACTGTTTGCATTTTTAAATAGTCAGTCAATAAGGTAGCAGTAGGTAGTGTGTTTATTTTTTAAAAAGTCTGCCTGACTATTAAAGTGTCCTCCAGACTTTTAAAGAGCTAAGTGTTTTATTTAATAAATAACTGAGTGCATTGTATTGAAAAAAAAAAAAAACCACAAAAAAAAAAAAAAAAAAAACCCAACAAAAAAGTAGCCAGAAGCTAGAAATAAGCTAGGAGCAGTATATACCAAAGTAAAAAAGTTGAATATTTCAGCTCAGTTACTCACCTTGGAAAGGTGTTGAGGTAGTGTGATTAGGTTTGAATAGGGAACAACATTTGTTAATCAAGGGAGCTGTGAGTCACTCAGGCTGACTAACTAAGTGTGAAGATTGTGTGTTTTGTTAATAGGTACTATTGTGTATTTGTGAATAGGTGCTATTCTTTGTTAATCAGCACAGCAGTGAGTCACTCAGGAAATCTAACTGAAAGGTCACGCAGGAAATCTAACTGAAAGGTCACTCAGGAAATCTAACTGAAGTGTACATCTCCTAAGGGATTATTTTGCACTAATTTACTTTAGAAGCACATTATAAATTAGAAGGAAAGAGCTCAGTAACCCACATTCCAGTGGAAACACTGAGAGGAGAGGATCACCTTGCTGGTGGCTGAAAGGAATCAGTAAGTTTTTGCTTGGGACATTGACATTGACTTTTTTAAAAGTATTGGGGCAAAGTTAACTATTTGGGAATATTATTTAGTGTGTTTGTGTGTTTGTGCCTTTAATAGTCAGTCAGTAAATAAAACAAGTTAGACTGTTTGCATTTTTAAATAGTCAGTCAATAAGGTAGCAGTAGGTAGTGTGTTTATTTTTTAAAAAGTCTGCCTGACTATTAAAGTGTCCTCCAGACTTTTAAAGAGCTAAGTGTTTTATTTAATAAATAACTGAGTGCATTGTATTGAAAAACAAAAAAAACCACAAAAAAAAAAAAAAAAAAAACCCAACAAAAAAGTAGCCAGAAGCTAGAAATAAGCTAGGAGCAGTATATACCAAAGTAAAAAAGTTGAATATTTCAGCTCAGTTACTCACCTTGGAAAGGTGTTGAGGTAGTGTGATTAGGTTTGAATAGGGAACAACATTTGTTAATCAAGGGAGCTGTGAGTCACTCAGGCTGACTAACTAAGTGTGAAGATTGTGTGTTTTGTTAATAGGTACTATTGTGTATTTGTGAATAGGTGCTATTCTTTGTTAATCAGCACAGCAGTGAGTCACTCAGGAAATCTAACTGAAAGGTCACGCAGGAAATCTAACTGAAAGGTCACTCAGGAAATCTAACTGAAGTGTACATCTCCTAAGGGATTATTTTGCACTAATTTACTTTAGAAGCACATTATAAATTAGAAGGAAAGAGCTCAGTAACCCACATTCCAGTGGAAACACTGAGAGGAGAGGATCACCTTGCTGGTGGCTGAAAGGAATCAGTAAGTTTTTGCTTGGGACATTGACATTGACTTTTTTAAAAGTATTGGGGCAAAGTTAACTATTTGGGAATATTATTTAGTGTGTTTGTGTGTTTGTGCCTTTAATAGTCAGTCAGTAAATAAAACAAGTTAGACTGTTTGCATTTTTAAATAGTCAGTCAATAAGGTAGCAGTAGGTAGTGTGTTTATTTTTTAAAAAGTCTGCCTGACTATTAAAGTGTCCTCCAGACTTTTAAAGAGCTAAGTGTTTTATTTAATAAATAACTGAGTGCATTGTATTGAAAAACAAAAAAAACCACAAAAAAAAAAAAAAAAAAAACCCAACAAAAAAGTAGCCAGAAGCTAGAAATAAGCTAGGAGCAGTATATACCAAAGTAAAAAAGTTGAATATTTCAGCTCAGTTACTCACCTTGGAAAGGTGTTGAGGTAGTGTGATTAGGTTTGAATAGGGAACAACATTTGTTAATCAAGGGAGCTGTGAGTCACTCAGGCTGACTAACTAAAGTTAGACTGTTTGTAATTCCCAACCCTCCCACCCCTCGCCCACCCACCCCAAGCTCATCCCTGAATTTATAGGCAGGTGCCACTTGCACAAAAAAAAAACCCAAAAAAAAAAAAAAAACCCCATCAACAAAAACTTTATTGAGAATTCGATCAGACCCCAGTAGGCCACTACCAGACATATAGTGAATTCACTAATACATTTAAAGGAACTTAGACACATTCCTAATCCCATAGCAACCTAAAACTTAACTAGGAACTGATCAAAATTGAGATGAAGGCAGCAGTCCAGCAGCAAGAGGGGGGCTTCCCAGTCTTTTGCATCGAGTGTCACATGTATGATTTTTTCCCACCGGTGAGAAGTTGTACATGTGCACGCGATGCAAAGAGCTCCTGGCTCTCAGAGAACGAGTCCGATCTCTGGAGGCTAGAGTGGCAGACCTGGAGGAGCTGAGGGAGACAGAGAGGTATATAGATGAGACCTTCAGGGACATAGTAGTCCAGTCCCAACTTCAGACTGGCAGCCCTGGTGCTGCCTTGGAGGAAGAAGGTCTCATAATGGGAGAGCACCAACCAGATGTAGCAGGAAAGGATCCTGTAGCAAGGACCTGCTCTCTAGGTGATGCATTGTCCTTTCGCACTGAGGATATCTCCCCAAGGCCTACTGCCCAGGAGGGAAGGGTTAGGTCGGCCGTCATAGTTGGTGATTCGATTATTAGGAATGTAGATAGCTGGGTGGCTGGTGGGCGTGAGGATCGCCTGGTAACATGCCTACCTGGTGCGAAGGTGGCGGACCTCACGCGTCACCTAGATAGGATTTTAGACAGTGCTGGGGAGGAGCCGGCTGTCGTGGTACACGTGGGCACCAACGACATAGGAAAATGTGGGAGGGAGGTTCTGGAAGCCAAATTTAGGCTCTTAGGTAGAAAGATTAAATCCAGAACCTCCAGGGTAGCATTCTCTGAAATGCTCCCTGTTCCACGCGCAGGTCACCAGAGGCAGGCAGAGCTCCGGAGTCTCAATGCGTGGATGAGACGATGGTGCAAGGAAGAGGGATTCAGTTTTGTTAGGAACTGGGGAACCTTTTGGGGAAGGGGGAGTCTCTTCCGAAGGGATGGGCTCCACCTTAACCAGGATGGAACCAGACTGCTGGCGCTAACCCTTAAAAAGGAGATAGAGCAGCTTTTAAACTAGAACAAAGGGGAAAGCCGACAGTCGCTCAGCAGCGCATGGTTCGGAGAGATGTATCTTTAAAGGATACTAATGATGCACTAGAATTAGGGCATCCCGACAGTGAGGTTCCAATAATTAGAAAAGTAGTCCAAATGCCTGTAACTAAAAACTCACCTGAGCTAAAAAATTCTAACTTATCCCTATCAATTAAAAAGCAGAATAAAAATACAATCAAAAAACAAACTTTGAAATGTTTGTATGCTAATGCCAGAAGTCTAAGAAGTAAGATGGGAGAATTAGAATGTATAGCAGTAAATGATGACATAGACTTAATTGGCATCTCAGAGACATGGTGGAAAGAGGATAACCAATGGGACAGTGCTATACCGGGGTACAAATTATATCGCAATGACAGAGAGGAGCAGTCGGGAGGAGGTGTGGCGCTTTATGTCCGGGATGGCATAGAGTCCAACAGGATAAACATCCTGCATGAGACTAAATACAAAATTGAATCTTTATGGGTAGAAATCCCTTGTGTATCAGGGAAGACTACAGTGATAGGGGTATACTACCGTCCACCTGGTCAAGATGGTGAGATGGACAGTGAAATGCTAAGAGAAATTAGGGAAGCCAACCAAATTGGTAGTGCAGTAATAATGGGAGACTTCAATTACCCCAATATAGACTGGGTAAATGTATCATCGGGTCACGCTAGAGAGATAACGTTCCTGGATGGAATAAATGATAGCTTTATGGAGCAAATGGTTCAGGAACCGACGAGAGAGGGAGCAATTTTAGATCTAATTCTCAGTGGAGCACAGGACTTGGTGAGAGAGGTAACGGTGGTGGGGCCGCTTGGCAATAGTGATCATAATATGATCAGATTTGATTAATGACTGGAAAAGGAACAGTGTGCAAATCCAAAGCTCTCGTGCTAAACTTTCAAAAGGGAAACTTTGATAAATGAGAAAAATTGTTAGAAAAAAACTGAAAGGAGCAGCTACAAAAGTAAAAAATGTCCAAGAGGCGTGGTCATTGTTAAAAAATACCATTCTAGAAGCACAGTCCAGATGTATTCCACACATTAAGAAAGGTGGAAAGAAGGCAAAACGATTACCGGCATGGTTAAAAGGGGAGGTGAAAGAAGCTATTTTAGCCAAAAGATCTTCATTCAAAAATTGGAAGAAGGATCCAACAGAAGAAAATAGGATAAAGCATAAACATTGGCAAGTTAAATGTAAGACATTGATAAGACAGGCTAAGAGAGAATTTGAAAAAAAGTTGGCTGTAGAGGCAAAAACTCACAGTAAAAACTTTTTTAAATATATCCGAAGCAGAAAGCCTGTGAGGGAGTCAGTTGGACCTTTAGATGATCGAGGGGTTAAAGGGGCACTTAGAGAAGATAAGGCCATCGCGGAAAGATTAAATGATTTCTTTGCTTCGGTGTTTACTGAAGAGGATGTTGGGGAGGTACCCGTAATGGAGAAGGTTTTCATGGGTAATGATTCAGATGGACTGAATCAAATCACGGTGAACCTAGAAGATGTGGTAGGCCTGATTGACAAACTGAAGAGTAGTAAATCACCTGGACCGGATGGTATACACCCCAGAGTTCTGAAGGAACTAAAAAATGAAATTTCAGACCTATTAGTAAAAATTTGTAACTTATCATTAAAATCATCCATTGTACCTGAAGACTGGAGGATAGCAAATGTAACCCCAATATTTAAAAAGGGCTCCAGGGGCGATCCGGGAAACTACAGACCGGTTAGCCTGACTTCAGTGCCAGGAAAAATAGTGGAAAGTGTTCTAAACATCAAAATCACAGAACATATAGAAAGACATGGTTTAATGGAACAAAGTCAGCATGGCTTTACCCAGGGCAAGTCTTGCCTCACAAATCTGCTTCACTTTTTGAAGGAGTTAATAAACATGTGGATAAAGGTGAACCGGTAGATATAGTATACTTGGATTTTCAGAAGGCGTTTGACAAAGTTCCTCATGAGAGGCTTCTAGGAAAAGTAAAAAGTCATGGGATAGGTGGCGATGTCCTTTCGTGGATTGCAAACTGGCTAAAAGACAGGAAACAGAGAGTAGGATTAAATGGGCAATTTTCTCAGTGGAAGGGAGTGGACAGTGGAGTGCCTCAGGGATCTGTATTGGGACCCTTACTGTTCAATATATTTATAAATGATCTGGAAAGAAATACGACGAGTGAGATAATCAAATTTGCAGATGACACAAAATTGTGCAGAGTAGTTAAATCACAAGCAGATTGTGATAAATTGCAGGAAGACCTTGTGAGACTGGAAAATTGGGCATCCAAATGGCAGATGAAATTTAATGTGGAAAAGTGCAAGGTGATGCATATAGGGAAAAATAACCCATGCTATAATTACACGATGTTGGGTTCCATATTAGGTGCTACAACCCAAGAAAGAGATCTAGGTGTCATAGTGGATAACACATTGAAATCGTCGGTTCAGTGTGCTGCGGCAGTCAAAAAAGCAAACAGAATGTTGGGAATTATTAGAAAAGGAATGATGAATAAAACGGAAAATGTCATAATGCCTCTGTATCGCTCCATGGTGAGACCGCACCTTGAATACTGTGTACAATTCTGGTCGCCGCATCTCAAAAAAGATATAATTGCGATGGAGAAGGTACAGAGAAGGGCTACCAAAATGATAAGGGGAATGGAACAACTCCCCTATGAGGAAAGACTAAAGAGATTAGGACTTTTCAGCTTGGAGAAGAGACGACTGAGGGGGGATATGATAGAGGTGTTTAAAATCATGAGAGGTCTAGAACGGGTAGATGTGAATCGGTTATTTACTCTTTCAGATAGTAGAAGGACTAGGGGACACTCCATGAAGTTAGCATGGGGCACATTTAAAACTAATCGGAGAAAGTTCTTTTTTACTCAACGCACAATTAAACTCTGGAATTTGTTGCCAGAGAATGTGGTTCGTGCAGGTAGTATAGCTGTGTTTAAAAAAGGATTGGATAAGTTCTTGGAGGAGAAGTCCATTACCTGCTATTAGGTTCACTTAGAGAATAGCCACTGCCATTAGCAATGGTTACATGGAATAGACTTAGTTTTTGGGTACTTGCCAGGTTCTTATGGCCTGGATTGGCCACTGTTGGAAACAGGATGCTGGGCTTGATGGACCCTTGGTCTGACCCAGTATGGCATTTTCTTATGTTCTTATGTTCTGTGACATAGTAAGGGCAAAGGCTATCGGCGCCATTTTGGTTACTGGCAGCCGATGGCCCAAGTGCAGGAGATTGCTCCCGGACCCCCGCTGGACCACCAGGGTTTTTTGGCAAGTCTTGGGGGACCCTCCTGACCCCCACAAGACTTACCAAAAGTCCAGCGGGGGTCCGGGAGCGACCTCCTGCACTTGGACCGTCAGCTGCCAGTATTCAAAATGGCGCCAATAGCCTTTGCCCTTACTATGTCACAGGGGCTACTGGTGCCATTGGTAAGGGCACATGGTAAGGGCAAAGGGCCATCGGCGCCATTTTGATTAGTGGCAGCCAACGGCCCGAGAGCGGGAGATCACGGGAGATCGCTCCCGGGACCCCCACTGGACCACCAGGTACCTGTAAAAAGTTTTTGTGGGGGTCGGGAGGGTGGGGGAAGCTAAGGGGTTACTTTTAAAGGGTCGGGTGAGTTTTTTGTTTATCGGCTGGGGCGCAGCCGGTAAACAAAATGCGATTGGGCCCGATGGAAAAAACCCACATGTGAATCCGAACCGGAATCCGAACCGATTCCGGTTCCAATTCACATCTCTAGTGCAGAGCACTATGTAGTGAAGTATGGTCATTCTTTCACCCACTGCACTGTCAAGTAATACTGCAAGTACAGGGTTTCTTTCCATTAAATTTCACAAGTATTGATTAGCTACCATGCCTGGCTAATCACATCCTTGAGCTGCAAGGATGCTCGTTCACGTGTGGTATGAAAGGGTTGCAGAACCCCACCTAGTCTGGGTGCCCTAGATGCAGAAGAAGTCTTTGTGCTGGTGTGGACATCCATTATTGTCAGCACTAATGTATCCACTCCATGTCCTGGCAGTATAGGGTTAGAATAGTGTGTTTCCATGTTCCGCAGAGCAAGCTAAGCACTTACCCTATAGTAAGCGACATACTTCACCACAATGAACACATGCCTTCTTGTAGATGTGTACATGTTGTGGCTTTGCAAATGTTAATATCCTTACTAGGGAAGACTTAGGGTTGGTAGACACTTACAGCTACTGCATGACCATTTGCTATTTGCATTGTGCCTACACTATATGCAGCACAATGCCACACTCTCTAAACACACCATGAACAAGGGTGTTGCTTGTGCTGTGTAGATGCCCACCTTCTATACAGTGGCTTACAACAGTGCTACTGGCCTGGCATCGCAACTCTGTTTAAGGGGTCAACAGGTCATATAACTTGATCTTCTATAAACTCGTACTTTATGTAAAAATACTTTTTTTATGCAGACATTTATGTGGGACCAACAACTCTAAGCTCTTCAATTTTATAAAAGAGCCAATTCAGGAGGAAAGTCCATTTTACTTTATTTAATCCTATCTATATATTTTTTATGTTATTTTGTATTTTTTCAAAAATCTTTAGAAATCACCAAAAATATTTAGAAATCACCAAAAACAGTCCCGCACATTCACAGAACAAAATTCCTTTTCAAATGAGTATTCCCGCACTTGTCCAATCGGACATGTGGTGACAAGAAAAGTGCGGGAATACTTTGATGCTCATCAGGGCTGGGTCAAGGGGAGTCGGGGGCAGAGGCTAGCTGGTTTCAGTTCCATTCCCCCTACCTCGCTTGCTGTGTTTCTCTGGCCCGCGACCAGTACACGCTGCTCACAACCCTCTAATGCTCTTTGCCACTGCTCTTGGGTGGCTAAAGCTCGCTGCCCTAGGCAAGCGCGTCATGGCCGCACTGGCCCAGGTCTGCATTGCCATTTTCCCTCCACACAGGAAATGGAGCCATTTCACTGTGCTGCTCACACATTTCCCCAATTGGGTGTTGAGGTTTGTGCGGGCTTCCACCCAGCGGCTGTAAAAACATAGTCTGGCAGTGTTGTCAGCTCTACTGCCCCACAGAGGCCTATACCTCTTCCCCTACTTGGAAATAAGGCTTGTCTGGATTTCCACGCAGGAGGGTGCCCTGCAGCTCCTCTAATTCACAGCCAAGGTGCTACCATCACTGGAATTAGTGATCATCTTCCCACACTCATACCTCACACTGAACACTTGGCTGCTGTTCATTGGGCCCCTTATTCACAACTGTCTGGCCAGAGCCTTTCTCCTTCGGGAAGGTCCAGTCGCCATGGCAGAGATGACAGCATCTATCGGGCTGGCTCTATGGTCATGTGGACACGAAGACAGTATTGATCACGACAGACATGCACATTGCTATATGGCACAGCAAAAAGCAGGGTGGCATGGCCTCCTCACAATTGTGGGAGGAGTCAGTGCAGATCTGGTCCTGGTCCCTGTGCAGGGACATGCTCTTATGAACAGTGTACCATGCAGGCAGGCCAAACATTGTAGTGGACCGTATGAGCTGGAATGAACAGGCCCACGCGTGTTTGCTGAAGTTGGCTGTTTGGGCCTACATCTAACTCCTGAAGGTGATTTGGTACTTTCATCTCTTTGCCTATCCCCATTTTTTAAGATGGTGCCAGCCGTCCATTGCTCCTACCATGTGAACAGAGGCCAGCCAATGGCACCGATAGCCCCTGTCACGTGGTAAGGGGAAAGGGCCATTGGCGCCATTTTGATTACTGGCAGCCGACAGCCCGAGAGCGGGAGATTGCTGCTGGGACCCCCGCTGGATCATCAGGGACTTTCGGCAAGTTTTGGGGGGGTCAGGAGGGTGGGGTGTTGCAATTAATTAAGGTTGAAGGGTTGGGGCGGGTTTCATTCTGGGGCAGATGAAATAAAATCGGCCTGAACGGCAGGAAAACAAAATTTCCCACGGTGGGCCGATAACAAATGCCGAACCACATCTCTAATATTCACACAAGCGTATGCAGCAGCAGAAGCTATATATTATCACTCCCATTAATTATGCATCATGTTGTAGTAGCCATCCTATGTGTTCCCTGCTTAACATTGCTGTGTACAGAGTATGTGCTGGCAAGGCCCTCACACAACACATGCAGAATGAAAAGTGGTCGGTGTAGCTGCACTCCGCAAATGAAGCTTATGTTGAGGAAACAAAGATCTTCGCATAGTGAAGGTGCACGTGAGTCTGTATGCCTCATTAACAAGAATTACCTTTTAAGAACCAACCATATGCATATGACAGTGATGCGATTTGAGAGAGACAGAGGTAAGGCCTGTAAACCGTACCTATATATGATCTTATCTTCTCTGGTCAAAGATGTGACAGCTGTCAGTGTGCTGTGACTGATGGAGTCAAGGCTGTACAGTACTTCTGCCACTGCTGTGCCTTCACTATCCTGCAAGTGCTTTGTCACATAGCAGAGAATGCCTACCACACATATATCACATCAGCACTGGCAAGCGCTAGCCCTTGTGCACATCACTTGTGAGACATTTGGCAGCACTCATTGAATATATGGCCTCCATGTAGGGGTGCATGTATTCAGAAAGGGTAAGGCAAACTCAATTACCTAGACATATACACAATGCAATAAGTGACACACCCATCACTGTAAGCTTCAACAAAGCGGTAACGGAAGATGTAACTATGAACATGTCTCATGTGTGCTGTATTGTGGCCATCCGTGCTGAATGGCTAAAAAGACCATGCTGCTATTTAATGTACATTTAAGCTACTTCCCCACTCTACCAACCTCCATTCTGTCTACCTGTATACATGAAGTTCTTGAACCTAGTGTTACGTCTATGGTAAACTACAGAACCACAGCAGTGCAGGAACCTGAAGCATGTGCTCCAGTGACAACGTGATAACAGTGGGACATCTCCTTGTCAGGGAATTCAAGAGGTGCAGCCATGATGGCTGTCACGGCACATGGTCATAGATAGGGTCTCCACAGCCATAGCAGACATGCCTGTTTTTCAATGGCAAATGAGCTGAAATGAAGGTCACACACATGTTGACAAGTTCACATTGATAGTTAATATTTTATTACATGTACACTGTTATGGTCCATCACCAACAGTTTGGATGAGCAGCCATATGGTTTTATTTTTGGTGTACACATTCAGCTAGTTATGCAAGTTTCATAACAGGTTCAAAAAAGGTTTGGATAAGTTCTTGGAGGAGAGGTCCATTAACTGCTATTAATCAAGTTTACTTAGGGAATAGATACTGCTATTAATCATCTTGGTGTTTGGGTAATTGCCAGGTTCTTGTGACCTGGTTTGGCTTCTGTTGGAAACAGGATGCTGGGCTTGATGGACCCTTGGTCTGACCCAGCATGGCAAATTCTTATGTTCTTAAGTACAGGAGCTCCTACCAAGAGTCAGCCAGACCTCCCCTGCTGGGGGAAAGGATAGTCCTGGGCCATCTTTAAAAGTGTGTCTGGCTGCCACTCACTGTGTTCTCCTAGACTCATGTATGCACACATGGGGGATCAGGTGTGGGATCAGGATGTATAGCCATTGGTGTTCCATGGCAAAGAGCCACATTATGGAAAACACAGCACAGCAAGATAATCCTAGCACCTTTGGGTAGAGCATACATTAAAGCTCCCCCTGTCTTGTCCAAACACCGAAAGTGGTTTTTCAGAAGGTTTTTCACAGCATGTAGCACATAATGCATTATTGTATCTCATCTGTGACGGCGTGTTGGGCATGTGCATGGGGGTCAGAAGCCAGGGCCTGCATCCATACCCTGAGACTCCTGTAGCAATGTCAGATGAAAGCCATTAGAGTTCTCAGTCTTATTGACAGATGTGACTACCTCACCACAACATCCTCTAGCACTATATAAGATAGGCTGTCGCTTGGTTGAGTCGACCTGATTCTGGTAGCCTGACAGGCTAATAAATCTATCCTGTTGGCTACAGCATGTATTGTGCATACTGGAAGTATAGCGTCACTGGCCCTCATAACCACACTAATGTTACTGGTGTGTATCTGCCTGCAAACCTTCAGGATTATCGTAAATGCTCAGATACCTGTGCTAAAAGGTTATGCGGTATCTAATGCTGTTACGGTTATTGTCCATATGTGCTATGCAGTAAGTTCAATATAGCAAACCTTTCAACAAAACATAAAGAGGTAAGAAGGCAGGCCAGCGACATGGACAGCTGAATGATAGTGGTTCAAGTGTCTGACGAGGATCAGAAACCTCACTATCTTACTAACACCTCAGTAACTGAGCACACCTAACATCGCTGTGCCAGCAATGGGCACCATTCATAGTTGACACTGACATGAACCATTGGAAGAGAAGCAAGGTGGAGGAGCCGAACATGTGCTTTTAAGTAAGAAATGCATGCGACATAGAGACTGTTTCCTTTTGTCCATTCTGTGGCTTGTGTGATACAGCACTTTGGCAGGGCATAGAAACATGTTTGGAAAAGACCAAATGTGGCACTAAAAGTTGCATTTTGAAGCATTGAAGCCAGGTGTTATGCCAGCAATCGTGTCTAACCTCACAAAGCATCCCATTTGGGTGGCATTACACACAGTCACATAGACAGAGATGGAATAGATCTGGAAAAGTGTCTCTGCCTACAAGCCAACCATTACCATACAGGCCGGCCTCAAAATTTCAAAACGGAACAGATTGCCTGAATTATAAAGGAATCATGCGCTGCTCCCGGGAACCTCGCCATCATATCGAGCATCCGCATTCTGGCATCACAGACCATTTGCACATTGAGGGAGTGGAAGAGCTTTCTGTTGCGGTACACCTCCTCCCTTTCACGTGGTGGAATGATAGCCACATGTGCAGTCAATAGCTCCAATGACGTTAGGAAAGTGTGCAAAATCATTGAAAACTTGCTTCAAGTCCATCAAGCCCTGCCTGTTGTGAGGAAAGTGTGAGAATCGAGGCATTCAGTCTATTACAGCTTCAATGACCAGGTCCAGACATCGTGAAAAGGTGCTTTGGGACATTCCACCCACGACTGCTACTGTGGATTGGAAGGAGCCGCTTGCGGTGAAATGCAGGGCGGCAAAGAGCTTGGTGAGGCCAGGGACAGCATGGGACTTCTGGTGAGAGGTTCAAGATCCCCTCGTATGTCTTCATATAAGTCCAGTATAGCACGAGAGCTGAGATGATACCTGGTAATCACCTTTAAATTGCAACTGTCAAACTTATGACGGATTCTTCTATCGCAATATTTCAAAATACCATCATGTAACTCCGAAGATAGCTCTAGCCTAGTATATTTTTATATTGACAGTGAGACCTCATATATTATGGTGGGCTATTAATCCGTTTGCCCTTGAACGCCAATGTCAATATTATGCGGTGATATAATTTCAGCTTCACCGTATCAAAATGTTATAATCATCGGTCTCTCTGACAATTGTTAGTGGTAAGTCCTTGTGTCAATGTACACCATATTATAAAGGGCAGTGGAAAAGGTGAACACTTATCGTGGCACAGTGTGCAGATGTGCAGCAGGGTTAAAGCTCTGGCGATGGCCCGACACGGCTCGTGTTTCTGGGAACCTTCTTCAGGGGCCGCAGTATGCCAGTACTGTAATATAATAAAACTAGGTTAAGACTTGAAACGAGAAATTTTTAACACAAACTGCAAGCTGCTCGGTACCTACTTTTTCCCAAGACTGCCGGTATGTTCTGCTGTGGGGCTGCAGCGATATTCGGGCAGCAGGATCTGCCATTTTAGACTACCTGTTTTGTACCTACCTCTGAGGGCGGAAACAATTAATGCTGACGTCAAACCACTTAACTCAAATGGATTAACTAAATGAGCGACGACCATTCCACAGATTCATTGAGACCAAGAGGTGATTCAGATGATAATGTAAAGATCCACCATTGTTCTCGGAAATTCAGTAATTGATTAATGTTGCCACCGCGGGAACTCGGCGTTATTTGTTCCAGGATTGTCCATCGGAGTTGGTCAAAAGTGTGGCCTAATGTGATACAGTGGTTAACCATAGGTGCCTCCATATTTGCGGTATTACACACTTCCATTCATCGTAAAGATACAGAAAGAAACAATCTTCTTAGATATCACAGTTTTCACCCTAGAGCATTTAAACAAGGCCTCCCCGTTAGTCAATTTTTTAGGCTTAGACGCCTATGTTCATCAGATCTCGACTTTAAAACTCAAGCAGGTAACCTTGCAGAGAGGTTTTTTTCTAGGGGATATCCTTACAGTGCAGTATACAAAGCCTTCAAAAGAGCGTGGCACTCCCCACGATCAGGGTTGTTGGAATACAAAATTCAGGCTCCTGTCACCACTGACATTTGTGTACTCACACACACTGATAAATCTTATTTAATTATGCAAAGCATAAAAAGACATTGGCATGTTTTGCAATTGCATCACATTTTTTCTGAGCACCCGTTGTTTGCATACCAACGAAGCAAAAATTTAAAGGACTTTGTAGTGCACGCAGCAATCACTGGTCAGAAAACAGTCATTCAGCAAGGTAATCACATTGGATGTGGCAGTTGTGGAATGTGTGCCACCACAATGGAGGGATCATCTTGGCAACACCCCCGCACAGGCAAGATTTATTATAAAAGATCAGAAACAACCTGTAATTCCACATCGGTGGTTTACTTGATACAGTGTCCGTGCCAATTAACATATGTTGGACGCACAAGCAGGAAAATTAAAACGCGGCTGGTTGAACATTGGAGCCGCCTTAATACCGCAAATATGGAGGCACCTATGGTTAACCACTGTATCACATTAGGCCACACTTTTGACCAACTCCGATGGACAATCCTGGAACAAATAACGCCGAGTTCCCGCGGTGGCAACATTAATCAATTACTGAATTTCCGAGAACAATGGTGGATCTTTACATTATCATCTGAATCACCTCTTGGTCTCAATGAATCTGTGGAATGGTTGTCGCTCATTTAGTTAATCCATTTGAGTTAAGTGGTTTGACGTCAGCATTAATTGTTTCCGCCCTCAGAGGTAGGTACAAAACAGGTAGTCTAAAATGGCAGATCCTGCTGCCCGAATATCGCTGCAGCCCCACAGCAGAACATACCGGCAGTCTTGGGAAAAAGTAGGTACCGAGCAGCTTGCAGTTTGTGTTAAAAATTTCTCGTTTCAAGTCTTAACCTAGTTTTATTATATTACAGTACTGGCATACTGCGGCCCCTGAAGAAGGTTCCCAGAAACACGAGCCGTGTCGGGCCATCGCCAGAGCTTTAACCCTGCTGCACATCTGCACACTGTGCCACGATAAGTGTTCACCTTTTCCACTGCCCTTTATAATATGGTGTACATTGACACAAGGACTTACCACTAACAATTGTCAGAGAGACCGATGATTATAACATTTTGATACGGTGAAGCTGAAATTATATCACCGCATAATATTGACATTGGCGTTCAAGGGCAAACGGATTAATAGCCCGCCATAATATATGAGGTCTCACTGTCAATATAAAAATATACTAGGCTAGAGCTATCTTCGGAGTTACATGATGGTACCTGGTAATCACCGGCATACCTAGCACTGACTTTCGTGGCAGAAATATCCGCTCCCTGTGTTTGCGGCACCATAGCTGGACCGGAGCCCATGGCAGCAGAATCTCTGCCTGTGCTGCTGGCACTTCCCTCACATGTCTTGCAAGTGGCCTTGCCCCTAGTCCTGGTTGCTCTTCTCCTACATCCTGTCGTCTGCGGCGAGCCTGCCAAGTAAATGTTGTAAGGAAGGTTGTAAATGTTGTAAGGAAGGTTGTAAATGTTGTAAATGTTGTAAGGAAGGTTGACCTAGTAAAAACAACCCTTTATATTGGTCCAGAAAGGCTTAGTAGGTGTGAGGGGATTGTTTGCATTTTTTTTTCACATGCGATAATACCGCAGGCTGCGATACACGCAGCAATAGAGCGTAACACAACGGGAAAAGGTGTAGATATTGGCCACGTTAAGAGCCGCGAAAACAAGGCAACTTTTTCGCTGATCGCGGTAACAACCCCCCTACTTTACATTTGTCCCGCCCCATCTCTGCCCACTTGAATATGAAATTTAAAATTTACATACGCATTTCACGATAAGCCGTTGTACTGCGCTCCGCAGTAGTATTGCATGCGATACGGCCGTAACATGCGCAACAACGGCTTTTCGTGAGTTGGAAAATGACCCTATTAGTTTGTTGCTCTTCCTGGCATTTTTCTGGCCTTTTCACTGAAGCATGGACTATTGAACTGATTAGTTTTGCTAATTTATCCTCCCCCTTCCTGTATTTGTCAGGGTTGACATTCCAATTCCATTGTTTTCCATCTGCCACATCCATCCTCTAGTTTACATATCTGATGACAGAAACAAATAAATCCAGTGGCAATCAAGACATAGCTTCCAGCTAATTTACATATCCATCTGGTATTCCATGTAACCTTCCAGAAACCCTATAAACCTAATCCCTTTCCAGGATGGTGACTAATTTCTGTCACACACACATGTTATCTTATTCACATATATTCTATCTCATAAACTGGCTCTCTCACTTTCACACACACACACACAGTCTCTCTTGCACTCACATACAAGCAGGTGCTCTTGCTCTCTCATACACATGCAGGCTCTCTCACTCACACACACACATAGGCTCTCACACACACATGCAGGCTGTATCACTCTCTCATACATGCAGGTTCTTACATACACTTGCAGGCTCAATCACTCACTCTCTCATATGCACGCAGACTGTCTCTCACACATGCAGTGTTGCTCTCATACACATGCAGTCTGTCTCACACACACACACACACACACACATATGCAGTTTTGCTCTCTCATACACATGCAGGCTTTCCCTCTCTCACACACACATATACACACAGGTGCTCTCCCTCTCTCAAATACATATTCAGGCTGTCACATATATACACGCAGGCTCTCTCCCTCTCTTATATACATGTAACCCATGGGGTTAAAATTTAATATGGGAGGGCATAATTTTTTTTTAATAAAGAGAATAAGGATGGACTTCAAAAATAAAGTTGCTTTACCTGGCTGTGTCCCTGGCTGCTGAGGAGTGCTGAGGGGAGCTGACATGGCCTATAACCATTCCCTGGGTACTGCATATGATGACTGTGTTGGCAGAGTGGCTGATTTAGGTTGCTAATTGCTTAGTGGGGCTGTTAAAGCCCTTGTAGGAGAAAGATAGCATGTTTGTTTTTTTTCATTTGCCCCGTGACTGTAGAAAAGAACCAATCATCAGCTTTTCTTTGGGCCATGGTGGCCCCTCTTTTATTCTTTGGCCATGGGCAGGAAAGCTGAGGAGAGAAACCATGTGATCGGAGTGATTGGCCCACCGGGGAATGTCCATTCCCTCGTTAGTTCAATCTGTCCCTGCTCAAGGAGCTTGGGGGTGCAGTATTTTAATAGGCTGCATGGCTGTATTTCTGGGACTTGATTAGCAGGGGAAATGTATTGCAGTTTGTTTCCCTTTTGTGTGCTTTACTTTAACAGGTGAATTTTAAAAGTCCTATGTGCACCAAAGCCAGGAGATACGCGAGTACCTTAGGGCGGTGCGCGCCACGTGGATTTTAAGAAGCACTCGAGCAAATCGCGTATCTCCTGGTATGTGCACAAATGGGAAAGGCAAAAAAAAAGGGGCCGGGGTGGGACATGGGCGGTCTGGGTCAGTAATATGACGTGGGCGCCGGCTGTGCAAAAAAGGGGTGGGCCGGGGGAGGGTCGGAGGCAGGGTGTGGGCAGCACCGTTAGGCACTGTCCCGGCTTACTTAGCACTGCTCGGGGGAGCGGATCTTTAAAGGGATGTTCCTCTCCCACTTCTCCTTGCCTCGGCAATGGTCTTCCTAAGTCTCTGCTCAGTTCTGCTGCTCCCGCGTTCCAGTGCTGTTGTCCCTGTCTTGCTCCTTCTGTCTTGATCATCCCTGCCTGTGCCTTGTGGTTCTTCTATCATATCCCCCCCTCAGCCGTCTCTTCTCCAAGCTGAACAGCCCTAACCTCTTCAGCCTTTCCTCATAGGGGAGCTGTTCCATCCCCTTTATTATTTCTCTCTCCCTTCTCTGTACCTTCTCCATCGCAACTATATCTTTTTTGAGATGCGGTGACCAGAATTTCCCACAGTATTCAAGGTGCGGTCTCAAAAGCATGTCAGAATCTAGAAGCTTATCCATTTGCATGTCCTTATGAAATCATCGTACAAATTTCGCTTTCATAAAATTCGTAAATTCACCATTTTCTAATGGATTGATTAAATTTATTAGATAGGGTAATATGCAACCATACGTCTCAATATTATTTACAGTAAAGGGCTCAGCCAATCAAATTGTTCACTTGGTCCTCTTCTACTAGTTTACATCAAGATACGAGGTTGCATTTTGATCATGTAAATATGTTGGTCATGCACAAGATAAAAAAAAATAATCTTGATTTTAATGTCATCCATTCTAAGAAGGGGTAGCTATTCTGAGACTCTCCTTTACTGAATGTTCTAGTAAAATCATAATTTTATATAAATATTAAAATATCAACATGCACAGTTAAAAAAATAAGAACACTGCTACTCAAACCAGCAGAAAAGTAAACCAGGAATATTACCAAAAAATCAAAAGAGCATCCTATCAAAGTCAACGTTGCACAAAAGCCTTTTAAATGCCAAGTAAACAGTGCTGAGCTAACACCATAAGGACTTAATCATTTTATTTTCCATTTATGGTTCTGAGTCAACATGCTGTACTCTTTGCAAGATTTGTTTAGCATTATAAAAATTGCAAAACATCACCAAAATCAAACAAGCATGACAAATACAAAGCTGTCTACTAGCAGATAAAGACAATAAACCATGATCTTCCATAATGTGAGCTGTCGAAACCAAAGTTAACATCGGTTTTTGTATTTTGCAAAGTCTTCTTAAGCTAACTGGCAGAATTTAGGATTCAGCTTGCAAACTGATGCATTTGTAGAATAAATTGTAAAATGATGCATAAATACTTCTATAAACCAGAATACAACAAAAGATTATCCAGCATTCAAATTAAAACCATGTAAGATCAGACGTTTGTTTTATCTCAGAAAGATATGTGCACAGCAAAAGATGTTTTTGCAGAGCTACAAGTTTTGAGGAGACTGATATTCAGCACGATCTAGCTGGATAAGTAGCAGCTTATCTAACTAAGGGGGTCATTTTCCAAAGGTATCGCACGCGAAAAGTCCCTTTTCACATGCGATACCTAGATCGGGGCGGGTTCTGGGCGGCATCCGCATCGGAAGGGGAGGAGTCGGGGTGGCACCAGGGTGGACGCCGTGAAGACATCGCTGATGGCGAAAAGGTAAGGAGCCTTATCGCTGTCAGTAACACGGCCAATAGTACCACCATTCACGGTGGTGCTATTGGTTTGCGAAAGCCGTCAGTGATCGCCCCGTGGTGGTGCGATTGCTGCCGGCTTTCGCAGGCTCACTCCACCCCACCCCCCGTTACCGCCGGATTTTCTAAGTTCTGCGACTTTAGAAAATCCAGGCCTAAGTGGCAGCCACTGAATATCCAGCTGTGTTCAGTAGTCGCCACTTAACCAGATAAACCACTTATCTGGCTAAGCCAAATATCCAATGAGTGGACAATGAGCATAACAGAGCGGCACAACTTAACCAGATTACTTAATTGGATAAGTGCCATTGTTCGGATTTATCCAGTTAAGTTAATCGGGGTTTTAATGGTTGAACCTGTCTAACTTATCTGGATATATCTTATCTGGCTAAGAAGTGCCAAATATGTGAATATTCAGCAGCATAACTGTACTGATGAATATCCCATGTAAGATAGCAGGCTAAGTCTTAACCAGCTAATTTACCTAGCCAGATAACGTGGAATATCGGGTCCACCATGTAAGAAATATAAACAAACAAAAAAAATTGTTGGTGTGGCTATGATATTATTGAACAAATATCTCATTTGAAGCTGCAAATTACTGGATTTGCATGAGGGAATAAAGTTTATAAAGTGCTTACATTCAGTTCGGATTTGAACATTGTACCCAATGAAATCTACTGTATATTCAGCGCTACTTAACCGAATAAGTTTGGACTTACCCAGCTAACTTGTGCTGCTTTAATCTTTAGACATGCTCAGTGGCAGCCACTTAGCCAGATAACTAGTCATCTGGATCAATAGTTATCCGGTTAAGTGTTGGGCAGGATGAGGGCGGTCCAGAAAGGAGCTACTTATGGCCATAGGCACCGCTACCGAAAGGCATTGTCATGTGGGGCCTCAGAAACATGAAAGCAGTGTGGCCCTGCCGAAATTGACAGCATGGTCAGAGGGGCCTTAGTAAGTGGAAAAGCAGCACGACCCTGCTAATCACACTACTGATTCTGGTGGGACTGTGCTGCTTTTCCACTTACTAAGGCCCCTCTGACCATGCTGTTAATTTTGATGAAGCTGCCCTACATAAGAGGAGGAGGAATAAATTGCCCTGCCCGGCACTGTTGGAAGGCCAAAGCTGGATCAGCCCCCTTGGCCAGAACTCATTCTCTTGGCCGCGGGAGGGGGGTGGGGGAGGCTGAAGAAGGAGACTGCTGCTGCTGCCTGATGCTTCAAGGAGGGAGTGTGAGAGAGAGCATGTGTGTGGGAAAGTGAGAAAAAGAGAGAGAAAGAAAGAGCATGTGTGTATATGTATAGGAGAGAAAGAGCATGTATGTATGTGAGAGTGAGAAAGAGCCTGTGTGTGTGTGTGTGAGAGAGAGAGAGAGCATGTAAGTATGTGAGAGTGAGAGAGAGCACGTGTGTTAGAGAGAGAGAGATCATGTGTGTCTGTGTGGGAAAGAGAGAGGAAGAGAAAGAGCATGTGTATGTGTAGGGGGAGAGAGAACATGTGTGTATGTGTGGAGGAGAGAGAAAGCATGCATATATGGAAGGGAGGAACAGAGAGCATGTGTGTATGTATGGAAAGAGAGCATGTGAGTGAAATAGAACACGTGTGTGGGAGAGAGCATGTGTGTGTGGGTGTGGGAAAGAGAGGGAACACTATGTGTATGTGAGAGTGAGAGAAAACATATGTGTGTGAAAACATATGTGTGTATGTGTGTATGAGAATGAGGGAGAGCAAGTGTCTTGGAGAATCAAAGCATGTGAGTATGTGATAGTGATCGAGAGCATGTGTGTATATGTATTGGAGAGAGAGAGCATGTGGGTATATTTGTGGGAGAGAGAGAGCATATGTGTATATAGGTGTGGGAGAGAGGACAGAGCATTTGTTTACTCTATGTGAAAGTAAGAGAGAGCATGTGTGTATGTGTGAGAGAGATTGAGAGCATGTGTGTATGTGTGTGAGAGAGAGAGAGCATGCTTGTGTATGAGAGGGAACATGTGTATGCACAACAACCTTTCTTCCTCTGTTCCTGCTAATCCATTACAATTTCAGGGCATCTGGAAATCAAAGGTTCCCAGGTGTAGATAATGGAGGATTTTTTAAATCCTTATTAATTTTAATAGTTGGGTATCATTTGATGTGTCTGTTTTGAAATATTTTATTGGTGTTTAGAAAGGTTTTATGTAAATCACCTTTACAGTCACCCTCCCACTTAAATTAGTCCAGGGGCAAGTATGAGGTGTTGGGAACCCTGATATCACATGTAAAGGGACACATGCAAAAATCCTCCCTTCCCTATTGGGTCTTTTGATAATAACAATAATGTATTAAACCCAATCAATGCTTCTCCTGCCGATTAGGAAGGGAAGTAGAGGTAACAAAACAAGATAAAGGCAAATTCAAGATTACCAATTATCTTTAAAAAAAAATCTTTCACAGGTTTCCAATCAAATGAAAATACGTCTCTTCAAACAGTCTTTAGTATAGCTTATACATGTCTATTTCTTTACTTTCCTAATATCACCTTTTAGAATTGATACTTTGTGTTTTCTTTGTCTCTTTATTTTTTAAGTTAAAAAAATGTCTATCGGATGTTTCTTTCTTTCTATTGGTGAATCAGTATTCAGGTAAATAACATTTCTTTTATCTATTTTTGTCTTTTGTTCTCCTAATGTTCTTTCTTTCTTTGTACCATAGTATTTTCTTTTCTTAAAATAAACAAGCTTGTTTTTGTGTGCACACTTAGCTTTTGTTTTTCATTAATAGTCTCTCTATCTCTTCATTCTGAATGTCAAATCCTTGTCATTTCAATTTTCTTTCTTTACCTAATCCCTATCCAAAAAAAAAAAGTGACTATCTTCCTAAATCCATTCAGATCTTCCGATAACTGTATGTAAATGTTCCCTCAGTGTTAATGATGCAGCTAATTGAAACTGAACTCTAACTACTAAAACAAATGATAATTATTTTTACCCTGATTAGGCAAAAATAAGAAAAAAAAATATATTCATTGCTGGGTTGCAATGGTCAAACAGTTTAAAAAAAAATATTTCCGTTCTTATTCATAAGAGTGTTTCTTGATTCAACTTTACTGATGAAAGATGTAAGCTGATCATAGAAGTACGAAGCAGTCATTACTTTTAGCATTTATTGGTATTGTTGATTTTATCATGGATATCTTTTTATAATTTTATATTGATGTGTTTTATGCATTTTATTATGTTGTATTTATATTGTAGTACTTTATATCGTTGTAAACCAGTATGATTGTAACAGAATACCGGTATATAAAACAATTAAAATAAATAAATATTCAAGCTCTATTCCACCCTCATCGACTTCAGTTGGATATTGTTCATACGCTGCTCAACTATAATCTTGTTCAAAGTGTCATAGCCTCTAATGGCACTCTGGTATTAGAGCTTTATTTCCATCAACATTACAGCACTCTTTCTTTATATTTCATAACAGTATATAAAATCACTGTTTTGCAGTTAATAACACTCTCTCTAATTCAAAGCTGTTAATAAACTTCCGTAGTACAGCTGATTTTAATATTAGTTAAACTATTTCTAAGGCTTTCCTGAATGGAAGGCAAATGTAAGAAAAAAACATTTTTTTTTAATTTTAATTTGCTTAACCAGTCGTATGCTATTCAGTTAAGAACATAAGAACATGCCATACTGGGTCAGACAAAGGGTCCATCAAGCCCAGCATCTTGTTTCCAACAGTGGCCAATCCAGGCCATAAGAACCTGGCAAGTACCCAAAAACTAAGTCTATTCCATGTTACCATTGCTAATGGAGGTGGCTATTCTCTAAATGAACTTAATAGCAGGTAATGGACTTCTCCTCCAAGAACTTATCCAATCCTTTTTTAAACACAGCTACACTAACTGCACTAACCACATCCTCTGGCAACAAATTCCAGAGTTTAATTGTGCGTTGAGTAAAAAAGAACTTTCTTTGATTAGTTTTAAATGTGCCCCATGCTAACTTCATGGAGTGTCCCCTAGTCTTTCTACTATCCGAAAGAGTAAATAACCGATTCACATCTACCCGTTCTAGACCTCTAGTTACTACCCTTAACTAATAAGCCTTGATACTGTTGATACAATTCAAATATTGATTTCTTCTTCAACAGCAAGGCATTATGGGGAATTGGATTCAAATAACAACCAATGAGGGCCCTGACTTTTACGGTGTGGGAAATTAAGCATGGGATAATCTATAAGGCACAGCAGATATTACCATAAGCTTACTGACAGACTGGATGGACCATTTGGTCCTTTTCTGCCATCATGGCCACTGTCAGACAAAAATTGATGGGATCCTTACCCCAGCGTTTGCTTCTAAACCAGCTGTTGGCTCCTTGGCAGTGGGAGCCACAGAGCGAGTGGCCTCTCCACTGGATGTTGATACCACCTTGAGCCCTGGCATGCCAATCATTCCTCCTCCCCGCCGACCAGATACTATCTACAGGAGTCTCTTTACTACCGTGTGAGTCATTATCGAATCCTAGATCAGCAGTTTCTGGGAAGACTTCTCCAGTTATTGTGAGATCCCTGGATGACAAGTTGGCTGGACTCTTGGCAGCCATGGGAAAGTATGGAACTTCTGCACACATAGAAGATCCTGTAGTGAGACCTCGGTTGATGGCCTCGACACCGGGGCGAAGTGGTGAGGAGCTTGGAGGCAATCTTTTGTCTCCTAACAACAAAGGTTTAGAGAAGAATATTTTATGCCCTAATCTGAAAAAATCCCTGTGGTTACCTTAGACTGTAAGAGACTTGGGCGTCCTTATCGACCATCAACTAAACTTTAAACCTTACATCAAATCCATCATAAAGGGAGGCTTCTACAAATTAAATATCCTCAGGAAACCCAAACCTCTGCTCCACACCAACGATTTCCGAACTGTAATCCAGACTACTATGCTGTCAAAACTGGACTATTGTAACGCCCTCCTACTCGGCCTCCCTGCTACCACTATCAAGCCACTCCAGATCCTCCAAAATTCCATGGCCAGAATCATAACAAACACCCGCAAAACACAACACATCACTCCAATTTTAAAAGACTTGCACTGGCTGCCTATCTCCTTCCGTTCACAATACAAAACACTGACCATTCTTCACTGCTCATTATACCAACTCAATCACACCTGGCTGGAAGAAATGCCTCGCTTCCGCACTTCCAACCGCCCCACAAGAAGTGCTCATGCAGGTACCCTACACACTCCTTCCCTGAAGGCTGTGCATCTGTCCCTCACCAGAGAAAGGGCTTTCTCCATAGCTAGCACCTACCTCTGGAACTCCCTCCCCCCTTCCCTCCGAATAGAACCATCACTCAACAAATTCAAAAAAGGAGTCAAAACATGGCTCTTCAAGCAGGCATACCCCGACTCAACCAATACGTAGACTTCTCCTAAATTGACCTTTCTAAGAATCTCCACTACCTGCCTTCCCCCCCTCCCGTGCCCCCCCCCCCCCCCCTTGCTCTTCTCCTTTTCCATCTGTGCCCCTACCCTCCCCCCCTGGAACTTTGTTGCACTTCATAACCCCTGTAGCACTTTCTCATTGTTAAAGATAAAGTTTTCTTAGTTTGTACAAAGTTTCTCTTTCTTTCTTTCTACCTTTTTCCTCCCTAGCTATTTAGTTCTTTTATGTTATTACATATAATCTCAGAATGTTTTTACGATGCTTATATCTTACACCATTTGTGTTGAACTATGACATGTTATACTGTTCATTGTCGGGCGGATTTTAAAAGCCCTGCTCGCGTAAATCCGCCCGGATTTACGCGAGCAGGGCCTTGCGCGCCGGCGCGCCTATTTTCCATAGGCTGCCGGCGCGCGCAGAGCCCCGGGACGCGCGTAGGTCCCGGGGTTTTTGGAAGGGGGCGTGTCGGGGGCGGGACCTGATGACGTGGCATTTCGGGGGTGGGACCGTGGGTGTGGCGCCGGCCTGGGGGCGTGGTCCAGGCCTTCGGACCAGCCCCCGGGTCGGAGCATGGCGCGCCAGCAGTCTGCTGGCGCACGTAGATTTACGTCTGCTTCTCGCAGGCGTAAATCTACGGACATAGGTAAGGGGGGGTTTAGATAGGGCCGGGGGGGTGGCTTAGGTAGAGGAAGGGAGGGGAAGGTGAGGGGAGGGCGAAAGAGAGTTCCCTCCGAGGCCGCTCCGATTTCGGAGCGGCCTCGGAGGGAATGGAGACAGGCTGCGTGGCTCGGCACGTGCCGGCTGCCCAAAATCAGCAGCCTTGCGCGCGCCGATCCAGGATTTTAGAAGATACGCACGGCTACGAGCGTATCTTATAAAATACAGTGTACTTTTATTTGCGCCTGGTGTGCAAACAAAAGTACGCGAACGCGCTTTTTTTAAAAATCTACCCCTGTATTTTCCTCCTTTCAGTTCAATGTAAGCTGGTATGATGTGCCTCATGAATGTCGGCAAAGAAAAGTCTATAAATAAATAAATAAATAAATAAATAAATAAAAAAAATAGAATCTGTTTAGAGTTTAGTAAGTCTTGATGGTATTGGAAAAATCAATTTCCTCATTGGTCAATGTTACCTCAAATTCTTACACTTGTATCTAAATCTCTGAAACATTGTTGGCCTCACAAGATGAAAAACCTGAAGATTTGGGAAAGCAAGTGGTGTCATTTCAAAAATTTCAATCAACCTTGGTTCAATCTGAAATGATTCACTCTAAAAATTGGAGAATATTGAGAATTCTCTTTGTTATCTAAATCTAAGGGTTTTGAATTTTCCAGCTATTGACTTAATTTCCCCTATTGAATTATTCAATAAATATATTTCCGAAGTTCTTAAGATTCCCTCTGAAGTTACACCTTCTGTTTATAAAGCTTATTATTTAAAGCCTCAATCAAGTACTATTTCTAATGTTCAGGGTTAAGATCAAAATTAGAATTTATCAGAATTTCTGGAAACCTCAGAAGATATTCCACATCTAAACATGGTATGCTATTAGTTTCCTTTGATTTTTCTCAGGATCTTGATTTTGTTCTTAGAATGTTTTTCTGCCATAGAACTTCTTTGTTCTATGGTCAGCAAATTTCAATCTAGACGGATATCACATGAGTGACAGAAAAACTGTCTTGCAATGTGCCTTGAGGCAATGGCCACCAGTATGTCTTTTATACTTTATTGTGCATGTAAATATATGTGGACTCAATTAGGCACTAAGACCTAGATTCATCATTTTGCTATAACCTACTGCTTGGGGTTTGGGCTCTGAGAGGGAGAGGGAGAGAGAGAGACTCTGTAGAGGCTAACAAAAAAGTTAACTATTTTTACCACTGTAAGAGGGGGCTCTAGTAACTTGGGGTGAGGTTTGTGGAGGTGGGGTGGGCTTTGGGGGACAGTTTTGCATATATATCATATGTATGAACAGCACAGTTGCCATCAGTAAAGATTTAATGTGATTTGGAGTGATGAAAGGTAAAAGAGTAGATTTGAACCATTTACTCTCTACCTAGCTTGATTGTTACTAGGTAGATAGTGCATCAAGCTAGGTAGAGAGAAAATGTTACAAATCTACTCTTCTTTAACCTTTCATCACTCCAAATGACAGTAAATCTTCACTGATGGTAAATGTGCTTTTCGTATGTATGACTGTGCATGTAAAACTGCCCCCAAAACCCACCTCACCCCACAAACCTCACCCTGAGTTTATAATGCCCCCCTCTTACAGTGGTATAAAAAGTTCAATTATGTGAGTCTCCATAGAGGCTCTCCCTCTCTCTCTCTCTCTCTCCATCCCTCCCCTCCCCCCCCCCCCCCCCAAACTGGCCTTTATGATAAAAACTGTTTCAGCCAAAAACGCACAGAAAAAAGAAACATAGAAATGACGGCAGAAGAAGACCAAACGGCCCATCCAGTCTGCCCAGCAAGCTTTCACACTTTTTTTTTCCTCATACGTATCTGTTACTCTTGGCCCCCATCAGCAACCCCCTGGTTCCAGTTTCCTTCCACCCCCGCCATCGACATAGAGAGCAGCGCTGGAGCTGCATCCAAGCGAAGCATCCAGCTCAATTGGTCAGGGGTAGCAACTGCTGCTATAAGCAAGTTACTCCTACACTTATTTGTTTACCCAGCCTGTGCCATTCAGTCCTTGTTAGGTGTGTGAAAGTTATACCCTTGTTCTATGTAAACCGATCCGATATAGTTATTAATATGAAGGTCGGTATAAAAAAGTGTTAAATAAAATAAATAAATATAATTCCTCTTTTCTTTATTCCCCCTGCTGTTGAAGCAGTGTGTTGCGCTGGATATGTATTCCCAGTGAAGTATCCGGCTTAATTGATTCAGGGTAGTAACTGCCATAACAAGCAAGCTACTCCCATAATTATTTGTTTGCCCAGATTATGTAATTCATTCCTTGTTGGTTGTTGCTGAATATAAATCCTCTTTTCTTCTTCCCCCCCCTGCCGTTGAAGCAGAGAGCTATGCTGGATATGCACTGAAAGTGAAGTATCATTCTTTCCCCCCTGCCATTGAAGCAGAGAGCTATGCTGGATATGTGTGAAGTATCATTCTTTCCCCCCTGCCATTGAAGCAGAGAGCTATGCTGGATATGAATTGAAGTGAAGTATCAGACTTATTTGGTTTGGGGTAGTAACCGCTAGGGGTGTGCATTCGGATTGACCGCATTAGTAAAATGCAACTCATATTTTTTTTTTACTTAAAAAATTGATTCGACATAAACGATCGGATTTCCCACATATCGAACATAGATATGTTCGATATGTGGGAAATCGCGATTGTTGAGCCAAAATAAAAATATAAACCCCCTCCCCCTCCTTAATCCCCCCCCCCCGACTTACCACAACTCCCTGGTGATGGAGCGAGGAGTGAGGACGCCATTTCTGCAATCCTTGGCGAGAAGCATGTGACGTCGGCGGCACGTCGAGTGACGCCGGCGTCACGTGATTCCCGGCTCGTTCGCGCCGGACGGCTCGTTCGGCCCAAAAAGAACTTTTGGCCAGCTTGGGGGGGCCTCCTGACCCCCCCAAGCTGGCCAAAAGTTCTTTTTGGGCCGAACGAGCCGTCCGGCGCGAACGAGCCAGGAATCACGTGGCGCCGCGTCACTCAGACGCGACGTCACGTGATTCCCGGCGAGTTCGCGCCGGACGGCTCGTTCGGCCCAAAAAGAACTTTTGGCCAGCTTGAGGGGGTCAGGAGGCCCCCTCAAGCAATCCTTGGCGAGAAGCATGTGACGTCGGCGGCACGTGATTCCCGGCTCGTTCGCGCCGGACGGCTCGTTCGGCCCAAAAAGAACTTTTGGCCAGCTTGGGGGGGCCTCCTGACCCCCCCAAGCTGGCCAAAAGTTCTTTTTGGGCCGAACGAGCCGTCCGGCGCGAACTCGCCAGGAATCACGTGGCGCCGCGTCACTCAGACGCGACGTCACGTGATTCCTGCGAACGAGCCGGGATTCCCGCGAACGAGCCGGGAACGAGCCGGGAACGAGCCGTGAACGAGCCGGGATTCCCGCGAACGAGCCGGGAATCACGTGACGCCGGCGTCACTCGACGTGCCGCCGACGTCACATGCTTCTCGCCAAGGATTGCTTGAGGGGGCCTCCTGACCCCCTCAAGCTGGCCAAAAGTTCTTTTTGGGCCGAACGAGCCGTCCGGCGCGAACTCGCCGGGAATCACGTGACGTCGCGTCTGAGTGACGCGGCGCCACGTGATTCCTGGCAAGTTCGCGCCGGACGGCTCGTTCGGCCCAAAAAGAACTTTTGGCCAGCTTGGGGGGGTCAGGAGGCCCCCCCAAGCTGGCCAAAAGTTCTTTTTGGGCCGAACGAGCCGTCCGGCGCGAACGAGCCGGGAATCACGTGACGCCGGCGTCACTCGACGTGCCGCCGACGTCACATGCTTCTCGCCAAGGATTGCAGAAATGGCGTCCTCACTCCTCGCTCCATCACCAGGGAGTTGTGGTAAGTCGGGGGGGGGGGATTAAGGAGGGTGAGGGGGTTTATATTTTTATTTTGGCTCAACAATCGCGATTTCCCACATATCGAACATATCTATGTTCGATATGTGGGAAATCCGATCGTTTATGTCGAATCAATTTTTTAAGTAAAAAAAAAATATGAGTTGCGTTTTACTAATGCGGTCAATCCGAATGCACACCCCTAGCGGTTACTACCCCAAACCAAATAAGTCTGATACTTCACTTCAATTCATATCCAGCATAGCTCTCTGCTTCAATGGCAGGGGGGAAACCGGTATGATGTCTTGTCACTAATGTCGGTATATAAAAATTTCAAATAAATAAATAAATAAATTCCTTTATTGCACACCACATTAACCAACCCTCATTTCCATTTACTCTGCCCAAGCTCCTCCCACTTAAATACTAATTTTAAATTTGCATATGCATTTGACAATGCAGTATTTATCGCACACATTTTTGTGGGCCTTAGGGCCCTTACACTCACGATAAAGTCCTAATGCATTTTGAAAAATGATCCTGTTAGTTTGTGTATTAAGATCCTATTCATTTGAGATTGTATCTCTATGCCCATGTTAGCTCTGTTTGACACTTCCAAACTCTTATTGGCAATAATATTGTTTTGAATGCTGACTGTCTTTTTTATAGCTTTTTCTCTTCTTGTATTGCTATATTTAATCTTGTATCTCCCCTTCTATTTCCTTTAAAATATTGAGTTTTTGGCTAGAAATGTATACTTTAGTTTTTTAATATATATTATTGTATATTTTTTTTTAGCTTTCATTGATTATTTTTTCTGAACAAGTTATGCTTGTTTATTTTGAAAATATAAATAATAAATATAAATTAAAACAAAATTTTAATAGGGCACCGTCTTTTTTGATTATGTGTGATTTTCAGCCAGTGCTCCATAATCTCAAGGTAAGTGCTGGCCTCTGCAGTTTGGGATATACAGTTCTTGTGATGACAGTCTGGTAGATTTGTCAATAGCAAGTGGTTTCACTTGTTTTCTTTGCCACAATTAGTGGTGGGCAAACATGGTTGCTTAGTCATTCGAGAACAACATTCATTAAACTGGAGAATGGGAAAGTTATCTAGGTAAAGTTACCCACATTAAGGGGGTCATTTTCCAAAGGTAGATTGGGGCGGGTTCTGGGCAGCGTCCACACCGGAAGGGGAGGAGGCAGAGCGGCACTGGGGTGGACGCTGCGAAGACATCGCTGATGGCAAAAAGGTAAGGAGCCTTATCGCCGTCAGTAACGCGGCCAATAGCACCACCTTTCACGGTGGCGCTATTGGTTTGCAAAAGCTGGCAGTGATCGCATTGCAGCTTTCGCAGGCCCATCCCCACTTCGCCCCCCATTACTGCTGGATTTTCTAAGTTCTGTGAACTTTGAAAATCCAGGCCTAAATTAGCCAGATATTCAGTGGAATTTACCCAAAGTGTGATGGTTGAACCTAGATATAGTTCCAGAAGCCAGATTTCACATTTCTATTTGGATGGACACTGTTTTTATTCCATTTGATTTACTACTGCATGGGGGGGGGGGGGGAATAGGATATTTCCTTTCAAGGCTCTCACATTTTTATTTACTTTGCCCAATGTTAGATCTTTTTGGTACACAGCATTGATAATCTCAGCATAGAGAATAAAGCCACTACTCAATAAATCACAAGAGGAGTTGATGGTTTCCAGCATTTCTCTTACTGATAAATTTCAAATGAATTCTTTACAGCTGTGTACTTCATTTTTAAGATGATACAAATGGATTTAGTAAGTTTGTGACTTCTTTCAGTATTTCTTAAATTCAGATATTGCTCCAATTGATTTTGTTCAGATCTCTTCCTTCCCTTTGGGTTCTGAGCAAAGCTTATATTTATTTAAAACATTTTGGTATACTGCACTCTCCAAATTGTTTGATCATGGCAGCTTACGTTGTTACATACACAGTAACCAAACAAATTAAATGAATAATACATTAAAATAATAAAAATAACAAAATAATAAATATACAATACAGGTTGAAACAACTTTCTAAAAAATCAAAAAGTTGTAACTGTGCTTCCCTCCCATGGTAATTGAAGTTTCAAAGATTTACTTTAAAGTGTTTAGTCTTTTGTCTTCTACCTTCTCTGTAGTATCAAGGGTGATACCTTTCTCTCCTTGTCTCCCAGTCTTCAGCAGATATTCTTGCATCTATCTCCTCTCCTTTCTCCTTCTTCCTCTCAGATGGCTGGAAGTCATCCTCTCCTTGGATCTTGGTGATCTCAGATTTCTCTTGCTTGAAGACAAACTCTCCCATTTGATAGATAAGCAACATTAAGTAATTTGGGCTGAGTCCAAATGGATTTGGCATTCCAAGCTCAACTAAATTTATTTAAAGAGAACAAGGTGTATGATTCTGAGAGGTGGATCCTTAGTCCAAGGTAGAGTTGGCGCTACCTGACAGAGAAGACCCTCAAGGTCCCTACCATCAGAATGCGAGGCTGTACTGAAGCGAGGGCCGGCTGGGGCTTCACGAGTACCAGCCCCGTTCCCCCCAGGTTAAGCCCTTGAGTACATGGGGCCAGCTGGACTTAGGTAGACCTCCATGAAGGTAGGAGAAAAGTCAATGTACAGTCCAAGGTCGAAAACCTGAGGGAGGTCGGATGCCAGTCCAGATGTTGGAGCAAGAAGAATGGTTAGAAGCCGGTCCAGGGGTCGGAGCCAGAAGAATGGTCAGAAGCCAGTCTAGGGGTCAGACCCAGAAGAATGGTCGGAAGTCGGTCCAGGGGTCAGAGCCAGAAGATCTGTCCAAGGAGGAAGGAAGTGGAAGCAGGAGCCAGACAAGAGGACAGGAGCAAGTCCGAGGAGGGCAGGCAGCGGAGCGCCGGAAATAGGAACAGGAACTCAGGATCAGGAACTCAGGAACAACACGGAACCAGGAGCCAAGAAACCAAGGCAAGGTCTACAGTACCTAAATGTAAACCGGTGTGATATCTCAGTTGAGATCGAATGTCGGTATATAAAAATAATAAATAAATAAAATAAATAAATAAATAGCAAACAGGTAGGAGGAGTCCACAGGAAGGAGCCATGACTATTTCCTGTTGTGGCCCCTTTAAATATCTAAGCTCAGCCGCGCACGTGGCTCTAGGGAGGCCCTGCAGGGGAGGAGTCGGCAACCTGGAAGAGGGCAGGCCGGGACACAGCCAAATCAGCGGCGGTTCGGACGGCCACGAAGGTAACGTCAGGGACAGCTGCCAGCTCCTGCCTGCACTTCAGAAGCTGCCCGTCCACGTCGGTAGGTGGCCGGCCCTGGTCGCGGGCCCCCGCGGCCATTAGCCGTAACACAAGGTGCACTAGGAGGGTGGAAAGAAACTCCCACCCAATCAATATGTTCCATTGAGGAAGAAGTTAAGAAATAGAAAAATGAGAGACCAGCCCAGGACATGCTGCCTCCTCTAAAACAAAAGGGAAATCTACAAGATAAAATGGCGCACTGGCTCTAGGTGCTAGAGGAACATACCATTACCAGCTTCTACATGAGGGAGCCATAGACCCTCAAGGTTATTCCTATGTCTCTCCCAACACCAATTGGTGTATTCCTTTACCAACTCTAATATTGGACAATCAGGATCCCGACATAAGCATTCCACTGAATATTTTTATTTATTTATTTAAACGTTCTTATATTCCACTACTTCCTAGAATCTGTTCAGGGCAGATCATACCCCGATAATGTTAACAGATAACTTTGAGATAGGTATTTGTACAATCAGATTTAACAGGCTAAATTTGTCCAGGTAGCGCTGAACTGTCCAAACAAAGCTGCTTCCTGGGTAGATTCTCTGCAGGTAATACTCAAATCTCGGATTTCGACTGGATAATTCAGAAAGTCCTTTCAATATTAACCTTGCACTTTTCAGCTGCGTAGAGTTACTGTCTGTGTGACTGTGTGACTGTGTGAATGAGAGACCAGCTGGCTAAAAAAAGGAAGTTACTCACTGGCTATTACTAGGCCCATTCACTCCCTGTTTTGTTGATAAAAAGAAGATTCAGACGATAGATGTATCTACTGTCTGGGTGTCTATGTGACTAATAATATTTCACTTAGTCACAAACACAATTCTTCAGCCCACTGATTTTCATACTTTAAATGTAGTGAATCTATAAATCAGTATTAGAGAAAGAGCTGTGTATTTTTTTTATCCCCTGTCTTGAACTACATTAGTCAGCTCTATTTATGAAACAGCTGAAACAGGCCTGAGTCTATGTGATGTTCAAGGCAAGTGGTCAGTGTGTGATAGACACTGAATTAACCACATATTTTTTGGGTGATTTCAATTCCCATTTTACCCATTGCATTTGGGAAAGCCAGGGTTAATACACACTAGCACATTAGGTTAGTGGTCACTGAGTGCAGCAGTCCTGAGTGACATATTCCTTAGGACCACTGCCATCCCATCTGACCTGTGAACAAGCTAAATCACTAACTTCTATTTGTCTTCCCGATCTCTGACAATGAGTTTAACATGATCAAATTGGCAAAGCTGCTGGATCAGACAAGTTAGTCCCACAACTAATATAGAGAATGGATTTTAAACGAGGCAGAAATCAGGTATAGTCTCTTCAATGACTTTACAGCTGCTTAAGACACTGTATGATACTATGGACTCAGACATAAATTGCACTCAGTGATATAGTACCTGACTGAAAAGTATGCGCTCTCATAATGAACATGATTTCTAGTAGACCTTCCAGACTTACTATCAGTCAGGAAATAAGAAGTGGAACACAGCCTCTGAAGAAAGAGATCCCTCAAGATTCAGTACTGGTAGCAGTACTTTTCGATGCATACATCTTAGGCTTCCTGTGTACACCTAAATGATTATATGTATGCTGGCACAGCACTTAAGAAACAGATTTCACAGAACTGGAAAAAACACAGAGTACTGACCTAGAACTCAAAGCTGACTATCTCCATATCTGGTGCCTAGAGCTTAACATTAATTAACCAGAATCATCACTTTTCTACTTGGATAATAATTGAGCTAAAAGCATGCTCAATATCAGAGTAGCCATGCAAACGTTTCCCAATCAGCTTGCTCCAATCTATTTAGGAATTACATTTGTAATGACCCTTTGGGTAAATCCGTGCTGGCTGTGTCCCATTAAATCAAGTCTAGCTATATGTTCTGAAATTATATTCTTTATAATAGTTTGCACAATTTTTCCCAGCACTGAAGTCAGGCTGCAACACAGGAGACCTGTTGCGAAGGCGCTGACTGTCAGCAAGATCAGTATTCAAATCCCCAACTGGGATGGTGTCATCAGCCTGCACCATGGAGGCACTCCACGCAGTGCACCTGGGAGCAGCATCAGAGGAGTGGCATGGTGGCATCTCTGAGTGGGTGAGGCCAATCGTGTCGTGGGTGCCAAGGTCTGCCAAGTCTGACAGTACCACCCCAAAATCTTCCCCAAAAGTCTGAGTTTAGCGTGTGGAAATTCTTGGTTAGCTGAGGGGCCAAGAAATTGTTGGCTGATTCCTGCATGTTTTCCTCTCGGCCATAAACTTTCTAGGAAAGCAAATAGTGAAGTTTTCTCCATATTTTTCTAAAAACCAGGATTTCATGTACTTCAAATTCCATATTGGAGTCAATGTAAACCGTCATGTATGCTGGTGGCTGCTTATCTTTCCAGTTGAGAATCACGCACTTGAGCAGAGAACCATGGAAGGCATTGTGAATAAGCAGAGTGGAAGGAAGCTTCAGCTGATAAGTGATGGGTCCAATCTGTCTCAGAATCGAATAAGGACCAAAGAAACAGGAAGCAAATTTGTTACAATAAAATTTCAGACAAAGATTCTGTGTACTCAACCAAACCTGTGTCCCAGGAGTAAGTGAAGGAGCTGGCCTCCTTCTTTTATCAGCACTCTTGTAGGTTTTGGTGGCTCTAGTGAGGAGCTGATGAGTCTTCCAAAGCTCTAAGCGATTGACTGCCATGTGATAGCCCACTGGTGTCTCATTAGTCAATGGTACTGGCAGAGGTAGCTTCGGATGTCTGCCATTTACAATGAAAACAGTTGTAGATCCTGCAGATTCTTGAGCATGGTTATTGTAACAAAACTCTACCCAGAGTAACAATTGGCATCAGTCATTCAGCTGCTCAGAGACATAAATTCATAGGAAGGTGTCAGGATCCTGCCCGCGACAGCTGCGGCAGTCCCCTACCTTCCGCAGCCAGCCAGGCCACCGACACCTTCCCTCGTGGCAGGCCATGCCACGGCATTCCTGGGCTTTCCCACAGTCCTAGAGCTGCCGCCGGGGTTCTTCTTTATTGCGGCATGTAGCCACTGCTGCCGCTTCCCCTCAGGCCTTCCACATGGCTGGGATGCCACCGCTGTCTTCAGCTTTCCAGCTCAGAATAGGTGTGGCGTGTGCTTCTCTTTGATATTTAAAATCCCTGCAGCCCTCAACAATGATGTCATCAACCTGTTCCTGGATCTGCCCTATAAAAGGGCTCTGCTTCTTTCCCTCAGGGCTTTCAGATCCAGTCTTCACAGCATCTGTGGTCTTCTTTGGATCCAGGTCCTCCATTGTCTTCCTGTGCCTTGATCGATCTCCGTCCTTGTTCTTCATGCTCCAGAACTTCGTCTCCTTGATTCTCCTGGTCTCATTCCTCGTCAGAGCTCCCTCATCGCCTGTCTCATGTTCCTGATGTTCTAGATGTCCAGTTCTCCAGATGTTCTGATGTTCCGTGTCCTGAGGTGCCATGTTCCATGTTCCTGATGTCCAATGTTCCTGTCTTGACTCCGTTCATCTCTTCTTCAGCTTTTTGTCCAATTCCCAAGTCCCTCATCTGTTCACATCTCCTGGCATGCCACCTTCATGGTCCGTGACCAGCCCATGGGTGGCTGTGTAGGGCGCCTCATGGTACAAGGCCATGGAGACAAGAAGAAGGCCTTCTTCTTGTCTCCAGCGCAAGCCTCCAGAAGACTCCTGTTTTTAATGCCTTGCTTCTGAGAATCCTGAGTCTTGAATCCTGAGTCTTGAATCCTGTCCCGGTCTTTGGAGTTCCTTGTGCTGCTTCCACCCATGCCCAAGACTTTGCTAGAACCTGCTCCACTCCAGCATGGTCCACAACCAGCCACAGATGGCTGTGTAGGGTGTGCCTTGGTGCAGGCCTCTACTGAATCTTCGTTATGTTCCAGACTCAAGTTCTCACCCAGTACCCAAGTTCTCACCCAGTATTTTCACCTGACTCCTGAATCCTTGCTTGAAACCTTCGAGCAACCTGAATCCTTGTCCGAGTCTTCTGAGTAACCTGAATCCTTGTTTAAGTTTCTTGAGTATCCTGAGTTCTTGTCTGAGTCTCCTGAGTATCCAAGTCTTTGTCTTAGTCTCCTGAGTATCCAAGTCTATGTCTGAATCCTCCGAGTACCCTGAGTCTTCATCTGAGTCTTCTTGTTCCTGCCATCAGCCTCCATCTGGCCTCACGCACTCGTCATTCCAAAGCGGTGGGTCTGGAAGGGCTATCAAGTGGCCGGAGGTTTACTCCGGAGACCAGCATTGCATTTCTGGGTCTCATTGGTGAGTGTAGGTCCAGTGGAGGGCTGAGCCTGCCTTGTACCTGTTCTGGATATTCCTCGCCTTGTCTTCAGCCTTGCTCCTGCTCCACCTGTGCTCCTACCTGCTCACCTCTTGTGGTGTGTCTTGGGGCTCCTCCCTGAGCTGTGCCGTGATCCAAGGACTCACATTCTCCCTTGATGTGGGACCATGCCTCCACACTCTTAACAGGGCCTAAAGGGCATGCTCCCTAACAGAAGGCTTTAAAGTCTGATTGGTTCTTTCTATTAAACTATTAGATTTCAGGTGATACATCGAGGAAAAGGCAAGGGACACACTGAGCTTTTTGCATAGGCTTCCCCATAACTTCAAGGTGAATTTCACCCCTTGGTCACCCACTATGTGTTCGGGTAATCCATGTAAGCAAAAAAATTCTTTGAAGAAGTGTTTTGCAAGATTGACTGCAAAAGGCAGAGATGGTAAGGGAACAAAATATGCTATTTTGGAAAAATGATCCATGATGACCCAAATGACTGTATAGCCTTCAGATACAGAAAGGTTTATGATAAAATCCATGGATATGTGAATCCATGGCTTGTTTGGAACTGATAGAGGCTGGAGAAGACTATACAGATGCTGATGGGAAGGTTGGTTATGGGAGCAGTTGGTACATGATTAAATGTATGCCTAAATATCCTGGGCCATCTGGGGCTACCAATATTGGTTTGAGATTGTCTATCATTTTCCAAAATCCCAGGAGTCCACCCAGTCTGGAGTCATGACCCCATTTGAGAACCTTTTCCCTTAAATGCTTAGGTACAATGGTCTTGCCAATGGGAACAGAGCAAGAAGTGATGACTAAAATCTTGGCTGGGTCCAAGATATTCCATGGTTCAGTAGCAGAATCAGAAGGTTTAAAAGACTGAGATAATGCATCCACTCTGTCATTCTTCTCCACAGGACAAAATATTATGTGGAAGTCAAATCTATTAAAGAACAGTGACCACCAAGCCTGTTGGGGGTTGAATCATTTGGCTTCTTGGAGATAGAAAAGGTTTTTATGGACTGTTGTGACAGTGAAGGGATGCTTAGTTCCCGCTAAGAGATGCCACCATTGTTCCTGCATGAGCTTGATGGCCACAAGTTCCCAGTTTCCAATAGTATAATTCTTTTCAGTTAGGGAGAATTTCCTTGAGAAGAATGAGCAAGGACAAAGTTTACTATCCTTTGCTGCCTGAGACAGGACTACTCCTGCCCCAATGGACTATGTATCTACGTCAAGGTAGAAGGGTAGTTCTGGGTCTCAGTGTTGAAGAATGGAAATTAACTTGAAGTCTTCTTTGAGTTGTTCAAATGATTGAATGGCATCAGCCAGCCAGTCCTTAGGGGATGCTACTTTTTGGGCGAGGGCTGTATGGGGAGCCATTAGTGAAGAATAAAGAGGAATACATTTTAAGTAGTAGTTTGCAAACCCCAAGAAATGTTGTAAATCCTTGAGTCCTATGGAATAGAGCAAATCTCTGAGGGCTGAGAGCTTGACAGGGTCCATCTTCAAATCTTGTGCCAAAATAAAATAACCCAGATTTTGTGTCTGTGGACCCTTGGGCTGAGGTAAGATTGGCTCTACATGCAGGAAGATTCTGTAGATTCTGTAGATTCTCACCATTAGCAGGCAGGCCTAGGTGAGGCAGAGACCGGTCAGGACCTTCAGCTATACCAGCCCACATTCTCCTCAGATTGAGTCTTTGGTTGTTGGGGCCAGCAGGACTTAGGTGAGTTCTCTGCAGATGAGAAGTCCAAAGCCACCTAGGGTTGTGGGCACGCAACAAGCAGGCATATCTGAAGTCCAAGGAGAGGTCAGAGGCAGGCAGCAGTCAGGCATATCCAAAATACAAGCAGAGGGCAAACCAGGTATCCATCTTAAGGATTGGGAGAGGGACTGATAGGGCTGAGCCGGCAAGCAAGTGGCTAGAACAAACAGGAAATCGGGATGGAACAGACTGAAATGAGGACTGAAGACAAGCTGGACGAAGACTGGAATGCTGGGATGCTACATGCTCTTCTAGAGAGTAACTGGACCTGTTGCTGAGGCAGTGAGGGAGAGACAGAGAGCGCCCTTTGTAGGGCTGATCATGTGAGGTCATCAGGAGATGCTGCGGGGCTTTTCCCGCCACAGGCCTTTTGAATCCAGTGATATCAGGCATGCATGTGCCTGAGGAGAAGTGCGGATGCTTGAGGTCAGCGGCATCCTGCCACATGGAGAGAGACGGTAGCATATTGTTGCATCAGGAAGCAGCGCCTGCCACATGGAGCGCTGGTGGCATTTCACCATGTCTGGAGGCAGCGGGGTTGGCCCAGCTGGGGAGATAAAAGAGGCAGTTCATGGGAGCAGCCTTCAGACCGCCAAACACAACATCAGAAAAGGTAATTCCAGCTATTCAAAGGAACATTCTTCTAGTTTTCATACAACTTATTCTCACAAAGTTCCTGGAGGACTGTTTTTACTTGGACGTGGTACTGTGTGAGGTTCTGAGAGAAGATTAGAATGTTGTCTAGGTATACCAATATGCATGTCTGAAAAAAATCTCTGAAGATATCATTCATGAAGTTCTAGAACAGTGCAGGGGCATTGGAAAGTCCAAACAGCATGACAATATATTTGTAATGTCCATCACAAGTACTAAGTTCAGGCTTCCATTCGTCTCCCTGTCTGGATCCTTATCAGGTTATATTCCCCACGAAGGTCCAGTTTGCTGAAAATTTTGGCTCCTTGTAGTAGTTGAACAATTCAAAGATGATGGAAAGTGGGTATTTATTCTTGACAGTTATGGAATTTAGACCTCAATAATCTATACAAGGTCTGAGGGAGCTGTCCTTTTTGCTAATGAAGAAAAATCCTGTCCCCATAGATGAGGAGGATGAACAGATTAGGGATGTGAATCGTGTCCTCGATTGTCTTAACGATCGATTTCGACTGGGAGGGGGAGGGAATCGTATTGTTGCCGTTTGGGGGGGTAAAATATCGTGAAAAATCGTGAAAAATCTAAAAATCTAAAAATCGCAAAACCGGCACATTAAAACCCCCTAAAACCCACCCCCGACCCTTTAAATTAAATCCCCCACCCTCCCGAACCCCCCCCCAAATGAGTTAAATAACCTGCGGGTCCAGCGGCGGTCCGGAACGGCAGCGGTCCGGAATGGGCTCCTGCTCCTGAATCTTGTTGTCTTCAGCCGGCGCCATTTTGGAAAATGGCGCCGAAAAATGGCGGCGGCCATAGACGAACACGATTGGACGGCAGGAGGTCCTTCCGGACCCCCGCTGGACTTTTGGCAAGTCTCGTGGGGGTCAGGAGGCCCCCCACAAGCTGGCCAAAAGTTCCTGGAGGTCCAGCGGGGGTCAGGGAGCGATTTCCCGCCGCGAATCATTTTCGTACGGAAAATGGCGCCGGCAGGAGATCGACTGCAGGAGGTCGTTCAGCGAGGGTTCCGGCGCCTCGCTGAACAACCTCCTGCAGTCGATCTCCTGCCGGCGCCATTTTCCGTACGAAAACGATTCGCGGCGGGAAATCGCTCCCTGACCCCCGCTGGACCTCCAGGAACTTTTGGCCAGCTTGTGGGGGGCCTCCTGACCCCCACGAGACTTGCCAAAAGTCCAGCGGGGGTCCGGAAGGACCTCCTGCCATCCAATCGTGTTCGTCTATGGCCGCCGCCATTTTTCGGCGCCATTTTGGAAAATGGCGCCGGCTGAAGACAACAAGATTCAGGAGCAGGACCCCGTTCCGGACCGCTGCCGTTCCGGACTGCCGCTGGACCCGCAGGTTATTTAAGTCATTTGGGGGGGTTCGGGAGGGTGGGGGATTTAATTTAAAGGGTCGGGGGCGGGTTTTAGGGGGTTTTAGTGTGCCGGCTCACGATTCTAACGATTTATAACGATAAATCGTTAGAATCTCTATTGTATTGTGTTCCATAACGGTTTAAGACGATATTAAAATTATCGGACGATGATTTTAATCGTCCTAAAACGATTCACATCCCTAGAACAGATGAACCCTTGGGTTTTAGGCACTGACAAGGAGTAATCCCTACACCGAGATGGCATCTTCCCAGGTTGGAGGTCAATAGGACAGTCCTAGGGGTGGTGAGGAAGGAGGGTTTCTGCTTTCTTCTTATTAAATATGTCCAAGAATGCCACTTAAGCCCAAAGAGGACCAGGAGGTAAGTTAAGATCTGAAAGCGCAATAGTAGATGGTGGTTCAATTGAACTGAGGTAGTGTTGGAAGCAATATGGACTTCAATTTAGGATGTTCCCTGTAAACCAATCTATTACTGGAACATGTTGTTGAAGCCACGGGAGACCTAGGACCAGAGGATGGGCAGGGATAGCAGATGAACAACTCCCCAAACCAGCAGCACATTCTTCTTTACTTACATAAGACAAGCAACTAAAATACCTGCTTAAGAGGAATAAATTGGTTTCACAACTGACTCATCTATAACTCAAAGGCTTGCCTAAACAAGCATGTCTTCAAGGCATGTTTAATGTCTGTATACAAGTAGTTGTTCACAAAGTCATAAGCATGGCATTTTAGAGGACAGGGCCAGTCACTGAAAAAGCCTTCTCATGAGTCAAGGATAAATGAGCCAAGTGTATGGGAGGAATCTCCAAAAGAAATGGTATGATCCAGACTTTTAAATACCTGACACGTTTTAATAATGCTTAAGAATCAAACTTTTTGAAAGGAAGCTATAAGATTAAAAGTCATGATATGATATGAAGCTGCAAGGGGATAGACTCAGAAACAAAGTCAGGAACTACTTTTCACGAAAAAGGGTGGTGGATGCCTAGAACATCCTCCCAGATCAGGTGGTGAGGTCAAGAATGCTAATAGAATTCCAAAGGGCATGTGATAGACACAGAGGATCCCTTGTGACTAGAGGATACAAATTAAAGGTAACCTGTGATGAAATTTGGAGTAACATTTCTGTATGGGGGTTAACCTTGTACAGAGTGGCAGTTATAACATCAAACAGAAAGTACGGGATATAACCTGCACAGAACTGCTGTTATGACCCTAAACTGAAGGCATGGGGGTAATGTGCATGGTGCAGCAGCTATAACCCTAAATACCTTACTGAGCAGAGTAGATGGACCATTTTGGTGTTTATCTGTCATTGATTACTATGTTACTATGTTTATTTTGAAAAGAATGAACCAAACTGAAAATGGACTCATTCGTCACTTTTTACCCATTTGTTTCAAATGAATGCACATCCCTACTAATTAGTTTCCTTACTTTAATATAGACTCCCTTTTTAAACTTATATGCTACTGTAGTAATTGTATTTATTATTCTCCCTCCCATGATTATCTCAAATTTGATTACATTATTATCACAATTGCTAAGCAAATCTATCACCAGATTTTATGCATTCTACTGAGGACTAGATCTAAAGTAGTCCCCCATCCCCCTTTTCTCATTGGTTCTAGGAACAGTTTCCTCATTGAGCAGTCATTTATGGTGTTAAATACTTTGAGACGCAGCAGGTACCACTCCTTAGGAGAGCCTTGGGAAAGCACCTAGCTTGTCCCGGCATGACAAGCCCTATCCTACAATCAAAGGGAATGATGGAATCAGCATAGCTTGCTCTGGCATTGCAAGTTGATGGGAGTTATTAGGATTAGCTATTGGATTGGAGAGGTAGCTATTTCTATGTTACTCAATAAAGCTGTGGGGCTGCTATTTCTCCAATAAGTAAATATGTGGGTAACATGCCTTTGATTGCCTCTGGTTTGTTGAGGGTGAGGAGAAACAACCAGACGAGATAGTCCTGGCTGTCCAAGTTAATGAAATCCCATTTTTAGCTATATATAACACATTTTGAGTTGCAGTACCTAACTGGATACTGCATATATTTCCAAACAATGCTGCTGTAAATTACACTGTTTAAATTGAACAAAATGAGCATGTTCAATAGCTCAGCTGTTACTGTTCTCCTGGGTGAATATTAACATGAATGAATTTCTCTCTTTTTTTTTCTTTTCTAAATTTTTTATTTCAAGTTCTGCGGGTTATCATCACAGATACACGCATTTGTGATAGCATCACTCTCACACACAAGGGATCACATTGGCTCCTGATACAGCAAAGAGTTCAGTTTAAAATACTTGTGATCGTTCTCAAGACCATCTATGTAGAAAATTATAAAAAAGCTTTTAACTTGTTACACTCCCATGTGCTCCCTTCGATCAGTAGGGCAACATCCACTTGCATAAAGCCATTTCATATATTTCATGTATTTCCACGTTGTGGAATAGCTGCACTCTGAGGGAGGAGACAGATTATCTACATTTTAGGAAAGGTGTAAGAGCTTTCCTTTTGAAGCAGGCATATGGTTAGTTGAGGAATATTTGTTTTATCTTTTAAGAAATGCTGTTTTATGTAATTGCTTTTTTTGTTGAAGTTAGCCAAATTAATGTTATTATGTATGTATGTGTGTTAATCTGCACTGAATATTTTTTTTTGAAGTTTGCCAAATATAAGAATTCTTGAAGGAATAAATAAGTTAACAAATAAATAGGATAATTTGTAATACATGTGCTAGATTCACATTAGAAAGCTAGGTACTTTTTATAAGCAAACTGAAAGGTTTGTTTTTTTTTCAAATATGAATCTCTCCCATAGCTGTGTAACCTCCTTATCTCAGGGCACTCCTTGAAAACAGATGCTACAGAGCAGATAAAAACCAGCTACAGCTCCGGATCAGGATTCTGCAGTAGCAAACAGCTAAACATGTAACTCCCAAGGGAATCACCAAACAGTTTATCAGTTAAAGAAGTTCACACAATGGTTGTTATTCCAAAAGAAAAAAGAAAATAGTACTGAAAACAAAATCAAAAGATTTCCACAATACAAAATAGAAAAAGCAATTACAGATTCTCCTACAGCACAGCTTCAGTAACTGAAAGTTACTGGGGCTTCCTCTAGGACACTTTCTCCTTTAGGTCCCCTATCTGGACTCTCCGCTTATCTCAAAAAGGTTATCTGTTGTACATCTCCCTCCACCCTCAGTCATTTGCTTGGATTCCACTAGGGGGTCCTATTTCAGCTTCCAAACCCCAGCCCTCTGGAATTGTTTTCCTCCAACATCTGCACAGAATCAAATTATCTAATGTTCAGGTAGGTAGTGAAAGCTGGACTCTTTTCCCAAGCTTTCAATGATTCAAATTAACATCATTAAATGTAGTAGCCTTCTTTCAGCCTGATAAGTTGTCCACCAGCCTGTATGTCTATCGGCTTGTTTCTTGGTTACTTTTTATTGACTTTATAGTCTTCAATAGTTTTCCTTTGTTTATGAATGTATGTATATTTTTATTTATGTTTTTATTATGTATGTTTTTTTGGTTGTACAACAACCTGGATAACAAGTTTTAGAGGTGGGACTTAAATTTTAATAAATGAAATGAAATGCTAAGCTCCTCTTCTCCCACTTGAACAAAAAAGCTTTCATATTCTTTGTTGGTGAACACTGCAGTAAGGATAACTTTTATTTACCGTCCTCAACAATGGGTTCCATCTCCTGCAACTTCTTCCAACTGGTAGAAAGAGCAACTCACTCTCCCACCCCCCAAAAAAAAAAAAAAAAATGAAGGCAAACTGCCCTTCATTCTCCAGGAATCTGGAGCGCCACAGCTCTTGCTTTCTCTCCCTAACATCCTCTGGAGAACATCTTTCCCACTGTGACATGTGAAGTCACCTTTATTGATGTTAGGGATGTAGCATAGTAACATAACATAGTAAAGACAAATGAGCCATCCAGTCTGCTCAGCAAGTTGCTCAAGGTGATAACTGCTGCTCCATGCAGGTTACCCCCATGCACTCCTTTCCTCAATTCCAACATCTAGCCTTTAGGGATTTTCAGTGTTTATCCCATGCTCTTTTGAATTAATTTACTGTTTTCGTCCTCATCACCTCTTCAGGGAGGGCATTCCAGGCATCCACCAAACCTCTTTGTGAAGAAATATTTCTGATGTTGGTTCTGAGTTGTCCTCATTTGAGTTTCATTGTGCGAACTCTAGTTCTACAGTTTCCTTTTCAAAAGAAAAGATTTGATGCTTTTTCATCATTGATATCTTATAGTTGCCTGAAGGTCTGTATTATGACTTCCCTGCACCTCCTGCCTCCAGGGTATACTATTTTAGATCCTTCAGCTTCTCCTCATAATTCTCATACAGACCCCACTCTAGTTTGGTCCCTTTTCTCTGGACCACTTCTATCCTGTCTTTATCCTTTTTGAGATACGGTCTCCAGAACTGAACACAGTACTCCAGATGAGGCCTCACCAAGGACCTGAACAAGGGGATTATCACCTCCTTTTTCTTACTGATTAATCCTCTCTATGCAGCCCAGCATTCCTCTGGCAGTAGCTATTGCCTTGTCACATTGCTTTGCTGCATTTGCATCACCAGACACTATTACCCCAAGGACCCTAGGTCAATCTTCTGGTCCATGCACATTAGTCTTTCACCCCCTCTCCCCCCGCCTCATCGCATACAACTCTTTTGGTTTACTGCACCCTAGATGCATGACTTTACACTTCCTGGCATTGAATCCCAGCTGCCAAATCTTCAACCACACTTCAAGCTTTCTTTAATCACTTTTCATTCTCTCTACTTCTTCAGTTATTTCCACTCTGTTCCAGATCTAAATATTATCCACAAAAAGATCCTGTGTAATGTTGCTCACAAAGATATAGAACAATACCCATCCCAAAAATGATCCTTGAAGCACTCCACTTATCTCTCTCTTCAGTCAACCATTTTGTAATCCATTCCAACACCTTGGCACCCATTCCCAACTTTCTCACTTTATTCATTATCTCCTATGTGGACTGTATGAAAATATTCTGAAATCAAAATAAATCACATCAAACGCTCATCCTTGATCGAGTTCTTTAATCATACAATCAAAATAATCAATCAGATTTGTCTGATTGGACCATCCCCCGGTGAATCCTTGCTGCCTTAGGTCCAGCAATTCATTGGCTTCTATAGGTCACTATCCTTTCTTTCAGCAGTGTCTCTATTAAATTTTCCCTCCAATGACATGAGGTTATCCGACCTGAAGTATCTAGCCTCCTCTCTGCTGCCATTTTTGTGAAGCGGGTCCACAACCGCTCTTCTCCAATCTTATGGCACTATTCCTGCTTCCAAGAATCTAATGGCTAGAGTGTGTATCATTTTCTGAGAAAGCAAGAATGTGTGTGAGTGTGAACTACTCTTCTTTCCCCACCAATTTTAGGCTCACCAGCTATGCTGATATCACTGCACAATATCGTTTCAGCAGATTGCAAGAGAGGGAGACCTCTGTCTATGGTGTCATGCTTGCTGACTCAGAAAGTGATACACTCAGATACTGATACACATTCTCGTGCTCTCTCAGATATAGATATTCTGACACACACACACACAATGAGCCGGATTTTAAGATTTAGGCATGGGCATAGATTTGTGCTCGCAACCTGGCGCACACAAATCTACACCCAATTTTATAACATGTGCACGTAGCCGCGCGCATGTTATAAAATCCGGGGTTGGCGCGCTCAAGGGGTGCACACTTGTGCACCTTGCGTGCACCGAGTCGCGCAGCCTTCCTCTGTTACCTCCGAGTCCGCTCCAAAATCGGAGCAGCCTCGGAGGAAACTTTCCTTCCGCCCCCCCCCCCCCCCCGCTTCCCCTCCCTTCCCTTACCTAACCCACTCCCCAGCCCTACCTATACCCCCCTTACCTTTAACTTAGAAGTTTCACCTGCCTCCGGGAGGTTGCACGGGCCGGCCGATGGCCAGCCCGTGATCCCAGGCACAGCGGCAAATGGCCACTGTGCCTGGAGGCTCTGGCTACGCCATGCCCTGTCCACACCTCGGATGCTTTTTCAAGCCCCAGGGCATACGAACGTCCCGGGGCTTGCATGCATCACCGGACCTATGCAAAACAGGCTTGGCGCGTGCAGGAGGGGTTTTAAAGGGTTACGGGAGTATCCCTTTTAAAATCCACCCCATTGTTTCTAGTGCTGCTCATGTACTCACTTAGAGGTAGATTTTAAGAACTGCGCATGGATACAATTTTAAAACATACAAGCATATATGTACATACATGCGCGCATGTTTTAAAATTGGCTATTCATGCATACTTCTCACAAAAATGAACTTAGCCCTTAACTCTCACAAAACAGAATTAATCGCCATATCCACCAAACCCCTCTTTTACTCTAACCTCGCCCTGCTCCCCAAACCCATTGCCCCACACGCACAAAACCTAGATATCACGATCGACAACCAACTATCCTTAAAACCATTCATCAAAGCCACCCTAAAAGACTGCTACTTCAAACTACACTTTTTGAAGAAATTAAGACCTCTTTTACACCTCACCGATTTCCGCACTGTGCTCCAAACCATCATCTTCTCCAAAATCGATCATTGTAATTCCCTCTTCCAAGGCCTCCCTGCCTTCACCATCATGCCCCTAAAACTCCTACAGAATGCCACAGCCCGAGTCCTAACCAAGACTCGCAAGAACGACCACATTACGCCTATACTGAAAGACCCTCATTGGCTCCCTATTAACTCAAGAATACAATACAAAGCTTTAACCCTCATACACAAGTCTCTTGTGAATGAAAACTCTCAATGGCTTCAAGAGCCTCTGCAACTCTATTCCTCCAACAGACCCATACAAACTGCATACCAAGCAACCCTCCATGTACTCGCCCCTAAGCTCACAAAACTCGCCTCCACAATGAAAAGAGCGTTCTCAATAGCAGGTCCCTCAATTTGGAATGCCATGCTCCCAGATCTCCAGACAGAATCCTGCACAACGAAATTAAAAAAAAAATTAAAAACATGGCTGTTCCAACAGGCCTTCTCCTAACCCATACGCACCCCAGTGCCGTAGTAATCATAACGAATCTCCATTAAGCACTTGCTTCTAAGTTGTACATAGTTACCATGTGGTCCATGTAATTTATTATTAGGGGTTTGCATTCAGTTCCTACGTATTGGCAATCCACAACAGATGTGGCCATATTTGTTGTATTCATGGGGAAGCGAAACGTATCGCGATTCCCCACGAATATATGAATCTTTGCTGAATTATTTGGCCGCCTAAAGAAACCATACCCCCACCCTCCTGACCCCACCAAGACTTACCAAAACTCCCTGGTGGTCCAGTGGGGGGTCCGGGAGCCATCCCCTGCACTCACACCCTCGGAGCTGGTTTCAAAATGGTGCCGATAGCCTTTGACCTACTATGACACAGGGGCTACCGGTGCCATTGGTCAGTCCCTGTCACATGGCCATCGGCACCATCTTGTGCTCCTACCATGTGACAGGGGCTGACCAATGGCACCAGTAGCCTCTGTGACATACTATGGGCAAAGGCTATTGGTGCCATTTTGATTCTGGCAGCTGACGGTCCGAGTGCAGGAGGTCACTCCCAGACCCCCACTGGACCACCAGGGACTTTTGGTAAGTCTTGGGGACCTTCCTGACCCCCTCAAGACTTGCCAAAAGTCCAGCAGGGGTCCTGGAGTGACCTCCTGCACTCCGGCTGTCAGATGCCAGTACTCAAAATGGTGCCGATTGCCTTTGCCCTCACTATGTCACAGGGGCTGACCGTCGGCCCCTGTGTTACTACCCTTAACCAATAATCCTGAAACTCTTGATGCAACTCCAATATTATTCTCAACTCCAACATTACTCTCTGCTTCTACAGCAGAAGGTTACAGGGAATTGGACTCTAACAGCAACCAACAAGGGCCTTGACTTTGACAGTCTGGGAAACTGATAAGAATGGGGGACTTGAATGGCTCAAAAGAAACTACCATAAGCTTGCTGGGCAGACTGGATGGACCACTGGTCCTTTTCTGCCATCATTTCTATGCTTCTATGTTTTTCAGAAATCATGACACATATGATAAGAAGATTTCATATTATGAGCCATTTGAGGAGAAGTCATAACCAATGAGTTTGCTGAAACCACATTGTGGATGATGCACGGGAGTTATTCTTCAGAGAATTTGGGAGAAGGCAACAATGATTACTGTGGAGTGGCTTTGGCAGTACTTTGATCTCAGGAGTGGCTGAAAGTTCACTCTTTTTGTAAAGCAGTAGTTTTGAGCAGGCAGTTCAGATATCTCCTTGTAATTAACATAGATAAGCCCTTCTGAGGAAACCAGTGGTCACATGGCAAAACAAGGAGCTTGTCAGGGCTTTAAGTTTGCATAAAAAGCATTATACTACCTGCTGGAACATTTCACAGACACGCAAAAGTGGTTGCTTGCAACACTACAGAGTAATACATTATTCTGAGTTCAATAGAGCTTTTAAGTTTAAAGTACTATTGGTGATTAAGTCAGTTCCTTATATTTTATTTTTATTTTCACCACATAAGAGGTTAGAAGGTGCATTTTGCCAGTAATATTTAAAACATCTAAGCTAGCCCACAGGCAGCTTTAGGATCATATGAACTGGATGTTTTCCACAAATTTATGTGATTAAGGTAACATGTTAATCATGCAGGTAAAACATCTATTTCTCCATATTAGAGGTAAATATGTCTTCACTGTAAATCACTGGTACCAAGTTGCAGAGTTAATAAACTGTATTGGAGCTTTTGCTCTGCAAATTATTTAATAGAATGATAATTTATTTGCTTGGAAGTTGTGTATGGGTATTTTCACATCTTTTTTTTTTTTTTTGTCACTGATAAATGCAAGTCATCCTTATGGTATAGTCTTTTAGTGCTCCATAAGCACCACAGCCTTTAATGTATTCAAATCCACTTTCTTTGTGCAATGATTTGAGCATGGTATTGAAATGTTCTGTCTGGCTTATCCTTTCCTTTCCATTTCCATGAACAGGTAATATTTCAGAAAAAGCAATGTTTTTTGAAATATGTATAATTTCCTTCCCCAGATTCTGAAAATCTTTCTGTACTACTTACTGTTTCTAGCAAGGTCATTGGTCCCCAGATGGATGATAACATTGATATTAGAGTCCTTACTGTCTTCCATAATTGCTTTGACTACATGGTTCGCATTTCTACCAGCTGAATATCATGAAAGGCATTTAGTTATTGTGTCCGTCTCAAAATGAATTAGCAGATTAGTACCTCTAAAAACTTAGTCTTCCAGCAGAAGGAGTCTCTTTTTAGATTTAATAATGTTAAAAGGTTTCCAGGTGCATTGGGTGTCTTCTTCCTTTAAGGACACCACTTAATTTTCTGTTGCAGAAGCAGCTTCATTTTCCAATGTAGACAATGTAAGGGTATCATTGGGGAAAGTGGATGTCTCTTCATCACAGGCCTTATTCTACATGAACCCACGATAATCTATTTATTCCTGGATTTCTGACTCCTCTGTGAGACTTGTGGTGGATGCCTGGGATGTTACTCAATTAAGGAGGCTGGGTATCTCAGGGTCACAGGTCTTATTCTACCAGAGTCCATTATAATTAATTTTTTTCTTTGATTTCTGAATCCTCTGTGGGTGTTGAGGATGATATTCTCGATGCTACTAGGTAGGAAAGGGTTTTCAAAGCCTAGACCATTACTTTTTCAGATGAGACAGTTCCTTTTACATTGCAGAAAGCTGTAAGCAAATTGAACAACCCTTAAATCTACAAATGGTATGCCTTGGGACATAAGCACCACAATTCACACCTTGCACCTCCACAAGGCCTACTCGGTCCACTCATAAAGGAACCCTCCACCCCCCTTCAATCAAGTCCACCAAACTCATCTCCACAACTAAAAGAGCTTTCTCTCTTGCTGGCCCCACCCTTTGGAACTCCATGCCCCCAGACTTATATACGGAAACCTCCACACCTAAATTAAAAAAAAAAACTAAAAACCTGGCTGTTCCTACAAGCCTTCCCCTCTAATACCCCCCATTATCCTGCACCTCCCAACAATGTGAATGAATGAATGCAGAATGTTGTACCACACTATATTGAAACTAGCTACTTATGAAGCCATATATTGTAAATTTTGTAAATATTAACCTGTATATACATCCTGCCCTGTATATACAATTTTCCTAGCCGTTGCTTGCTAGCATTTCCCTTAACTACTAAACCTAACCCTTCTCCTCCTGCCTTTCTTTGCCCCTGTGATATCCCCCCAATTACTCTATACCCAGTTAATCTGTACTTCGAATATATTGTAACATATTCTCCCATATTTAACCTTTTGTTACAGTTTTGTTCCCTGTAAAGGTTCTGCCTGTCGTTACGGCGACACTGTTTTTTGTTATATGTAAACCGATATGATGTGCAAACGGTTGTCGGTATAAAAAAAATACCTAAATAAATAAATAAATAAATAAAATAAAATTTGTTACAATGAATAAAAGACATTCTGCTGGTATTATCTTATTTATTATTTATTTATTTCGGATTTTTATATACCGACATTCTCAATACAAGTATCGAATCAGGTCGGTTTTACATATAACAAAACTTTCGCACAAAAGGCGTTACATGGACAGCGTTTCTTAACATATAACGTATAACATATAGCATATAACCTATAACATATAGATATTAATAATAAATTAAATATTACATAGATAATAATAATAGTAACTCGTCAACAGGACACAACATCGTGCTCCACCTTGATAGCAGGGTAGGGTGAAAGGGGTATTGGATTCTGAAGACAGCCAACTCTGGGCCTCAATTTTTACAGTCTAGGGTACTGATAGGCTGACATTGCAGATAAAACTTCTATGGGAAAGTCCAAAATTAAAGAACATTCAAGCAGCATTGTCTGAATTATCAGGAAGGCTGCTCATCACATAAAAATGTTGTAGTAATTTTGTTATGGGCTTGACAGTTGCTGGTTTTGATTGTAAGTATTACTATCCTTAACATAAGGCATGGGGTAACTTGCACAGAATGGCAGTTACTACTCTTAATAGACAGATGGGGTAACCTGCACAGAGTGGCAGTTACTGCCCTTGGTGGACACTTGGATGTAACCTGGCATGATACGGCAGTTTCTACCATGGGAATCTTGCTGGGCTGACGGGATGGACTGTTTGGTCTTTTTCTGATGACAATACTATGTTACTGTGTTACAAATTATTGGACTGTTAACCTAAGTTCTTCGAAGAACTATTGAAGAAAAGAAATTCCTTAGGAGTGAGAAGAAAAAGGGAAGTTGAGAGGAAATAAATAACTTTTTTAGGTAAAAGCCCCTTTATTTCTCCCTTTAAAAAACACAGGGAATTTAAAATAAAAACTAGTACAAAATTCTTAAGCTCCTAACAGCTATAAAAAATTAAGAATTTTAACAGTCTTCCAACATAGAAAGGCAGACTCTAACAGCAGAAATAACAAGCAATATATATAGAAAAGATTTAAAGAAAAGTAGAAACATTTAAACTTCAGAAATGTATCCAAGCAACAATGACAGGAAAGTTGTTAAGCCCTCAGCCAACTTACATGTGCTGTCAAAATGTATTTTTTCATGACTTGTTTTTCATCCTTTTTTTTTTTTTTCATTTTTTTAAATGTTTATTTTGGTTACATTCATTTGCTGAATCAAAATAAACATTAAATAAAACACTCAAAAACAACAAAAATCAAAAACAAAATGGAATGCCGCTTTCTTGTACATACGTGTTTGCATGACTGTACAAGAAAATGGCATCAGCCAGCCCCAAAACTGATGCCACTTTGACAGGCCATGTTTTCATGTATGCCATCTGCTAATAGGGCATACTATTCCCTGAAATGAAAACGTTTAAACATTTCCAGGTCTTTTGTAGGGACTGCCACATTAATTTTTGGCAATGCAAACCAAAACGAAAAAAATGGGCCATTTTGGTTTGGATTACCTGTTTGTTTGAAGCAAATATCCATCCCTAATAGATGTGGAACACAGACTCACCCTGTAGGAGATGGACCATGGCAATTAATCACAAATAACTGAACACCCCTGGCAACTGCCACTGCTGGAAATTTCCTAACTTTTCTTTTTAGTGAAGGTTTAATCAATCTTTTTAGTGCTTAAGAATCAGGACCTTTTTCTGAATGTAAAATGCCTGCTGCTGAGCAGGAAAGAGTGTGATTTGTCACTTACATTCTAGAAGAATGAAATGCTAACCCAGTAGAGTAGGAGAGAAATATATTGGTGCGGTCAAAGCAGAAGAGCAAGTTCAGTATTTTCTGTCAATATCACAACCTAGAAGCTGCCGCAATTATTAAAAAAAAAAACTTAAAAGAAGAGCATAGCCACTTTATCAAATAACTCATCCTATCCCATTTATCTCCAGGGAAATTTCACTTTCTTATGATTTAGAGAAAGCCTCCTGAAAACCAAGCCCTCTGTGATTAACTCGAGTTCTTTCAATCATAGCCACAATCCCTTCTAATAGTTCTCACATAAAGGAAAGATAAAAACAAAATATGTCTGCTTAACATACAGAATTACCCCTATGCTTGGAGTGGAGAGTACCACATGAGAAATGATATTTACTATTACTAATATGATTTATCTTCAGGTTCATAGCCTGAATGGGGGATCACTCCGGTATCACAATTCGGTGCTCTTCCCACTCAACCTCTCACTTGTGGCACCACAGACCAGATGAAATCATCACACCAGAATAATACAGTAATTAACCTTTTTTCTAATATTGTGTAAGTAGAGTTAATCCAACCAGAACATTACATGAGAAAAGTAGAGTAGTGAAGTATAATATAAACTTGCGCCTTTCTTATTTTAAATCAAGCAATGCAAAACTAACACTGGGTATGCCCTGTTAGCCTGGGCAACCACCACACTCCTAAATCCACACCCACCACTAGACGTCTCACCAAAATTCACCCCAACCCTAACATACCCTATACCACAATCACACTCATTACTCTACTCCTCATTAATGCACAGTTAATCACCAAAAAAATCCCAATCATCCATGACATACTCACAGACGACCAACCAGACATATTCTGTATAACCGAATCTTGGCTGAAACATTCTGACACAGTCCTACTCAATCAACTGCCCAAAAACACATACAATATTTTCTCCATACCCAGAAACAAAAGAAAGGGAGGTGGCCTACTATTCCTAGCTCACAAAAAACTTAAATTCTCTTCCCACTCCCTAAACTTACCACCCCCTATTGAGACCAACCTATTCAAATCAAAACATCTCCAAATTCTCCTCCTATATGCACCTCCTGGTTGCCTACAGCACAACCTTTCCCCCCCTGATTGAATCCATCACAACCCACATAACTTACAAGAACCAGCCATAATACTAGGAGACTTTAACCTCCATATCGACACCCACCCTCCATCCCCCACAAGCGAACTGCTCCTATCCACCATGTCTGCCATCGGATTCACCCAAATCATCAACTCACCCACTCAAAAATCAGGACACACCCTGGACTTAATATTCATAAACAACAAAATATCTGCAACTGAACCACCATCTACAACCCCCACCCCATGGTCTGATCACAGCCTCATCCAAGCCAAGCTTCAACTCCAATCAAACCCACTACAAACAAACAACCGAATCATCGAATTCACCAAACCATGCTCCAGTGAAGACATCGCCAAACTGTTACCTGAGGCACTAAAAACAATCAACTTAAATGACGCCAACACAGCCACAAACTCCTGGATATCTATCAACGCAGACATAGCCAATACATTATGCCCCATGATAAAAAAGGAAATAAAACAATCCACAAAGCAAAGAGCACCATGGTACACCCCAGAACTGAAAACCTCAAAGCGAACACTGAGACAGACTGAGAAACAGTGGAGACGAACCCCCACCTCAAACCTGAAAGACAAATACAGAACACTACTACACAACTATACAACTGACCTTAACCACAGCAAAGCGTAATTTCCACACATCAAGAATTCACGATTACCAATTTAACCCAAGGACCCTCTTCGCCTATGTCAAGACCTTACCAACCCCATCCAAAATGACAATACGCCAAACTCCAGCAACATCTCCAGTGAAAAACTAGCACAATTCTTCAAGGATAAAGTCAACAACATCATTGCCAAGATTCCGCAAACCCACAATGACTTAATTGACACCCCCCCTCCTATCCACTCATGGTCACAATTCACTCCCGTTGCTACCACAGAAATTGAACCTATCATCAGAAAAACCAACCCTGCATCCCACTCCTTAGACCCCATCCCCATCAAAACCCTAAAACTCATCAGAGAGATTATTGTCAAACCAATAACCTACATCATCAACCTATCCCTAGAACAAGGAATCTTCCCAGAAAAACTCAAAAACGCCATCATCAAACCAATCATCAAAAGCCTCAACTCGACAAATCCGACCCAGCAAACTACAGACCAGTCTCCAACCCTCCCATTCCTAGCAAAAATCATCGAAAAAAACAGTCAACAATCAACTCACAGACCACCTTGAAACCTTTAATGTTCTTCAGCCTGCACAACATGGTTTCAGAAAACTCTTCAGCACTGAAACCCTCCTCCTCTCCCTCACCGATACCATCCTCAAAGGCCGCGACAAAGGCAAATCGTTCCTTCTGATACTTCTTGATATATCAGCCGCCTTCGACACCATCAATCACAGAACACTCCTCACCAGACTTAAAGAAATTGGTCTCCAAGACACCACAATCAAGTGGTTCAAATCCTACCTCTCAAACAGATCTTACATCGTCAAGATGAACTCATCTGAATCCTCACAAGTGCCCCTCACTCATGGAGTCCCACAAGGTTCTTCCCTATCATCAACCCTCTTCAACATATATCTCATCCCACTATGCAAATACCTATCAGAGGCAAACCTCACCTACTTTGTCTATGCAGACGACATACAAATATTACTCCCCATAAACAACTCCATTCAACTCACTATGGAAAAATGGAACAAACTCAGCTCAAACTTATCCCATTTACTATCTCAATTATCACTATGTCTCAACCAAGCCAAAACAGAAATCATTCACATCCACGATGACCATCCCTCCTATCCACTCATGTGCACCCCCTCTGACCACCCAGGAAACTCAATCAACCCGGGAGTGCCACAAATCTCACAAACCTCACTCACGCCGTCCACAAGAAACCTAGGTGTAACAATTGACAGCCAACTCACTTTAAACGACACATCTCCAATACAATCAAAGATGGATTCTTCAAACTGCAGACACTAAAAAAACTCAAACCCCTTCTCCAAGAGCACGATTTCAGAACAGTCCTCCAATCAATTATCTTGTCAAGACTCGACTACTGCAACTCCCTCCTCCTCGGACTACCAGAAATACACATCAAACCCCTCCAAGTTCTACAGAACGCTGCCGCCAGAATCATCTCTAACAACAAAAAATCCCCTCACATCACACCCACGCTCAAAGAACTCCACTGGCTACCCATTACACAAAGAATCCAGTATAAAACCCTCACCCCCCATGCACAAAAAATAAACAACAACAAAATGGACTGGCTAAACAACGGAATACAACCTTACCCCACTCAAAGAACTCTCAGATCCACCAACACTGGACTCCTAGCCGTCCCCAATCTCAAAGCTGCACACCTCAACGTCACCCGCAAACGAGCCATAACAATAGCGGGCCCCACCTTATGGAACACCCTCCCCACCTGTTTCAGAAACGAACCTTCACTGCAAGTCTTCAAAAAACACCTCAAAACATGGCTATTTTTAAAAGCTTTCCCACCCGACACATAACCCGCCCAATCGCACCATCCACTCCATGCCCCCTCCACAAGCATCTCGCCCCACACCTTTCCCTCCCTACACAAGCATCTCCCACCACCCTTTCCCTCCCTATCACTACCTTCCTCCCACACATCCCTTCCTCTCCCCTCCCCCCTCTACACTCCCTGCTCTCCTTACCATAATTTATCCTCATCAACAAGCCATTTATGTACATATGTTATATACTATAGTCTAATGTTCCATGTACTCCTGTTAGTTCTGTTACAACTTGTTATATTTATTACCATGTTATAATGTAAAATATTCTTGTTATATTTATTACCATGTTATTATGTAAATATTCTTATATCTATTTAATACCATGTTATAATGTAAAATAGGGCTGTTACCACCCTATTCCTTTAGTTATCTGGAAACCGATGTGATATCTCGATCGAATGTCGGTATACAAAATAAATAAATAAATAAATAAATAAATACTCATATGGATAAAAAAAAAAAAAAAGGAACGTTAATAGAGAAAGGTTGGGGAGGAAAGCAGTGAAGTACACAGCTTTCAAAAATTGTCTTTACCCCTGAGTTCTCAAAAAGGGGAGGAAGGGAATAGATCCACCCCAATGTCACCAGTTTGTAAAGGGTGCACCCTGTCCCAAACACAACATTGTGTGGAAAAAAAACAATCAAGAAATTGAAGGATTCCCTCTTGATGGTGGAGCTGGCTAAAGGACAAACCAAATAGATGAGCACTGCAGTGTGAGAAAGGTCTCTCTCTCTCTCTTGGGGAGCTTCCCCAAATGGTTTACTTGGTGCTAAACAGAAAGCTGGCCTGGTAACATCTCTTATAGAAAGATCAAAGTCCACCAGTTTCTCTTTCCATGCCTTGTCTCCTGTGGCTGTTGCAAGGGTTATGCTTGACTTCGGCTGAAAGGCTGAAGCAGTTTAGATGAGATACAGAATTTGTGACCAAAGGCAAGGAAAAAAAGCTTCTCCCTCCTCTGCTAAGATACTCTCTTTGTTTAACTCAGTCTCTTAGGGAGGTAATCTAGCCATGTGCTCCTGGGCCTGGGTATCTCTGGAAAGGAAATCTCTCAGTCCCTCAGCTCCTCTGTCTCTTGTTGGGGTTTTACATGTAGCTCAGCTGCGAAGCAAGAACAGCTGTCTCTTTATTCCTCAGAGCGCAGATTTCTGTCTTTCTCTTTAATAATTATTCAAGAGAAGAACTGATTGCAAAGCTGACAGATAAATCGCTTTCTTCCAGGCTCCTGGCTCCAACTTCTGGCTGTCTCCGCCCCTCACACATAGACAGAGCCAGCCAAATTGTGCCTTTTCTTCCTTAAATGGTCTCCCAACATTCATTTGGTTTCCTCCTCTGCTGGCTATGTAGTGCTGTTTTCTGGACAGGCTAAATAGTAGGGATGTGAATCGTGTGATCGATCGTCTTAACGATCGATTTTGGCTGAGGGGGGGGGGGGGAAATCTGATCGTCATGGTTTTTTTGGTTAAAAAAATCATTTTTATCGGGGGAGGGGGGAGGGCGGGAAAACCGGCACACCAAAACAACCCTAAAACCCACCCCGACCCTTTAAAACAAATCCCCCACCCTACTGAACCCCCCCAAAATGTTTTAAATTACCTGGGGTCCAGTGGAGGGGTCCCAGCGCGATCTCCCACTCTCGGGCCACGGCTGCGTTAATAGAAATGGTGCCGGTGGCCCTTTGCCCTTACCATGTGACAGAGCAAAGGTAGCGCCGGCGCCATTTTGAATATTGGCAATACGGCCCGCGTGCAGGAGGTCGCTCCCGGACCCCCGCTGGACTTTTGGCAAGTCTTGTGGGGGACAGGAGGCCCCCCAAGCTGGTCAAAAGTCCCTGGGGGGCCAGCGGGGGTCCGGGAGCGATCTCCTGCACTCGTGACGTCGGGTACAAGGAACCAAAATGGCGCCGGCGCTACCTTTGCCCTGTCACATGGTAAGGGCAAAGGGCCACCGGCGCCATTTCTATTATCGCAGCTGTGGCCCAAGAGCGGGAGATCGCACCGGAACCCCCCCCCCCCCCACACACTGGACCCCAGGTAATTTAAAACATTTGGGGGGTTCGGGAGAGTGGGGGATTTCTTTTAAAGGTTCGGGGTGGGTTTTAGGGTTGTTTTGGTGTGCCGGTTTTCCCGCCCTCCCCCCTCCCCCGATTTACGATTTTTTGACGATAAATCGGGGAAATTGCTATTGTATCGCGGCTCTAACGATTTTTGACGATTTAAAATATATCTGACGATTGTTTTAAATTGTCAAAAAACGATTCACATCCCTACTAAATAGGACAGCCCTTTTCCCAAATTGTTAACGCTGTGAGTGCTAGATGCTGGTTCTTGCAGAACATTTGTCATTCATAGGAGAGCACCTTCACCTTAGCTGTGGCAGCCTGCAGTTCTAAAGCACATCACTCAGATCCACACACAGCTCGGTCCACATTGTAAGGCTCCAACACATGATAAGCTTGTGGGGGCAGGAACCTGGTTTATGGTAGCTTGCTACAAAAGTATTTGATTTTCAGGGCAGCTCTTTCTATACTATTCTCTTCCAATTTAGATCCCAGGGAGGGGGAGTTCTTGCTGTGGGGGGGGGGGGGGGGGGGGGGAAGGAAATCTTACTTGTCCCAGGTGATGGAGTGCTTCTTCTTAAGTGTGTGTCTCTCTGCAGTATAGAATTTTCCTCAGGGACAAACAAGCTGGACACAGACTGGGTGTTCAAATAAAATGTATCAATTATCTCCAAATATCTATCATAGTCCAGCAAACTTCCTACAACTGAAACTGTACATTTGAACTATTTACATAGTCTCTCTGAGGATTAGCTTGTATCCTTCTCCACAAGTCCTGAGGGGGAACTTGCCGCTATTTACTTATCAGTATACAAGCCCCAAACTGTAGGAACAATCCTATTGGGGGGCCACAAAGCACAAAAAGATCTACCTGAGCCCAAAGTCCCGTCTGTTCCCTCAGCCTGTATCCTGTCCCTTTGGGGTGGAGATCTGGCTGGGAGTCTCCAGATCTTAATGTTTCAATTCTGTACTCTCTTTCCACTCTATGGGGCTTCTCTGGAGGAGACATCTGATGTTTCCAGTCTTGAACTAAGTTCTCCATCTCCTAACTCCAATTCTGTGAGAAGGAGTGGGAAAAAAACCCCCTCCACACTAAGAAAAAGGGGAAAAACCCAAATTGCTCCAAATCCAAAAGTCTCACACAGGGTAGTGCTGTCACTGCTTTGCTTCCTCTCTAGGGAGTAGAGGGTTAGCTCACAGGTCTCCAGTCACTGCCCTCAGGATTGGGGCTTCCAAAGCACAGGGTGTTCCCCAGAATGAGAAAATTAATTCAAAATCTGATTAAGAGTCTCTAAAAATCTCTCTCTTTTACAAAAAAAGGCAGATCTTTTTTTGTAAAAAAGATCTGCAACAGAGTGGACACGCCGGAAGGAGTGGAGAGAATGAGACGGGATTTAAGGAAGCTGGAAGAGTGGTCGAAGATATGGCAGCTGAAATTCAATGCCAAGAAGTGCAAAGTCATGCATTTGGGGAGTGGAAATCCGAATGAACTGTATTCGATGGGGGGGGAAAGGCTGATGTGCACGGAGCAGGAGAGAGACCTTGGGGTGATAGTGTCTAATGATATGAAGTCGGCGAAACAATGCGACAAGGCGATTGCAAAAGCCAGAAGAATGCTGGGATGCATAGAGAGAGGAATATCGAGTAAGAAAAGGGAAGTGATAATCCCCTTGTACAGGTCCTTGGTGAGGCCTCACCTGGAGTACTGTGTTCAGTTCTGGAGACCGTATCTACAAAGAGACAAGGACAAGTTGGAGGCGGTACAGAGAAGGGCGACCAGGAAGGTGGAGGGTCTTCATCGGTTGACATACGAGGAGAGATTGAAGAATCTAAATATGTACACCCTGGAGGAAAGGAGGAGCAGGGGTGATATGATTCAAACTTTCAGATACTTGAAAAACTTTAACGATCCAAAGACAATGACAAACCTTTTCCAACAGAAAAAAATCAGCAGAACCAGAGGTCACGAGCTGAGGCTCCAAGGAGGAAGACTAAGAACCAATGTCAGGAAGAATTTCTTCACGGAGAGAGTGGTGGATGCCTGGAATGCCCTTCCGGAGGAAGTGGTGAAGTCCAAAACTGTGAAGCACTTCAAAGGGGCATGGGATAAATATTGTGGATCCATCAGGTCCAGAGGACGCATATAAAGAGCAGGTAGTAAAATACTGCACGGAGCGGCAGTAGCCACAGAGGCATTCACGGAGCGGGATGCCAGTGGCCAGTGGTAGGTGTCCACCTTCATGGAGCGGAAGGATGTAGGGCTGTCATCTCCCAATTAAATAAAAAACAAAAACAAAAAACAAAACAGGGATGGGATCCATCAGGTCTAGAGGACACATATAAAGAGCAGGTAGTAAAATACTGCACGGAGCGGCAGTAGCCACAGAGGCATTCACGGAGCGGGATGCCAGTGGCCAGTGGTAGGTGTCCATATAAAGAGCAGGTAGTAAAATACTGCACAGAGCGGCAGTAGCCACAGAGGCATTCACGGAGCGGGATGCCAGTGGCCAGTGGTAGGTGTCCACCTTCACGGAGCGGAAGGATGGAGGGCTGTCATCTCCCAATTAAATAAATAATAAAAAAACCCAGGGATGGGATCCATCAGTTCTAGAGGACGCTTATAAAGAGCAGGTAGTAAAACACTGCATGGAGCGGCAGTAGCCACAGAGGCATTAACGGAGCGGGATGCCAGTGGCCGGTGGTAGGTGTCCACCTTCACAGAGTAGAAGGATGAAGGGCATCCATCTCCCAATTAAAAAAAGAAAAGAAAAAAAAACAGGGATGGGTTCATGGGCTTATAGGTATTACCAATTATTAGGCTTTTCAATATTTGATGATAGTTAATGTGACTTTCAAGGCATTCTTCACTTTCGGTGCATGTCCGGCATGACTCCTTGCTTCAATGACAGGGGAAAAGAAAAACTGATACTTCACACATTTCCAGCATTGCCCTCTGCTTCATGGCAGAGAGCTATGCTGCCGCTTACCCAACTAATCAAACTTAATATTTCACTTGGAAGCAGCTCCAGCACTGCTCTCTACATTAATGGTGGGGGTGAAAAGGGAATTAGAACATAAGGTTACTAAGAGCCAAGAGAAACAGTTAAGTATGAGAACAAATGTGTGAAGCTTGCTGGGCAGACTGGATGGACCGGTTGGTCTTCTTCTGCCGTCATTTCTATGTTTCTATGTTTCTATGTTTCTCAGACACAGAGTATACCGATGAGGAATCTCCTCTGAACACAGGAAAAATAACAAGTTGTATTAGTAGGCCCAAACTCAACAGGATGAAAGGAAAACATAGATGCTTGGGATAGCTGCTAGGGATGTCCCATTCGGTATTCGTATTCGTCGGGACCCAAATCTGTTGCATCCGTTCTTGGGGGACCCCGATCCATTCATTAGTTACACATGTATTCGTTTCCCAAAAAAGCCCAATCCCAGCCCTTTAAATTTAATTAACTACAAACCCCCACCCTCCTGATCCCCCAAAGACTTGCTAAAAGTCCCTGGTGGTCCAGCTGGGGTCCTGGAGCAATCTCCTGCACTCGGGCCGTCGGCTGCCGGTATTCAAAATGGCGCCGATAGCCTTTGCCCTTACTGTGTCACAGGGGCTACCGGTGCTATTGGTCGGCCCCTGTCACATGGTAGGAGCACAAGATGGTGCCGGCCGTCCATTGTTCCTACCATGTGACAGGGTAGCTATTAGCTACTAACTCTTCCAGAGACAAACCAAAATCACCACACACTCTATAACTTTAGCTCTACCTTATGCCCTTGGGATAGCCAATCTCAGTCAGCTCATTGGAGAGACTGAAAAGGAATTGAAATCCCACTAAGCTGTTATTAATCCTGATGACAAAGGTCCTAGGGCCATCTTGTAGCTAACCAAAGGATCAGTCACAGATGCATAAATATCTAGCATACAATTAGCAATAATTATACTTGGGTGATCTAAAATTCAATGTGTCTCTGCAAATCTTAAATATGCCACAGACACTGATTTCCACAGAGCAGGGAAAAAAGAACTTCATGCGATTATATGTGATGAGCTAAAGGCAATAAAAGAGTGAGACAAGGAGGTATCCAGAGTCAGAGGGCTGTTAGCAGGATTAACTAGTAGAAAGATTTTCAAAAGCATTCTTTACTTCCAGCAATTCTTTCTCGGGGATGAAGAATGTTTGTGTGTGTGCTATATGAGAGGAGGGATATGGGAGTGTGTCGGGAGGTTAACTGTCAGGGGAACTGCCCATGGAGGTTGGAATGTGTTTGTGTTGAGGGTGTGAGGGGGGATATTGGCAGGGAGAAGGGAGACTGTGCTATGCGTGTGTCTGTGTTTGTGTGTACGCTCCAGCAGCCAGGAATGTTTTTGTGATGGGGTATTTGGGAATGGTATATCTGCATGCAAGTAGGTGTTTGTGGATGTTTTGCCATTTCCTTCTGATGTTGTTACAGTTTATATTGGTAAATTTCATATCCTTGAGTATTTTACTGAGAGCAGGATTTTACACGCATAGGGCCAGATTTTAAATCGTGTACGCCCTTAGGGGTAGATTTTAAAAGCCCAGCGCGCGTAAATCCTGCCGGATTTACGTGCGCAGGGCACTTGCGCGCCGGCGTGCGCAAAGCCCCGGGACGCGCGTAAGTCCCGGGGCTTTGCTTGGGCGTGTCGGGGGCGGCGCGGCGTTCAGGGGCATGGCGCCGGTCCGGGGGCTGGGCCGAGTGCTCCAGCACAGCGGCCTGTGCCAGGGCAGGGAGCTGGCGATGCACGCAAGTTACGCCTGCCAGAGGCGTACTGAGAGCAGGAGAGGCAGGCGTCCTGAGAGCAGCCAGAGGCAGGCGTAACTCAACGAAATAAGGTAGGGGAGGGGATTTAGTTAGGGATGGGGGGTGGGATAGATAGGGGAAGGGAGGGAAAGGTGGGGGGGACAAAAAAAAAAGTTCCCTCCGAGGCCGCTCCGATTTCGGAGCGGCCTCGGAGGGAACAGAGACAGGCTGCGGGGCTCGGCGCGCGCAGGCTGCCGATTTTGCGCAACCTTGCACGCGCCGACCCCGGTTGCGTGAACAAAAGTATGTGCGCACGTAGTTTTTAAAAATCTGCCCCATACCGTATACGCCCATACGCATGGCCGGGCCAATTTTTAAAGGGCCCGGCCGTGCACCTAAACCCCCAGGACATGTGTAAGTCCCGGGGTTAATGAAAGGGGCGGTCCGGGGAGTAGGATGTGGCAGTGGGGATGGGGATGGGGCGGGGCTAGAGGTGCCCGGCACAGCGGCCATTTGCTGCTGTGCCGGCACGCGCAACTTGCTCCTGTCTTGCTCTTTCCCAGTCCGGAGCGGACTGGGAAAGAACTGGGGAAGGGCTCAGAAGCAGGAGCAAAAGGTAAGACAAAGCATTTTGGGGGATTTAGGATAGGGATAGGGGGAGGGCAGGCTAGGGGAAGGGGAAGCGAGGTCAGGCTAGGGGTTTGGGATATTCCCTCCCAGTCCTCTCCTTAATCGGAGCAGACTGGGAAAGAACTGGGGAAGGGCCCGATGCATTGCTGCACGAATTTGCAAAATTATTCCTGCCCTTGCGCACCCATGTTATAAAATCGCAAGTCCATGTGCGCATGCCGGGTAGCTCGCGCAATTTTTTAAAATCTACCCCATAATTTTCTGGCTACAGGATTTTATGTGTAGAATTTCGTACCAATGGTATTATTTTTATTTATTTATTTATTTATTGTTTTTGTTATACCGAGTTTCATGATAGGCATCACATCAACCCGGTTTACAAATAACAAGGAGTGTAAAGCATAACGTAACGTAAAAAACAATATTTTCAATAAGAACCTTGAACTTTAAATACAGTGAATCAGAAAAAAGGGAGAGGGAAAGTTACAAAAAACAAGGAAAATAAACTTGGGATGGAAGGGGAGAAATTGAACAGCACAATATTTACATTTCAGCCTATTGATACATTAGAATAGCAAGTGAAAAAATAAGACTATGAAACGGTACATAGGTAATCAAATGAATAAATATGACACAGTTGTGAATGGTAATAGTATGATAAATATTCAGCAGGAATTAGTGAGAGAGGGTTTGAGGTTGGTTGATTCGTGTTTACATTCCATTATTGCATACGAGTTAGTGCTAGTGAGAGGAGGTTTTTATTCAAGGCTTGGAAATGCTTTTTTGAAAAGCCAAGTTTTTAGTCTTTTCCTAAATGTTAAAGAGCATGGCTCTTGTCTCAAATCAGGTGGGATCGAGTTCCAGAGAGCTGGACCTGCTGATGAGAAGGCTCTGAGACTCAAGGATTTATGTTGGTAGGTTTTGGCCTTTGGAATTTGGAGTGACTCTTTGTAGTGTTCCCTGATAGGCCTGGCGGAGGTGAATTTTTTAAGTGGTATTTGTAGGTCAAGTTGCGTGTGTTGGTTGATAGTTTTGTATATGATGTTAATGGTTTTGTACATGATTCTATAGTGGATCGGAAGGTATTATTTTTATAATTGTCATTTCTTTAACATTTTTACAAAATGTTTTATAGTGGTATTATAGTGGATCGGAAGGTATTATAGTGGATCGGAAGGTATTATTTTTATAATTGTCATTTCTTTAACATTTTTACAAAATTAATCAAGCAATATACACTTTTTAAGAAACAAAGGGGCGGATTTTAAAAGGGTTACTCACGTAACCGCTCCTGCGTGCGCCAAGCCCATTTTGCATAGGCCCGGCAACGCATGCATGTCCCGGGGCTTTGTGAAAGGGGTGGGACCAAGGCCTCTGGCACAGCGGCTGTGCCGAGGGATCACACGCCAGCAGCTGGCCGGCGCAAGTTACGCCTGCCTTAACTTACAAAATAAAGGTAGGGGGGATTTAGATAGGGCTGGGGGGCTGGTTAGATAGGGTAAACGAGGGGAAGGTTGGGGGGGGGGGCCGAAGGAAAGTTCCCTCCGAGGCTGCTCTGATTTCGGAGCGGCCTCGGAAGAAACGGGGAAAGCCATCGGGGGACCCCTAGGGCTCGGCACGTGCAAGGTGCACCCCCTTGCGCACGCCGACCCCGGATTTTATAAGCTGCCCGCGCATGTTATAAAACCGGGTGTACATTTGTGCGCGCCGAGTAGCGCGCACAAATGTACACTCGCGCGTATGTTTAAAAATCCGGCCCAAAGTGTAGTATCATACAAAATAGTTACATGATATTAACAAGCATACTTGTTTTATTTAAATCCTGAAAATTTTAGTCCACTAAACACTGAGGAGAGAGTCCAGTTAAGAGAAGAAAATAGGAAAATTAACTAAATTACAGTTTAACTTTAGGGAAACAGGTGGTTAAAAAAGGAAGGATAAACACATCCTGTCCTTAATGCGGGATATCATGTTGGACAGATGGCAGACCTCTCTGGAGGGCATACAACAGAAGCAGAAAGGAATACTTTATTAGGCAGAATGCCTTCTACATGAAAGGGATCATAAAATATATGGAGGCCGATATTTAAAAAAAAAATAAAAAAATAGGATAATGGCTAACTTATCTGGATAAAATTAGCTGCTTAAGTTATCAGGGCTATTCAGCAGGATAAGTGTCTCACTGAATATCCTCAGATAAAGTTATCCGGATAAATTCTACCCTTATAACTGTGAAACGTACCCAGTTATATTTAAATTTTGCTGGTTAGGCTTCAAGGATATCCTGTTCCTGTATTTATTTTAAAGATTTATAACCCGCTCACTCTAAAACGTTCAGTGTGGGATAATTTATGAGCATACATAATAGTGATAAGCACAAGAATATTCAAATTAACAAACATAAAATACAAAGAACACTGAGACTTAAATGCATACATAATGGGCAAGTCACTCCGAGAAGTCAAATGTCTAATTCAAAGGTGCTTCTGAAAAGGAGAGTTTTTAAGATCTTTTTAAATGCTTGAGAGTTAGTCACATAGTCCACAACTGTTCATGTAGTGTGTTCCAAAAGAAAGAGCCAGTAATATAAAAAGCTTGCTCACATCTCCATCAAGTGGGCAAATCTGAGAGAGGATACCTCTCTATTAGACTCTGGTGAGCAGACCATAATGTTTGTGAGTAAACAATAATGTTCTCATCTGGTTAACTGTAATCTTAAGTGAAACCACCCACTGAAAAAATGATCAGCTAGTTAAACAGAAAACTGGGGTAGATAACCTTACAGAACATATTTAATATCAATATCCTATAAAATAATTTTCTTTATTGAATATGAAAACAAATCTTTTACACCATTATCATCAAATATAATTATTTTATAGATGTTAACAGTTCACCTACATTCCATTAAATACACATACATTAAATATATCCACTACCCTCCTGAGATCCTTACAATTTTCAAAAATAAATAATTCATCTATGGTGTGCTCCAGTAATTCTGGAATACAGCGGGAGAATGATATTGTGGTCAGCTTGTCTGAAAAGGTTTTGTATCTGATACTGTGGTGACATTGAATAAAGGTTTATCCTTTATCCCTATGTATAAATATGACTCAATTTTGACTCATGTGAAACTCAAAATTTTATTTCGACGGATCAGACTTAGGGACTATTTTGGAACTCAGGAGATATAACAGGTTGGGTTGTTTAAATCAACTGGTTGGATGCCTACAGATTCCCCCTAACCCTTTGATTATGGCATTTGAAACATTGGTGCTACAGGAATTGTCACAATTAGAATCACAAAGGGAGTTTATTAAATACAATCTTTCCCGTGATGAGGCACAGGCTATCAGTGTGTTAAAGGAGGATGACTCCATTGTGGTTAGGGCTGCTGATAAGGGGGGAGTCATTGCATTGTTGGACAAGGAACAATATGAAAGGGAGGCTTTTCGCCAGATACAGTATTATCAAAAGATTTTGAATGATCTGGGCATTGAACTATTGGCAGATGTGAAGAAACTTCTAGAAGAGTCTGTTCAAGAGAACATTATTTCTAAGCATGAATTTCAGTATCTGGCCCCTGATTGTCCATCTATTCCTTATATATATTTTGTCCCCAAAATACACAAATATTTGAAGAATCTCCTGGCTAGACCAATTGTATCAGGCATTGGGTCCATATTTGAACCTTTGGCAAAATTCATTGATTGCTCGTTACAACCTTTGGTGAAGGACATTAAGTCCTATGTGAGGGACTCTACCCATTTTATTAATGATGTCAACATGATTCCATAATTAAAATCTGATTGGCGACTAGTATCAGCAGATGTTACCGCCCTTTCACAAATATTCCCCAACAAAAAGCATTAGAAATTATCAATCAAGGATTGAACAGGGTGAATATATCTCAACAAAGAAGGTCAGTGATTTTGCAGATGGCAGAGGTTATTATCACAAAGTTTTATTTTTTGTTTCAAGGACAGTTTTATAAACAAATTAAGGGGGTCCCCATGGGATCCCCTTTGGCACCTTCAGTGGCATGTCTGTATATGGCAGCCTTTGAAGAAATGTCTGTTTATCCATCTCCATATAGCAAATATATCCCCTTTTGGAAAAGGTATATAGATGATCTGTTCTGGATATGGTCAGGAAGTTGTGAACAACTTATGCAGTTTAAGGAATGGATTAATTCTTTGGACATGAATTTGGAATTTACTATCCAGAGCAGTGAATGTCATCTTACATTTCTTGACATGCTTGTTTATAAGGTGGGGGATAAATTAGTTACCACAGTACATTCTAAACCCACGTATAGAAATTCTATTTTGTACTTTGAAAGTTTCCATTCTAGGAAATTGAAGGAAAGTATCCCAACTGGGCAATTTCTGAGATACCGGAGAAATTGCACCTCAGTTGATGAATATAAGATGAAGGCTCAGAATCTTGTACAGAAATTCATTTCATGGGGGTATTCTAGAAAATGTATCAATTGGGCGTACAAGAGGGCTCTGTATGCCAATAGAGACAATCTGTTGTTAACTTCGGCTCGTCCGCAAATTAAGAGATTGGTATGTTGTATTCCTCATTCCTCTAGATCAACTTCTATTAAAAAGATCTTTTTAAAACATTGGCCAGTTTTAAAGTCTTTACCTGGGTTTGATGATATTCCCATCTTTGCAATGAAGAAAGGGAAAAATTTGAGGAATATAATGTCTCAGGGGAATCCGACTGGTAAGAGTGCTGGTGTGCAAGGACAATTTAGGTTTTCTGGATGCTCCGTATGTGATAATGCATTGGTTGCTGATGTGTTTGAGAATATACATTTAAAACATCCTTTTATAATAAATGGATGTTACACTTGTCGACCTGAATGTGTGATTTATGCTATTATATGCCCATGCAATATGGTATATACCGGGCACACCAAATGAGAAATACGGCAGGGTCTCATTGAACACAAAAGTAATTTGAGGATTGGGAGAGATGGTGCTCTTTAGTGGCCATGGACATCAAATAGAGGATATCAAGTTTTTTGTTATCCAACAGATTCTTGGTAATGGTGGGGAAATCCCCAGAGTATTATGGCAAGAAGGAACAGAAATAAATTCATTGGTGGACTACCATGGAACCTAACGGTTTGAACAAGGTTGTTGAGTGGGAGGCATTCTATTAAACAGTAAGAGCTTTAGATTGTGGGGATTCTTACAAACATGGAGAATAGTTGTTATAACTATGGATTGCAAGTATATTATTTGATTGGTGGAAAGGAGGTAAGGAAATGAATCTTGATTGGTAGTTTAAGGTTTTAAAGATGGCGTGGGAAGGAAGCCGATGGATTGTGTATATGGTAGCTGATAGGTGGGGAACTGGTCAGATGATGTGTTTTGATTGGTTGGTTGGGATTTTAAAGATGGTGCGGGAACTTCTAGTGCATAAGTGATGGTGTTTAAGATGAGTTATATCGGGACGTGAATTGCCAGCGTTTGAGATGAGTTATATCGGGACGTGTATTGCTGGTATTTTCATGTTATAAATGGGATGTAGACTGGATTTAATGGTAGGTTATCAATACGATCATTTTTATATATGTGGGATAGAATTTAATAAGGTATTGAAGTTTGATATTTGTACATTTATTATAATACACAGGAATTTTTTCAAGGACCGGGCTGTACGCTGGCGATGCGGGTGATCATTTAGAGAAGCTGTTGGTGGTGTTTGGACATTTAACTTGGACGTCTGGCAGTAATGTAGTCTAACTATTGAAAAAATAGATATCAACTCTCTGTAAGTTAAAAGGAAATATTTGTGAGAAGTGGGTTATGGAGGATTTATGCATGTAACCTGTCTTACGCGCGCCGGGCCTATTTTAAAAAGGCCCAGTGGTGCATGTAAAGCCCCTGGACATGTGTAAATCCCGGGGCTTTACAAAAGGGGCGATCTGGGGCAGGGCAGGGGCCAGGTTAGGCTCCCGGCACAGCGGCCATATTTGCCGCTGTGCCGGGGATTGCAGGCCAGCAGTCGGCCGGTGCGTGCAACTTGCACCTGCCCGGAGGCAGGCGTAAAAAGGTAAAATAAAGGTCGGGGGGATTAGAGTAAGGCCGGGAGGTGAAAGGTTAGGGGAAGGGGTGGGAAGGATAGGCTAGGGGGAAGGGAACGGGGGAAGGCAGCGCGACTCGGCGTGTGCAAGGTGCACAATTGTGCATCCCCTTGCGCGTGCCGACCCTTGATTTTATAACTTGCACGCGCCGGAACAAGCAAGTTATAAAATCAGGGGGTACATGTACGCTTGCTGGGTAGTGCGTGCACATATACGCCCGCGCGCACCTTTTAAAAATCTACCCCTATGTTTTTATGTTCTTTATATATTGAATTCTTGAAGTTTTGAGCGGAATTACTTTGGTATGTTATGTTATGTTTATAACGAACCCCTAAAAAGATTGGGTTGCGTCAGCCATTAGCAGAAGATTTTGGCTGCTTGAAAACAGTTATTTCGTCATCAGGGTAGAATTGTTTCGCCAGTATACAAAATATTGACTTGGTGGTGATAATTTTAGTGGGGAACTTGTCCTCCTACACTTTTGAAGATTTACCCTAAAGAAGCCCATTGGGGTGAAACAAGGGACCTTGTTGGTTAGTACGGATGGTGTGGGATTTTTATTGTGTATATAGATTTTATGTGTGGGATATGTTTGAATGTGTGATTGAATGACTGGATGGATTAAATTCATATGTTTATAGTAGGTGGGTATGAAAGATTTGTTTTCATATTCAATAAAGAAAATTATTTTATAGGATATTGATATTAAATATGTTCTGTAAGGTTATCTACCCCAGTTTTCCATTTAACTAACTTTAATCTTAACCAGCTATACTCAAAAGAACATAATCAATTAATTACCAATCAAGTTTAATGATACATTATAACTAAGTGGGCTTGATCTCCTAGCCCCACCTATGTCAAATATAGGGCCTAATGGCCCATTACTTCCTTCCCCTCTAAGGCCCCCAAACATTAAATATATTTATTGAAAGCAATGTATCTCCACCCTGCCTCTTCATCCTCATGGTTTAGCCTTATATACATTTTCTCTGGCCAGCTCCTCTTCTCTCAGCCCCCTCTCCCTGGCACCTCAACCCTAACCGCAGCCCAAATTATTCACATATCCCCTAATTAATGTGGGCACTGGGCTTTTGAAATTCACCTGTAAGCATTTACAACCTGCAAAGGTAAGCAGAGGTGACAGATAATAATAATTTGTTGTTGGTCCATGTTTTTATAACCGGCTCTAGCAGTCAATGTGTGAAAGACTATTGGAGTGTAAACTTTTAAACAAGGATCTTATAACATAAGTTCAGTCAATACTGAAACTTTCAAATTCCCTAACAGAGCATATAAACCTCACAACTGCTGTTACTAAAAGGCTTAACTTGAAAAGCCATATCAATAGTCATTAAATTTCAAATTGAAATGTAAATGCAATTGAAGAGCAAGGAGTCAGAGTCTATAAAGAATGCAGTGTAATATATGTATTGAAGAAATGTACTCTTGATCTGATATTATTCCTAACAGTAAAGGTACTGTGACTTGAGGAATAAAATAACTCCACGTACAATTATTTATCAGGGAAAAGTATTTAACTCCTTAAAGGCACCAATTAAGAAAATAAAGTCAAGTGACTCCGTTGAGGTTACACTAATTTAAGGTCTTGAGAGAACAGAGAAAGAATTGATAGGGGAACAAATAATTTCTTATCCTGAGAATCTTGTTCACTTTTTCCTATAATCATTACTAGAAGATTAAAAAATATATGTGCCTCTGTCTTATTATATGAAAAGTAATCCTCATACATCTCATATTTAAGTCATCTTCTAATTCTTTTAGACAGGGCAAATGAATTATTTTATTTATTGGAATATACAGTTCATTAAGAACACATGCACTGAAGATTTATATATAGTTCCCAGAAGATATTATACAGTGAAAGGAATGTAGTTTTCTTTATTGATTTGTTATAGTTAGGTTAGTAGGGGCAGCTTCCCATTTCCTGGATGACTATGTGGTGAAGAGTGAAAAGAGAAGAGATCCTGTCCACATTAGAAGGCTTCGCTAGCTAGCATCTGACTTTCTAGCATCTAAAGCTTCTCTACTTCAGGCCACAACATCCATGAAAGCTAGCCACATATACAAGTTCCACCTACAAGCTGATAAAAATATCTATGGGACAGTTAATGTGCACATACCCACAAGTCAAACAATTATACTAAACATTAACACAGGAGACATATACAAAGAAATAGAATAGCTAAAGAGAGAGAATAGACAGACACATAACTCCTGCAGATTTCAGAACAGTGCTTCAGGCACTAGTTTTCGCCAGTACCGATTACTGTAATGCACTCTTACTAGGACTCCCAAATACAAAAATAAGACCACTAGGGGCGGCATTTGTTCCCTACAAATTGGCAATCCACAATGTATAGGGACATATTCGTTGTATTCGTGGGGAAGCGAAACATATTGCGATTCCCCACGAATACAACAAATCTTCGCCGAATTATTTGGCCATCTAAAGGAGCCAATTTAAACAAACCCCCCACCCTCCTGACCCCCCCAAGACTTACCAAAACACCCTGGTGGTCCAGCGGGGGGTCCAGGAGCCATCTCCTGCACTCACACCCTAGGCTGCCAGTTTCAAAATGGCGCCGATAGCCTTTGACCTACTATGTTACAGGGGCTACCGGTGCCATTGCCAACGGTCCGAGTGCATGAGGTCACTCCCGGACCCCCACTGGACTTTTGGCAAGTCTTATGGGGGTCAGAAGGGTCCCCCAAGACTTGACAAAAGCCCCTGGTGGTACAGCGGGGGTCCAGGAGCGATCTCCTGCACTCAGACTGTCGGCTGCCAGTAATCAAAATGGCACCAATAGCCTTTGCCCTTACTATGTGACAGGGGCTACCGGTGCCATTGGTCAGCCCCTGTCACATGGTAGGAGCACAAGATGGTGCCGCACTGCACTATGGGTACACATCCTACACAGGAACCTTCATTCAGCCAACAAAGCTCTCTTAACCATTCCCTCAGTCAAGACAACTAACCCAAGTAAGAGAAAGGGCATTATCTTTAGCAGGACCCACACTCTGGAATGCAATGCCTTTAGAGACCAGATTACAGAGACCCCAAAACATTCAAGAGAAGTTTAAAGACATGGCTTTTTAAACAAGCCTTTTATAAAGAGACCGGAGAATAGAAAATATACTGGAATAAACAGAAGAGCACCGGCACACAGCACTATTTTCAAAAATGTGCATTACAATATTTTATCAAATTTAGCACACAACGAACGTAATAATAAAACACAGGAAATGAGATTTTTTACCTGTAAAGTACCTTCCAGGTACACCTGGCCAGAACCTATATCACTAAACATTTATGCGTATTTTGATGATTTAATGTAACCAAAACTTAATGGCACCTGTTAGAGTGTACTATAATACACTTACTCCAACATTACTTATGTGCCTAAATGTAAACCATTGCGATAGTATATATCTTAGCGACTGTATAGAAAAGACTTTAAATAAATAAATAAATAAATAAATAAACAAACAAACAAACAAACATAAAAGAGACAGAATAAAAGACAAAAACACAGGAAAATAGACATAATAATATACTTGCCGTATTGCCAATATTCAAAATGGCGCCGGCGCTACCTTTGCCCTGTCACATGGTAAGGGCAAAGGACCATCGGTGCCATTTTTATTAACGCAGCCGATGGCCTGAGAGCGGGAGATCACTCCCCGCGCTCCCGCTGGACCACCAGGTAATTTTAAAAGGTTTTTTGGGGGGGAGGCTAAGGGGGTCATTCTAAAGGGTCGGGTGGGTTTTTTTTTATCGGGCCATCGGCGCCATTTATATTAGTGGCAGCCAAAATGGCGCCGATGGCCCAAGAGCGGGAGATCGCGCCGGAACCCCCCCACTGGATCACCAGGTAATTTAAAACATTTTGGGGGGGTTCGGGAGAGTGGGGGATTTGTTTTAAAGGGTCGGGGTGGGTTTAGGGGTTGTTTTGGTGTGCCGGTTTTCCCGCCCTCCCCCCTCCTTCCTCCCCCTCCCCCGATTTACGATTTTTCACGATAATTCGGGGGAATTTCTATTGTATCGCGACTCTAACGATTTTTGACGATTTAAAAAATATCTGACGATTTTTTTTAAATCGTCAAAAAACGATTCACATCCCTACCCCCTAACACATACCCATTCATACATCCCCCCAATAGTTAAAACCCCTAACACCCCATCATATTTGCTCCACTCTTCATATCTCTGATACCCTTCCTCTATTAATCCTATTAACGTAATAGCTTCATCTATTTTCCAAACCCACAGCAATATATATTGTTCTACAATCTTGATTTCAAAGGACTACCACGTCCCAGAAACTTATATGTCGTTCTTTCTACAATCCTGATTTCCTTTCAGAGGACTTCAACTCCATCCCATGCTGTTTTACCAAACCCCGTTCAAAGTCACATGATTGCTTAAGACACCATGGCGTCAGTGCGTGCATGTTATAAAATATGATTTCTACATGCACATGCATGTCCAATTGAGGCGTGGACTGGGAAGGAACTTTCCTATACCCCTACCTACCCTTCCTCCCTTTTCCCCTCTCCTCCCTGACCCCTATCCCCTACCCTGCTACTCAAAATTTGTTTTGTTTTTTTACCTTACTGCTCCTTTGGAGCAGAATTAACTTCGACAAGCTGGCCCGCTGCCGGTGCATGCTCCCCCGGGACAGGGCCTAATGGCCACTATCCCGGTTAGCCCCCACTCTGTCCCTCCCCACCCAGACCCCTTCCACTGGCCTGCACCTTTTCATTGGCCTGGTACTTCTTCGCATAACCGGGCTGTTTCTAAAATGCGCTTGGCACGCGCATGACTGCTTTTGCACATACAAAAAAACTGTTAGAAATAGAACCATAAAGGCTGCCAAATGTTGCTTCTCTTCACTTCAATTTGTCTGCAGCTAAACAAAAATCAGCCTTCACTGGTACTACTTCAATATCCACTTCACTCCTATTCTGCCCCCAGTGAACACAGATAGCAGTGCCACTACCTCTATATTTCTGTAACAGTGAGTAAGAGACCACTGACTGCAGCAGAGAAGATCATTAAAATCCCTCTGCCAATGCCATCACTTACCTTTCTAACTCTCAGAGGGCTACTGAAAAGAGATCCTTCTCTGCCAAATCCAAGAGAGCAAATACAGTTTATTTGCACATGCTGAGACCCTTAAATGGGAGGATGTCAGTGACATTAGGCCCAGATGGCAGCTGTAAGCTAGTTAAAAAATACTTCATCATGATTTGTCTTCTGTCTAGTCTCCTTGCCAACTTGAGCTGCTTCGGCTCTGATGAGGCTGCTATGTCACACAGGGAAAGGTTGGTTGCTATAGTTACCATTTCATCCCTGTCTGCATCTACTGTTTTCTCAGAATAACCACGGACTTGAATGGGCTATAGATTTGAATGGGAAACAGAAAAATGAGATGAGCATTTTTGTTTAAATGCATGGGCACCCTCTATTTTTTTTTTTCAGGGATCCATGAATGAAATGAGCTGGATTCACTTGTTGCATTTTACCCATTCATTTCAAGTGAATGCACATCCCTACTGATTACGTCTAAAATTAAGGAACACGTTCCCAGATAACTTTAGACCTGCTCTAGGACATGGTTAGAGTTAGCAAAAATAACAAATTCAGTAACTCCTAATAAGATAATCTTCTTGGCTAACTCGTCCTTGCCCCGGAATGCCTCCATTAATTATTTGGCTAATTTTAAGCCAAATAATGACTTATTCAGTGTAAGTTAGCTTGATGAGTACTGGGGATACTGAAAGCTCAGCATTTAGCCAGATAGCTTGTGAATTATCTGGCTAAATGCCTCTGCATACTAGAGACGTGCATTTGTTTTTGCCAAATTGGAAAATTTCAACGAAATTGTCCAATTCGGCATGTTTCAGGGAGCCCGAAAAAGATCAGGATTTTACCGTCAAAGATTTGTTTTTCCCATTAGTGCGCACTAATGGGAGTCAGTGTGCGCTAACTCCCATTAGGGCGCACTAACAAAAACTAACAAAAGTAACAAAATCTAACGGTTTTTGTTAGCGCGCACTAACGAAGAATTAGCGTGCACTAACGGGGAGTTAGCATGCACTAACTAAACATCGATTTTTCGCGAAAAAAAAGACCCGAACCGAAAAAAAACGACATTTTCCATGGCGGCCGAAAAACAAAGAATGACATGAACACAAAAAACAATGCACATCTCTACTGCATACTGATCTCATTATGTTACATTTATGTCCCATCTTATCAAACTTGAAGGACTGCCCAAAGTAATTCACTACAGAGTTAAACTACAATTCATACACAAGTCAAATTTAATAACAGGCAGTACAAGATATAATAAAATACAATATAATCAAATGACAACATATATCTATATATACAGTGTATATCCCCTATATCAGCTCACTAACAGCCCTGACTCAACTCCTGAAAGTAAATGCTACCCAACTAAATCATAAGCCATTTCTTGGAATGCCTCTGGAGTCAATACTTTTTTTGACAGCTAAGTTTGGCTAATGGCCACCTTGTGAATTTAGGTACTTACATTTCGATAGTAAAGTAACATTTTTTAGAAGCAGAGATGCTGATGTAATAATGTGAGCTCAGCAGAGCACACACTTTGACCAGCAGTTGGGTGCATATTTTTTTGTCTGCAAACTTTGGGCCAGATTTTAAAAGGGTTACGTGCATAAGTTATGCGCATAACCCTCTTAAAAGGCCCCTGCACGTGCCGAGCCTATTTTGCATAGGCTCGGCGGTGCACGCAAGCCCTGGGACGCACGTAAGTCTCGGGGCTTTGCAAACGGGGTGTGTTGGGTGGGCGGCGTGAATTTTGGGGCGGGGCAGGAGGCATGTTGGGGGCGTGATGCTGGCCCGGGGGCGTGGTCGAGGCCTCAGGACCAGCCCCCGGGTTGGGTGATTGCGCGCCAGCATCCTGCTGGCGCGCGCAGATTTACACCTACTTCCGGCAGGCGTAAATCTGCCAACAAAGGTAGGGGGGTTTAGATAGGGCCAGGGGGGTGGGTTAGGTAGGGGAAGGGAGGGGAAGGTGAGGGGAGGCGGAAGGAAAGTTCCCTCCGAGGCCGCTCTGATTTCGGAGCGGCCTCGGAGGGAACAGGCAGCGCGCGCCGGGCTCGGCACCCCTTTGCGCGCGCTGACCCCGGATTTTAAAAGATACGCGCGGGTACGCGCGTATCATAAAATCCAGCGTACTTTTGTTCGCGCGCGCGTAAAGTTATAAAATCTACCCCTTTATATCTGATTCAAGAAGAAGTTTTGGATGGGGTTGCCGGCTGGGGTGGGGGGGAGAGCAAAATGCAGTAGCATAAGAAGAATATTTCAGAAGTAAGGGGGAAAGAATTACTGCTACAAAGTACATTTTGCCCCACTTAGAACTTCAAGGACAATAGCCCTATCCTTCAGTTAAACCATATTTTCCCTAGATCCACAAGGGATAAAATGATAGATTTTCACAGCAGCTTTGGGAGAAATTCAGGTTTCTTAATTCTTTTGCAAACTGGAAGCAGGCTGAAAACTGCCTGGTTTGAGTTTCACTGCAGATGATTTTTACAACTATTAGGGGGTCGATTTTAAAAGGTGACCATATTGGACATTGCCATTTTATAACGTGCACGCGTCGGCGTGTGCACGTTATAAAACATGATTTCCGCGCGCACATGCTGGAACGCCATTCCCCCTGACCTCAGGCAGGAGCCATGCTTATTAACATTTAGAAAGAGGCTTAGGACATGCCTTAGGCTTAGGCTTAGGACAAGCCTTTCCCGAACCTACCTGACTCACCTAAGGGATTTAGCAGACTGACTGCAGCAACCATCAAGATACATTCCAGCACTATGTAAATAACTGTTCCTCTTCTTACTGTTAAACTACTCCGGCTTCTCTACTTCCTCCCCCACTTCCTGCTTCCCCTGTTTTATTGTAATTTTCTTGCTTCTCTCCGCTTGTTAAATGTTCAAAGTCATCACTCCCCCTTGTTACTTGTAAACCGGCATGATGTGACTGTATCATGAGTGCCGGTATAGAGAAGCTCTAAATGAATAATAAATAAATAAATGTGCAGGCGGGGGACCTGAGGCACACGTGGGGGGGGGGGGGGGGAGGGGATTTTTAAAAAAATACATGCAGCGATTAAGGAGTGGACTGGAAGGGAACTTCCCTAATCCTATCCTATCCCTCCCTCTTCCCCTCTCCTCCCTGACCCCTAAACCCCACCCTAGCTATCCCCAATTGTTTTGTTTTTATATTTACTCCCTCCTCCGGAGCAGAAGTAAACTCTGTGTGCCGGCCAGTCGGCGGCGTGCGCTTCCCCGGGACAGCATCTAATGGCACTGTCCCGCCCCCCCCCTCCGCCCTGCCCCTCCCTGCCCAGACCCCGCCCCCTGCCCTGCCCCTTTCTTCAGGCCCGGCACTTCTACGCATATGGGGAGAGACGCGTGTGGCCTTTTGTAAAATGCGCTCGGCGCGTCCAGGGCCTTTTAAAATTTGTGCATTATAGTTTGAGCTCCTTTAAGGCTTTCCACATAAGGCTGCTGCTGAAGGCCTTATACTGTTTGGTTAGGCCTATTGTGAACTGAACTGTTTCCTTCTAATAGCAGAGGTGAGCGGGGGAAAGCTTTCATTACAGTCCATTGTATTCTTTTTGGTTTTTTCTTTTACATTTCAATTTGTTTAATATGTATTTAGTCATTTCATTTGCTGAACCTGAAATAAACCTTAAATTAAAAAACGAACACCCTCCCCCCTTCCCTCACCACACAGTCTCCTCCCATGGGGGGTCTCTAAAGAAGAAAGGGTCACAACCAATTTCCAGTTCCTTCTGTCCCACAAGCTCCAGTTGCTAAATAGTACCTGCGGGCTCTGAGAAGGGCAGTGAGTTGCTGTATTGCTGTAAAATAAGACAGCCCTCCATAGGCTGCTGCCATTTTTTCCAACCCATGGTGACTGGGGCTCACTTCTGCCCCTTTCTTCATAGGAGATCCCACAAGAGTAGTAAGAGGGTTTGTGGGGGGATAGGCACATTTTTTTTTAAATTTGTAGGCAAACAGTACATGCTCTTTGCTAATACCACACACTATTTGCCTTTCTGAAAAATCCAAACATTTTTGGGTATTTTTGGATGAGTTGATGTTTAGGTTTGGTTGCAATGAACCGGACCATAAATCTCCGTGTTTTATCCATTTGGGTAAGATGAATGCACACCTCTATCCAACAGTATAATTTCTGTAGGAACACTGCACAGATGAAAAGGCAGTGGCATTTTCTTTGATATTTCACTATGGCTTTAAATATTGCACCTACCCAAGGTACACAGAATAGTTTTCTTATTAGAATCACTTATATTAGCTAGTATATAAATAAAAGCCATTACGACAGTCACCAAATTATTTGAGATGGGAGTGGTATAAAGGAATACATTTGTTAGCTAAAAAGACAGACGTGGGAGGTTGTTATGAATGAGATGAAGATTCTTACCCTTTAAAGTACTTATTTCACTCAAAAGGGCCCATCCATGAACCACTTTATTGCTCCTATAAAAACATCAACAAAGATTGCAAATAAAAATGAAGACTGAAAAAAGCAATTAGCAGAGTGAAGCACCCATCACATGATTGCTATGTGGGCAGTCATTAATGGGATAAAGGCACTCAGCTGCTGGATGCTAATGAGAGTGTGTGATTCTGTATTGCAGAAGGATAGATTTTTAAACAACCAGTTCCTACAGCATGTCTACAAAGCCCAGTGCAAGAATTATTTCCACTTAAACGTACAATTATTATATTCAATAGTCTGTGAATTTGAATGATTACTCCATGTAATACATAGCAAATGTCATGAACAGTAGCAGGTTTGGATTCAAATTTTGAGATTTGCAGTCAGTGTATGGGAAGTGCAGGATATGAGAGCTTTAAGGAAACAGCCTTCTTGCAGCAGTTTGTTAGGTCAAGAATGGCCAAGAAGGGTAAGTGTAACACTGCTTGCTTGATGAATTGATTTTTGCTGACAAAAATTTTAACTGAGAAAACTTGAATTAGGGCAATAATCCACTAACTAATTAGACTGCTTAGCCGCTAACGCAATGCAACCTAATCTTAGAAAAATGATTAAGGAGGGAGAGATATTTAAAATATTATGGTTAAAAAAAAAACAAAACAGATCTAAGACATATATACAATAAAACTTGCACTAAAATGAGTATGCAAATTATTAAACATTTCAGTGCATGTAAAAACAAAATCAAAACAAAATATAAATCAAAATGGGGGCTCCACAGGCCCCCATCACCAGTTGTAATGGGCTATCTGGGAACTCCTTGGGCCCCTTTAACCTTCCTCCTGCCGAAAGAACATGGCAAAATAAAACCCCAAGTCTATAGTAAATAAGGAAGTTCATCAGTCTAAACTTGCAGCCTGCAGCGCTGCTATAGACTCTACCAAATGAGAATTTTATTCTAAAAGAACTGCTGCTGCTGTTTCTCACCCACAAGAAGTATTTTGGGTTGTCCATTCTTGGCTAAAACCATCAGGCCAAGCAGCTACCTTTCCAGTTTCCCTGTCTAGCGATGACTTTGCAGGGTTTTTCATATCATTAAGATCTTGGACCTTATAAAAGGTCTGCCCTTGGATTCTAGTATCCCCACTAATATGTCATCATCATTTTCTCTTTGGTCAGAATTCGATCTCCCTTCCACTAGGGGTGTGCATTCGTTTTGAACTTAAATGTAAAACGCTACTTATTTTTTTTTTTATAACAAAAAAGTGATGTGGCGAAAACGGTCGGATTTCCAACTTATTCAACATAGCTATGTTGAATACGTTGGAAATCGCGATTGTTGATCCAAAATAAAAATTTAAGCCCCTCACCTTCCTTAATCCCCCCCCAAAGACTTACCACAACTCCCTGGTGATCCAGCGAGGAGTCAGGATGCCATTTCTGAACTCCTTTGCGAGGAGCACGTGACGTCAGCGCCACGTCGGAGTGACGCAGCGTCGCACGTGACGCTGCGTCACTCCGACGTGGCGCCGACGTCAGAAATGGCGTCCTGACCCCGCTGGACCACCAGGGAGTTTTGGTAAGTCTTTGGGGGGGGGGATTAAGGAGGGTGAGGGGTTTAAATTTTTATTTGCACATATGGACATAGACTCAACTTATGGAATTCTCCATATGTCCATATTGACCGCAAATGACCCCCCCTTTCGACTTATGGACTTATGAACATAAACTTTTGCTCTGCACATCCCTACCTTCCACTATGGAAATCAATTCAGTACTAGGTTCACTGAAGGGCAATTTTTGCCCAGTTGATTCATGCTCCACAGCTGTGATTAAGATGATTAAGAGTGAGGTGGGCGACTCAGTTAAGGCTATTGTTCTGGTCTCTCTTGTTGAAAAGTACCCTCTAATTTAAAAGAGGCAACAGTCCACCCTATTCTCAAATTTAGCAAATTATAGACCGATCTCCACTAAAGTTAGCTAAAGTTATCAAAAGATTGATTTTTAACCAGTGTTAAGATTTTCTTTCTGATAATAGCATATTCCATGAGGCCCAGTTTGGCTTTCAACCTTGTTAAAATACTGAATTCCTCCTTCTATCTATATTTAACCATATTAGGGAAGGGCTTGATAAGGTTATGCAGTATTTTCTAGTTTTGATTGATTAATCACCACTTCAGGTGTTACAGAACTCAGCAGCTAGAATCCTGACAGGAAAAAGGAAGTTCGACCATATTACCCCAATCTTGATCTCTCTTCACTGGTTACCCATCAGTTATCAAATTCAATATAAAGCTGCTTGTATAATACATAATCTGATTTATGGCGACCAAACTGAATGGCTGAATGTATCCTTAAAGTTACACGTACCACAGAAGAACTTAAGACCTGCAAATAAGGCCTTGCTAACAATACCTACGATAAGATCAGCGAGACTGAGTCAGGTGCGAGAGCGTGCACTGTCGATCGCAGGACCCAAACTTTGGAATAATCTACCAACAGAATTGAGATTAACAATAGACAAAAAAAATTTAAGTCAGACTTAAAAACCTGGCTATTTAAATGCGCATACATGGAAAATGGACCATAGGCTTCAAATACATATACTCAGACTCCAAATAGCCAGATACAGGTTTTAACGAATGCTTCAGATCTTAGTAACAGGCAGAGCTTGTTTTATGTTACTTATTTTATGTTATGTTTTGTTATATAATATTTATGTGGTTTTTAGTTATTAATCTGTCCTAATTTTTTAGTTTTGATTATCACCCCAAGGAATAGCCTTATTATTTTATTAATTCTTAACCATAATCTTAACAGCTAACTACTTTATTAATGTGCTTTTAGAAATTTTAGCTGTTATCTTTTATTGATGTATTATTGTATTTTCATTATCTGTTTGATTTGTAAACTGCTGTGATGGCTAACGCCAATACTGCGGTATATAAAACCAATAAAACTATAAACTATAATCTGCTTTTGACATTTTAAATCATCACATTTTTCTACATCATTTGGAGTCTTTAGGTGTTTGCTCTATTGTCCACTGGTTCTTTTCACACTGGCTGATCTTTTTGAATGATCTTAAGTAATTCATCTTCCTCACCCCTAGATTTATCAAAATGCTATAAATATGGCAGAAATAGTGCCTGTGATAAAAAAAAAAGGAGCGTGGTTAGAGAAATTTCCCAGCTCCTGCATCACGTAGCTATTTTTTGCATTGCAAGCAATGTTATTGTGTCACACGTTATGTCAGCATGTTCCATAATGCATCAGCGCATCAAGCGTCATTAACCGAGACGTGTGCTAGTAGCCACATCTCACATTGTTTTATGCAAATTGCGCAATATCTTTGTTTTATATATATACCCACTTTCTGCAGCTGCCTCTTTGAGGGTGTGTTGAGGAATGGGTTAGAGGAGAGCAGGTGAGTTGTGGTTTCGTGGATAAGGAATACTTATAGCAATTTCTGTGTTCATTGCCCTATTCTTGACTGTTTTTCCTTATGTTTAACTTGAACTTTGTCTTTTTTCTATCTGTGTGTGTAAGTTTTTGTTTCTTTGTCACGTTTGTCTTTATCTGTGGAGGAGGTGTGTAGAGGAGTTGAGAGGAGGAGTGAGGAAGTGAGTGGAGGAGTGAGGAGGTGTGTGGAGGAGGCGAGTAGGAGTGAGGAGATGTGTGCAGGAGGTGAATGGAGGAGTGAGGAGGTGTGTGGTGGAGGAGTGGAAGTTGTAAAGAGGATGGAGTGTGAGAGTCATGGGGAGAGAGGAGAGGCATAGAGAGGGGAAGGAGAGGAGGAGGAGGGAAGATGAGGGCAGGAGTGCTAGGGAAGGAGTAGGGCCAGGGCTAGGAGTAGAGATAGGAGAGAATGGATAGGAGGAGGCAGGAGGGGGAAGGGGATAGGCAGGAGAGGACAGAGGGAGGAGGACAGCAGTCTGGGGACAGAGAGAGAGGGCAGAGGGGAAGGGAGTTTGCAAACCAGGGACAGGAGGAAGCGATGGGAGTGGGAGTGAGAGCGAGGAAAAGGAGGCCACATCTCCAGAAGGGGAAATGGCACCCCATTCTGGCAACCAGGCAGCAGGACATCCTCAGCTGAGGGCTCCTAAATTCAGCATTGAGGACAGTGACATTGTTGTGATGTGGACCACCATCTTGGGGCACCCTGCAGTGCATCTCCACCGCTATGGGAAAGAAACAGGAGAAAAACATCAAGAAAAAGGAACTGTGATGAGAGTGAGAGAACCGATCGGGAGTCCCGCCCCCCCCTCCCCCCAATGTCATCAAGGGCAGCACTGACCGTTGAAAGGTGCCCTGCCACCGGCGCCCTCGAACTGTGTGCCCCCCCCCACCACCATCTTGGGGCACCCTGCAGTGCATCTCCACTGCCATGGGAAAGAAACAGGAGAAAAACATCAAGAAAAAGGAACTGTGGTGAGAGTGAGAGACCCGATCGGGAGCCTGGCCCCCCTGACGTCATCAAGGGCAGCATCGTCTGTTAAAAGGCGCCTTGCCACCAGGCGCCGCACACCGTGCGTCGCGTGCCGAAGGGGCGCGACAAAGGGGCCCTCCCCTTTGTGCACCCCTTAGTGCAATCCATAGTGCAGGTTCCATTTAATATCTTTGCAATTTTTTGTCTCTCTTTCTTATTTAGTATGCTTCCTGTTATGCCTTTTGAACTTTTGTAAACCGTTATGATGGCTTTACCGAATGACGGTATATAAAACTCAACAATAAATAAATAAATAAATAAATAAATAAATAAATACTACCTACAGGGGGTGGAGCCCACTGTAGGTCCTCACCATTGGCAGGCAGCCCGGGGTGATGTGGAGACCCCACCGTACCTTCACCACTACTGGCACTTGTTCCCCATGGGTTGAGCCCTTGGGTGCCGGGTCCAGCTGGAATTAGGCACAGGTCTCCATGTGAAAGTTCTAGGCGAACATTGGACGAGAGCAGAGTTGGACGGGCCAGAGTCAGGGCAGGCAGTGAGTAGAGGAATCCAGGAGACTAACCAAGGTCGGAGCTGGTAGCAAGCAGGTGGATCCAGGAGACTAGCCGAGTTCGGGGCTGGCAGCAAGCAGGGGAATCCTGGAGACAAGCCAAAGTCAGGTCAGGTAGCAGAAAGGAGAATCCAGGAGGCAAGCTGAAGTCAGGTCAGGTGAGCATGCTGAGGAGCAGAAGGGAAGCTGGAGCAGGAGCTGGATCAAGAACTGAAGTGGGAGCAGAATCAGGAACTGAAGTGGAGATGAAGCAGGATCTGAAGTGGAGCCAGATGAAGAACTAAATCAGGAGCAACATACTACCCACGCGGAGCTGAGCCATTGCTGAGGCAATTCTGGGAGCGCTGAGCTGCACTTATATAGGGCTTTCTGCTGATGTCATCAGATGGGGCCATGGGTAAGTTTCCCACTGCGGTCCCTTTAAAGGTTGGGGTGAGCCGCATGCGTGCACACCTAAGGGATCCCGTGGGGGAAGGCGTATCAGCATCAGATTGCTGCGGAGGGTGGTGGCGGTGGCCTCCTCGGGCTATATCCATGGGGTGAGGTACACAGCCTTGATGGGGGTGAGTAGGGCTGGCCGCAGAGCATGGTGGCAAGCCGGCGTAACAGTACCCCCCCCCCACCACCCTTTAAGCCCCCTTCCCGGAGGTCTGGGTTTCTTTGGGTGCCGGGCATGGAACCTCTGAAGAAGCTTTTTATCCAGGATGTTGGCTGCAGGTTCCCAGGAATTTTCCTCTGGGCCGTACTCTTCCCAAGAAAGCAGATACTCCCACCTTCTGTTCTGACAACGGATGTCCAACACTTTTTTCACATGGTAGAGTTGATCCTTGGTAGAGGTGACCCTTTGAGGAGTGGGAGGTTTTTGGGTGGGCCAAGAGAGGACCAGCGGTTTGAGGAGTGATATGGTATTTATTTATTATTTATACAGTTTTATATACCGATGTTTGGTTGGAGTACCATCACCTCGGTTCACAATGCATACAAATTAAAATTCATTCTACATACATCATTAAAATCATATCTCAAAACAAAATTACAAAATTAACTACGCATAAACTTATATCGACTCAAAATTCTGCATTATAGCTTCCAGGATATATCTCTTAGCTTGGACTGATATTAAACGCCTGTGTGAAAAGCCATGTTTTCAAAGCTTTTCTAAAAGTTTTTAAATTGGACTCAAGTCTTAGTTGTTCTGGCAGGGAATTCCAGAGCTTAGGCCCAACTAATGAAAGGGCTCGGTTTCTAAGATGCAAAGCCTATACACATAATGATAGGGATGTGAATCGTTTTTTGACGATTTAAAATATCGTCCGATATATTTTAAATCGTCAAAAATCGTTAGGGCCACGATACAATACCAATTCCCCCGATTTATCGTCAAAAAATCGTAAATCGGGGGAAGGGGGAGGGCAGGAAAACCGGCACACTAAAACCCCCTAAAACCCACCCCGACCCTTTAAATTAAATCCCCCACCCTCCCGAACCCCCCCAAATGCCTTAAATTACCTGGGGGTCCAGCGGCACACTAAAACCCCCTAAAACCCACCCCCAGCACACTAAAACCCACCCCGACCCTTTAAATTAAATCCCCCACCCCAAATGCCTTAAATTACCTGGGGGTCCGTAGCGGCGGTCCGTAGCTTAAATTACCCCCGGCTGAACGACCTCCTGCAGTCGATCTCCTGCCGGCGCCATTTTCCGTACGGAAATGATTCGCGGCAGGAGATCGCTCCAGGGGCCCCCGCTGGACCCCCAGGAACTTTTGGCCAGCTTGGGGGGGCCTCCTGACCCCCACAAGACTTGCCAAAAGTCCAGCGGGGGTCCGGAACGACCTCCTGTGTCGAATCGTATTGGTCTATGGCCGCCGCCATTTTGCAGCGGCCATTTTGCAAAATGGCGCCGGCTGAAGACACCACGATTTACTGTGCCGGATTTCCTGCTCTCCCCCTTCCCCCGATTTAGCTACGGACCCGGGGGTAATTTAAGCTACGGACCACCGCTACGGACCCCCAGGTAATTTAAAGCATTTGGGGTGGGGGATTTAATTTAAAGGGTCGGGGTGGGTTTTAGTGTGCCGGGGGTGGGTTTTAGGGGGTTTTAGTGTGCCGCTGGACCCCCAGGTAATTTAAGGCATTTGGGGGGGGTTCGGGAGGGTGGGGGATTTAATTTAAAGGGTCGGGGTGGGTTTTAGGGGGTTTTAGTGTGTGTTCACGATTTTAACGATTTTTCACGATAATCTAAACACCCAAACGGCGACGATACGATTCCCTCCCCCTCCCAGCCGAAATCGATCGTTAAGACGATCGAGGACACGATTCACATCTCTACATAATGATGACATATCTAACAATGTATGTACAGGTCTACATGCAATGTGCTATTCACTTTACAATGTCATGTGCTGTTTATTATCTTGTCTTTGCACGAAGATGTTGACTTGCTTTGAATCTGTTGACTAGATTTGTTCAGTAATAAACTGGTCACAGGTTAGAAATTAGTGATGTGCAATCGTTTTTGCCGAATTGGACTATTTCAAAGAAATAGTCCAATTCGGCATGGGTCGGAGGACCCGAATACCGAGATGAATTTTCCCTGAACTTCGGGGAAAATGTGTTGTTCGGGTTAGCGCTGGTGGGGGGAGGGGCACCTTTATTTAAAAAAAAAACAAAAACACCCGACCCTTAAAATTTAGCTATTTATAACCCCCCTCCCCCGCTCTCCAGACCCCCCCAAAAAACTTGCCTAAAATCCGTGGTGGTCCAGCAGGAGTCCCGGGAGCGATCTCCCGCTCTCGGGCCATTGGCAGCCAGTAAACAAAATGGCACCGGTGGCCCTTTGCCTTTACCATGTGACAGGGGCTACTGGTGCCATTGGTCGGCCCCTGTCACATGGAAGGAGCAATGGATGGCCCGAGCCATTTTCTAAGATGGTGCCGGCCATAGCCTGACCCGGGATAAAAAAACGAAGCACATCTCTATTAGAAATATACATTTTCTGGTTGTGTCTTCTCATTGTGTGTTTTTTTCTTAAGGGTTGAGGTGGTCAAAGGTGTAGCTTCCACATGACCTTGCATGCTAGTGTGCCCTTGCACATTACAAGAAGACACTTATCTGGCAGGTACTACCATATGGCCTATGCTATACAACAAAGCTCACTGTATGCTCCCAAGGAAGGCAGCAAGAGCAAAACCAGAAGCTCCTTACTGTGGAACTTCACTCTTGGCTTCTGTTGCCTTCTTCACTCAGCATATTGTTGGCTAAGTATTGGGTACATGGGCCTATATGTGGGATGGCCGCTAGGTAGCTAGGGCTTAGCTCCATCTGCTGTTGGGTATAATCGGTGTCAAAATGTTTTGCTCCAAGTGCAGTAGCTAGGTCTTCACTCTGTGGGGGCCCAATCGGTGATAGCGCTATGCGGCCGACATAGTGCAGCTACAACAAACAAGTGCCCTCTTCCATTGTCAAGATATATCATCTATGACCTAACAATGGGCCTTCTCTCTGGCTCTGGGCCCGAATGCTCTCATGACATCATTCTTTTTTCAGAGGCCTACTTGAACAGTTACTAAAGTCCGAGGTTTGGTTCTTCAGTATTGAGCTGAAAGGTACAGCGGCAGGGGCCAGGGCCAGAGAGTACATTCTGAACATGTCAAGCTTGTGTGGTGTAACTTTACCTTGGGCCTCCTTACTTGTGTCCGACTCCTCAGTACAGTTAAAATGCTATGTGTCCCCAACCTTTTTTTATGGTTCTCACTACACCAAATAGGTCAGCAACGTCTTGGCCAGAGGAATATGGTACCATCTGCCATGTGACAGCTGAGGAGGAGTTAGGGTGTCATGGGCACAGGTGAAAAGCAGACAGTCTAGAGGGCTGCAGCAGCTGCTGTTTGGAACTAGGCAGACTGGCACACACCGCCTGCTTCCCCTGTACTGGCTAATACCTGTTAGCTTAGGATGAGATGAGTCTGCCTGGTCCCAAACAGTAGCATCTACAGCACTATAGACCTGGACCATCTGCTCTTGGCCTGTGGCCATTCTGTACATGACACAACTCCCTCACTCCTCCACAGTTGTCACATGGCAGATGGTAGCATGTTCCAGCAGCCTACAACAAAACAGCAGTGCATAATGGCAAGGTGGCTTATTTGCAAAGTTAAACGCCAAAGGTTTAAAGGCAAACCTGGCTCCTATATTACACAGCAGATTGATGCCACCACTTCTATGTCCACATAGTAAAAAAATGTTGCAACATTTGCCTGATTCCAGGTAAGCATACCCTGCCAGCGTATACAGATGGTGAGTATGTGTCACATGATGTGGCCTGCCGTGCCATCCTCTAGGTTGACTGTGCATGTTATGATCTACAGATAGGAGTTTAAAGAGGCCACTGTCCTAAAACAGGGACCCTAAAACCTGAGTCATGGCAGGCTTCATGCACCTGCAAATCCCCCCCACCCCCCCATACCCCACAGGTCTCAGCAACATGCTGCCACTCTGCCCCTCCAGCAACCCAGTTCTCCAGATAAGCCTAACATTGCTAGCATGATGGGCGCCATTACAAGTCTGTGGTCCAGTCATCCCTGCATCCCCACATTCTGGGGACACCCTTTAACAACCATACTCCTGCCAAATATGATAGGACTCTCTATCAGTATCAGCAGAACATCTGAGAACCCTGCACACCCCCATGTTACCGGACTATTACCACCACTCCCGGTACTAGGCGGAAGATCTTCCAGCTGGGGGGATGGGGGTGAGCAGTACAGGCAGATATGAAAATATACCAAACTGTCACAATGCATATTGGAGTTGTGATGCAGCCGATTGACACTCCCCTCTCCAACCCCTCCTCTTCTCAACACACGTTCTTACCAGTGATAGGCCTAGGGGGAAGGTCAGAGTACAACACAGACAACCCATATTATCAGTTCAGTGAGGACACCCTTGTCATGAGTGGAAGCACTGGATCACTGTTGGGCAAGAACAGTGTGTCCAAAATGAATGCCCACATACACTGCCTGCTGTTGGGTATGCATGGCAGAGGAAAGGGAAGGAATTACTAGGCCTACATCACCCCACACACATAGATATTGACAGAAGCTAACACTGAATGTCACTAATCCCCCCCCCACACACACACATATCTGTGGTGAATGGACTACCCGGACAACTTCATACACCTACTCATGGGCAATGTATAGGTTCCTGGAAATGTTGTAATTAAGCATCTGTGATATTAGTGGCAGCTGACCCCTAACAGCTAATGATGTAGTTGGAGTCATTACTTGGCATACACCCTTATCTACACCGGCATGCCAGACATAAATCTGTCCAAGGCCTACATGGTATGTAATTTGTCTCAGGTACTGACATGGGCCCCCTCAAGGCCTCAGGTGGCACTAAATGCGTATCTTGCAAGAGACCAACACAGAAAGTGCATAAGCATAACAAAGAAAAGAAAAAGCCATGGTATACCCCTGAACTTAGACATTTAAAGCGGGAACTTAGAAACAAAGAACTCATCTGGAGAAAAAACCCGACTTTAGAAAACAACTCAGCCTTCAAAACCATCATGCACCAATACAGGATCTCCATCCTACAGAAAAAAAAAGATTTCCACTCTAGAAAAATCCACCTCTTCATCTATGATCCAAAAGCTCTTTTCTCCCTGGTTTCATCCCTCATTAAACCACCCACATTCATCATCCCAGATGAAAAATCTGCAAGCAAAGCCGAAGAACTTGCTATCTTCTTCAAGGAGAAAATATCCAACCTACTTAAACCTCTCCTGGATCTGAAAAAAACTTCCCCCCAACCTCCTCTCTCAACTTCCAATCCTCTTCAGACTTCAAGCCTCGAAGCCTTCGAGCCAGCATCCACTATAGAGATTGAAAACATTCTAAAAAAAATTAAACCTGCATCCCACCCGCTTGATTCGATTCCTGCTAATATGCTCATTGCTGGTGCCAAAGCTATTGCGAAGCCCATTGCTCAAATCATCAATGCCTCCCTTACGCAGGGCTTAGTGCCAACCCCACTCAAACTCGCTATACTAAAACCCCTTCTAAAAAAGCCTAACCTCTCTCCGGAAATTCCAGCCAACTTTCGACCAATAGCCAATCTCCCATTTATAGCTAAAATCCTAGAAAGATTAGTCAACCATCAACTCTGCGAATTCCTGGACGATAACAACATTCTCGCCACAACTCAATTTGGATTCCGCAAATCCCGAAGCACTGAATCCCTTCTCATTTCTCTAACCGACAATATTCTATTAAACCTAGAGAAAAAACACCCTTGCTTATTGATCCTCCTTGATCTCTCAGCGGCTTTTGATACTGTAAACCACAAGATCCTCTTAGACAGACTAACAGAGATAGGTATCAAAAACACAGCACTCAACTGGTTTAAATCCTTCCTACAAGACATGTTCTATAAAGTTAAGATAAACAACTATGTATCTCAACCGATCAGTTCTAACCTTGGCGTCCCTCAAGGATCCTCTTTATCCCCGACCTTATTCAACATTTACCTGCTCCCACTCTGTAACCTACTTTCTAAGCTAAATCTAACCCACTACCTTTATGCGGACGATGTCCAAATACTTATTCCTATCACCAAATCCTTGCAAGAAACTCTTCACTTTTGGAATTCATGCTTCCTCTCCATATCCAATCTCCTTGCTGATCTCTGTCTAGTTCTGAATACCAACAAAACAGAATACCTCCTAATCACCCAAGAAGGCAACTATCAACTCTCCAACACTTATCCTTCGGCACCACCTCCTCTATCTACCCAGGTCAGAAACCTAGGAGTCACTATGGATAACCTACTGAATTACAAAAGTTTTATCAGTAACACAGTGAAAGAATGCTTCTTCAAACTCCAGGTTCTAAAAAGACTCAGACCTTTATTGTACCCCCAGGATTTCAGATCAGTTCTGCAAGCAATCATATTTTCTAAAATTGATTACTGCAACTCCCTTTTACTTGGTCTCCCAGATATCTCTCTAAAACCGCTACAAATGCTCCAAAATGCCACTGCCAGGATCTTAACTAAAGCAAAAAAAAGAGACCACATAACACCAATATTAAAAAATCTACATTGGCTCCCTATAAAATACAGAATCACCTACAAAACCCTTTCATCCATCCATAAATCCATTTACAAAGCCTCATACCTAGACCTCAGGATCCCATTCCAGTTACATACTTCCTCCCCGTCCACTGAGAACTGCGCAAAAAGGTTCTCTGAAAACCCCTCCACTCAAAATTTCGTCAAACAAAAGAGCCTTCTCCACTGCAGGTCCGATCCACTGGAACTCTCTACCATCGGATCTCAGGCTTGAACAATGCCCCCTCACTTTTAAAAAAAGACTTAAAACGTGGCTGTTCTCTCAAGCCTACGATTGAGTTCTATTCTCAAATCGCTCCTCCAGGTCTATGCCATATAATACCTCTTGCTCGACATCTAAACAATTAATTTTCCAATCCCTCCTATCTATTTTGCAGATACCTTATTCATAATTGATTTTAATCGCCTGTATATAACATTTCTATTACTACTGTTGTTTTTAATGTTATTTGTTATTAGTATTTATTCAATTTTCTCCAAGTTCATGTTCCTGTTCCATGTAAGACACACATGTTAAGTCACCCCAATGTTATATGTAAACCGAAATGATTAGCAACATTGTTGCTAGAACTTCGGTATATAAAAATGTTAAATAAATAAATAAATAAATAAATAAGCCATCAGGGCAACCACATGAGACACCGTTTATAAGACAGCTATTCCTCTGAGGTGGCCACAAGTCAGGGCTGTCATGTGGACCAGCAAGATCCTCTAACCCTAAACTAACTGATTGTGCCTTCATCACCCTGGATGCTATCCTTTCTGCATGCAGTTCATCTCAGGAATCGTACACCTATGAGCTTTAATGCTGCCATAAAAAGCATACGGAGTATAACAGATAGTAGCTATTGCTACTAAGACACAAGTTGTCATTAATTACAGGTACATATATACAGCAGCCCAAGATGACTAGCCCTTAGTTGTATGGGTCAAAGGCCAACGAGCACCATCACATCTTCTTATTGAGCAAAGCCTACCGGAGACCTCTCATGCTAGGCTAATTACTTCAAACACACTTTGCAATAAGTTCAATTAGGGGAAGCTTTGGTTAGGAGACAACTGGTTGATATTACAGTCTTTCCAAACCATTCTGTGACCTTGACAATGGGGACAGGTAAAGGCATGCTACCATCTGATTCCATGTCCTGCCTTCACACAGTCCGAATAGCATCCTTGTCAAGGCTCCCCGAAAAGCCAATATGACCAACCTGATATCCCACTGTCTGGACATGACAGTTTACTTTTAGCCTAGGTAGCTGGAGACCGGTGCATGTGTATATGGTTGCACCAAAACCTTCACAGATGTGTTGGTTTGCAAGCACCAGTGAGCATTGTGGGCGTGACACTATATTTGACATGCTGTGTAGGAAAGGCAGTTACTGTATACCTGCTAGATGAGCACTCTGAGGTGCACAGTGGCTCTGCCACAACTGAGGCAGTGCTGGCATCAGTGACTTTACAGGCTCTTGTAACACTAGGTATCCCATGTACATGTGGATATCATCAGAATATAGGGATGTGCAATCGTTTCTCCCAAATTAGGCAATGTCAACGAAATTGCCTAATTCAGAATGGTTCAGGAGAACCGAAAAATGTTTGAATTTTTTCCGAGATTTCAGAAAAAAATTCATTTTTTAGTTAGTGCACGCTAACTCCCGATAGTGCGCACTAACTCGAAAATCGGGGCCCCCCGAAAAGAAACCCCCCACCCCGAACAGCAGGAAAAATGAAATTCCCGCGGGGGGGGCCCCGAAACAAAGCCAGACACAAAATTTTTACCCGAAGCACATCTCTAGCAGAAAGACACGGATGTTCGCTATGGAAGGAGCCTGTTAAATGTGTACTCTGAGAATGAGAGATTTTACACTCAACCTGTAGACTGGCATTGTGACTTAAAGTTTCTCAGCTAGCTGGGCTTCACATGGTATCTAGAGCTGGTGGTTTCTATGTTCCAAGGGCAGGTCTGGCAGAAGGCACTCGGCAACAGGGTGCTGGAAACAGGCAGGGCGCCGTGAGCACCACAGTAGGTGTGAGGGCAATGCTTTGACCCGCATGATCTCTCTCTCTGCAAGATCGCCTGAGAGAAAGACCATGTGGTTGGTTGATGTCACCACCTAAGGTGCCTGTACATCCTTGCACCGGCACTGATAGTTATGCTACTATGCCCACAACATGTGAGGTGTAGGACTATGTGCAAATCCTAAGCCCAGCCAGCCTAACACAGAAAGCTAGGCCAAACTATGTACACAGTATTGGCATGCCAACATAAACACTATGTAGAGACCTGGCTCTTTGACAGGAACAATCATTCTGGAAACCTTGGCCCAGACACATGTATTAGTAGTCCCCTTTACTTGTCATATACTTTTTCATAGTACAGTGAATTGCAACATTGCCAAGATGAACCATAACTAGGTCAACGTGGTTTCTTCACACAAGGCATCAGACTGAGGAAGTAAATGAAAGAATTTCAAGAGAGCTTATGCACACACTCTGCCCAGCTCTCTTACATGGAAGGGGAAGGGGGTAGTTGATTGCTAACAGGCAAAGTGGCATTGTATCAGGCTTTGCCGAAGCTGGCTGCCACTCAGCATGTTGTCCTGCGCCTCTGCGGGTGGACATGGTGGATCCTGGGCTAGGTAACGAAGTATATCTATTAGGGATGTGCAATCATTTTTCCAGAATTAGGAAATTTCATCGAAATTGCCTAATTTTGAATGGTTCGGGAGAACCGAAAAACGATTGAATTATTTCCGAAATTTTGGAAAACCATGGATCTGTACTCACAGCTGACACACATGTTCTAGCAGAAAAGCTTCAGCCCTCTGGGATGATAGTGCAAGTCCCCGTCTGCTTGCTGTATGTCCTCGCTAGTTACACATTATTCTGATGTGACACAGTTCATATGCTAGTCCAAACAATGCGCATGCCGCTGCTTTTGTTTTACCTGTGTTATGGGGAAGACAAAGTGCATTTGGGCTACTCGCTGAACGATGACTAACCGGCCACTTAGGATCTGGAAGTACCAGCTGTGTGGATACTAAAGGAATGTGGGTAAGGAACAACTTTTCAACCGCTGGAAATGCGAGGCTTGGAAAGGAGAAATGTTTTAAGAGAAGCCTATGAAAATGTGTATTGTCTACCCCTCACAAAGCAAGTACATTGTGTGACCAAACAACATTAGCAGGTCTCTCCAGCATGTGGAGAGAAAGGCATGCTCTGGCACTCTGGCATCTACACCTAACAGTACAAGCCATTTGGCAGGTAATAAAGGTTGTTACCTCCCCCCACAGCCCCCCACTCCTTGTCCCAGCTGGGTTGATGCAAACACAGAGCCAGAGAGTCGTTAGCAAAAGAAGCATGTGTCTTACCTACAAGCCAACCGTAGAGTCTGTCCTCAAAATCTTCAAAGAGGCCCAATTGCCGAAGTAGAAAGGAATCATGCGCGGATCCCAGGCGCCTGGCCATGACATTGAGGATACACGGTCATGTGTCACAGACCAGTTGCATGTTGATGGAGTGGAAGAGCTTTCTGTTGTGGTATCTTCATCCGAGTTCCTCCTTGTTACACGGTCATCAATCCTTACTTCATTGGAGATTATTACTGTAATTCTCTCTATTTGGGGCTCCCTCAGTCCACTCTAACAAATTTCAGCTGCTTTTCTGTTTGTGGGAATGCCTCTTTAATCCCATATTTCTCCAATTTTAGCTCATCTTCACTGGCTCCCTATTCCATGGTGTGTGCATTTTAAGGTTCTTACTCTAGTTTTCAGTGAATGATTTTGCTCCCAATAGTTTACCCAAGCCTGTCAGTTGTCTGCCTGTGTGCCTTTTACATTCTGCATCACAGGGCTTGCTTGTCATTCCTATTGTCAAATTTATACACCTGGCTCAATATCATGAGTGAATGTTCACCATTGCTGGCTTTCAGTTGTGGAATGAGCTCTCTGCCTTTATTAAGGCTGAGAAAGATCTATTACATTTCAGGAAACTTTTGAAAAGCCATTTGTTCAACTAGCGTTTCCTCCCTAGCTCCTGCAATAAGCAGGGATACGACATTTCAGATGAAATGAAAAAGCTTTTTATGTTTTATTTTTTTCTTTTGTTATGTTGCTTTTATTTTAATTTTTTGTTTTAACTGTAATTGTATTATACATGTCTATTATGTATATTTACTGTAACCTGCTGAGGTCTGTGGATCAGCGAGTTTTATAAATAAATAAATAAATAAATAAATAAATAAATAATAAATCTGCCAGGACCCAGGCCTGCCTGGCTGAGCTTAGCCGAGTCTAGCCAGGACCCTGCACTGACTCTCCTCCATTTCCACCAGAAATATTCTGGTGCCTGGGATTTCCTAGTCCCCACTTATTCCTTCTGTAGGAGATTCTAATTGGGCTTTGCTTGTCTCAGCCCAGCCAGGTATCCCTCAGCCCCGATTAATGGATGGACTATATCTTTTTTTGTCTGATAAATATTGTGTCCCATGCACTAATGGCAAGCACTATTTCTTGAAATGAAAACGCCTGTTTTGGGGGGGGGTTTGTAGGGATCGCATATTCTTTCTGGGTAGTCTGAACTGAAATGAAAATGGGCCATTTTGGTTCAAATTACCCGTTCATTTGAAACAAAGGCACATTCCTAATACTTAATATACACAGAGTAAAAAATGTCCTCATTAGCATGCTCATGTTATTCTTATGCATGTGAAACCAAAAATGCAGGGGCAGATATTCAGCCGTAGAACAGCCGGACATAGCTTTCTGGCTACCTTAATAGGGATATTCAGCAGCGCAGCCTGTATGGCAAGTCTTACGTTCTTGTGACCTGCTGCCACTATGCCAACTGCCATGCTCCAACCGTAGCATCTTGGGGGTTTTGCTCATACTATATTTATCTACCATGTCTCGGTTGTATCCTCTTAAGGCGATGGCAAAGGTGATCTGCTGCCAGTATTCAAAATGGCGCCGATCGCCTTTGCCCTCACTATGTCACAGGGGCCGATCATCGGTACCTGTGACATAGTGAGGGCAAAGGCGATCGGCGCCATTTTAAGTACTGGCATCAGACGGCCGGCATGCAGGAGGTTGCTCCCGGACCCCCGCTGGACTTTTGGCAAGTCTTGTGGGGGTCAGGAGGCCCCCCCAAGCTGGCCAAAAGTCCCTGAGGGCCCAATAGGGATCCCGGAGCGACCTCCTGCACTCCGGCCATCCGATGCCAGTACTCAAAATGGCGCAGATAGCCTTTGCCCATAATATGTCACAGGGGCTACCGGTGCCATTGGTCAGCCCCTGTCACATGGTAGGAGCACAAGAATGCACCGATGACCATGTGACAGGGGCTGACCAATGGCACTGGTAGCCCCTGTGACAAAGGCTATCGGCGCCATGATGAAACCGGCACCGAGGGTGGGAGAGTGCAGGGGATGGTTCCCGGACTCCCCGCTGGACCACCAGGGAGTTTTGGTAAGTCTTGGGGGGGTCAGGAGGGTGGGGGGTTGTAGTTAATTTTAATTTTAGCTGGGACACGAATAGAAATCGCTGTATTAACGCATCGGGGCGCCATACGGCCGAATGCAACATATCTGCTGCCCGACGAATCCGAATCACGAATGCAACGTATGGCATCCCTCTGCACATCCCTAATTGAGGATACACAGTCATGTGTCACAGACCAGTTGCATGTTGATGGAGTGGAAGAGCTTTTTACACAATCATCAAACCTTACTTCATTAGATTATTACTGTAATTCTCTCTATTTGGGTCTCCCTCAGTCCACTCTAACAGCTTTACATGCTATTCAAATTTCAGCTGCTTTTCTGGTTGTGGGAATGCCTCTTTATTCCCATATTTCTCCAATTTTAGCTCATCTTCACTGGCTCCCTATTCCATGGTGTGTGCATTTTAAGGTTCTTACTCTAGTTTTCAGTGAATGATTTTGCTCCCAATAGTTTACCCAAGCCTGTCAGTTGTCTGCCTGTGTGCCTTTTACATTCTGCATCACAGGGCTTGCTTGTCATTCCTACTGTCAAATTTATACACCTGGCTCAATATCATGAGTGAATGTTCACCACTGCTGGCTTTCAGTTGTGGAATGAGCTCTCTGCCTTTATTAAGGCTGAGAAAGATCTATTACATTTCAGGAAACTTTTGAAAAGCCATTTGTTCAACTAGCGTTTCCTCCCTAGCTCCTGCAATAAGCAGGGATACGACATTTCAGATGAAATGAAAAGGCTTTTTATGTTTTATTTTTTTCTTTTGTTATGTTGCTTTTACTTTAATTTTTTGTTTTAACTGTAATTGTATTATACATGTCTATTATGTATATTTACTGTAACCTGCTGAGGTCTGTGGATCAGCGAGTTTTATAAATAAATAAATAAATAAATAAATAAATAATTAATAAATCTGCCAGGACCCAGGCCTGCCTGGCTGAGCTTAGCCGAGTCTAGCCAGGACCCTGCACTGACTCTCCTCCATTTCCACCAGAAATATTCTGGTGCCTGGGATTTCCTAGTCCCCACTTATTCCTTCTGTAGGAGATTCTAATTGGGCTTTGCTTGGCTCAGCCCAGCCAGGTATCCCTCAGCCCCGATTAATGGATGGACTATATCTTTTTTTGTCTGATAAATATTGTGTCCCATGCACTAATGGCAAGCACTATTTCTTGAAATGAAAACACCTGTTTTGGGGGGGGTTTGTAGGGATCGCATATTCTTTCTGGGTAGTCTGATCTGAAATGAAAATGGGCCATTTTGGTTCAAATTACCCGTTCATTTGAAACAAAGGCACATTCCTAATACTTAATATACACAGAGTAAAAAATGTACTCATTAGCATGCTCATGTTATTCTTATGCATGTGAAACCAAAAATGCAGGGGCAGATATTCAGCCGTAGAACAGCTAGTTAAGTCAGCCGGACATAGCTTTCTGGCTACCTTAATAGGGATATTCAGCGGCGCAGCCTGTATGGCAAGTCTTATGTTCTTATGACCTGCTGCCACTATGCCAACCTGCCATGCTCCAACCGTAGCAACTTGGGGGTTTTGCTCATACTATATTTATCTACCATGTCTCGGTTGTACCCTTTTAAGGGGTCCTGCTACTACTATACCTGTTATGTTCCAGATATAGCACCTTGGTAGTCTTGCAAACACTATACCTACCTGACATGTCCCAGATGTACACACATTAATTCTTTTATTAAACAGGTTTTTGAAACCACCAGAGGTGGCAGTAGTGAGCTGATATGCCTGGCAGGGCTGTAGTCCCTCAGGTACTGGAACAGCGATCCAGGATGGCTGAGCTGTTGAGAAACTGTAGAACGTGAGTAGGCAGAGTTCATAAACAGAACTAGATGACAAAAACTCACATTTATTTATTTATTTAACAGCTTTTCTATACCAGTATTAGTAGGCACATCATATCAGTTTACATCAACAAAAGGTGGAAATTACATAATCACATAAGGTCTCAAGGAAGCTCAGGAGCTGGAAAGATTTAGGCCCTCGAGGAGCGAGTACCTGGTTCCAGGGAATGCTCTGAGAGAGCGATAGTAACTCACAAATGTTTGTAGCAGCGATAGCTCCCAGGCAGTAGAGAATCTTCAGAGTGTCCAGGAACATGGACCCTCGAGGAGCAAGCACCAGTACCTATCTGTAATCTCCCATAGTTTAAGCCGGATCCACTGGAGTTAGCAATCTGTAATAAATCTGCTGTTAGTTAGACTGCGGAGTTAGCAATCTGTTATGAATGAGCTTCTTAGACAAGCTAGGAGTAGCAATCTGTTATTATTGGCTCCGAAAGAAGGAGGAGTCAGCAATCTTGTAGTGTCTCAGATATCGTCTTGCTAAGGAGTAACAATCTGTAATGAATCTGATATAGTTGTGGGTGGATCCCTGGGCCAGTGGCAGATGACCATGCCCCCGGAAGGATATCCCGAGAGGGACCACCGGCTAGGCTTGAGTATGGAGACAGACACACATTAGTTCTTTTATTAAACAGGTTTTTGAAACCACCAGAGGTGGCAGTAGTGAGCTGATATGCTCGGCAGGGCTGTAGTCCCTCAGGTACTGGAACAACGATCCAGGATGGCTAAGTTGTTGAGAAACTGTAGAAAGTGAGTAGGCAGAGTTCATGAACAGAACTAGATGACAAAAACTCACATAAGGTCTCAAGGAAGCTCAGGAGCTAGAAAGATTTAGGTCCTCGAGGAGCGAGTACCTGGTTGCAGGGAAAGCTCTGAGAGAGGAATGGTAACTCACAAATGTTTGTAGCAGCGATAGCTTCCAGGCAGTAGAGAATCTTCAGAGTGTCCAGGAACATGGGCGATCTAGGAGCTAGTACTGGTTCCTATCTGTAATCTGAAAATAAAGAAAAAGAGCGAGGCCCCCGAGGAGCGGGTACCTCTAGTAAGTCCGAGGAGGCAGAGTAGCTTGGGGGGAGTAGTCCATAAGTAGCGAGACACATTCCCATACCCAACCCCTTGCTAACTCAGTTAGTGAAATAGAGACCTTTAAATATTGGAAGCGGATGACGTCATTTCAGGGCGACGCCCCTGAGGTTAGCGCTCTTGCTGGTACTTCAATCAGCACACACGCGCTCTAGGTCTTCAGGCAACATGGCGGATCTGCAACGTCGAGCCAGTTCGGGGACGCCAGAGGGAGACAGCATGGAGACGCCGCAGCAGCTAGCCGCCCATCAGACCCTGAGGGAGTCGCCACAGAGATAAAGAGGGTGGAGTGAGGACCTCGAGCAGTGAACGTCGCAACAGGTCTCCATTTCCAAGGACTCCACACTCTACTGTCTTCTCCAATAAACCTTCTCCTCCATCCATGACTGCCTCTCTCTTAATTTTAGCAGCTGAGGATTCTCAGAACTTCCACACCCAAGAGACTATCTTCCCAGAAACCCCTGGGCTTTAATTCCTTACTTCTAAGGAGACTGGGAAATATATACTCTCATTTCCTGTTCTTAATCTATGTCTTGCTGAGTTAAAAGCAAAGGCCTTTCTTTGAACTTGGGAATATTTCCTTTCCCCTCGAATTAGAACTTGTTCAGTTTGTGTGCTGTGTGGTAGGGATGTGCAGCAGAGACGGATTCGTCCCATTCGGTATTCATATTCATGGGGAGCCAAATCCATTGCATCCGTTCTCGGGGGACCCCGATCCGTTCATTAGTTACATATGTATTCGTTTCCCCCCAAAAACCCCATCCCAACCCTTTAAATTTAATTAACTACAACCCCCCACCCTCCTGACACCCCAAGACTTACCAAAAGTCCCTGGTGGTCCAGCGGGGGCCCTGGCTCGATCTCCTGCACTCGGGCTGTCAGCTGCCGGTGTTCAAAATGGTACCGATAGCCTTTGCCCTCACTATGTCACAGGGGCTACCGGTGCCATTGGTCGGCCCCTGTCACATGGTAGGAGGAAAGGACGGCCGGCGCCATCTTATGCTCCTTCCATGTGACAGGGACTTTTGGGGGGGACTTTTGGCAAGTCTTGGGGGGGGGGGGGACTCAATAGGAGGATATAGAGGTTCTGGTAGAGTTTGAGGGTAGACATGCCAGGGAAAGTGATTTCAATGTGCCTTTGGGCTCCTTTTTGAGCAGCATGTCAAAAATGAAATGACAGAATTGAGAAACTGCTTAGCTCGAGGAAAAATACCTCTGTGTCTGCAGTTTAACTGAAAACATGGGAAGGCACTGTATGTTCTAAGAGGGAATGGGTCTAGACTTTTCTTAGTCAGTGTAACTTAATTTGTCCAAGTGGAAAAACATTGCTTGGTTAAATTCCTTTTACTTTGAGGAAATGGAAAAACAGTGTTTGAGCTGTGCTGTGAAATGCAAAGAGATAAGGGGAACCTTGAAATGCATGTGATAGACAATGGAAGAGAGAAAAGAGAAAACATTACTGCTGGAAATTTGCATGAAAGAGGAGGCAGAGGACAGAAGAAAAATATCTTGCAGAGAGCTGAAACCAGTGTATTATCCTGAGTGCCTAAGCTTCTAAAGAGTGAATGTAATTACAAAAGTAATCAGAGTTGTGTATAATGTTTTGTTTTTCAGATGGAAAAAGAGCTGTCAAAGTTTTACATCCTGTTGTGGGTATAATTTGTTGTGTGCGTTTAATTTGTGGCTGTGAAATATCAGGGTTTAAGATAAATAAAGATAAGAAAGAAGCACTGAGCATTGATCTACCAGCTGCAAGAGTGGAACTGTTAAAGCATAAACTTGACATACCTAGGGATGAATATCCCAAAGGAAGTCAAAACATTATATCAGATAAAGTATTCCCGCTATTGCGAAATACTTCTGGGGATCTGTCTAAATGGCAGGACTTCAGCTTTCCTGGTTAAGAAAGATAGCAAGCATAAAGATGAACATCTTACCTAAACTTACAAACCTCTTCCAATCATTGATAATTCCCAATCACAAAAAGCATACTGATTCAACTTAAAAAAAAAATTGTATTTCAATATGTTTGGTGAAAAAGGTCCATTAGGGTGGCAAAAGAAGTTATGTTTCAGGCTAGAAAACTAGGAGGAATGGGAGTGCCGAACTTTAAGTTATATTCAACCTCCAAATGTTCCGGAGGCTTAAGCTATATTTGGATCATAACAATTTTTGCACGGTGCTCCAGGATCTGATGGTATCGGGGTTGGACGACTGTAATGCCATCTATTTAGGTCTTCCTGCTTCCACTTTGAAGCCTTCAGTGGCATGTGGTGACATTTATAGTAGGGGATTCAGACTTGCTCCCTCAGCCCACTCTCCATTTCCATCTCTACCCCCTCAACTGAGACACCAGCAGTCTCACTCCCTCCATCTCCTTTCCCCTCCTACACCCCCACCCCACCAAGTCTTCATAGAAACATAGAAATGATGGCAGAAAAGGACCAAATCATCCATCCAGTCTGCCCAGTAAGCTTATGGTAGCATCTTCCGTGCTACACAGGTCACCCCCATACTTATTTTCCCAGACCATCAAAGTCAGGGCCCTTGTTGGTTGCTGTTTGAGTCCAATTCCCCGCTACCTCTTGCCGTTGAAGCAGAGAGCAATGTTGGAGTTGCATCAAAACTATCAGGCTTATTGGTTAAGGGTACTAAGCCGCATCCGCAAGTTACCCCCATGGTTATTTGGGTCCCCAGTCTGTAAAATTCAATGTCCTTGTTGGTGCTGTCTGAATCTAACTTCCCTTTTCCTTTTTTCCCCCTGCCGTTGAAGCAGAGAGCAATAATGGAGTTGCATCAATAGTATGAAGGCTTATTGATTAAGGGTAGTAACTGCCACATCAGCAAGTTACCCCCATGCACTCTTTTCTTCATTTAATCCTCTAGTCTTTAGGGATCCACAGTATTTATCCCATGCGCTTAGAAATCTTTCATTATTTTGGTCTTCACCACCTCCTCCGGAAGGGCATTCCAGGCATCCACCTCCTTCTCCGTGAAGAAGAGCAAGAACGGTGTTTTCTGTAGATAGCAGAGTGAATTAGCCATGCTGTATGGGACTTCCTCTGGTGGCCAAGTGGTGCAGCTTCTCCAAGCAGACAGATCTTTGACTATGTGCACCTGTGTGTGCTTTCCCGTGCGGCTCCATCTTGTTTCAGTCCGTTCCAAAGCATGAATGGAACCAGAAGTCGAGACTGTCCGGAGAGGCAGGCAGGTTAGCATGGCCAATTCATCCTGCTACCTATGGAAGACACCATTTACGGTAAACAAACTTGCTCTTTTCCCGTATATAAGCAGGGATGAATTAGCTCTGCTGTATGGGAGTTACCAGCTGAGAGGCTTGAGCGCAGTAGTAAGCAGTTCTTGGTGAGGGGAATCCCCTCACAAATAATCAGAGATGCGCTCAGCAATTTCAGGGTTACTGACAGCCTATTTTGTCCCTGAATGAAGAATATATCTACTCATGCAGCATCTGCAGCAGCTTGCTGGTCATGGCAGGAATGATAAGTGACGGTATTGCAGTGAGGACCACATTGCAGCTTTGTAGATGCCTAGGATGGACACCTCGTGCAGATGAGCTATGGATGCTGACATAGCCCAGACCTGGTGGGCCTTAGGGGAATTATTAACTGATAAATAACATCCTATTCCCGATTGCATTAACAATATATCTCTATACTTTTGTTAATACATACACTCAAAAACATTTTTTTGTATTTAACAATTAAACATAATTTTATTATATTGCACTTATCCCCACATATCACATATCACATACCACATACACATTGTATAATTATTACATATCAAACATCATTATAACATGTATCACAAACATATCAATGATAATTCAAACTTTTTAAATTCTTTCAAACATATTTTTCAACTTGTTCAAATATGTTATCCCCCGGACATGCCAACCCCCAACACCCCTATAATAACAATAAATAGAATCACATTCACACCACATACATACCCTACAAAAACACTCAACCCATAAAAAGGTACAAATGCTCGCTCTGTTTTTAAATTTATTTATTTATTTATTTATTTATTTATTTAAAGAGTCTTCTATACCGATGTTAGTCGAAACATCACATCGGTATAGAAACATCACATCGAAACATCACATCGGTTTACATGGAACAATAGGAGAGCAGAGAAGCATAGGAACAATTAACAAATGAACTATAATGTCATAAGAACAAGGTCATAGTCAAATTCAGGTCATGATCCATCACAATTCAATATTCATCAAGGGTGTTGGGGAAAGGCTTGTTTGAATAGCCAGGTTTTGAGCTGGGCTCTGAATTTGGTGATGCAAGGTTCAAGTCTGAGGTGGGTTGGGAGTGAGTTCCAGTGCATAGGTCCAGCAATGGAGAGCGCCTGATCCCTTGTAGCTGTGAGGTGTGCTTTCTTTAGGGATGGCACATGGAGGGACCCTTTGTTAGTGGTCCTTGTCAGGTTGATTCGAGCAGGCAGATTGGAGGGGATCTACCAGCCAGTTGGAGTGATGGGAATATAAGGCTTTATGTATAATGGTCAGGGATTTAAAGAGGATGCGGGAGGGCATAGGGAGCCAGTGTAGGTCCTTCAGTATAGGGGAAATATGGTCATATTTATGAGCGTTGGAGAGGGTTCTGGCTACAGTGTTCTGTAGCATTTGGAGGGGCTTTAAGGAGGAGTAGGGTAGGCCAAGAAAGAGGGAGTTACAGTAATCCATCTTGGATGCCAGTGTAGCCTGGATGACAGTGCGGAAGTCACTAGCGTGAAGGAGAGGTTTCAGGTTTTTTAAGACTTTAAGTTTGAAGAAACCCTCTTTGAGTATGGCACTGATATGTTTTTTGAAGTTCAGTTGTTGGTCAATTAGGACCCCCAGGTTCCTTGTGCAAGGCTATGCATGAGGAATCTTGATAGCAGAGTCAATTGTGAGTGCGGGATTGGTAGGGGGGTGATGGGATATGAGGAGGAGTTCAGTTTTGGCAGTGTTTAGAGCAAGGTGGATGTTGGTAAGTAAGGAGTTGATGGCAGCGAGATGGTTTCCCTAGGATTCAAGGGTGTCAGAGATGGAGCCTTGAATGGGTATGATGATTTGCACATCATCAGCGTAGAGAAAGAATTTGAGGCCAAGTTCTGATAAGAGTTTGCACAAGGGGGTGAGGTAAATGTTAAAGAGGGTAGAAGAGAGGGAGGAGCCTTGGGGGACTCCTTGGGCGAGGGCTGGATCATGGATTATTTTTTGTAGCATGGATTATAGCAGGTGTTGCATTGCTGTAATGTCATATGTAGCCGCGGAGCCGATCTCGCGATAAGAGCTGCGAGATCGGCCCCGCAGCAGCAGGAGATGTCATTTCCTTAAACGCGACTCCCGCTGCCGGCTGTGGGTCATTGAAGTGAATCGCGTGGTTGAGGGCGGCATCGACTTCTGTAGGGGTTTGGTTTATTCTTTGTTCAACTAAAAAAAAAACAAAAAAACAAATGCATAAAGGAAATTTGATAGGGCCAAGGAATTCACTGAAAGCCTTACAAACACTCCAGAATTCATCTGTACTCATACTTATAGGATCTAGCCATAGCCTTCACTGTTTCCACTTCACTGGTGCCGAGTGAATGGAGAATATGATTTAAAATTTTGAAATTAATTCATAAAGCCCTGAGTAGAGAGGCATCACAATGCATTAGTTTATTTGTTAAAGATTTATAGACCATAAAGTGATTTGAGCTCCACTTGCCTACTTGGTTTGCTTAATTAAAATGGTAGAATCATGCAAAAAGCTGTTCGCAGTAGCAGGCTCTATATTATGGCAGCAGCTACCTGAGCCTCTGTGGAGAGAACCTTTTTTCCAAAATGTTTAAAAAGTCCTTGAAAACATATATTTAGTGAAGCATTCAATCGGATTTAGTAATTGCAGTAATGCTATAGTTTTGGTTCTCAGTTTAGCAGGACGTTGACATGTTCCCTGTCAGGCCATTTGTCTGAGAAGACGGAGCGTGTTTGTTGTTCTGTTATGTATGTGATTTTATTTGTATTCTATCTGTCATGATTTTTTTGTAAACTGCATCGAAATCTTTAAAATAATTAAATTACCAGGCAGCTCATTTAAGGTCTATCATTGAAAGGCAGCAGGGGACACAAGGAAAAGATGAGTTCAAATAGAGCAAGATATATGGGGAAAGACTCCTATTAAGTTTATTTCTTGGTTAATTAAGGTAGGCATGGGTGACAGAGAGGAGATGAAGCCACAAACCAAACATACAATTATGGAATAGGACAAAGAAATACATCCAGGGGGAGAGCATTTACAATTAATGCCAGTATGGACAACCAATTATTTAGTTGCAGGAGGTTAGGAGCAGTGTTCAAAAGGTGAGAAAGAAAAGTATTAAATCACTTTAAAGCAGATAGATAAAGATGACAAAATACATTCCTTCCAAGAACTCCAGGAGGGGTTTGGTTCACCTAAAGAGGATGTTATTTTACTTATAACACTTTGTTCTGTTTGTATAAAAAGTATACGTGTTGTATGATTATATTTCAATATAAAAATGAAAGAAAAAAGATGAGGCACAATACCATATGTACTCTTTACTCTAGAAAAAATTCACATAGAAATTCCCAAACAGTTCCAAAAAATTTTTTTTAAACAATTCCAAAAAAAATATTTTTTTAGTCCAAGCCACAGCATCAGATTGAAGGTGCTGAAAGTTCAATAACTTGTCTCTTCTCTCGCAATGGGCTACAGACGGCATCAGAACATAAGAACATGCCATGCTGGGTCAGACCAAGGGTCCATCAAGCCCAGCATCCTGTTTCCAACAGAGGCCAAACCAGGCCACAAGAACCTGGCAATTACCCAAACACTAAGAAGATCCCATGCTACTGATGCAATTAATAGCAGTGACTATTCCCTAAATAAACTTGATTAATAGCCATTAATGGAGTTCTCCTCCAAGAACTTATCCAAACCTTTTTTAAACCCAGCTATACTAACTGCACTAACCACATCCTCTGGCAACAAATTCCAAAGCTTTATTGTCCTTAATGTTCACACACTCATGTATGTTGTTTGATTTATTTATTTTTGCTTATATCTGTGTTTTAATCTGTATTTAATTTTAATTTTAGTAGCCCCTGAGGCAGCTCTTAAAAAAGAGCGAAACTCGGCCAGAGTCGGGCTCGAATACGGTATTTTGTAAGGAAATATTTATATTTTACTTGGGATTCTTCAGATGGGCATTTCCGCCATTGTTTCTCTATTTTTCTCAGGTTCTGTTTAGTTCTTCTTAATTCAGCATTGTACCAGGACTTCTTTTGTTTGAAGTTATTCCTATATTTATTAATTGTTTTTGTCTGGACAGAACTAAGGTTTTCAGCTATGTTTTTGACTATCTTATCCCAGGAATCAAATGCCATTGTGGAATTGTTTTGATTTATTTCATGGACCTTGTTTTGTATTGCTTCAGCAAATACTTCCATCTCTATCTTTTTCCTGAAGGTAAAAGTAAGCTACTTGTCTAAGTATTATGGATGTGGTTGGTGAAGGCTATTTCTAGCTTTATTTAATCGTGATCAGACCAGGGCAATATTGTGTGCGAAGTATTGATTAGGCAATTGTTGGTATTAGCAAATATTAAGTCTAGAGTGTGGCCTACTTTAAGAGTGGCTTTCACGACATATTGGGACCATCCCAGGGCTTCCATTGCTTCTAACAACATTTCACAGTCTACGATTCTTGGTGTTTTGTCTACATGGAGGTTAAAGTCTCCTACAATTAATGTTGGTTCTGGTGAAGGTAACACCTTAGCGAATAATTCAATCAGTGGGGAGCAGTATTTTTGTAGTTTGCCTGGAGGACACAAGACTAGTCCTGTTTATCTGAGGAGATTTTAGAATTGCAAACTTGTCTAAGCCTCAGAGACATTAACTATAGTTGAGTGTCTTGCATTTAAATAAACGTTTGATTTGTACTGATAGTGGAGCTCCACTATAGTTAATGATTCTGCGGCTTGGACGAATGACCTACATTTAAATAAACATTTGATTCATACTGATCTACATTCTAGTACATTAGTGGAGTATATTAGAGCACAAAAGATTCCGCGGGGACTTCATATATTTAAAGAGCCATGACTCTACTTGGATGATTTTTTTTTTGCAGAAATGGAATAATATTCTTAATAAGTGTGCTTTAGATTTGATGCTCCTTATCATTGAACAAGCTAAATAGATTGATGATATTTTATCATCATTGAAATCCAGCTTAAGCATTGATGCTTATGACACTTCTCAAGGATTTTCAGACTGTGATGGCATCATTCACTGAAAAACTGAAATCTCTAAAATATAACAAGTTTTTGAGAGATGAAAGCAAATATAAATGTGGGACAGTATATCCCTAGATGGACATGCAACTTAAACGCTTGACAAAATCACTTTTGATTTGTCTGGTTCATCCTTATCTTCATCCAAAGCTTCAGGTGATGAACAAGAAGGTGCTGGGGCATCTGCTTTTTTAGGAAATTGCAGAGAACTGAAAGTACATTTTCAATCGGGAGATATGAATGCACCAATTTCTAGGAAAAACAAACGCAATTATTATCATGAGATGCAGAGCACCCATCCATGGACACATTCACAATACCAACAGAATCAGCAGTAATCAATATTTCTTCTAAATAACTAAGTAAGGCACATGTGAGTATCCTGGAAAAAAGTCTTTTTTTTGTTCCATCCAATACTATTGATTTGTTTCAGGTAGAGTTATTTTCTCATTGTTTTATAAGGACATTACAGTTACATAAGTTTTTTGGAGATGATGGATGATTTCATTGTTCGAGCTCCTTCTAAGTGGGTCCTTCTGGGTCCAATGGATCCTGTGATACATGCATTTAGTACATTAGTATGTAATGAGATTAGAAATTTACCATCAAGGCTTGAGCAAGTCCCCAAATATTTGACAAAAGAGGAATATGCTACTCTACAGGATCTATGTAGAGATCGATCCATCATAATTAAGACTGCTAACAAAGGGAGTGCCATTGTGGTGATGGACTCTGTGGCATATAAAACAGAGGTTTTACGGCAATTATCAGATCAGTCGTTCTATGTTATGTTATCTGAGGATCCCACTTGTAGAGCTAAAAGCATGCATTGATTTTTTTTTGGAAAGAGCTTGTTTGAAATCTTGGATTACCCAAAGAGAACATAGGGGCAGATTTTAAAACCTGTGCGCTCGCGCAGCCTACATTTGTGCGTGCTACCCGGACGGATTTTGTAATATGCGCGCGCTGTTGTGGGATCTGCTAGCAGGTTAGCAATCTGTTGGGATTTGCAATGCGGATGGGAGGAGCTAGCAGATGAGACTAGCAGTCTAATAGAATCCCCTCCCCAAAGGGGAGGAGTAGCAAACTGTAGTATACTGCCTCCTATGGGTCTGCTAAGGAATGGCAATATGTTATGATGTAGACTGCAGAGTTGACAATCTGTACCAGCAGAGTTCTAGAGATGGTGCTCAGCTGGACAGAAAGTAGATAGGTGAATCCTTGGCAGATGACAGCGCCCCCAGGAGGGAGTCCCGAGAGGGACTACCGGCTAGGCTGGAGTATGGAGACAGACACAGATAGTTCTTTTATTAGAAAGGTGGTATAACCACCAGAGGTGGCAGTAGTGAGCTGATATGCCCGGCAGGGCTGAAGTCCCTCAGATACTGGAATTGCGATTCCAAGGTTGCTGAGCTGCAAAGAGACTGTAGATAGTGAATAGACAGGGCATGCAGATATACATAGCCAGTATTAAGTGATAACTCACATAAGGTCTTGAGATGGCTCAGTAGCTGGAAAGGGTTAGGCCCTCGAGGAGCGAGTACCTGGTTCCAGGGAAAGCTCTGAGAGAGCGGTAGTAACTCACAATAATCTGTATCTGGAATAGCTTCCAGTCAATAGAGAATATTCAGAGTGTTCAGGAACATAAGCCCTCAAGGAGCGAGTACCGTTTCCTATCTGTAGTCTGAAATAATAACTCACAATGTCCGTCTCTTTCGATCGCTTCCAGGCAATAGAGAGTCTTTAGAGGATTTAGGAACATAGGCCCTCGAGGAGCGAGTACCGGTTCCTATCTGTAGTCTGAAATAAGAACTCACAAATGTCTGTACCTGCGATAGCTTCTGGGCAAGGAGAATCTTCAGAGTGTTCAGGAACATAGGCCCTCGAAGAGCGAGTACCTTTCTGTAGTCTGAAATAAGAACTCACAATGTCCATCTCTTGCGATCGCTTCCAGGCAATGGCGAGTCTTCAGAGAGTTTAGGAACATGGGCCCTCAAGAAGCAAGTACCGGTTCCTTTCTGAAATCTGAAATAGAGAAAGAGAATGAGGCCCCCGAGGAGCGGGTACCCCTGGTAGGTCCACAGAGGCAATGTTGCAAGAGTGAAGCGGGTCCGATGGAAATCCCGCAAGTAATCCTTTGGGTGCAAAGTAGTCTTGGACAGCCAAAGCTAGTCCAATTGGAGTCCTTGCTAACTCGATCTATTAGCAAAAGTAAAAACCTTTAATGTTGGAAGCGGATGACGTCAATACAGGGGGACGCCCCTGAGGTTCGCGCCCTTGCTGGTACATACTTCGGAGTGCGCGCACCCTATGTCATCAGGAACATGGCGGATCCACAGCATTGAGCCGGCCCGGGGACGCCGGGGAGAAGTGACATGGAGACGCCGCGGCATCAAGCCATCCATCAGGCACGGAGGGAGTCGCCACACAGGTAGAGAGGGTGGAGCGAGAGCGAAAGCAGGCATGAACGCAAAACGCAGCCACGCGCATGTTATAAAATTCAGGGTTGGCGTGCACAAGGAGGTGCACACTAGTGTACCTTGCATGCACCGAGCCCTAGGGGAGCCCCAATGGCTTTCCCCATTTCTTTCGAGGCCACTCTGAAATCGGAGCGTCCTCAGAGGAAACTTTCCTTCCGCCTCCCCCACCTCCCTTCTCCTATCTAACCCGGCTGCCAGCCCTACCTAAATCCCCCACCTACCTTTATTTACGCCTGCCAGCCGGCTGCCAACACCCAATCCCTCAGCACGACCCCACCCCCTCCCCGCCCCTTTCACAAAGTCCTGGGACATACGTGCATCTCGGGGCTTGTGCCCATCGCCGGGCCTATGCAAAATAGGCTCGGTGCGCACAGGAGCGGTTACGCGCATAAATCCTTTAAAATCCGCCCCATAATTTTTTGAAGGTAGATAAACTGAGAATACCAATCATGTACATTTTGCCAAAAATTCACAAGAGATTGGTCGATCCACCAGGTTGGCCGATTGTCTCAGCTCGGGGCTCATTACTAGAGCCTCTGTCTATTTTTGTGGACAAATTTTTATGTCCTTTTATTCCTTGTTTGCCCTCATGTGAGGGAATCCACTGATATCATTAATGTTCTACAGGGGTATCAGAGTACCATTGATGATATAAGCCTTGCAACTATTGACATAGTCTCTCTGTATAACAATGTAATCCAGAATGATACATAATCAATTATAATAGATATTGTGGTCTGAGAGTTGTTCACAGCAAACACCAGTTCCTTTCATTTGTCAATTAGCAACATATGCCCTTAAAGAAAACTTTTTTATGTTCAATAGGATGTTTTACAAGAAAGTGAAAGGGATTGCGATGGGCGCAACACTGGTGCCAGATGTAGCAGACTTATATGTGGGTTCTTTTGAGAAGCAGTGATTGTCTAATTGTCCATTTAAAAATAAGGTTAGACTTTGGTGTCGATATATAGACAGTGTTTTAGTTTTATGGCCAGGAAGCCAGATTGAATTCAAATAGTTTATGATATGGCTTAACAGATGTGATCATAACCTGCAATTTACTTACACTTTTAGTATGAGTGAAGTGTCATTTTTGGATATTATAATCAAGACTGAACCTGATGGTTTGCAGTTTTCTTTGTACAAAAATCCTACATATCGGAATACCTTATTGGATTATCGTAGTTGTCATCCCAAAGGCTTCGTGACAACTTACCTGTAGGACAATTTTTTCATGTGAGGAGGGTATGTCTCTTGTTGAGTTCAAATTTAGGGCTTTGGAAATGAAGAGACATTTTGTTTCAACAGGGTTACCCTGTGAATGTGATTAATGAGGCATGCAAGCCTTGTTGATCACATTCGCAATAATTGCGACTTACTTTGCAGTCATGTTCCAAGAATCAAGAGAAACGATTGATTTGTACTCTACCATTTTCCCCGCAAATTTTTAAAGTTCAACAATGTATCAAAAAACATTGGAATGTTCTACAGTTGTATCCCTTGTTTTGTGATATGCAAATTTTTGCTTTCACAAGGGGAAAAAACATTTGCGATATGGTAGTCCGGTCTAATTACAGCCATGGAGTTGGGGAGTTCAGGACATCACCCATGTGAAGGTTGCTCTGTTTGTCCCCAATAATGTTTTACCTTTAGAGAAATTATCTAAGCGTAAGATTGTAAATTTCACCTCCTGTACTTCAGCAGGAGTAATTTACATTATGTGGTGCACGTGTAAACTTATTTATATTGTGAAAACCATGAGACATGTCAGTTAAGGATGATTGAACATCGAAGTTCTATCACATGTCAGAAATTGGTTGCTCCACATTGTTTAGTAATGCACCACACTTTTGTGGACTTTACTTTCACAGTTTTAGAACAAGTTGCCCATGATGTTCATGGGGTAAATTGGGACCGGACATTGATAAATAAACATCAACGTTGGATATATTTTTTTAAGAACTGTGGAACCTTTGGGTCAGAACAAAGAGATCAACTGGTCTTCCTGTTAATAAAATACATGAATAAACTATATGGATTCAGCTAAATTGGATAATCATGTTTCACATGAGGGGATGTGATGTGATGGTAAAACATTTATGCATTGGGCTTCTGGTCTAGTTGGGGATGGAGCAGTAATGACGAGTCTGAGTTAGAGGTATGTATTTTGTGTTTAACTATCGGTTGGTGGGTTTGCCATGTTGGAAGTTTTGCTTTAATTTGTATAAAAAAAGAAATCCCTGAGGCAGGCAAAGATGATTTTTGAAACAGGGGCCTATGTCAGGTTGGGATGAATGAAAATGATCTAATGACATAATGAGGTAGACATTAAAAAAGTGCACAGCATCAACATTTGTGGTGCAGATGGACTTAAGAGTTGGTCTTTTTATTCTTTAAGTATAAATGGTTAGGGCATAGCTGACTAGCAAATGATTGATGCGTTGGTGTGCCTTCTGATGCCATCTGTAGCCCATTGCGAGGCAAGAGACAGATTATTGAACTTTCAATTTCAGTCTGATGCTGTGGCTTTGACTAAAACATTTTTTTTTTAATTGTTTAAAAATTTGTTTTGGAACTGTTTAGGAATTTCTATGTGATTTTTTTTCTAGAGTAAAGAGTACATATGATCTTGTGCCTCTTCTTTTTTCTTTTGCTTTTATATTGAATAATAATAGAGAAGGCTCTGCTTTTCTGATACAGTAGGAATGTATTATATTGTTATTTCTTTTATTTATGCATTTTATTGTAAACCACTGATTTTATTTAGAAAGGTTGTATATACTAACCTATTTGAACTGCAGCTTATTAAAGAATATTACATCGCAGTGGATATTGCCTAGCCAGTCTTCATTAAGGCTTTTAACACTGTTCCATACAGAAGAATGGCAAACAATGTGGAAGACACAGGAATGTGACTAACTCTGCACCTCCTGCAATTTAAGACTAGGCCTGGCATTAGAACCTGGGAGTAACAGAGACCATGCTGAGACCTTGAGCCACTTTAAGAACAATAGTCTCATCAACATGGAATTTAGATGTGATGAGCGCTATTCGCTGCGCGTGTTTTCAACACGCCGATCCCCTTATTGCGGATTAACCTGTGTACTGAAAGATTGGGAATGGATTAAGAGTAATTTGAGGTACCAGGTTAGGGAGAAAACTCACCAAATTGGAATGTGGCAGAAAGTCCTGATGAGGCTGTTTTCAGTCTCACAATTTCATGATATTAAATTAGATGGAGGAATATTCAGAGAAAACATGAAGAATACTTTTTTTGTGAGAAATGTATTGGAAATCAGTACTGTGACAGAATTCCGGCATATTTGGGACCAATACAGAGGACAATGGTAGGAATAGAACTGGAGGTTGCACTATTGCAAGCAATCAAGGAGCAGAGACAAGGGCAAAGGTGACAAGGGGCACATAAAGGAAGCACAACCTAGAGACACAACAGGTCAAGGGGTATCCAGGAGGAACCTGAAGTCTACAATGCCCCTGGATCTAAACAGGTTGATGCCAGCAAGTTTCTGGAGGCCAGGTACCTTACAGCAAGATAATAAGGAGAAAATAAAGGGCAGATAAAGCAAATGTGACCTAGCAACATTGCAGACCATGGGGTAATCGAGTTGGAAACAGCAGGCTGCAACAGTGTTTCCCAACCCTTTCCTGGAGGTCCACCTAACCAGTCGGGTTTTTAGAATATCCATAATGAATATGCATGAGATAGATTTGCATACATTGGAGGCCTGGGGACTGCAAATTTATCTCATGCATATTCATTGTGGCAATCCTGAAAACCCTACTGTTAGGAGTGGCTCCAGGAGAGGGTTGGGAAACACTGGGCTATAAAACCTCAAAAAGTAAATGGGCCAGTGGAAGCAGATTGAAGATGACTGGTTACCCTCCAGTGTGGCTATAGGGCAAAAGATACCAGATGTTATAGCAACAGCCTCACTAGTTATGGTAGCTATTTAGATTATTACCAACTTTCCCCTAGATTTATCAACAGTCTATATTTATTGCAGAAACAGCATCCATGATATGAGAAAGAGAGAATGTCACTCTCTATTTATATCACTGTAAGAGGGGATACTTTTAATTTGGTGTGGGGAGGGTTTACATACACAGTAGGAGGTACAAACAGCAAAGTTGACATCACTGAAGATTTTCTGCTGTTTGACTTGATGACAGGTACAAGAGGAGTTGATTTTTACAATGCACTTTCTACGTCTTACTGTGCATGTAAACCCCTAACCCCACACCGAGTTAAAAGTACCCCCTATTACAGTGGTATAAATAGAGAGTGACATATTACTCTCTATTTAGAGGCTTCCTTAATGGTAACATTATCGCCCTAATGTGAAATGATAAATGACCCTGTTTGGTGATAAAACATAGGGAGACTTGGTTGTATGATTATAAAAGGGAACTTGTATGTCATTCCACCCAGGATGTTACAGAATCAAAGAAGACAACTAAAACTGATTTGCATAAGCAGTAATACCCTACAAATAATCAAACTTCTACAGTTGGTAGCAGGGTAAATCCTTAGCAGGGCAGGCTAAATGGACCAACTTGTCTTTATCTGTCATCATCTACTATGTTTCTATGCTACAGTTTTATTAACTCCTGATTAGAATTTAGAGATTAGGCCACCAGATAGCCATAGGAATTTTGTACAATTGAAATCTGTTATTGAAAATTGTCCTTTTATAATATCAAATGTGGGGAATTATCAAAGCCATTTCTGCAGGAAAAGAGTGTTTTACTGAAAGAAAGAAAGAAAGAAAGGAGGAGATGATACCTCAGAACCATTTCATCCTATGGCATCCCCAGCAATGTGCTGCAGGGATGAAAGATGAGCTCCCTGTACCACCTGCATGCCCTCCTGTGTGGTAAACCATGACATGAGCCAGGGCGCTCTACTAGCGGGGCTTGCAGCTCTGGCTCCAGTGCAAGTACTTCCCTAGGAGGCATTTGAACTTTCCTTGCCTGTTGTAGTAGTTGTTGTTGAGCAGCCTGAAGCAGCCAGTATCCAACTACTAGTACACTTTCCCCTAACATTGTAGCTCTGGTAGACAGGGCAGGTAACAAAATGTGTTTTTATTGGCCCACCAGGGATGTGTAGGTGTGTCCGAAAGAAGGCCTCATTGTTATTGTGTGTGATATTAGCCATGATCCACAATAATGGCTGTTTTTGCATGCTAAAAACGTTTTTACACCCTACGCAAATCAAAAAGGTGTTGCTATATCCCACATTAAATCCAGCATTGTTATGTAATATATTTCTGTAAAATGCAGTAGAAGTCCCTCATTTGCATAATTTTTCTGGTTTTGCATACTCATCATTTTATTTAAACACTAACACTCAATGCAATAAATATTGCACTTCTATTTATATTAGTCCCCATTTATCATATGAGGCCCTAACACAGCTTGATAAATGACCCTATATGTCTGGTTTTCTAGCATTAAGTATTTAATTGGTCTGGGAATTAATTTTACTCTATGATTTATGTGAAGAATTTATGTAGGATAGAATTACATTAACTAGAAATGTAAAAAATTGGCAGTGGGAACATGGGTAGAGCTTGGGTGGATTTGGAGGTGGTGCTTGGTTGTCCCCTCCCCGAACCAAAAATGCATTCTGCTCCCTTTGCACTGTATGAAGAACTGTCTGTGACACATATACACACATACATAACCCATAGTATATGTATGCTATGCTGTGTACACTAGTGCTGACTGATTTCTCACACCAAAAAAACTGTTAAATCAAAAAGACTGGCAGCCTGGTAATACTCTTCAGTTTCTGAGTTTGAACTGCTGGTCTCACTGATGTCTAGACAGCCAGACAAAAAAATTACTAGCACTGCTGCAACTGCAAGCTTCATACTTTCTCCCACCCTGACCATCCCCCAGTGAAGAGAAAAATCAAAATCAGCAGCAGTGTATTGTCTCTCTTTCTGGCACAGTGAGTGAGCCCACTGCAGCATAGATAAGATCAGAAGTAGCCTTTTACCAGTATCAAAGTTTATGAGCTTTTTTAAAACTCTGTGAGAGTGTGTACTAGCATGTCCTTCTCTGACAAGAACTAGAGAGGAAATACAAACTGCTTCTTACACATGCTCAGAATTCACAGTGGGAGTACATCAGTGTCACTTGATCCAGATAGCACCTATAAGCTACTTTAGAAAAATGGGGTTACTTTGACTTGACTTTTGTTTTTTTATGTGTGGCTTCCTTGCTAACTTGGTCTGATTCAACCTGACAAAACTATGATGTCAAGCAGGCAAGAGTTGGTTGCTATAGCAAGCAACTGTTTTTTGGGTTTCTTTTGCCATAGACTTCAATGGGCCATATACGTGACTGGGAAACATAAACAAGTGAGACAAATGTTAATAATATTTGTTTCATTTATGAGATCCCTTCATTCATTTGGGGGTCCATGAATGAAATGAAATAGACTTATTCATTGTATTTTACCCATTCATTTCAAATGTACATCATTTGAAAAAAGTGACTTTCGTTGGGAGAAGCAGAATCTGAAACATGGGTTCCTGATTCCTAGTTCAATACGCAATGGGCCAGATTTTAAAACATACGTGCGTGCCTACAGGTGCGCGCGCGCTGCTCCATGTATAAAATCCGGGGTCGGCGCGCACAAGGGGGTGCACAATTGTGTCATGTCTTTGTTATTGCTAAGTTATCTGTTGTGTCTTTTAAAACACATCACACTGAGCCCCGCTGCCTTCCCCTGTTCCCTCCCAGGCCGCTCTGAAATCGGAGTGGCCTTGGAGGGAACTTCCTTACCCCCCCACCCCACCTTCTCTTCCCTTCCCCTACCTCCCCCGCCCTTTCCCCCCTACCTTTGTTGCTTTCTTTTTTTTGTTTTAAAACTTACTTCAGCCCTGAAGTAAGATGTGCTTGCCGGCTCAGCAGCCGTGCAGAGGCCTGTGGCCATGCCCCCGCCCCCAGGACTGCCCCGCCCTGCCCCCAGACCGCCCCCTTTTATAAAGCCCTGGGACTTATATGCGTCCCAGGGCTTTATGCGTGTCGCCGGGCCTTTTGAAAATAGGCCCGGCGCACGTAAGGCTGGTTATGCGCGTAAATCCTCTGAAAATCTAGCCCAATGATTTCCTCCAAATAGGCCATATTCTCTCTTGGTATTGATCCTTTTAAACATGGCCTCATCTCACCATTCGTGTTTTACCTTTATAACAATACCCTGTACAATATACAGATACTCATCCTAAATCACTTATCCTTTCACCAAATCATGCATAGATACACATTCACTTTCATACTTTTCTACACCTTCTCAAACAATGTTTTAAAAGACACAACAGATAACATAGCAATAACAAAGACATGACACACAGAGTAATTCTATCAGGAAATACAAATTTGTTTTTAATTGTACTTCAAACCAATCTTTTCGTTTTTTACCTTTGGAGTATTCTTTTTTTTTTTTTTTGCTAGAAGGCAGTCTTGGGGAAAATATGAGGGATCCACCATAGTCTCCCTAGCACTGAAGATGCTTGGGCAGCTGGGCCATTCCTTCCTCTTCAGGCTCTGTTTCCTGCCTTTAGAAGATGCATGATTGCCTTTAGAGGAAAAGGAAAGATATTTTATGATTTCAGCATTTTGATGTCAATCTTTTACATAGAAATGAAATGATGGCAGAAAAAGACCAAACGGCCCATTCAGTATCCCCAGCAAGCTCCCACACTTATTTTCCCAATCTTTTTTTCAATTCTTTATTTTTCAAGTTTTTCAAAACTTATTACCAGGAAAACTCCTTACAGAAAATTCAAAGTCATTACAAGAAAAAAAACCCAATAAAGTCTATCAAGTTATACATATTTCATCCTATATATCAGTGACATTTAAATTATAAGAAATACTTAAAGCAATTAGGAGGCAGAAGGAGCAATGTGTCGTTCCCCCAGCGACCTGGCTCTCCGGATTCAAAGATGCAGCCCCCACGAAAAAGCTGGGGATAGTGGGCTGTCGAGGGTCAGCTACTGGTGAGTTGATGTTCTCACCCCTTAGCCGCCCTTTTCTTTTGGTATGCGACATAGCTTACAAGGAATAGAAGTATAATTCCAAAATTGGACAGCCTTTCTCTCCGGTATTTCAAGCTGGTGGCCATCTTGCCTCCTCCCAATCTTATCTGTTTCACCGACCACCAAGTTCAGGGCCCTTGTTGTTAACTGTTTGATTTGAATTTCCTGCCACCCCCTGCCGTTGATGCAGAGAGTAATGTTGGAGAGGCATCAAAAGTGAAGCATAAGGCTTAATGGTTAGGGGTAGTAACTGCCGCATCAAGCAACTTACCTCGATGCTTGTTTACCCAGACTGCACAGATCAATGCCTTGCTGGATGTTGTCTGAATGTAAATCCTCTTTTCCACATTTCCCCCTGCCATTGAAGCAGAGAGCAGTGCTGAATATGCATTCAAAGTGATGTATCAGGCTTAATTGGTTTAGGGTAGTAACTGTCATAATAAGCAAGCTACCCCCATGATTATTTGTTTACTCAGATTGTGAAGTTCTGTCCTTGTTGGTTGTTGTCTGAATGCAAATCCTGTTTTCCACATTTCCCCTTGCTGTTAAAACAGAGAGCAATGTTGGAATTGCATTAACCATGCGAAGGCTTATTGAGTAAGGTTAGTAATCACCAGGTAGAAACCACCATTCCAGCAAGCCACCCCCATGGCTCTACTCTTCATTCCCATCCTCTAGACTTTATGGATCCACAGTGTTTATCCCATGCCCCTTTGAAATCCTTCACAGTTTTAGTCTTCACCACTTCCTCCAGAAGGGCATTCCAGGCATCCACCATCCTTTCTGTGAAGAAATACTTCCTGACATTGGTTCTGAGTCTTCCTCCCTAGAGCTTCAAATCATGGCCCCTAGTTCTACTGATTTTTTTCCAACATAAAAGGTTTGTTGTTGACCATGGATCATTAAAACCTTTCAATTATCTGAAAGTCTGTATCATATCTCCCCTGCTCCTCCTCTCCTCCAGGGTATACATATTTATGTTCTTCAACCTCTCCTCATAAGTCATTTTATGTAGACCATCCACCTTTTTGGTCACCCTTCTCTGGATCGCCTCCATCCTGTCTCTGTCCCTTTGGAGATATGGTCTCCAGAACTGAACACAGTACTTCAGGTGAGACCTCTCCAAGGCCCTGTACAAAGGGATCATCACTTCCTTTCTCTTACTAGATATTCCTCTCTCTATGCAGCCCAGCATTCTTCTGGCTTTAGCTATTGCCTTGTCACATTGTTTCGCCGACTTCAGATTGTCAGACACTATCACCCCAAGGTCTCTCCTCCCCCTATCAAATACATTTCTTTCAGATTTCCACACCCCATATGCATGACACTGCACTTCTTGGCATTGAATCTCAGCTGCCACATGAAAAGTATACTTTAAAGTTTCAAGCCATTCAGTTTAAATCACATTATATATTGCATTTAAAGAAAAATATGGAGGTGGTTGGAGGTTGATGATTATATCATAAAGAGCTATAGTGCTGGGGGCACAAATAATTATGGGGCAGATTTTAAAAGCTACATGTGTGGCCTACACTTGTGTGCGTGCATGTTATAAAATCAGGGGTCAGCACGCGCTGAGCCCTCGGGGAGACCAGCTGGCTTTCCCCGTTCCCCCCCCCCCCCCCCCCACTTTCTCTTCCCTTACCCTACCTGTCCTGCCCCCCAGCCTGAAACCCCCTCTTACCTTTGTCTCAGAAGTTACGCCTGCCAGAGGCAGGCATAACTTATGCGCGCCAGCCGAGTGACCTTGCAGAGGCCTCTGGCCACGCCCACACCTCTCCTCCGGCGGCCCATTTTTTCAAGTCCCAGGACTTTCACGCATCCTGGGGCTTTATGAGCATCGCCGGACCTTTGGAAAATAGGCCCGGCGCACGTAGGCTTTAAAAATCTGCCCAAATTATATGAATCTAACAACCCCTTCTAAAAAAATTGTTTTTTGTTAAGGTGCTTTTTAAAAGATTTTTAAAGTTTTATAATAATAATAGCGGAACCAGAATATCTGGTACAGAATAGAAATCTGTATTAAGTGGTGAGAATACAAGTACAATATATAAGTGGTGATGGGACATTTCTGTCTGGTTTGATTGATGTAATTTGAATATCACTGTAAGTGGTGGAGTGAATAAGGTGTGTGACAGACAGATGTAAGCCATCTTTGACAAAGAGATTTTTACTGTTCCATATACGGCCACGTCTATATAGTGAAGGGCTTGTGGGTGTGAGGAGAAATGGTATGTGTCTCTTGTTTCATCTAAAAAGAACTGCATTCAATTGTATGACTATAGAATGATGAAAGTAGAACATTTCCACAAAAATTCAGCAAATGCAAATTCCCAGTTTCTACCAATTTCACTTCTGCTGTGAAGATTTCTTTGATCTCTAATTTTGAATGATCATTGATCTAAACTGTAAAAAAAATAAAATAAAATACATGCATACGATCACAGTAGTTGATAGATTGCTGCCATTGCTGGAAATCTAAGATGACCCAGGGCAAGTCTGGACATCTTCAGACTCAAGCAAACACTTCAGGGATGGACAGATAGTAAATCTGAATCTACCACCATGCCCCTTGACGGAGACAGTTGGTGACACATTAAATAATGCCAGCAGGCAAAATAATAATGCTAGTGGGACAAGCACGAAGGCAATAAGTACATTTTGTGTTCCTGGTCTCTTCGCTATCAGGCACAAAGGGCAGTAAGAGAAGGATGCCCCTTGGCACATATAGTCAGCGTGAGTGACTCATTTATTAATGCCAGCAGGCATAATGAGACCACTGTGACATTGCCACAGTCTATGTTTATCTCCTAAAAGGAGAAAACTTTTTCTGTTCCTGCAGCAGCACATAATACTAGCCGCAAAGCAGCCCTTATCCCAGAGAAAGACCCACAGAGGTAAAAAGTAAATGAAAAATGTTGCAGATATGTTAAACGACTTTTGCCTTCTCTTACTGACACACCAGTGATCTGACATGAGATTCTGAATTTTGTTACCATTACCATTATATTTATTAATCTTACTAGTATTACTTTGAAGAGATTGACTGTAAATGTTCCTCCTCTTTAAAGTCATGTATCACTGATGATCTCCATCTCATTTTGTTCTTTATTGATGTGTTTCAAGTTCAATTTCTCTTCTTACTTTTTTTTTATATATATATTTTAAGTGGTTCTTTTTAAATCTGCTAGATTTAGCAGTTGTTGGAACATTAACCTGTCCCCATCAACAATGGAGTTAGGTAGCAGCAGGATGTTAAACCATCATGTTGTTCAGGATTTCAATTTTAGTAAAAAGGCCAAATAATGACCAACCTAAACTCATAGTTCAGACCAGACCCTGTACTTGGATTTTAGCCAAAAAGAGACTGAGTGAGAAATGTACATTAATATTACTTGATACTGGAACCTGGCCCAGCCTGCAGTATTTTGGGCTTGATTCCCCAAACCTTTCTTTATATAGGTTTTGGTTGAGGTTTTGCTTATTTGGTTTGGGATTCACATTTATTAAATAAATAGTTTTGGATTGCAAGTTTAATTGCCTCAGAAACCCAAAAGGATTAAGTCACTCATCAATGTAGATGTTTATGCTAATGTGCGGGTAAGGGTAAGACTGTCCAGATACGGATAGAGTAGAAACATAGAAACATGATGGCAGAAGAAGACATACTGCTAGTCTGCCCATCCACATCAATATTCAGCCTTATAAACCCTACCACTCTCTCAGTGATTAGGGATGGGCATTCGGGAGAAATAAAATAGGAAATGAGATGAAATTTTCAAAATGGAATGAGTTAAATTTTGACAAAGTGTTGTCAGAATCTCATTTTCTTTTGAAAACCTAATTTAAAAAAAGTTGCCAGTTCGGCCCAGACTAGGGATGTGCAGCCAAAAAGTTTTCGTTGCATTCGTGATACGTATTCGTGGGGGGTCAATTCCGTTTCATGCGGAAGTATGGAGAATTCCATAAGTTGTCGATCTGTCAATACGTTACTACGGCGAGTTAAATTAGTGTCCCAGCTAAAATTAAAATTAACTACAACCCCCCACCCTCCTGACCCCCCCAAGACTTACCAAAACTCCCTGGTGGTCCAGCGGGGAGTCAGGAAGCCATCCCTGCACTCGTTTGCCGGTTTCATCACGGCGTGTCACAGGGGCTACCGGTGCCATTGGTCAGCCCCTTTCACATGGTCACTGGCGCCATCTTGTGCTCCTATCATGTGACAATGGCACCGGTAGCCCCTGTGACATAGTATGGGCAAAGGCTAACGGCGCCATTTTGAGTCCTGGTATCGGACGGCAGGTCGCTCCGGGACCCCAGTTGGACCCACAGGGACTTTTGGCCAGCTTGGGGGGGGGGCCTCCTGACCCCCATAAGACTTGCCAAAAGTCCAGAGGGGGTCCGGGAGCGACCTCCTTCACGCCGGCCGGCCGATGCCAATACTCAAAATGGCACCGATCGCAGTCATAGTGAGGGCAAAGGCGATCGGCGCCATTTTGAGACTCAAAATCGCCATGTGATGCCAATACTCAAAATGGCGCCGTTCGCCTTTGCCCTCACTATGACGGCGATCGGCGCCATTTTGAGTATTGGCATCGGACGGCGATTTTGAGTCTCAAAATGGCGCCGATCGCCTTTGCCCTCACTATGACGGCGATCGGCGCCATTTTGAGTATTGGCATCGGACGGCGATTTTGAGTTTCAAAATGGCGCCGATCGCCTTTGCCCTCACTAAGACGGCGATCGGCGCCATTTTGAGTATTGGCATTGGACGGCCGGCGTGAAGGAGGTCGCTCCCGGACCCCCGCTGGACTTTTGGAAGTCTTGTGAGGGTCAGGAGGCCCCCCCAAGCTGGCCAAAAGTCCCTGTGGGTCCAACGGGGGTCCCGGAGCGACCTGCCGTCTGATGCCAGGACTCAAAATGGCGCCGATAGCCTTTGCCCATACTATGTCACAGGGGCTACCGGTGCCATTGGTCAGCCCCTGTCACATGGTAGGAGCACAAGATGGCACCGGTGACCATGTGACAGGGGCTGACCAATGGCACCGGTAGCCCCTGTGACACAGGCTATCGGCGCCGTGATGAAAACGGCAAACGAGTGCAGTGATGGCTTCTGGACTCCCCGCTGGACCACCAGGGAGTTTTGGTAAGTCTTGGGGGGGTCTGGAGGGTGGGTGGGGGGGGGGTTAAATTTTTATTTAGGAGGCCAAATAAAACAGATATCTGTTAAATACGTGTGGGGTCGTGATACGTTTCGCCTCCCCACGTATTTAACAGATAGGACAAAATAAGTTGCGGATTACAAATACGTGGAAAACGGATGCACATCCCTAGCCCAGACCTAGAACCAAAACTTGGGTCTTGGCTAGGGAGTAGGCCAAGACCCAAAGCAGGGGACCCAGCCTACGCCTGAGCATGACTCTAGTGCCTCAGCCTAGGCATAAGCCCAAAGCCTGGGCCTTGCCTAGGCATAGGCTATGACCGAATGAAGGGGCCATGGCCAAGACCCGAGCAAAGGAACAGGTCTGGGAAATTTCTCAATGATCCTCCCCCCCATACTTACCAAATCCAACGCTGAATCCTGGCCTTGTCCCGATGTCAGGGTCTCAACCTGGACCCAGACCTGACACTGTGACCTGCCCAAGAGGCTGAGTCCTGACCCCTTGGGTCTCGGTCTAGGCCAGGGCTAGGGCCTGGGCCCAGGTTCACACCCGATACCATGGACCAGCCTGGAGGCCTTGTCCCAATGCTGGGGCCTCAGCTTGGTCCCTGGCCTAATACCTGGTCTCAGCTCAGAGGCCAGGTTCTAATACCTGAGGCCCATCCCAGGCCACGGCCCAAGGCTACACCCAAAGTTGCAGTCTGACCCAGAGATTGGGTCCCGACAGCAGGGCCTTGGCCTGGATCTATGCCTGACTCTGAGCCCTGGCCTAGAGGCCAGGTCCCTATGCTTTAGCTTCAGCCTAGGCCAGGGCCTTGGCCCAGGTCTGACTCTATAGCCTGACTGTATTATCCATGGTAGGTCATGGCGACCTCACCCTAGGCCCTATGCAAGGCCCCAGCTTGGGCCATGCCCTAGGCCTCATCTGCGGATCCCCTCAGACTAGGTAAGTGGGGATCAGGGATGTTCCTAGTCCTAGCATTTTTCTGGGTAGGAGGGATTGGTGGTGGCACAGGAGGCCCTGGTAATCCCTCTTTCTTTTTCTTTTTTTTCCCCTGTTTTTCCTGTTTTTGGTTATTTTTTCAACATTTATTTCATTTTTTTTAAACTAAAAAAATTAAATAAACATTATACGAAACAAAATTCGTGGGGGAAAAGCCCCCCCAAAAATGAAACAAAAAAACAAAACAATAATTTCCCCTTTTCCCACCCTTAACAATGATCCCTTGTGTTTAACCCATGCTTTCTTGACTTCAGATACTCTCCTTGTCTCCACCTTGCCCATTACAAGGCTGTTCTATGCATCCACCACCTTTTCTGTAAAACATTATTTCCATATTTTCAATCTTATTCCATAACTGATCATTCTAGAGTCTCCTTTCCTTTGAAAGAGGCTTCTACTGCATGGAAACCTTGAAGATATTTAAATATCTCTATCAAATCTAACGTATCCCACATTTCCTCTTGGATATACACGTTTAGATCTTTAATTCTATCTCCATATGTTTTACAATGAAAATCACTGATCATTTTAGTAACCTCTTCTGTTCTGATTTCTACTGATTTATATCATTTTAAAGGTGTAGTCTCCAGAATTGTAAGCAGTATTCCAAATGGGCTTATACAGGATCAATATCACCTCCTTTTTTTCTGATAACCATGGCTCTCTTTATGCATTCAAGTATTTTTCTGGCTTTTGCTGTCACCTTATCCACCTAGTTAGCCAATTTAAGATCATCAGATAGAATCACTCCCAGATCCCACTCTTCTTTTGTGCTTAGAAGAAATTCACCCCCTGTCTATCTCTTTTGTGGACTTTTGCAACCTAAGGGCCTGATTTTAAAAAGCATTTACTCGAGTAAAAACCAGGTTTACTGGAGTAAATTCACTTTACTTGAGTAAGTAGGTTTTTTAAAATTGCTACAATATATGCCATTGACTTGCCTATAGGATTTACTCACATAAGTGCACTTTACTTGAGTAAATGGTTTTTGAAAATTGCTACAATAGTAGCTACATTTACGCATGTAACTCCTTTTGAAAATTACCCCCACTATGCATAACTTTGTAATTTTAGCATTGAATTTTAGCAGCCAGATCACAGGCCATTCCTCTAGCTTTGCTAGATCTTTCTTCATGTTTCCACACCTTCTTTGCTGTTTACCTTGTTGCAAGTTTTATCATTGGTAAAAAAAAAAACAAAAAACAAAAAACCCCTTTCCCAATAATAACTCTGCAATGTCGCTCAAGAAAATGTTGAAAAGAACCAATCCTAGGACTGATCCCTGTGGCACACCACTAGTAATGCCACTCTACTTGGCGTGAACTCCATTTACCAATATTCTTTGTCACCTCCTACTCAACCAGTTTCTGATCCAGTCACTTTAGGGCCTATGCCCTATTTATTAGAGATGTGAATCGTGTGCCAGATCGTCTTAACGATCAGGTTCGGATGGGGGGGGGGGGAATCTGATCGATAAGATATGTGAATTGGAATCGTTTCCGATTCCAATTCACATCGCTAATTATTTTTTTAGGGAGGCCCACGCCGCTAAAAAAAAACCCCACCCGAACCTTTAAATCGACCCCCCTTAGCCTCCCCCACCCTCCCGACCCCCCCCCCAAACCTTTTAAAATTACCTAGTGGTCCGGGGGGCCTCGGGGAGCGATTTCCTGTTCCCAGGCATCAGCTGCGCTAAAAAAAAATGGCGCCGATGCCCCTTTGCCCTTACCATGTGACAGGGTATCCGTGCCATTGGCCGGCCCCTATCACACGGTAGGAGCACTGGATGGATGGCGCCGGCCATCTTTACTCATCAGCCCCTATTATAGAGTATAATAGGGGCTGATGAGTAAAGATGGCCGGCCATCTTTACTCATCAGCCCCTATTATACTATACTCTATAATAGGGGCTGATGAGAAAAGATGGCCGGCACCATCTTTAAAGATGGCGCCGGCCATCCAGTGCTCCTACCATGTGACAGGGGCCGGCCAATGGCAAAGATACCCTGTTACATGGTAAGGGCAAAGGGGCATCGGCGCCATTTTTTTTTTTTTTTGTAAATCATGTTTATTAACCACAATAATCAAGTCATGAAATTTGAAACAGTACACTTGGTACATGGTAAACAGCATAGCAAACAGCATCTCAATTTACCATCCTCGAAAACATTCAGGTTCCAACATCAGAACATATTATACACATTGCATAGTAATGCCCACCAGGAATCGGCCCCACCATAAGAAGCCATAGAACAGAAACTTACGAACTCATATAGTGGTACGAACATTAACCAAGAGGCCTATTATCATGAGCAAATACTAAACAGTTAACATTGAACAAATAATAATTAATCAATCAAACCCGTGGACTCTTCTTCTACAGAAATGTGTAAAAAAAAAAGTGAAAGAATGGAAATGAGTCTTCAAAGTGTAAATTTCGCCCGAATGGTGGTCAAAATTTTCTTATTTTGTTCCCCAGAACAGATCCCCAAACTACACTCTACCCTATCCAACCCCCCCCCCCCCACCCGCTTCTGAAGGAAGGAGTCTGCCATGAGGGAAGCACCAGAAACAAGAGGGAGATGAGTTAACGCTGCAGTAGTAGGACTAGGAATACACCCGTGATATCGTTACAAAAATTATAACTTCAGTAGATATGCAGAGACTAAGAACAGGGCACAATAACATATCACAAGAACATAGGAGCAGCAAGACAAATGGACAGGCCAATATTAACGCCGATAACAGGGATAGCGCGTGGACACGACCCCACCAGTTCAAACTACCTTATTTAGGCTAGAGAAGTACGTCTTAGGCACCCCATGGTAAAACACATGGCATACCGACTCTCCCTAAGCTTGTAAATCAAGCTCAAACATGAGGCCTTATATGTTAAATAAAAGAAAATTAGAAAGGTTTTGCAATCGCTCCTTTTCAATACCAGGGAACGTACCAACGTCTTGCTGCTCTAGGGTGCACATAATACATCCTTGGTTTCTTTGGGAAGTGTGGTTATATATGGACCCCAAACCACAAGTACATGGCGAAAGCGTTTTTCTGAGCCATATTTTGCTGTTAGATACTCCATATGCAACAGCTTCTGAAACCTCTTTATCCAGATACCCATTAAGGACTCCTTACGGACAGTCCACTGTGATAAAATGGTTAACTTAGCAATAAGTATGATCTTATGAAATAGACTAAGTTGAGTTGGTGTGAGCAGCTGATCCACCTCCAGCAAGCCAAATAACCAAAGCCGAGGGTCCAATGGTAACGTGAGTCCCCAAAGTTTACTGGTAAGGTCCAGTAAAGCGCGCCACAAGTACTGAACCTGCGGACAGTCCCAAAAGGAATGAAGGTAATCCGGAGTTAAATTAGAACAGCTAATACAGGCCTGATTCGGTACCAACCCTATACGATAGACATGCAATTGGGTATAAAATGCCTGATGTAAAAATTTGTATTGTTTGTCTCTTATAGCAACGTTCTCAATGGAACCTTGGATACTCTGAAAACAGCTACTCAAATCTTTAGCTGATAAGGCCAAAGTGGAATAGGATGACCACTTAGAAACCAGTTTATCCAACGCAGTCGATGACTTTAGCTGTAACAGTGCGTGATAATATTGTGAGCATGAAAGGCGCTTCCCATCCGGTCCTTTTAAAAAATCACCCAATTGGCACGACTGATAAAAAGAAGGGTACCGGTGCAGACAGTCAGATAAGAAGTGTCGAAGTTGTAAATATCCATAAAAGTCAGTATGTGGTATTAGAAATTGCTCCTGGAGGTCTTGAAAACTAGAAACATATGGGGGCACAGCCGTCATCTGGATACTTTGATAGAGATGCTTTAAGCCTTGCGTAGACCAGGAAGAAAAAATAGCAGTCTGTAATCCTGGGGTGAAAGTCATACATCCAACAATTGGTAAGTATATAGTACAGTATGGGGAGAGACTGAGCATGTTACAGATAGAGTACCACATGCGATGGAACGGTGCAATGATCACACTAGTCTTTATATCAGCTGACAAGGCGTCCTCCGTGGCATGTAAAATCGCACCCGGAGTATAAGGCGCCAACCATTGACGATAATAAACCAGTGGAGAGTAGACTTCTGTATCAAAAAGCCAATCACGTATATGTCTCAGCAAACTAGCTTGATTATAAGCTTCAAGGTTAGGGCAATTGAGACCCCCATCCTTTTTCGGTCTCATCAACATATCCAAGGAGATACGCGCTTTCTTACCCCCCCATAAATAGCGTCTTACCTCCCCATGAATTAATTGAATATCCCGTCTCTTGAGATATATGGGTAACATATTAAAGACATATAACCATCGGGAAATCTCCATCATTTTCAGTAACAATATTTTGCCAGAGAGAGAAAGCGGTAAGCTACGCCATGTCTTTAAATTGCGGAACATTTTTGTTTTTAAGGGTGTTACATTCAAATTGTATAGGTCCTGTAAATTGGCTGATATTAGAATTCCCAAGAATTTTAAGTGAGCCGTCACCCACTTTAACGGGAATAGTCCCGGCCAAGACAACTGTAATGTTCCAAGAACATCTAAGGCCTTGGACTTATCCGTGTTAATTTTTAAACCGGCAAAACTCCCAAAGGATACCTGAAGTTGTAGGAGGTGAGGGAGGGACCTAATTGGGTCATTCAAAAAAACCAGCATATCATCGGCAAAAGCCGCTACCTTAAAACATGCTTGTTTAAATGTAAACCCCACCACCTCTGCGGACTCTGCTATCTTCCGTAAGAGAGGGTCCAACGCTAATATATATAATACCGGCGACATCGGGCAGCCTTGCCGGACCCCTCTCCTTATTTGAAAGGCGTCTGATATAGTATCATTCACCAACAGATGTGATTCAGGGGCACGATAAAGCGCAGAGATGGCGTTAATAATATATCCCGAAAACCCATACCTGTCCAAAACTGAGAACATGTACTGCCAAGACACCCGGTCGAAGGCTTTTTCGGAATCAAAACCCACAACTATCGACTGATGTCCAAGCCTTTGAGAAGTCTCTATTGCAGACAATAACCGTATAATATGGGCCCCAGCATTCCTGCCTTTCACAAAACCCGCCTGATGTGGAGATATAAGGGAAGGCAGAACTACCCCCATGCGTAAAGCCAAAACCCTGGCAAACAATTTCAGATCCTGGTTCAGTAAGGATATTGGACGGTATGAGGACGCTAATAGAGGATCTTTCCCAGGTTTCGGCAATATAGTAATATGGGCTTTCGTGAAATTTTGCGGAAAAATTCCTGTTTCCCCCGCCGAATTGTAGAACGCCGTTAATGGCTTCAAAAGTAATGGTCCCAAAATTTTATAATATTCCGCAGTCAGACCATCCGGTCCTGGAGCTTTATTATTCTTACTAGTATTGATGACCTTCAGTAACTCGAATTCTGAAATAGGCTTATTTAGAAAATCTTTCTGAAAGGGTGTCAAAATGGGTAAGGTGAGATCTTTGAAAAAGGCTGCCTCCTCAACCTCGCCACCCCTCCTATCTTCTGTATATAAAGCTTCATAATAGAGACGAAAAACTTCGCCAAAATCTGATGACGACGTCACTAAGTCCCCTCTGGAAGATCACATTCCCCCTATGAAGGTCTTCTTTCGTTTGGTGGCTACCAATCGTGCCAAAAGCTTTCCCGATTTATCACCATAACGAAAGAAAAAATGTTTGGACTGCCTCAAAGTTTTCTGCGCCCGAAGATGCAAATGAGCGTTTAGCGAATGCAGACAAGCCCAGTAGGTAGCTGACGTTATTGGAGATGGATCATCTGCCATACATTTTTTAGCTTTCTGCAAGTTTGCTTCCAAAGCTAAAATGTGGGCGTTCAATTTTTTATTTTTAGTGATATTGTAAGCGATAACTGCCCCTCGTAAAACTGCTTTACTCATTTCCCAGTAAAGTGCAGTATCCTGGCTATGTATGGCATTATCGCCTTCATATTCTTTCCATTTTTCTTTAAGGTATGTATGAAATTTAGTATCGTTAATAAGATGGCTCGGGAACCGCCAGTGTTTAGGGAGGGAGCGATCATCAGAAAACCATATGTCTACCCACACTGGGGCATGGTCAGCTATAACGATAGTACCTATCTCGGCTTTTTCTACCCTGGCAAACAGTTTTTCATCCACAAGTACATAATCGATCCGAGACATTGTCCCATGTGCACGTGAAACATGTGTATATTCCCTAGCACTGGGATTCAGAGTACGCCATATATCAAGTAATTTTAGAGCCGGGCACAGGCAGGAAGCACCCACATCCACCCTATGTTTATATCCCGGGGGGAGATGTGACTTGTCCAGATTCTTATCATGGATGCTATTCAGATCCCCCATTAAAATCAACTCTCCTGTTGTGTGCTGTAGAAGTGTGCTAGTAAGGTGAGAGAAAAAAGCAGGATCAGGCTGGTTGGGGGCATATACGTTACATAAGGTAATCGGTTTGCCTGCTAAATTGCCCTGTACAATCACATATCTCCCGTGATCATCCTTTATCTCAGCACTGACTACCAACGGTGTGTTTTTATGGACAAGTATCGCTACTCCGCCCTTCTTCCCTTGGGCCGGTGAGAAATAACAGGCTGTCGCCCATTCCCTGCAAAGTTTTGCACTTTCCCTCTCATCTAAATGAGTCTCTTGGATACCAGCGATATTAACTTTCAACCTCTGTAAATGCTGCAACATTTTTTTTCGTTTTATGGGGGTACCCAACCCATCTATATTCCAAGAAATACAGCGGAATTTAACCCCCATCGGATATATAAAAGAATTTAGTAATAAGTCGGCAATATGAGAAAAATAGCAGAGGGACCAGACTCCCAGCTGATCCTGTCCCTCTGCAGAAGCCCTGCTCTACGTCAATACGCCCTCTCCCAAATGAAGCTCGTTTGTTAAGTGTGAACAACAGTACTCCCAGTAAGTTGAACATGTTCCCTATCAGAAGCAACCCCTTCCCCAAACATTCCCCATCCCACATTTATCCCAACTCTTGAAGGACAGACTAGTCTGTCCGGGAGACCCGTACTCAATGTGTTCGGGCCGTGCGGCTCCCCTCCGCCGCCATTTTATGTGAGGTCCGCTCAGCAATAAACTTACTGCACACACTAACAATTCAAGTGAGAGAGTCCAAAAAGTCCTGCGCTGCTGTGGGAGAGTCGTAGGCACTCCATTTCCCGTTATGCAGAACTCGTAACTTAGCTGGGTATTGCATAACAAATCTTATTCCTTTATCCACCATTACACTGCATACGGACGCATAGGCTCTGCGTTGGCTCGCGACCCGTGCCGAGTAATCCGGGGTCAATCTGATGTTAGAGTTCTGAAGCTTGAGAGATTCAGCTTTCCTAGCTGCTTGCAAAATAAGTTGCTGGTGCCGATAATTCAATACCTTTGCGATCACGATCCGGGGTCTCTGCTGACCTTGTACCCGCGAGCCCAGGCGGTGCACTCGCTCTAGTTCCAGATCCTGCTGAATGTCTTGTATATTTAATGAGTCTTTCAGCCAGGTAAGAAGTACCACTCGGAGGGCTGAGTCCTCTATGGATTCTGGAATCCCAAAAAACTAATATTGGATCTTCGGCTCCTATTTTCTATATCATCCAGCTTTTCGGCTTGTTCGCGGACCGTTTTTTCTAAAGAGTGTACTTTCGTTTGCAAAGTCTCTACTTCCCCCTCCACACCCGCCGTTCTCATTTCCACGGCGTCTAAGCGAGAAGCGAGATCACTTAATGTTGTCTGCACCGAAGCAATTTGTGCCGAAATACCATCAAATTTAACTTCCAATGCCGCCACCACCGCTTCTTTTATCTCCTCCGTAGTGAGAGGTGGCGGCGCTCCAGAAGGAGCAGTATCTCCGGCCACCGCTTCCGTCCCGGCCGCCGCCATCTTCCCGTCTGGGCCGCGTACTTTTTTATCGTCTTTTCTCGCAATTTTCGCCGGCATGACTGAAGGCGATTTATGCATAAAGCTCGTGGTAGACATAGACAAAGGAAAAGCTTCCGAAACAGGCTGAAATGCTGAGTAAATAGCCAATTTTTAGCGAAAGGGGAGCCGCACAGCCCGGAGCTCAGCAGAACGTGACCACCTCGCTCACCACATCACGTGGTCTCCCGCCATTTTTTTTTTAGCGCAGCTGATGCCTGGGAACGGGAAATCGCTCCCCGAGGCCCCCCGAGGCCCCCCTGGACCACCATGTAATTTTAAAAGGTTTTAGGGGGGTCGGGAGGGTGGGGGAGGCTAAGGGGGGTCGATTTAAAGGGTCGGGTGGGTTTTTCTTTTATCGGGCCATCGGCGCCATTTTAATTAGTGGCAGCCAAAATGGTGCCAATGGCCCGAGAGTGGGAGATCACACCGGGACCCCCCCCCCCCCCCACTCGACCACCAGGTAATTTAACATTTTGGGGGGGTTCGGGAGGGTGGGAGAGGGTAAGGAATTGGTTTTAAAGGGTCGGGGTGGGTTTAGGGGTTGTTTTGGTGTGCCAGTTTTCCCGCCCTCCCCCATATAATTCCCGTGCCCTATTTAACGATTTAGGACGATTTATGACGATAAATCGGGGGCATTTGTATTGTATCGTGCACTCTGACGATTTAGGACGATTTTAAAATTATCTGACGATAATTTTAATTGTTCAAAAATGATTCACATCCCTACTATTTATAAGCTGCCTATGTGATCCATGTCAACGGTCTTAAGGAGGGAAAACAAGCAGGTAGCCTTACTGAAATCCTACTACACTGTATCTAGTGTTCTCCTCTGATCCAATTCTCTGCTCACCCAGTCAAAGAAACTGATCAGATTCATTTGACATGTGTTGTGTTTGAGGCATTGTGGACCCTTGGTCACAGTGGAGATGACTCTGCCCACGGGGAGGAGCCCTGAGGGGAACCACTGCGATAGGCTGACACAGTTAGCAGACACAGAATGGATAGAGTCTTTATTGTACTGCTGTAATAGATGGTAATGCAGGAAGGTAAGGCACTGATCCACGAGGTGCCAATACGCTCAACAGGCTCAGAAGTATCGTCTCACCCAGATGTTCATGATAGGCAGGAGCCTGCAGTGCAGGTAATGCCGCGGCTGGTGGGTGGAGTTGGAGCGCCGGATCGTAGAGGTACTCACAGAGTGAAGGCGTCTTCCTGATGGTAGAATGGTGGGAGCGAAGGTCCGTGGTGCAGGATATGAAGTAGAGCGAGTACCCAATGTCCAATGTCCTGGAAAGAATAAGAGAAAAGGCCCCCGAGGAGCGGTTGTCTAGGTTAGTGAGGACCCTGAAGGGAAGTTGGAAGTGAGAGACCCCCAAGGAGCAGGTTAGAGCTTCTGCTGGAGCGAGGCCCTTAGCGAAAGGAAGTGTCTAAGCTGGCAGCTTAGAGCAGGCAGAGTAGCGAAGCAAAGTCTTTGCTAACTCAATTTGGTAGCAGAAGCGGAGGCTAGTTATACCCGGAGGTACTGACGTCATGCGGTGGGGCCGCCCCCGAGGTTCCTGCCATGCCGTGTATTTGAGCATCAGAGATGCTCACACCCTAGGAGGCCACGGGCGGATGGGGACGCCCATGCTGGTCTGAGAACGTCAAGGCACCCGGCACTGGAGACAGCCATCTTGCCTAAAGAGAGAGAAAGGGGAGAAAAAGAGGTAAGGCAGAGCGGTCGCAGCTGTCTGTGACCGACGGATGCAACAACACGTACTCCTTTTGTAAAACCATGCTGCCTCGTATCCTGTTATATTGGATTCCAAAAACTGTATTATCCACTATTTTACCAGCGATTCTACTAATATGCTCACCACAGAGATCAGACTAACCAGCCTGTAGTTCCTATCCTTTATTTATTTTACTAACATTTATATGCCGCCTTTTCTACTATTTGAAGTGGGCAACAGTAGAATGTATATAGAGTAGTATATATCACAAAACAAAGACTAACAATGCATCAGCTGGAAAAAAAAACTCTGACATTCAATGTTTAAACAAACAATCCATCTGGTCAATAGGAGACTGCACTTGATATACTTTTAGGCCAAAATATATATTACAGTAACGATCACAAAACCAGAGATATTGAGATAAAATAATACTAAAAAAAAAAACAACTTCATGATAACCTGCCCTTGACAACCCAGTTATTCCAAGACTAAAAGCACAATAAGAATGGTGTTGAAAACGCAGCACTCCTAACTAAAAATAGACAGGTCAGCTTTTGATTGTGTCATGCCCTTCAAATTTAGGCCTGGATTTTCTAAAATCACAGGGCTTTCTGAATCGCGCAGTAACGGGGGGGTGGAGGGGCAAAGCAGGGGGCGGGCCTGCAAAAGCCGGCAGCGATCGCACCACTGCAGTGTTATCGCTGCCGGATTTCACACCCAATAGCACCACCATGAAAGGTGGTGCTATTGGGCGCGCTACTGGCAGCGATAAGGGGTCTTACCTTTTCGCCGCCAACGAAGTTTCCGTGGCGTCCGCCTCACCGCCGCCCCAACTCCTCCTCTTCCGCTGCTGACGCCGCTCCGACTCCGCCCCTATCTATCACACATGAAAAGGGACTTTTCGCATGCGATAGGGATAGAAAATGACCCCCTTAGTGATTAGACTGTTTTTAAAACTATAGCCAACTGCTGCCTTTAAGAAAAGTAAATATGTTATTGCATTAATGCAATTATGTATAAACCATGATTGTCATAACACAGTATTATGGGAAAATTATAAAATTTCAAGATTACATAATTATAGAATATTAAACATAGGAGCTTCATGAAAAGGGCCGCTTTATATGGATAAGAATGAGAAAGAATGGAAGGATTTCACCGGCTTCTCTAGAAGAGCAAATCAGCTCTTTATTTCATATTAGGGATGTGAATCATTTTTTAACGATTTAAATTATCGTCCGATAATTTTAAAATCGTCATTAATCGGAAAGGGACTCAATACAATAGGAATTCCCTCGATTTATCGTGAAAAATCGTTAAATCGAGTACGGGAATTATTTGGAGGGAGGGCGGGAAAACCGGCACACCAAAACAACCCCTAAACCCACCCCGACCCTTTAAAACCAATCCTTTACCCTCCCCCACCCTCCCGAACCCCCTCCAAAATGTTAAATTACCTGGTGGTCCAATGGGGGGGGGGGGTTCCGGCGCGATCTCCCGCTCTCGGGCCATCGGCGCCATTTTGGCTACCACTGATAAAAATGGCGCTGATGGCCCGATAAAATAAAACCCACCCCGACCCTTTACAAATTACCCCTTTGCTTCTCCCACCCTCCCGACCCCCCCAAAAACCTTTTACATGTACCAGGTGGTCTAGCGGGGGGTCCAGGAGCCATCCCTTCAATCATACCCTAGGTATGATTAATGCAGCCGTGGCCCGAAAGCGGGAGATCGCGCCGGGACCCCCCACTGGACCCCAGGTAATTTAAAACATTTTGGGGGGCTTCGGGAGGGTGGGGGATTTATTTTAAAGGGTCGGGGTGGGTTTTAGGGTGCCGGTTTTCCTGCCCTCCCCCTCCCCCGATTTACGATTTTTTGACGATAAATCGGGGGAATTGTTATTGTATCGCGGCTCTAACGATTTTTGACGATTTAAAATATATCTGACGATTGTTTTAAATCATCAAAAAATGATTCACATCCCTAGTCAATGATTTTGAAAACTGTTCAAATGGCACTTCTAACATCTGCCATGAAGACGCTGATGTTAACAACATTTCACCAATGCTGCGTCAGGGTGATATATTCCTGAAACGACATCACTTTTAATAAAATCTAATATAGCCTTGCAATTATTTTCAATAAAAACATCAATATTTACTTACATTATATATCTTATGAACTTCTCATCTGTGAATTCCATTGGGCTACAGCCAATGTAGTGAAGGCTCACTTTTTAAACCTATCTTGACCATTCACATTGTATCACGTCACTACGTCACTACGTATTCACGTTCATTTTTTGACGTGATGTTTTAAAAGGACATTTATTCCAATTTGCATGAGAGCTACCATTTGTTTAAAATAAGCTATTCCACTCTATTCCGCTGTTTAACCCACAGGGCTCCTCAGTTTTTAATTTGAATATCCATTGTTGTTCTCGAAAGTATAATGATCGCATCCAATCTCCTCCCCTTCCATTAATTTGGATCTTGTCAATTAGGAGCCATTTAAATTCAGAAAAATAATGATTTAATTCTAAACAGTGTGAAACTAATGGTGCATTATCTCTTTTATGTTTAATGCAACTTCTTCGGATGAGACCCTTTGTAGGTTGGGGAGTCTCCGGGTTGGCCATGACAGAACTACTGGTTTGAGAAAGGAGACAAAGAAGATATTGTAAATTCTTAATGATGTAGGGAGCTGGAACTGATATGTGACCATGCCAATCTGTCGGAGGATGGAAAAAGGGCCGATATAGAGAGGTGCCAGCCTCATGGAAGGTACCTGAAGTCATATATTGCGAGCACTCAACCAGACTTTATCCCCGGGTTTGAACTGTATGGCAGGACATCAATGTTTGTCTGTTGTCTTCTTTGCATTTTGGGTGGCCATTTGGATCATGGCCTCAGTTTGGGCCCACAGTTCTTGGAGCTCCTGCATGGTTAATTGGGCCACCGGTGAGGGAACAAACAAGGGTACAGGAAGTGGAGGAAGTGGTTGTCTCCTATACACAATGAAAAAGGGGGATGATCCAGTAGCCACATTGATGAATGAGTTATGGGAGAACTCGGCCCATGGAAGGAGAGTGGCCCAATTTTCCTGTCGCTCATTCACAAACATTCACAGGAAGGTCTTCAGCATATGATTTGTTTGTTCTGTTTGCCCATTAGGCTGTGGGTGATAGGCCTTGTGAGGTCTAGTTTGATGTTAAACTTACAGAAAAGAGATAGCCAGTACTTGGCGGCGGACTGAACGCCTCAGTCCAAGACAATGTGCGGAGGTAGCCCATGGAGGCAAAAGATGTGAGAGGTGAACAATTTGGCCAATTCAGGTGTGGATGGAAGAGCTGGGAGGGTGACAGAGTGAACCATTTTGGAGAAATGGTTGGTGAAGACCCATATTAAGTAGTTGCTGCTAGAAGGGGAGAGGTTTGCCACAAAATCGTTAGACAAGTGGGTCCAAGATTCCTTGGGGGCTGGCAGCAGCTGTAACAGCTCCCAAGGTTGTCCTACCAAGGGCTTTTGTTGGCCACAGGTGGGACACGAATCCACATAGGCCTTCACGTACCTGTCCATCTGAGGCCACCAATAGTATTGTTTGAGCAGGGAGAGGGTCCAAGCGGAACCTGGGTGACCTGCGACTCAGGAGTCATGAGACCATTCCAGCACCTGCAGACGGAGTCAGGTCGGAACTACTGTCTTTCAAGGAGGAACTGTCTTCAAGGTGGATAGTAGAAGCCGTGCTGGGTCGATTAATTAGCTGGGAGTATCTGGGTTATCTTCGGCCTCAAAAGACCGTGAGAGGGCATCGGCTCTGATGATTTTGGCGGCCAGTCTATACTTTCCCACAAAGTCAGACCAGTTAGCCTGACTTCAGTGTCAGGAAAAATAGTGGAACGTGTTCTAAGCATCAAAATCACAGAACATATAGAAAGTCATGGTTTAATGGAACCAAAAGTCAGCATGGCTTTACCCAAGGCAAGTCTTGCCTAACAAATCTGCTTCACTTTTTTGAAGGAGTTAATAAACTTGTAGATAAAGGTGAACCGGTAGATGTAGTGTACTTGGATTTTCAGAAGGCGTTTGATAAAGTTCCTCATGAGAGGCTTCTAGGAAAAGTAAAAAGTAAAAAGTCATGGTGTAGGTGGCGATGTCCTTTCGTGGATTACAAACTGGCTAAAAGACAGGAAACAGAGAGTAGGATTAAATGGACAATTTTCTCAGTGGAAGGGAGTGGGCAGTGGAGTGCATCAGGGATCTGTATTGGGACCCTTACTTTTCAATATATTTATAAATGATCTGGAAAGAAATACGACAAGTGAGGTAATCAAATTTGCAGATGATACAAAATTGTTCAGAGTGGTTAAGTCACAAGCAGATTGTAATAAATTGCATGAAAAACTTGTGAGACTGGAAAATTGGGCATCGAAATGGCAGATGAAATTTAATGTGGATAAGTGCAAGGTGATGCAGGTCTGTTAACGATACCAAATATTAAATCGGCGCACCTAAGTGAAGTTAGAGAAAGGGCAATTTTGGTTGCAGGACCGAAACTCTGGAACTGTTTACCGCCAGATCTGAGAATGCAGGATGATCCAAAATGATTTAAGAAAGACTTGAAAACATGGTGCTTTCAACAAGCCTATGGATCCGAGACTTAAAATACTACTGAAAGCTGGAATCCACATGTTTTTCTATTTTACCTATTTATTTTCTTATCTATTTTAATTCTGTCTTAGCTTTTAGCTTTTTAGTTTATCATGACTATTATTAATTAATTATCCTTAATTGATCCATTTTATTGTATTTTCTGCTTCTTACCAGTATTTTAGTTATATTGTAAACCGTAAAGATAGAATCATGTATTCTGACTCACGGTATATAAAAGTTGAATGAATAAATAAATAAATAAATAAATAAATAAAATATAGGAAAAAATAACCATGCTATAGTTACACAATGTTAGGTTCCATATTAGGTGCTACCACTCAAGAAAGACATCTAGGAGTCATCATGGATAACACATTGAAATCGTCAGCTCAGTGTGCTGTGGCAGTCAAAAAAGCAAACAGAATGTTGGGAATTATTAAAAAGGGAATGATGAATAAAACGGAAAATGTCATAATGCCTCTGTATCGCTCCATGGTGAGACCCCACCTTGAATACTGTGTACAATTCTGGTCGGCACATCTCAAAAAAGATATAATTGAGATGAAGAAGGTACAGAGAAGGGCAACCAAAATTATAAAGGGAATGGAACAGCTCCCCTATGAGGAAAGACTAAAGAAGATAGGACTTTTCAGCTTGGAGAAGAGACGGCTGAGGGGGAGAGGTGTTTAAAATCATGATAGGTCCAGAACGGGTAGATGTGAATCGGTTATTTAGTCTTTTAGATAATAGAAAGACTAGGGGGCACTCCATGAAGTTAGCATGTGGCACATTTAAAACTAATCGGAGAAAGTTCTTCTTCACTCAACGCACAATTAAACTCTGGAATTTGTTGCCAGAGGATGTGGTTAGTTCAGTTAGTATAGCTGTGTTTAAAAAAGGATTGGATAAGTTCTTGGAGGAGAAGTCCATTACCTGCTATTAATTAAGTTGACTTAGAAAATAATCACCGCTATTACTAGCAATGGTAACATGAAATAGACTTAGTTTTTGGGTACTTGCCAGGTTCTTAGGGCCTGAATTGGCCACTGTTGGAAACAGGATGCTGGGCTTGATGGACCCTTGGTCTGACCCAGTATGGCCTGTTCTTATGTTCTTATGTTAAAGCGGCTGAAAAACAGGGACCAACATGCTTGGCAGGCATTCAGTTGCTGGGTATGGCGAAGGTGCTCCAAATTCTTGTGGTCAGTATAAATAGTTATGGAGTATTGTGCCCCCTCAAATCATTGGCGCCACTCCTCAAAGGCCCATTTTATGGCCAGGCGTTCCTTATCCCCAATACCATAATTCCTCTCCAATGGAGAAAACCTTTGGGAGAAGTAAGAGCGTGGGTGGAAGACTACCTTGGTGGAGAGTTGGCCCAGAGCTGCCCCCTCTGTGATGGAGGAGGCTTTGACCTCCAGAATGAAGGGGCGATTAGGATCCAGATGGTGAAGACAGGGCTCTTGAAAGAAGGCCTGTTTTAGGTTGGCAAAGGTGGTGGTTGGCTCTATGGGCGATTCCTTGGAATTTGACCCTTTCTTCATGAGTGCCATAAGTGGGGTGACCAGCTGAGAGAAATGGGGAATGAAATGTCTCTAGAAATTAGCAAACCCCAGGAAGTGCTGCAAAGATCAAAGCCCGGAGGGTTACTACTAGTCCCTAATGCAGGCTACCTTCTCCGGAACCATCTGGAATCCCATGATGGAGATAATGTATCCTAGGAAGGGAAGAGATTATCTTTCAAACATGTACTGCTCCAGTTTTGCGTAGAGTTTATGGGCTCGCAGTCACTGGAGGACCTGTAACTGTCGTGACGGTGAGTTTGGAGATCTTTAGAGAAGCAAGGATGTTGTCAAGATAGATCACTATGCTGGTATATAGTAGATCCCTGAAGATCACATTTGTCATTGTTGTGCAGTGGACCCCTGGCCAAGAGGAGGTTGGTGCTACCTACAGGAGGAGACCTCCAGTAGTTCCTTGTCATTGGAGGCGGGTATGCTGGGTGTGGAGACCCAACAGGATCTTCCCCAATACCAGCCCTCATTCCCCGCAGGTTGAGCCCTTGGGTACCAGGGCCTGCTGGACTTAGGCGCGAGTCTCACGATGGAGAAGAATCCCACGATGACAGCAGGCCTAGTCAGGCATACCAGTGTTCAGGGCAGGCAGCAAGCAGCAGTAAGCAGAAGAAAGCCAAGGGTCAGGGTAGGCGACATGCAGGAGAAATCGAAGAACATGCATTTGGTTGGGGCATGCGGCAGACAAGGTGAAATCCAAGAATGTACCAAGGTCAGAACTAGAAGAGCAGTCACAAGAAGGAAGGAGAAGAGCAAGGACCAGGAACATGGAGCAGGATAAGGTAGCAGCATCAGGAACATGGAGCAGGATCAGGAACAAGGAGCAACCAGCATCTCTGATGCAAGGCAGGACCTGTTGCTAAGGCAAGGAGTGATGGTCAGGCAGTGTTTAAATAGCCACCTTAGCCTGACATCTTCAGTTGGGGTAGCAGGAAGCTTTTCCACTGCTGTCCCTTTAAATGGCAGAGGAAGCCTTGCGCACCTGCCTGGGGGAGCCAACGGAGGAACTGGCTTCAGTGACGGAGTGCAAGGAGGCACATGCCGAGGAGTGGGGCCAGGCAGTGTGGGACTGGCAGGGAACCAGAGCAATTCAGGCTGGGGCAGGAGCGGGCCTCATGCCCCCAAAGGTGAGGGACGCCGTCCTCAAATCTCCATGGCTGGTGATCATACAGTCAAAGGTTGGAATACTGCAGGGGCATTACACAATCTGAATGACATAACCAGGTATTCATAGTGGCTGTCCCATGTAATAAAAGCGGTTTTCAATTAGTCACCAGATTTGATTTGAACCAGGCAGTATGCCCCCCGGAGATCTAGTTTGGTAAACACCCGGGCTCCCTGTAGGCGGTCCACCAACTCAGAGATGAGAGGCAAGGGGTACTAATCCTTTTTGTTATAGCATTGAGCCCACAGTAATCAATGCAGGGCCAGAGAGTGCCATCCTTTTTGGCCACAAAGAAGAATCCTGCCCCCACCAGTGATGTTGAGTGCTGAATGAATCCTCTTTCCAGATTCTCTTGAATATACTGACCCATGGCCTCGGGAAGAGACAAAGGGTACACCCTTCCCTGTGGGGGAATGGTACCTGGAATCAAATTAATGGCGCAATCATAAGGGCGATGCTCCGGCAGGATCTCTGCTCTCTCTTTTGAGAAGACATCTGAGTAATCAGCATACTGTGATGGTAATTCCAAGGAGGCATCAAGGTAGGGCACCTGATGGAGAGAAGGTAATCCTGATAGCAGTGGGGCCCCCATCTTCTTAATTGGAGAGTCTCCCAGTCAATAATGAGAGAATGTAGTTGCAAACATGGTAACCCAAGGACAATAGGATGGACCGCCTTCTTAATGACATGGAACATTATTTCCTTATGGTGCAGCATATCAGTTTGGAGATGCAAAGGGAGAGTGGTCTTTGTGACTCGACCTGGGAGGTAATTTCAAGTGATCTAACAAGCTATTCATGATAAAATTCCCTCCTGAGCCTAAATCTATGAGAGCTAAGGTAGAGATTTCTTGGTGGTCTGTGAGGAGGGCCACTGGAAGCATGAGTTGGGGAGCAGGAATAGTAAAGCCTAGGACCACCTCCCCAACTGGTCCTAGGCCTGAGAATTTTCCCAGCTTCTCAGGGCATTGGGCCAGAATTTGTCCCTTCCCTGCACAGTACAGGCACAGGTCCTTTGCTCAGCGACGCTGTCTCTCCTCAGGCGTCAATGTGCTTCACCCAAGCTGCATGGGCTCTTCTTGCTGTGCTGCATAGGTACTGGAGTGGTGATTGTAAGTGGTCAGGAAAAGAATGGAGCCAGTGTAATGAGCCTACGTGGTGTTTGTAGTTCTCAGGCTCTTTGCTGGAGGCGGTGGTCCACTCTCCCAGCCAGGTCTATCAAAGCATCCAAAGACTCTGGGAATTCCCTGGCCACCAGTTCATCCTTTAGGTACGGAGATAGATCTTCCAAAAAGATGCTCTTCAGACTGTTCTCCCTCCAGTTTAATTCCATGGCCATAGTGCGGAATTCAATGGCATAGTCTACCATGGATGTGCTCCCTGGCGGAGATGCAGGATGTCTGAACCTATAGCAGCCAAGTGACCAGGCTCATCGAAAATTTGTTTGAACACCTGGATGAACTATTGCAGGTCCTGGAGAAGTGGGTGCCCTCGTTTCCATAGAGGGGAGGCCCACGCCAATGCCCTTCCATTGAGGAGGAAAAGAATAAAAGTAGTCTTCATGACATCACTAGAGAATTGCACAAGCTGTAGAGTGAAGTGCATGAAACACTGGTTGAGAAATCCATGGTACTACTTGGGGGTCTCCAGCTTACCAGGGAGGAGCCGGTAGTCATAAGGTGGATGCCACAGGGGCCATCTGAGCTGGAGGCGTGTCAGTGGGAACCATGGAGGCATCAAGGCAGGCGCTCAGACATTCCATAGATGCAGCCAACATCTCCAGAAACTGCTGCTGCTGCTGTATCTTCTGGGCTAGGCCTGGTATAGCCTGGAGGCCCAAGAGTTCCATTGGGTCCATGGCCTCAGCAAGCTGTTAGGAGGTGGACGCTTGGGCCGAGATGAGGTTGACATTACCTGCAGAAGGAGCCCCCCCTGCAGGTCCTTTTCGTCGGTAGGTGGAAATGAGCGGTAGGAGATGCAATTGGACCTTCGCCAATACGAGCCCTTGTTCCCCACAGGTTAAGCCCTTTGGTACCGGGGCCAGCTGGATTTAGGTTCAGGTCTCTGGGCAACGAATCCGATGAAGACAACAGGCAAGGCAGAGTCCAGGAGGCAGGCAGAAGGTCGGGGCAGGCAGCAAGCAGACAGATCCAGGAAGAGGCCAGAGGTCAGGACAGGCGGCAAAGAAAACGGAGTCCAAGAGGCAGGTAAATGGTCAGGCCAGGCAGCAGACAAGCAGAAGTCAGGAGAATGTACCAAGTTCAAGGTAGAAAGTAAGTCCAAGGGCACAGTGGCCCGGAGCCAGGAACAGGAACTTGGAGGTCAGGAGCAGGAACACGGAGTAGCAACTCATAACTCAGGAGAGCTCGACCTTTTGCTGAGGCAATGGTTTGGCACCAAGGGTCGCCTTTAAATAGCTCCAGGGACTGACGTCATCATTCGGGGCTGCGGGAAGTTTTCCCGCTGTGGCCCCTTTAAATCCGGGGGAAGCTACGTGCACATGCCTAGAGGCTGCAGCGGCAGCTTGCATGGTGGCGTCGGCATCGGCTCCCAGCCACGCCCGGAGGAAGTGGTGGTATTGGCTCCACAGTGCCGCGAACAAAGCAGGGTCACGGCCAGCTCTGTGGGGGCGTGAGTGAGGCTGGCCACGTGCCTCTGCAGCCAGCCATCGCAACAAGAACCAAAAATCAGTTCAAGTCCCTGTTGGGGTCTTGTTCAGAAAAGACAAGAGCTAATGAAAATTATTGAATATCATCAATAAAGTTTTTAATCTTCCGAGCATATAATGTTTGAAAAATGTGATCTTAACTACTGTTTTAATATATGAACAAGTGAATGATTTCTTACAGCTTTCAAAGTTTAGATTGGTTAGATACTTGGCGCGAGTTATTTTGTGCCTATCATTGCACACAAAATAACTCGCGCCAAGTTGCACCTGCTTTTAGAAGAGCATAACTTCTGCATTTAAATGAGGAATTAGTAATGTAAAAGAGGGATTCTGCATCAGTGGTGTAGCTATGAGTAGGCCTGCATGGGCCATGGCCCACATACTTTTCATTCAGACCCATCCAAAATTTTTTGTGGGACACCGCAGCTAATAGCAAGCAGGCAGCAGCAGTGCGGTGCGACACCAGCAGAGTAAAAACGCACGCGTGGGATGGAAGGATCTCCTAACGGTTACCATACTCACTGTGACTGACACTGCACAAAACAAGGAGATTGTCTCAGGGCAGGTAATCAACAGGCAGGACTCTCAAAAGCTGAGGGCCAGGCCAAGCTCAGATGGAGAAAGCTGCCTTCAGGCTAGGCTGCATCGCCCAGAAGGAGTTTGCACTGAGGAGGCACGTTTGCGGCAGTGTAGAAGAATTGCAAAGGTCACTGTGAGAGGAGCACGTGGGCAGACACGGCACAGCAGAATTGCTCCTACCATGTGACAGGGGCCGACCAATGGCACCAGTACGCCCTGTGACATAGTAAGGGCAAAGGCTTTCGGCGCCATTTTGAATACTGGCAGCCATTGGCCCGTGTGCAGGAGATTGCTCCAGGACCCCCGCTGGACCACCGGGACTTTAGGCAAGTCTTGGGGGGGTCTGGAGGTTGGGGGGTTATAGCTAATTAAATTTAAAGGGAATGAATGCCAAATTCAACATATTAACGGATCGGGCTTCCCCCCCCCCTTGACTGAATGCAACGTATCTGGGCCCTGACGTATCCCGAATCCAATGAATACTTTCCGGCTGCACATCCCTAATAATTGTACAGTTCAAAGCTTGTTCTGGGAAGATTCAGCTGCAGAAATTGCACAAGGTTTTGGTGCATGTTGGCAGGTCCATCACAAAAGGCACTAAGCTGGGAAGAGAAGAGGTACCCTGACACTTTTGAATCAGCCTGAGAGTCTATGAACACAGAAGCCTAAAAGGGAAGGCAACACTGAAAGCAACCCCTACTCAGGGCACAGTTTGCTTCAGCAATTGCCTTGCATGTTAGTTGTTTTAATACTAAAAGATTTTGTATAAATCTTAACTTTTAGGCCTGATTTTTAAAAGCATCTTTATACTTAAAACTGGATTTTACCTGTTTAAATGCACCATACTCATGTAAGTGGACTTTTGAAGATTGGTAGAAAATATACCACTATTTTGTCCATAGGTTTTACCTGCGTTAAGTGAACTTATTGTGGATACATGGCTTTTGAAAATTGCTACAATTTTACATACCAACAAATATGCAGGAGACAAAAGCAGAACACCAAAAATTATCCACACAAAGGAGAAGGGAGGCGCAGAGAATATACACAGTCCACAAGTTTAGTTAAAGAATAAAGTAATCTTTCCTTTTTATTTTTCGTGAATTCAAAGCCGCTTTATTCTTTAACTAAGATTGTGGACTGTGTATATTCTCTGCACCTCCCTTCTCCTTTGTGTACAGTTTTACATTAACATGCCTCATTCCTTTGAAAATTCACCTGTTTATATTTAGGGTTTCTGATTTAAGGTTTAAACCAATAAACATCCCAGATACAAAAAAAAACCCAAAGTGTTTATTAAACATCTGAATAATGCCAATTCACCTAATACTCTTTCCCCCATTTTGCCTGCCCTGGATCCTCTGCTTTGTTTTTCTGCCTTTTCCACACTAACGATCCCTCAGCTGCACAAATGTATGCATTTGATTTAGCAAAACACAGATAAATTCCGATTTTTGAATCCCCCAAAAAACTAATCAGCTGGAAAATAAACACCTAAATTTACAATTTATAAATATCTAAAACCAGAAGTCTTAATTATGTGGTATAATATGCAATAATATCCTCCTAGATGAGATAATATTGTTATGTTCAGATTGTGTAAAAATAAAAATTGTGATTTCCAAAAAGGCAGATGACAGAAAGTGTTTGGTTTATGTGAAGTATTTGAGCCATAATGCATACAAAAATAGTCAATTTTATATTTTATATTTTGGCATTTTAGAAAATGTTTATATTATTGATTCATAAAAATATATGTCAGGAAGAAAATTTAAGACGGGATCTGGGCCATTCTCCTGCCTCTAGGCAGAATAGAGCACATCTACATTATCTTATACAAATATTTGTCCAGTCTGTTCTTTGAATCTTCCAGTAATGGGGATTCCATTACTTCCCAAGGCAACCTGTTCCAGTGCTTGATTACTCCTATAGATAATATATTCTTCCTAAAGTCTAACCTAAATCTCACTTGCTGAAATTTTAATCCAGTACTTCTTATTCTTCCAGATAGAAAATAAAGAATTGCTATCCTTAATGCAATTACCATTTTTATGGCACGGGCCATCCATTGCTCCTACCATGTAACAGAGACCGACCAGCGACCAATGGCACCAATAGCCCCTGTCACATGGTAAGGGAAAGGGCCATCGGTGCCATTTTGATTAGTGGCAGCCGACGGCCTGAGGGGGAGATCACTCCCGGACCCCACTGGACTACCAGGGACTTTCGGTAAGTCTTGGGGGGAGGAGGGTCAGGCAAGTCTTGGGGGTTGGGAGGGTGGGGTGTTGCAATTAATTAAATTTGAAGGGTTGGGGTGGGTTTGGGTTTTTTGGTTTTTTTTTAATGTGCCCTTTCTCCCCCTCCAAAAAAATGATAAGAAAATCACACACAATTTCCTGGGTTTTCTTATCATTTCGTCGACCCCCGGAAACGCAACAAAATAGGAAATATCGTCTCTATTTCCTATTTCATCGCAAACGAATGCACATCCCTAGGTGGCATGGAATACATGGATAGAAGACAGTGTGTAATGGTAAATGGAACTACTCTGAAGATAGAACAGTGTTAAGCAGCATGCCAGAAGGATATGTATTGGGACCAGTTTTGTTCAAAATCTTTGTGAGCAACATTGCGGAAGGGATAGAAGGTAAAGTTTGTCTATTTGTGGATGATACTAAGATCTGCAACAGAATAAACACGCCAGAAGAAGTAGAGAGAATGAGATGTGATCTAAGAAAGCTTGAAAAGTAGATGAAGATATGTCAGCTGGGATTCAATGCCAAGAAGTACAGAGTCCTGCATCTGGGATGCAGTAATCCAACAAAGCTGTATGTGATGGGGGGTGAAAGGCTATTGTGCACAGACCAAGAGGGGAATCTTGGGATGATAATGTCTAGCAATTTGAAGACTATGAAGCAATGTGACAAGGCAATAGCTAAAGCCAGAATAATGCTGGGCTGCTTAGAGAGAAGAATAACCAGTAAGAAAAAGGAGGTGATAATCCCCTTGTACAGGTCCTTGGTGAGGCCTCACTTGGAGTACTGTGTTCAGTTTTGGAGACCATATCTCAAAAGGGACAGAGACAGGATAGAAGCAGTCCAGAGAAGGGCGACCAAAATGGTGGGGAGTTTCCATCAAAAGATTTATAAGGAGAGGTTGAAGGACCTAAATATGTATACCCTGGAGGATAGAAGATGCAGAGAAGATATGATACAGACCTTCAGATTCCTGAAAGGTTTAATGATGCACAATTGATAAACTTTTTCCTTTGGAAAGAAATCTCTAGAACTAGGGGTCATGTAATGAAATTCCAGAGAAGATGATTCAGAACCAATGTCAGGAAATATTTCTTCATGGAGAGGGTGGTGGATGCCAGTAATGCCTTTCCAGAAGAGGTGGGAAATTCAAAAGCTAGGGCAAGAGAACATTCTAGAAATCTCATATGGCAACAAATGGCAGCAAATGTTCAACAAGGAGTACTGTGCCGGTCGAACATCTCACTCTGCATGTAAAACTGGCCCCTAAACCCTAAACCACCACCAATACCTCACCTCGAGTTATTAGCTGGCCCTCCTATAGACATATAAATAGTTGAATACTATGAAGGCCTTATAAATAGGCTCTTTCTCTCTTTCTGTCCCCTCCCCCAGAAATGGCTGAAAAGCAATTTGTAATGTTTAATCCAATTTGTGTTAGGGCATATCACACAGCTTAACGTCAGGAAAAAAGATAATGGAGGAGTATTAAAAAAAAACTGATTTGGAGGAAGAATCATGCCTAGGATTCCCTGCAGAAGATATCAAATAGCTAGAAGTCAAAGAGAATTTGGGAGCTTTAGCCAGTAGCATATTAGCCTTGAGTAAGGAGGTAGAGGAGGCTGATGATACTGATAGTGTTGAGAGAAACCTTCAGTAAGTAGAGTAAATGCAGCTAGAGAGTATGGAGCAATGCCTCTGGCCTTTTACCTCTTGATCAACCCTCAACCTCAACATTAGTGCCAGAAGCTAACAGCCCCCAAGAATGCTGAGAAGAGATCATGCATGGCATCCTTTGTCTGGAGGAACTTTAAAGTGAGGGAGGACCTGCGTTTTGCTTAGTATATTCACCGCAGGAAGGTCATCAGTCAAGGGAAGGTACTAGGGCATCTGACAAATGCTGGTATGCAGCATCGCCTACAGAAACACTACATGCTAACATTCGCATAAGGGGAGGGTGGCAGTACTAGCCTAGGTTCACTCTACCACTCAAAGCAGAAGCTGTAGCAAAAGAATTGAAAAAGGGAAGACTTTTTCCCAAACTGATCCTATGACACCTTCCACCAGTCACATGGCAGGTGAGCAGCACCTTGACATATGTCTGCAGTAGAAAAGCACCATAGATTAAATGGGGTGGTATTCAGTATCACTGTCCTGGGACAAGAGGCAGGCAGCAAACGTAGTGATGAGATGCATTGGAAAAATGATTGCCCTGGATGACCAGCCTCTGCAGATAGTGGCAAGCCTAAGCTTTAAGCATTTGCTGCTCTTAACCCCCAGTTACAAAGTGCCCTCCAAGACTATATTTAGTAGACAGGTTATTCCCATTATCTACTTTCAGTGTTGTAGTGGCATGTAGATGTAGCTGGTCAAGGTAGCTGACGAAGGCATATGGACCAATGTGAATGTTACACAAGCCTATCTCTTTCTGACAGCACACAGAGACTACTGATGGGAGCTGGCAAAGGCAAGGGCAGGCAGTACCTCTAGCAGGAACCAAGCATCAGGGTACAGGTGAGTTGTGCTACACTCTCAAGTGATTGATAGACCTCATGTCACTTGCAATATCCTAACAGCTATAAGAAAGATGCTGGAAGGCTGGCAACTGAACTGGAGAGACAGGCTTTTTGTGCTAGGTAGACAGTCGGAAAAATATGATAAGGGCAGTGGAAGATGGGGTTATCAGAGACTTTTATTGCTTTCTACTTTAGCTGCACCTAGCAGTGAGGAATGCTCTAGGGCTGGGGCCTAATGACCACAAGATTGCATTCCTAAAGGGAATGTGCAAGATAATAACAGTACATTTTCAACATAGCATAGGCAGCTTCTCTGAGAAACAGTAAGAATTTGGGATGCCACATAATGGTATAATTCAAATGCTAATACCCAGTGGAATTCCACTTATCTGATGCAGAAGAAGAGCAGCAGACACCCCCTTCATGACCTGTCTCTGGACACAGAAATAGATATGGATCATCCCCTTTGACATCATGATTGAGTAGTGATAAGGCAGCTAATACAAATTTTGAAGCCCTTAAGAAAATAAGAACATGCCATACTGGGTCAGACCAAGGGTCCATCAAACACAGCATCCTGTTTCCAACAGTAGCCAATACAGGCCATAAGAATCTGGCAAGTACCCAAAAACTAAGTCTATTCCATGTTACCATTGCTAATGTCAGTGGCTATTCTCTAAGTGAACTTAATAGCAGGTAATGGACTTCTCCTCCAAGAACTTATCCAATCCTTTTTTAAACACAGCTATACTAACTGCACTAACCACATCCTCTGGCAACAAATTCCAGAGTTTAATTGTGCGTTGAGTGAAAAAGAACTTTCTCCGATTAGTTTTAAATGTGCCACATGCTAACTTCATGGAGTGCCCCCTAGTCTTTCTATTATCTGAAAGAGTAAATAACCGATTCACATCTACCCGTTCTAGACCTCTCATGATTTTAAACACCTCTATCATATCCCCCCTCAGCCGTCTCTTCTCCAAGCTGAAAAGTCCTAACCTCTTTAGTCATTCCTCATAGGGGAGCTGTTCCATTCCCCTTATCATTTTGGTAGCCCTTCTCTGTACCTTCTCCATCGCAATTATATCTTATTTGAGATGCGGTGACCAGAATTGTACACAGTATTCAAGATGCGGTCTCTCCATGGAGTGATACAGAGGCATTATGACATTTTCCATTTTATTCACCATTCCCTTCCTAATAATTCCTAACATTCTATTTGCTTTTTTGACTGCCGCAGCACACTGAGCCGACAATTTCAATCTGTTATCCACTATGACGCCCAGATCTCTTTCTTGGGTTGTAGCTCCTAATATGGAACCTAACATCGTGTAACTATAGCAAAGGATGCCATGGAGGATCAGAAGTCCAGAAGCACTTTTGGGTGGGGGGTCATCTCTATAGTAAAGATTCTAGAGGAAACGTTAGACGGTTTCTATCAGCAAGAGGGAATGGAAGCAAAGGGCTTCCTGCTGCAGCAGGTACAAGAGACACTGAAACCTCTGACAGAAAACAGTTCTTCCTAACATTTTTGCAGTGGCTTGTGATCCACGAATTAAAGGGAATCTTGCCATCCAGTCCCAGTGCTTCACCTACATGAAGAAGATACTGGCAGCTAAGGTACATGAACAAGAGCTCCAGAGGCACAGTGAAGATATAACTCAGGAAAGTGGGCACCAAAGAGTGGTGTGAGTACGAGCAACACCCTGTCAGCTACCACATCCTTCCTCACCTCAATACGCCATAGCTAGGTTGCCCCCACAGAACTATCTCTCCTGATATAACCCATAGCTAAAGCAGCTGACAACAGAGACCCTCATCCCATCCCAGCAAAGGAGAAGTAGCAGAAATGTCTATGACACACTACCAGAGCCCATCAAGGATATGAACACTGATCCCCTGGCATATTTGGCACACAAGTCTTTGGTTTGGCAGATATGGACAAGGTGGCTCAGTACTAGAGATGTGTATCATACCGGCAATTGTTTCCGGTTTCGTTTTCATAGAACCACGGGAAATCTTTAAAAATGGTGCGGGCCATCCATTGCTCCTACCATGTGACAGGGGCCGACCAATGGCACTGATAGCCCCTGTCAAATGGTAAGGGCAAAGGGCCATCGGCGCCATTTTGATTAGTGGCATCCAACGGCCCGAGAAGGAGACATCGCTCCCGGGACCCCCGCTGGACCACCAGGAACTTTAGGCAAGTGTGGGGAGGTCGGGAGGGTGGGGGATTGTAAATAATTAGATCTGAAGGGTTGGGGTGGGTTTGGGTTGTTTTTTTTCTGTGTGCCCTTTCTCCCCCCCCCAAAAAAAAAATGATAAGAAAACCACACTAAATTTCATGGGGTTTTCCTATCATTTTTGGGGATTCCCGATCCGTGACGAAATAGGAAATATCGTCTATTCCTATTTCATTTAAAACGAATGCACATCCCTACTCAGTACTATATTTCCTACTCATCAATCAGTGTGCTCAGTGAACGTATCTTCTCAAAGGTAGGTGAAATGGTGCGCCTCATTCTTCAAGGCTGTTGACAGAGTTGATGGAAAATTTGTGGATTTTTTGGAAAATCAACCTGCCTTTGCTGGGTATTTCAGAATTCCCATGCAAGTGGCAAAATAACAAAAGGACTTTAAGGCCCTTGCAGCCACCTTGTCTAGCTGCAATACATATGATGCTACACATTAGGGATCTTGATGCTGCTCTGCCTGGCTGCCATGCCCCTGACACTACACCTTGATGTCGTGCTGCCATGCTACTATACTCCATTATGCGACTCCTTTGGGGTCCTGATGCCACATTGTCTTGCCATTCTGCCTGGCTTCCATCCATGCCACAGACGCAGCAACTTAAGGTCTTACTTCCACTTGTCTGATGCTATGCCCTAATACTACATGTTTGGGGTCTTGCTATCACTCTGGCTTGCTAATATAACACTGATGAACCACCTGAGGTCACTTGAGGTCATACATCAGACTCATCACCTTGAGGATTTTGTTGGCGCTCCATCTTGCTGCCATCCATGCCCCAGATGCTAATCAATAGGTATTTTGTTGTCACTCATCTTGGCTACTATGCCACTTATTCTACACCTTGGGGTCCTTGGAGCCACGCTGCCTAACTGCCAAACCTCTAGTGTTAAACATTGGGTGTACCACTGCCACTCTGCCTAGCTGCCATGCCTCGGATGCCACACTTTGGGAGTCTTCCTGCCACTCTTCCTTACTGCTATAATCTTATACTACACTTTGGGGATCTTGCTGACACTCTGGCTTGCCAGCACACACTGACATATTTCTTGGAGTCGTGATGCCACTCAGCCTCGCTGCTATACGCTTTATGCTACACCACGGGGGTCATGATGCCATTCAACCCAGACGAGGAGGAGGAATAGGCTAGTGGTTAGAGCAGTGGGCTATGACCCAGGAGACCAGGCTTCAAGTCCCACTGTCATTCCTTGTGACCTTGGGCAAGTCACTTTACCCTCCATTGCCTCAGGTACAAACTTAGATTGGAAGCCCTCTGGGGATAAGTAATTACCTACAGTGCCTGAATGTAAACCGATGTGATATCTCAGATCAAATGTTGGTATATAAAAATAATAAATACATATTGAGGAGTCTTGCTGCTATTTTGCCTTACTGCTATCTCCCTTAATATACCTCTTGGGGATTTTGCTGACAATCTGCTTTCCTACTATACCATTAATGTATCATCTTGTGGAACTTGCTACCACTCAGTCTTGCGGTTATACCTCAGAGTCTAAACCTTAGGGGTTTTGCTGTCACTGTGCTTTGCTGGTGCTACAACTTGTGGGATTCACTGCCACTCTGCCCTGCTGGTTTTGATGAAGTAAAAATGTTTTATTGTATCTCTCTGTTCATATATTTAAATTTAGCTAATTAATATTCTTGACTGATCTATGCTATGTTTGCTATGAACATTATTTTAGTTTATGAAAGATATGTAAACAAATTTGTACAAAGCTGTACATCAGTAGACATTTGGGCTCCAAGGACAAGATAAAAGATAATTATACTTGGTAGAAAATTGATGTAATGATGTGTGATCCTTTCTTATCAGTAACAAAATGTACTGTGCTTATAGATAATTGCAGTCAAGACAATGGTCTTACTGATCTGATAACTGTTCATAATCTAAAATATCTAAAGATATCTTAGAAGCAAAATGCAGAAGTGAAACTATGATTGGTCAATCTGAAATATTTTGCTGAATTATAATTTTGTAGAAATAAATAGCATATAAACTGATTGTATGTATTAGATTTTTATGAACATACACTGAGAGTTTGCCTGAAGTGTGATGTTTTTCATGTAATATATATAACATTAATAAAAGTGGTAATTCATTGTACTTTAACAGATTTGTCTATGTTTATTGTGGAGCAAGTTAGAGGGATTTTCTTCAAATCTCCACAGCTTCAATGCCTCTGATGCTACACTGTGGGGGTATTGCTACCACTATGCCTTGCTGCTACACCAATTATGCTACTCACTGGGGGCCTTGTGGCCACTCTTCATTTTTTAATATATCACTTATGCTACTTCACAGGTTTCTTACTACTGTAGTGCCTAGTTGCTGTGCCCCCCAAATTACACCTTGGGAGTCTTGCTACACACTGCCTTGCTGCTATGCCACTTATTCTACTCCTTGGGAGTCTTGTTGCCATACTTTTTTGCTTATATGATACATATTTAGGGTCTTACTGCAACTCTGCCTTACTGTTATACCTCAGACTCTCCTCCTTCGGAGTCTAGCTGCCACGCTGCCTTAACAACATAAGACTTGCCATACTGGGTGAGACCAAAGGTCCATCAACTCAGGATCCTGTTTCTATCAGAGGCCAATCCAGGTCACAAGTATCTGGCTGGATCTCAAGAGATTAAATAGATTATATGTTGCTTATCCCAGGGATAAGAAGTAGATTTCCCCAAGTCCACCTTCATAATGGTTTATGAAGTTTTCCTCCAGAAACTTGTACAAGCCATTTATAAACGCAACTACACTGAAAGCTTTTGCCACATCCTCTGGCAATAATTTCTAGAGCTTAATTAAGAGTTGAATAAAATAATATTTTCTCTTATTAGTTTTACATGTATCATCTAGTAAGTTCTTTGTGCATCCCCTAGTCTTTGTATTCTTTGAAAGAGTAAATAACTGATTAACATTTACTCATTCAACTCTATTCATTATTTCATATACTGTTGTCATATCTCCCCTTAGCCTTCTCTTCTCCAAGATGAAATGTGCTAACCTCAACTTTCTTCATAGCTGAATTGCTCCATCTCCTTTATTTTTTGGTTGTCTTTTTCTGTACCTTTCTTAATTCTGCTATATTTTTTGTGACATGTAGTGACCAGAACTGCACACAATATTCAAGATCAGGTCACACCATGGAGTTCAATTAAGTGCAATACACCAAAATGATCCCCTCCGCTGAAGAGGATGCACTGGAAATAATTTACTCCAGTGCATCACCAGAGGAAGGCATCATTTGAAGATAGAAGAAGGAAGAGGAAGAGAAGCTCTGGGCTTGTGCCTGACCCTGGGCTGAGGCTCTGGTTTCAGACCTGGGCTTGGGCCAAGGCCCAAGCATGATGACCCGGCCTCCAGGCCATACCTCACCATTGGGCTGGGACCTGGGACCTGGACCCTAACCCAGGTCTAGGCTGAGGCCCAGGCATTAATTGCCTCCAGACTTGGCCCTAGTGTTGGGCCTGGGCCTAGGCTGAGGCCCATGTGTTGAGACCCAGCCTCCAGACTGGCCACTTCATAAGGTCCAGACCCGGGCCCTGGCCTAGGTCAAGGCCCAGGCATTGGGACCTGGCCTCCAGACCAGCTCCGGTGTCTGGCCTGAACCCGGCCTATGCCTAGGCCTTGGGATCATAACCAGGCCTCCATGTTTTGGCCTTGCACTGAGGTTGTGGCAAACTAGTAAAGCCTAGGCCTACAAAAGGCCGAGGCTTCAGCCTGGTCCTAGGCCTCTTCATTGGATTCCCACAGTCTGGGTAACTGGGAGCCAGAGAGGATCCTGGCCCTGTCATTTTTTCAGGTGAGTTGGATGGGTGGGTGAGACAGGAGGCCTCCGGAGGCCCCGTTTCTTTTTTCTTTTTTTCTTTTTTTAATGTTTCTTTTGTTTTTTAAACTAAATAAACAATATAAACATTAAACAAATCAAATGTTTTGGTTAAAAAACTCCATAAAAATTTAAGGAAAAATGAAACTAGATTTTTACTTCTTCCCACCCCTATAGATTGAGGTAAGATTTCCCTTGGATAAATTTGTGTTGGCTTTGTCCCATTAAACTATGCTTAGCTATATGCTTTTGTTGTTTATGATAGCTTCTACTATTTTGCTTGGCACAGATGTTAGACTCACTGGGGGTCTTGCTACCACACTCCCTAGCTGTCATACCCTTAATGCTACACTTTGGAGTCTATCCTCCATTCATGCTTGCTTTATTACACCTTACACTTCATTTTCATGGTTTAGCTGCCACTCTGCCTTCCTGCTACCCTGATTTACCTCCTTAAAGGAGTAGCTGTCACTCTTCCTTGCTGTGCACCTTGGGGGCTTTCTGTTATTCAGCCTTTTGTCATACCCCAGACTTTACATTTGGAGATCTTGCTGTCCGCCTTGCTTCCATATCCCAGAATCTACAACTTAAAGTGTAATTGCCACAGTCGGATGCTGCTTTGTGCTGTTTTTGTCTTTCTCAGTGCCTGGGGTTTTTCTATGTTGCTTTGTTCTCCCTTCATTGTACCTTAGGATGTTCTTCACACTCTTGGTGCCACTTTCACCTGTCTCATGCTGCCTTTGGGTTTTCCTGCTACTGTTATTGGTATTTTCTTTTTAAGCCTAAGGGTGTTCTTGCCACTTTTTCTGCTGCTTTACTCCTCGGAGCTTTGGAGAACTCCTGCCACTGCTGGTTCTCTTTGAGCCTTTTCCAGTGCCTTAGGCTATTCATGCCATTTTTGATGATACTTTGCTTCTGCCTTGGATGATGTCTACCCACAAGTTTCATTAGAATTAATTAGAGAACCCCAATTTTGAAGATCAAAATAGGATGCTTTGCTTCCCCCCATTGACTTGAATTGGATCCAAATAAATGAATGGAACAATATTTTGGGGTTTTTTTTCATTTGTAACAAATAAACAAGTGGAGGTGACCTACAAAATGACTACATGAAACACAAATTTTTCATCTGCATATCCCTAGTGCTCGGAAATATCTAGCAATGATTTGTGGATTATTCTTTTAAGTTTTCTTGCATATACAAGTGAGCATAAAAGAATATGAGCAATCCACGTATCAAATACAAATGTGTTTTATGAGTAAATATGTTAATGAAGTGAAGCTATATGCTTTTGAGAACAAATGTCAACAAAGCAAAAGTATGAGTGCAATTTCAGTTGATATCTGTGTCCTTACTCCTAATAACTCCTTAATATATGCATGAATAAAAAAGAAGCATGAACCTTCCATTTTTCTTCCCTTGCTTTCAAATAATCTCCTACTATTTGATCAGCCATGCAGGCTTTTGAGTGATTTTATACTTTCATCACACCTAAGCAGAATTTCTCGTTCATTATACTAGTAAATCTAGATTTGAAGGAACAGTATCAGGAAAGCTTATTATATAACTCAGAGTAACTTATTTGTCTTTCAGTTCTTAAACTTGATTTTCCATTTCAGCTAGTTCCCTTTCTACGCAAGCTTTCTTTGTGAATCACAAAATGTTATAAAGTAACCTTTCATGGAAAGTGACACCCCAATTGTGCATGTCATCCGATTCATCAAGCTGGAAATTTCCTTAGAAGACGGCTCAGTTTGTATAATAAAATGAGAATTTTGAAAAAGAGAGAGATGAGATCCATATCTGTTATACTCTACCCTTTCAAGCTCAGAATCCACAATTAAGCCACTGCCTCATCAAAAATGACTATAGGACAAATTTTAGCAATGGAGAGGGCAATGTTAAAAGCCAATTGCCTAAATGAATAGTGTTTTGCTCTGGCAAATTGTCTGAAAATCGCCTTCCCTCAATATGGCGCCCACACTGCTGACATCCCAGCTAATTTATCCTATTTATCCAGCTAACTTTCCTAGCCTGCCAGCACCAACATGTGGACCTCACAAAGCCTTCCCTAGTATAGAAGGTTTTAGGGGGTAATTTTATAATAGCCTGCATAAATTTGCAGGCTATATTATGCACTAGAGATGTGAATCGTGTGCCCGATTGTCTTAACGATCGGGTTCGGCTAGAGGGGGGGGGGGGGGGAAATCTGATCGTGGGTGATGTGGGTGATGTGAATTGGTTATTTTTTTTGTAGTGAGGCCCGACCCTTTAAAATTAACCCCTTACCTTCCCCCACCCTCCCGAACCCCCCCCCCCCAAAACTTTTTAAGATTACCTGGTGGTCCAGTGGGGGCACGGGGACCGATCTCCCGCTCTCGGGCCATCGGCGCTATTTTGGCTGCCACTCAAAAATGGCGCCGATGGCCCGATAAAAAACAAAAACCCACCCGACCCTTTAAAAACGACCCCTTAGCTTCCCCCACCCTCCCGAGCCCCCCAAAACATACCTGGTGGTCCCGGGAGTGACCAGATATCATCAAGGGGCACCCTGCAGCACTTCTCAACCCACAGTCATGGGAGGGGAAGTGAAGGAAACAGCTTGATCTTCACCTGGAACTGGAAAGAAGCAGCGATGCAAGTGCTGCGATCATTAGACCCCGCCCCCCCATGACATCACTAACATCGGACAGTTAAGACAGCCTCAGCGCCGGGCGTTGCCCGCCGAAGGGGGGCGACAAAGGGGCTCTTCCCTTTGTGCACCCCTTCGTGCAAACCTTTGTGTATATGTAAAAATTTATTTTTATGTTTCCTTTGTTAACTAAGCTGTTTCATTGTATTCGACTAAGGAATTTTTTCCTGCTTTTTCTGTTTCACTGTAAACCGGCATGATTTGCATTTAATGCAAGAATGTCGGTATATAAAAGTTTAAAATAAATAAATAATAGCCATACGTCCACGAAAATATCCCCACTATTCCCCGCCAAAACCTTGCCATACAGAACTCCCCACCCAGTTAAAATTGCTTACAACCCCCAAATCCCACTTACATACCTTTACATGTACACATCCCAAAAACAACCCCCCCATGCACTTACATACCATCATGATCACATTCCCTACCTACATTCACACAGCCATGCTCTCATAAACACTCATACACCCCACAATCCCTCTGCACACACACAATCCTCCATAAATAATCCTACCACCCAAATATACATACACCGAATACATATCCATCACCCAACTGCACACACACACACTGAACACTATATCCCTCCACATACACAAACATGCATCCTATACCCCCAAACATTCTTCCCACAACCCTAAACACACCCCACATCCCCTTCCACAAATAACTACACCACAACTTGCATCCATACCACATATTTACCCAAATACACATTCGCCCAACACATATCCATACCCCTATACCTCACATACATAAACATATGCCCATACGTCCAAACACACTTTCCACACCTCCAAACATAACCTCACATCCTCAGACTCAGACCATTTTAACCTCCTCACATACACCTCACACCTACCCCCTACCCTTCTACACACAATCTAACATATACACACATATGCTGAAAACAACTCTCATTCCCATAAAATACCTACTACTACAACCCCCCTACACACACTCCCACTCCCACACACCCCTTCTACAAATCTGTTTTAAAGCATTCCCAAAGTCATGTCTTTGCATGATTCTGCTATTTGTTTCTTTTATCATGTACACCTCTCATTCTCTCTGCCTTTGCTCCATGTATCTTTCTTTGACTCATCTCTTTGCAGTCACATGCAAAAAACACCTTAATGCATGCAAAACGTATGGACTCTCAACCTGGGTAACATCAAGCTAGGTTGAGAGAAAATTGTACAAATCTCATCTTTGTGTGAATTTCCTCACTCTGAAGGTCATCAGATCTTCACAAGAGTCTACTGCTCTGTTTGTATGTCTCACTCTGAATATCAAAGTGGCCCCTAACCCCTACATTACTACCTAAACCTCACCTCGAGTTACTAGGTGGGCCTCATATAGAGGTATAAATATCTAACAACTATAAGGGCCTTATAGCTAGGTTTGTTCATATTCTCTCTCTCTCTCAAAAAGTTTTAGTTCCTGAAAAAGCCCTAGGTTTTTATTATTAATAATAATAATAATAATAATAATAATGACACTGTAGTAGCAAAATTTACTACAACTTAGCAAAAGAAAACCTGCTGAATGAACAAAAAACAGCAACACAACAGTTACGGTTGCAGCAAACCCCCAAGTGAGCTTTTTCATATATTGCGCCAACATTATGGAATAGTATTCCTTTAGAAATGTGCTTGCTAAGTGATTATAAAACCTTTAGGAAAAGGCTAAAAAACTATTTGTTTAAAGAAGCTTTTAGATGATGTATTATGTTGGAATGTTTTAATATTATGTTTTTATATATTATGTTGCATTTTGAATTTGATGTGTGTGGATATGCTTTAAACTTTAAATATTTTAAATGATGTCTGTTTTGACTTTGATGTTTTAATCCGCCTTGAAAAATTTCTTTGGTAAAAGTGTGGAATACAAAGATTTTGTAAATAAATACATTTCCACTTACCTGCAGTAGGTTCAACCATAATGTCACTACTCCTAATTTTGTTAAAAAATTGTAGTTGGTGAATGTTTTCATTCACAGACAGAAGAGGATTACAGTCAGGGCTCGAAGGACCTCACAACAGCTGTTACTTTCAATTTCAGGTCTGGCAGCAGTGGGTAAACTGTCATGGAGAAAAGGTAAGAGCCTTTTACTGCTTTAGATGGAAAAAAAATGACCTAAGGTTTTGAAATTTGCAGTTGAAAGTGAAGCTCATTCAGAAAGTATTGTGTTGCATTTGTGGATCCTTGGGCCAAGGCAGGACTGGTGCAACCTGCAGGGAGGAGACCTGTACATTCCCACCATCAGCAGAGTGGACCCAGACAAAGTAGAGGCCGAGCTGGAGCTTCGCCTATACCAGCCCTTGTTCCCCTAGGGTTAAGACTTTTGGTACTGGGACTGGCAGGCCTTAGGTAGGGGGCATCTGCTGATGGCTGACGTGGTTGTCGTAAGATCACTGGGTCAAAGCAGATGGAGGTGAGACGAATTCGAGGTCCAGAGCGATGGTCAGATTTAACTGGTGGTGTGCGCCTAAAAAGAAGTGCGTCAGCTGAAGCCGGCGGAGTTGGGCCACATGGGAAGTCGGCAGTATCTTGCCACATTGGAGCATGGCAGACAGCAGTGTGGGATACAGCCACATCAGAAGCAGGCATCAATAACCTAGTGATGGAAGTGGTTGTGGGGGTCCACGGGAGCAGCCTGCAGACCGTCAAACGTAACAAAATGGATTAGTATTGTACTATGTACCAGTTTCAGAAAAGGAACAATATCTATCTGACGTTGACATTATTTCAGAAACTGTGCTGGGAATTCGTTTTGACGCCTTTGGGTACAGGCCTGGCCAGATTGAAGCTTTTGGTGCCTATGGGCAGAGTGCCATGGTGGCGCTCCTGTGATGCCGTGGCAGCTTCATGGCCCTAAACCAGATCGAATCAAGCTCCTCTTTGGCCTGGATATTTGGTGCTTTCACAGAATGGTGTCCAAGGCAGTTGCCTGTGTGGCCTATGCCTAACTCCAGGAATGGATATAGGGTGGGGGTTGAGGAGATTGGAGAATGGGACAAAACAAGAAAGAAGAGTGCTGGTTAATAAAGGGTGATTAAATACAATTAGTGTTCCCACATACTAGGGAAATGAAACTGCTTTTATTCATTTCAATTTGTAAAATGGTTTTATTGATGTATTATATACCATCTTCAGGTTTACGTTATAAAGGCAAATAATAAATGAATAAACAGTAAGTAAACCATAGTCACCTGGGCCTGCTCTTTCTTCACCCACCTCTTTTCTTATCTTCAGTTTGGAAAACAAAATGTTGCTCATTTTTCTGGTCCTGCCTCCAGCCTCCCAGGTGCCTCTTATCCCGTCATTAACCTTTAAAGTCCAAATGGAGCAGGAGGGATCCCCCAGTCACCCTGCCCTACCAGACTGGTATTTTAAACTGGTGTCAGCCAGAGACATTTTGTTGCGTGGCCAGCTGGTGCCATTTTGAAATACTGATCCAACGAGGCAGGAATGACTGGGAAACAACATGAAACCAAAATGACACAGGTAAACCAAAATGAAAAGAACCAAAAAATAAAGTGCACATCTCTAATCAACAATGCACTTGCAATATTCGTGTCCTAAATCGGAAACAGCCACCCATATTATTAACTCATTTTTATAGACCATAAATAAAATACCAGGAGCCTTAATACACTTTGTACAGTGCTTATATTTTGAACATTTCTCCTTGACATTTCTCAATAAGAGGGCAAAAAACCCCAAAACGATGAGACCTGTCAGGGTGAGCAGAAGTGCTTATTCTAAAAGACAATTAGCAGAGGAAATGTAAGAGATTTTCATATTAAGCATACAACGTGCTGGGATCTGTTGTTGCTCTTGAAGTATAGCACATAACTTTGATGGAGGGGTGCAGAATCGTAAAATTATCATTTTGACAAGATAACCTGGCTCATTATATTAATCAGTCGTACAGTACAGCACGATTCCCTCCTTTTCATATCAGTCTGGTAGTGAGAAATGTAATCAGACAGCACATCAGCTCTCCTGTCACCTCTTCCTGGATTCTGAGGCTTCTCTTTTGTGTAAGCTTAGAAACCAGGCCAGTCTGAAATGGAAAAAAAATAGTTTAACAAAATAATGAAAGTTCCCCTTTTGTCTAAGTTTATGATAAAATGGGCTGTGCTTGTTTTCGAAACACATTTTTAAAAATAATGAAATTTGGTGCTGATTTCTGTAGTTTTGTGTGTGTGTGTGTGTGTTTGTATGTCAGAAAGGGAGGGGGTTTATGTTATTTATTTATTTTTTGTATTAATTTCTCAAAGCACATGACTTGCCCCAGATAGCTGTTGGGGCATAAAGTGAGGGTTTGGAACAGAACTCAGATTCAGAATGGGGCTAGGTCTGATGTGTCAGCCCTGATTATTATGTAGCTTCAGTTAGAAAGAGAATATACAACAGGGACTGAGATTCTTACACGACGAACGCTGTCAGCTTGGAACGTGCAGGAGGATGATCCAAATGTGAAATTTGATCCAAATAAGTCAATGTTTGGTCTGGATCATCTGAACCAAACAGACATTCACCTAAAAATCTGCATCCTTTCCAGCTCATTCAGTTTGGTCCAATTAAAGTCTATGGGAGAAGCAAAACCAAACAGAAAGAAGCTACTTGGGGGTGAGACAAGGAGAGAGCAGGACGAAAAATGTTTCAGCAATTTTTCAACTGGTTTATCCCATTTGGCCTGCTGCATGGATTGAACTCATCATTTTCTTTAGGTAGCAGAAAAACGAAGAGCACTTAGCGTAGCCTGCAACTATTTTGTTGTCAGTCATTCCTCTGTTGGATTTCAGAGGGAGAAGGCAGACATTTTGAAACCCTTTGCTTCAAGGTTCCAGAAAAAGGATTTAGATTTAGAGGAAAAGGCGAGGTGTGCTGTCACAGCCATGGGTCACTGTGTCCTAACTGTGCTGTTAGCAAGCAGCAAAAACAGTAACAATTTGGTATTAGAGGAAATGATCCTATAGCTAGGACCTGCTCTCCAGGAGATGCATTATCCTAATACACCAAGGAAGGGTCTTCAATGGCTTGAACCCAGGAGGGAAGGGTTAGGTTGTCCGTCACGGTCGGTGATTCAGTCATGAGGAATGTAGAGAGATGAGTGGTTGGAGAATGTGCAGATCACTTACGGGCCGATACAGTAAAAATGCAGGAGAGCGGGCGAACGCTCGCTCTCCCAGCGCACGGACAGGCCACTCTCCTGTGCGCGTGATTCAGTATCTTAATTTATTTAAAATAGGCCCAGCGGTAAAAAGAGGCGTCCCTAGTGCCTCTTTTTTGACGGAAGCGGCGGCTGTCAGAGGGTTTGACAGCTGATGCTCAATTTTGCCAGCGTCAGTTCTCGAGCCCGCTGACAGCAACGGGCTCGGAAACTGGACGTCGGCAAAATTGAGCGTCCGGTTTTCGACCCGACAGCCGCCGGCCCATTTAAATTTTTTTTTTTTAAATTTTTAACTTTTTTAAACTTTTGGGACTTCCAACTTAATATCTCCATGATATTAAGTCGGAGGGTGCAGAGAAAAGCAGTTTTTATTGCTTTTCCGTGCACTTTCCCGGTGCCCGGAGAAATTAGCGCCTACCTTTGGGTAGGCGCTAATTTCTGAAAGCAAAATGTGCGGCTTGGCTGCACATTTTGCTTTCTGAATCGCGCGGAAATACCTAATAGGGCCATCAACATGCATTTGCATGTTGTGGGCGCTATTAGGTTCGGGGGGGGGGTTGGACGCGCGTTTTGGACACGCTATTACCCGTTACTGAATAAGGGGTAAAGCTAGCGCGTCCAAAACGCACGTCCAAGTGCCGGCTAACAATGCGCTGTGTTGGAACGCACTGTACTGTATCGGCCCGTTAGTAACCTGCCTGCCTGGTGCAAAGGTGATGGACTTCACACATCACCTAGATAGGATTTTGGACAGTGCTGGGAAGGAGGTAGCTGTCATGTTACATGTAGGCAACAACAACAATGGAAGGTGTGGGAGGGAAACATTGGCGGCCAAATTTAGCCTTTTAGGTAGAAAATTGAAATCCAGATCCTCCAGGGTAGCACTCCCTGGAATGCTCCCTGCTCCCTGTGCAGGGCTCCGGAGGCAGGCAGAGCTCCGGAGTCTCAATGCATGGATGAGACTGTGGTGCAGGGAAGATGTCTTTAGTTTTGTTAGGAGCTGGGCAACATTTTGGGGAAGGGGGTTGTTTTTGGGGAAGGCTGCTGGTGCAAAAGTTTAAAAAGACCGTAGAAAAGCATTTAGACTAGAACATGGGGGAAAGTTGACAGTCACTCAGCATCACATGGCTCGAAGAGAGGTATCTTCAAAGGATACTAAAACAACAGAGAAGTTAGGGGATCCCGATGGAGAGGTTTCAGACAGTTTAAGCATATACAGCCCATTTGCCTATAAGTAAAGAACAGATTGAGTTAAAAGATTCCAAATTATCCCTGACAATGGCTGAGAAAGCTATATATACATATAAAAAATGTACCATGAAATGTCTGTTTGTTAATGCCAGAAGTCTAGGAATTAAGATGGGAGATTTAGAATGTATAGCACTGAATGAGGTAGACTTACTTAACTGGCATGTCAGACACTTGGTGGAAAGAGAATAAACAATGGTAGTGCTATACCAGGGTTCAAATAATCTAGCAGTGATAGGGTGGGTCAACTTGTTGGGGGGATGTCACTTTACGGGGCTGATATAATAAGCCACGCTGAGACTACCACGGGTTTTTACTCTGGTTTTAGCATGAGGTTTTCAGCACTGTTCTGACTCAGGTATGCAATATGGGGTTTGGCATTTAAAAAAAAAACAATTTGCATGCTTATCATGGGTGCATGCAAACTGCATGCAACAGAAGTTATTCGCTTCTACAGGGCAATGCAGAGTGTTGCGTCAGCAGGAAGACAATTTAGTGCATAATTTTTAACATGGGAAATTTAACGCCAGGGTCAGGGCAAAAGTAAATCTTAAGACACATTTCTGGTGGCTGTTTTAGACTATTGTGTATGTAACTGTGTATAGGTGCTTCGCTCTACTTCTCTGTGTCAAACATGGATTGCTTGCATTTTGTTTTGATGTTCTGGTATATTTTGCAGGGTTACCTGAAGGATTAGAGCAGCAGAGCTTTAGAGCCAAGAAGAGAGAGGGAAGACAGAGAAAGAAGACGCTTTATTGCCAAAGAAGGGAACGCAGGCAGCAGATATTTCATCTGAGGACAGCACTACTGGAGTTACCAGAGACGGATGTGATGCAGGCTTATAAACTGAGCTTCAGGGCAATTCTTTTGACTCTATGAAAAAATCTGAGATGCCACCGATCCTCTAACCGATTGTGGACTTGCCATTCCAGGCTTGGTGAAGCTTCTTACTGACTTGCATTTTCTTGCCACCGACTCATTCCCAGAATACATGCAGCGGCTGGGGTGGCTGGCATAGAGCAGGCATCATTTTCAAGGCATTTCAGCCAGGCACTGAGGGCTTTGATGGAACAGGTCTGGGTGTACATCAAGTACCCACTGCAGCTTGCAGAGTAGCAGGAGATGAAGTGAGCTTTTATTCTAAAGAGCTGGCATGCCAAATGTAATGAGTGCAATAGATTGCATCCATGTCACTCTCAACCCCTCCCCCCACCCCCCCCCCCCCCCATACACACACAAGCCCCGTAACAGAACGTATTTGCACGCCCTGAATGTGCAAGTTGTGTGCAATGTACACATGAAGATCCTCAGTGTTGTCTCAAAGTTTTCCGGAAGCAGTCAGGACTGCTTCATCCTTTACAGCTGGCGCTAGCTCAAAATTTCACCAAAGGGAAATACAACACAGGCTGGTTGCTTGGTAACGGTGACACAGAAGTCAAATCAAAGCGTAAGCTAAAATGACAAAATGTAAGCTCTCTGGGGTGGGAGCTGAAAGCAGAATAGTGCACGTTTGCTGGTGCATGGTGCAAAAAGTGCATCCTATTCTGCTATATAATCAATTAAACGTTAGTAGGCTGGGGTGGGTAAATGTAAGCTCTCCGGAGTGGGTACCAAAAGTGGAATAGTACACACTTTCTCATACATGATGCCCAGGTGGGTATTATTCTGCCGTGCATGTAAGCTCTCTGGGGTGGCAGCCAAACGAGTTAAGCTAAACTTTACAATGTAAGCTCTTCAGGATGAGTACCACAAACAACTGTTCTCACCTTCCGAATCTTTTGCAGGAGATGCTGGTTAGGGTTGCAAGGCATTGGCTGCTCACCTTCCTTTACTGTGCCGCGGACAGCAGTGGAACTTCAGTATAATGAGGTGCACCCAAGAATCAGAGCTGCCACTGAATGCAGATTTCGCATTTTGAAGAGCAAGTTCTGCAGTCCTGACCGTGCTGGAGGAGTGGGTCCGTATGCTCTGGAGAAAGTGGCAGATATCATCTTTGTGTGCTGCAGGTCCCGCAATATCGCCTTCCAGGTTGGAGTTCATCAAGACATAGATCTGGACCGGGGAACAGAACCGAATATAATTGCACTTGCAGATGGAGATAGTACGTCGAGGGTCATCGCAAGGTCATCGCAGAGGATTTTGGAGGTAGATTTCAATGCATGGGGGCGGGGGTGAGTTTGGGGGCGAGGAGGGTTATGTGGAAGAAAATAGTTTCTACCTCCAATATTTGTCTCTTCTCAAACCACCACAATCACCAGGGAAGATCAATGCTAGGAGAAATACGTACTGTGTCCATCTATCTGCTTTTTTATTGAAATATTCAAATTTTATATGTGTTTTCAGTATGTGCTGCGGCTATGTGCCTGGTTTCCAAAATGCTTTAGTATGAGCTGATTTTAAGAAAGTGACATTTTTCTTAACAGACAGGTCTCGTACCTGACTCAGTGTCATCACATCTCTGTGATCCTTGGGCCACCCATAACCGGCCCTGCAATCTTAGGCCCGACATTTCCAAGACCGGTCAGCCAGAGTAATCTCGAGATCAAGGACTCAGGGCCCAGACTTTGCCTTTACAGGCTTCCGCCCCCCCCTCCCCCCCCCCCCTCATTCTTGAGTCAGAGATTTGCAAAACCGAACTTGGAAACCTCTGGACTAAGGATGCAGAGCCTGAGCCAGCCATAAAACACAGGCCTGGAAATGAGCCCATGGCTGACCATAATGGGCTGGCCATCTTCCTTTCTGAGGTTTTCGGACTATCCTGTAAATTCCAGGCTAATAGGAGCAAAGACACAAGTAAAATTGTTTTACTTGATTTCAGAAGCAATTGCGCAAGTATAAATGTAAGACTGGCTTCAAGGCAATTCCATAAAATGCAAGGTTGCGTCTGCAGGAAGAGTCCACAATTTTCAAAACTAGGTCCATCAAATGGAAAAGCATTTGGAAGATCTGCATTGGCAGCCTGGCAAAGCAGCTGAAGCATCCCCCATTGCAAAGGAAGAGACTGCAGACTGCAATGATGAGCACCGATGATGAAGATGTGCCGCCTGAAGATGGGAAAAGAAAAACAAAAGTGAAAAATGCAAATCAGTCCCTTGCTCCCGGTGGGACTAGCAAGAATAAGTACACCAGCAATGTGGGTGCACAAACACTCATGGGAGGAGAGGAGCCCAGCGTCAGTAATGTGGTGAGTGATGCTCAAATGAGACGTCAGAGTGGAAGAAGCCTCTGCTTTGGAAGGAAGAGCAGGACATGACCACCATTTCTGCATTCTGAAGCCATGAGAACCAATGATGCACACACCTTCAGAAGAAAGGGAGAAGAGATAAAAAGTGAGACATGCAAGTCTGAAGCCATCCAGTACCCGCCAGGGAACAGTGCGGTGGAACGCTGCAGTGTAAAGACTCATGGGAACAGAAGAGATGATCATCTATGGCAGATTGAGTGATGGCAGACAAGGGGGCGAAACTGAGCTATATGGAGAATGAGACAGTTCATCAAATAAACAGTGCTATACCAGGGTACAAATTATACCACAATGATAGGGTGGATCAACTTGGGAGTGGGGTGGTGCTTTATGTCCAGGATGGCATAGAGTCCAACAGAATAAAGATCCTGCAGGAAACTAAATGCACAATTGAATCTTTATGGGTAGAAATCCCATGTGTGTTCGGGAAGACTATACTGAGAGGACTATACTACTGTCCACTTGGCCAAAATGATAAGATGGATGATGAAATGCTAACAGAAATAAGAGAAGCTAACCAATTTATCAAAGCAGTAATAAAGGGAGATTTCAATTACCCCAATATTAATTGGGTAAATATAACATCGGGACTTGCTAGAGAGATAAAGTTCTTAGATGGAATAAATGACTCCATCATGAAGCAATTGGTTCAGAAGCCAACAAGAGAGGGAAATATTTTAGATTTAATTCTTAATGGAAAGCAGAATATGGTGAGAGGGGCAGCAGTAGTGAGGCCGCTTAATAGTTATCATAACATGATCAAATCTTGATTAATGGCTGGTAGGGTTAAGAAGGGGTAACATTTTGTTTTTGGTTTTTTTTATTTAATTTTTTGGGGCTTTTTCCCCCCCATGAATTTCATTTTATGTAATGTTTATTTAATTTCTTTAATTAATAAAAAATGAAATAAACATTGAAAAAAACTCCCCCAAAAATGGAAAAGAAAAAGAAACAGGGCCTTCCCAGGGCCTCCAATGCCACCACCTATACCTTCCACCTGGAAAAATGCTGTGGACAGGATCTGCCCCGGCCTCCACTTACCCAGTTTAGGGGGATCCACAACCGAGGACTAGGCCATGGCCCAAGCTGCGAACTACCACAGCCTAAGCCTACAAAAGGATGAGGCATCAGGATGGACCTTGGCATTGGGACCAGTTGAACCTGAAGCTTCAGCCTTGCATAGGCCTAGGATGTGGTAGGTTGCCATGATCTCGGCTAGGCCATACACAAGACCCAGGCTTAGAGGACTGGATCTGACACCTGGCCCTTGGCCCAGATCTGATATCATGGCCCACCCTGGAGGCCAGATCCCAATGCCAGGGCTTCAGCCTAAGCCTGGTTCTAGACCCAGGCCTGTCACTGTGGCCCGGCCCAGAGGCCATATCCCAACACTGGGGCCTTGACCTGGACCCAGTGTTGGGATATGTTGACACCATGGCCCAGCCTAGAGACTGGGTCTAAATGCCTGGACCCAGGCCTGATGCAGCAGCATGACCCGTGGCTGGGTCCCGATATTGGAGCCTCAGCCTGAATCTAGGCTCAACACAGCGGCCCGGCATAGAAGCCTGGTCCTGATACCTGATCCTCAACCCAGGGTCAGGCTCAAGTTTGGAGCTCAGACCTCAGAGCTCCTCTTCCATATCTTCTTTCTCCGGCTCTTCTTCAACAACTGATGGCATCTGCTGGGGTGTAGCACTAGAGTTAATTAAATCTGGCATATCCTCCCTAGCGAAGGATGCTATTTTGATGTACAGCAGTTAAATTAGCTGTGTGCTTCAAAATGACACCCTCTGCTGGAGAAAACATGCAGGAGTTAATTAACTCCAGCTCAATGACCACAGCGGACAGCATCAATTGGTGAACATGAGGTGAAGAAAGAAGATGGCGAAGAGTACCTCTGAAGCCTGGGCTCCAGGTTTGGGCCTGACACTGGGTCAAAGCCCAGGCATCGGGACCTGGCCTCTAGGTCAGGCCCTGGCATTGAATCTGGGGCTAGGACATAGCATCAGATATGGTAAGTATAGGTTGACAGGGGATCATCAGAAAATTTCCCGTTCCTGGACCTTTGCTCGGATCTTGGCCTAGGCCCTGATGTCAGACCAGGGTCTAAGCTGGTACATAGGCAGAGGCACCTTCATTGGGTTGCAGCCTATGCCTAGGCCTGGCCAAGCTTCAGGATTAGGCCTAGGCTGAAGCACCATAGTTGCGCTCAGGCGTAGGCTAGCACCCCTGCTTTGGGACGAGGCCTACTCTGTAGGCGAAGCCTCAGCTTTGGCAAAGGTGTAAGCCCAACTGGCAACTTTTTTTTAAAAAAGCTGGTTGTAGAGGCAAAAACTCATAATGAAAGCTTTTTAAAATATATCCAAAGCAGAAAGCCTGCTCAGGAATTGATTGGACAGTTAGATGATTGAGGGGTTAAAGGGACACAGGGAAAATAAGGTCATTGCCTTATTCTTTGCTTCGGTCTTGACAAATGAAGATGTTGGGGAGATACCCATTCAAGAGACGGTTTTCAAGGATGATGATTCAGATGAACTGAACCAAATCACAGTGAACCTGGAAGAAGTAGTAGGCCAGATTGACAAACTGAAGAGTAGTAAATCATCCTGACCAGATGATATACACCTCAAGGATCTGAAACAATTAAAAAATGAAATTTCAGATCTATTACTAGTAATTTGTAACCTATCATTAAAATCATCCATTGTACCTGAAAGATGGAAGGTTCCCAATGCAACCCCAATATTTAAAAAGTGCTCCAAGGGTGATCCAGGAAACTATAGACTGGTGAGCCTGACTTCAGTGTCAGGGAAAAATCATGGAAAATATTTGAAAGAACAAAATCACAGAACATATAGATAGACATAGTTTAATAGAACACAGCATGGATCTGCCCAAGGGAAGTCTAACCTCACAAATCTGCTACATTTTCTTGAAGAGGTTAATAAACATGTGGCTCTAGGTGAGCCAATAGATGTGGTATATTTGGATTTTCAGAAGGTGTTTGACAAATTCCTCATGAGTGGCTTCTAAGAAAATTATAACGTCATGGAATAGGAAGCAATGAAATTTTGTGGATGGCAAACTGGTTAAAAGACAGGAAACAGAGAGTACGATCAAATGGTCAGTTTTCTCAATGGAGAGATTAGAGAAGTATTTGGGCTGGTAGTTTTTAATGTATTTATAAATGATCTGGAAAGGGGAACAATGAGTGATCAAATTTGCAGATGACACAAAATTATTCAGAGTAATTATATAAGAAGCAAATATTGATAAATTGCAGGGGGAACTTGCAAGACTAGAAGATTGGGTGTCCAAATGACAGATGAAATTTAATGTAGAAAAGTGCAAGATGATACTTATAGGGAAAAACAGCTCATGCTGTAGTAACACAATGTTAGAAGTTACCTCCCAGGAAAAAGATCTAAGCATTATAATGGGCAATACATTGAAATCGTCAGCTCAGTGTGCTGCAGCAGTCAAAAAAGCAAACAGAATGTTAGGAATTATTAGGAAAGGAATGGAGAATAAAATGGAGAACATCATAATACCTTTCTGTATTTCTCCATGGTGAAATTGCGCCTAAAGTACTGGGTACGCTTCTGGTTGCCTCATCTCAAAAAATATATTGCTGAACTAAAAATGGTGTGTTCTTATGTTCTTATGTAAAGGCAACCAAAATGATAAAAGGAATGGAATAGCTCCCTTATGAGGAAAAGCTAAAGAGGTTAGGGCTGTTGAGCTTGGTAAAATGACACCTGAGGCGGGATATGATAAAGGTCTATAAAACCAATTGTGGAATAGAAAGGATAAATGTGATTCAGTTATTTACTATTTTAAAAAATACAAAAACTAGGGGAAACTCCTTGAAGTTGGTAAGTAGCACATTTAAAACAAATCATAGAAAATTCTTTTTCATTGCACACACAATTAACCTCTGGAATTTATTGCCAGAGGATGTGGTAAAGTCAGCTAGTGAAGATGGGTATAAAAAAGGTTTGGACAAGTTCTTGGAGGAGAATTCCATAAACTGTTATTAACAAGATAGTCTTGGAAAAAGCCACTGCGTGCTTATCCCTGGGTGATAGCAGCATGGGATCTATCTACTATTTGGGATCATGCTAAGTACTTGTGACCTGGATTCTCCATTGTTGGAAACAGGATACTGGGCTTGATAGACCCTCTGCCTGTCCCAGTATGGCATGCTCTTATGCAATCTGTCTGTCAGAGGGTTACAGTTTTAACTGCATATCAATAAGGTAAGACTGCTCTTCTCTTTTACAGTAGCAGGTAGCATGTGCGAAAGTCTTATAAGAAACATACAGAGAAAGAGAGAGATTTTCTCTTGCAGCATGTGCAGAGTGGCCATTGACAGACTGTGATGGGGACAGTTTGTTTTCCCTTTGCAAAACAGTCAGTGACAGTATGACCCTTGCACTATTTCGTTTGGGGCGGATTTTCAGAGCCCTGCTCGCGTAAATCCGCCCAAAACCGGGCGGATTTACGCGAGCAGGGCCCTGCGCGCCGGGAAGCCTATTTTACATAGGCCTCCCGGCGCGCGCAGAGCCCCGGGACTCGCGTACGTCCCGGGGTTCTCGGAGGGGGGCGTGTCGGGGGGCGGGGCCGGAGCGCGCGGCGTTTCGGGGGCGTGTCGGCAGCGTTTTGGGGGCGGGTACGGGGCGTGGCTACGGCCCGGGGGCGTGGCCGCGACCTCCGTACCCGCCCCCAGGTCGCGGCCCGGCGCGCAGCAGGCCCGCTGGCGCGCGGGGATTTACGTCTCCCTCCGGGAGGCGTAAATCCCCCGACAAAGGTAAGGGGGGGGTGTAGACAGGGCCGGGTGGGTGGGTTAGGTAGGGGAAGGGAGGGTAAGGTGAGGGGAGGGCAAAGGAAAGTTCCCTCCGAGGCCGCTCCGATTTCGGAGCGGCCTTGGAGGGAACGGGTGGAGGCAGCGCGGCTCGGCGCGCGCAGGCTATACAAAATCGATAGCCTTGTGCGCGCCGATCCAGGATTTTAGTGGATACGCGCGGCTCCGCGCGTATCTACTAAAATCCAGCGTACTTTTGCTTGAGTCTGATGCGCAAGCAAAAGTAGGCTGATCGCGCTTCTTTTAAAATCTACCCCTTTGTGTACATAGTTAGCAAGGGCCAAGCATGCCTTGGGATGTTAATACCACCATGCTCACTACCATCTTTTGCCCCTCTTTTGTAGCCATGGGCTGTTCTTGCCACTCTTGGTGCCTTGGAGTACTTTTTGCCTCTGCTGCTGATGCTTGCCAGCAAGTTTCATAGAACTTGGATGGAAAATCCCAAAGTTAAGAGTCACAAATAGGATGTATTGCTTCCCCATTGACTTCAATGTAAATGAACGACACAATTGAAAGAAATTAGCTTCTGATCCAAACCAAATCAAACAGGATACCAAAGTGAACCTTTTTTTTTCCATGCACACCCCTACTGTCAGCATTCAATAGATAGACAGATGCATTATTTCACCATCTGCTTACTGTGAATGTATCCTGCAAGTCCATCGTATGGTGACATTCAATTTCCAGTGCCTGTTGCTTTCATGCCTGTTCATTTTCATTAAAAGTAGGTATTTTTAGGGTTAAATTTCACTGCTAGTGGAGGTGGGGGGGCGGGGGGCGCATTTTGCCGGTGAGATGCTGGTGAACGCTGCCTGGCCAATCGCCTTGCTCCTGCCCCTCCCCCTCTTCTCTCCCTCCCTCCCCCCCCTCCCCGCACCCTCCTCAGAAGCCTCTGGGCTGAAGAGAGCAGGAACGCTTGTCCTCGCCGATGCTTCCTTTTACTTTTGGTTGCCAGGTAGGATGTGTATGGTTTGTTTTTTTGTCACTAGGAGTCTTTCTGATAGGAAAATCGTGTTCTGATTAGTCAAAACAAGTGTCCTAGTGATTTAGGGGGGGGACCCCCACTTATTTAAAACAAGCTCTGAAATGCAAAGAAAATAATGCTTACTTAAACAGCAGGCTTGCAGATGGTAGGTGCACAAATGCATTTTGTATAAATTACAAATATAAATGGGAAGGAAAGAGTCTGTGAAGTGAGAGGGACAGCTGTAGAGCTGAGCTCTTTTGCCAGTGCTTGCTTTCCTCTCTTTGCTTCCCAGTTCCTTGGAATAAGGGATTTGTATCCATCCAAGGCATCCTACGACTGAGGAGCACACTGTAAGCAGCAAGAGGTGTGAAGCGGCGAAAGCTGCAGGTTACCCTCCTCAGGAAGCAAGAGTGGAGGGAAAAAGTAAAGCTGGATCGGAGTGGATTTGTAATTTCTAATGCTTTTTTTTTTTTTTAACCTTCTCTCTCTCTCTCTCTCTGTTTCTTTGTCTTGTTATATTTGCAGCGAGCTGGAAGGTTTCACCCTCTGACAGGGGGAACTAAGAGGAGGAGGAGGAGGAAGAAGGGAGAGACTGAAGGGGACGGTCTTGTCGAGGGAAGAGATGTCTTATCTCCAAAACCTGTCCCTTGCTAGAAGGGGTGATCCTTTCTCCCCCTTTTCGCCTGCTGCCCTGAACAGCAGCCTGGACAGCCGGGGTCTCTTGTTCCCCTCCGCGGGGTGCCCGCTCAGCGGCCCGGGGAACCTGTCCGGCCTGGAGGCGAACCTGTCCTACCTGTGCAACCGGACAGAGGCTTACGGCAACGACACCACCTCCATCATCATCGCCATCATCATCACTGCGCTCTACTCCATCGTCTGTGTGGTGGGGCTCTTCGGAAACGTGCTCGTCATGTATGTCATCGTCAGGTAAGCAGCCCTGGAGGTCAGATCAAACATAGGACCCCTCCCCACACGCACACACACACACACACACCTCAACCCCTAAACTCCTCTCACCTCCCCCACCCAGAGGGAGGACTCTGACCAGCCTCCTGAGGCAGTTCTATTGGAAACATTTCCTTCCTTCAGCTACTGATCAGAAAATAGGTAGAAGTTTATATTGACTGCAAAGTGGAGGAGAGAGCGTCCCAGTGTATGTTGTTCAACAGTTCGCCTAGAAGATCCACCACCAAGATTATTGTTGAATGAACTAAATAGCTTTGACTTAATATATAAATCAGGTCTAGAGCAATCTTCAAACTGTCTGTTTTGATACCTAAATTAGAAAGTCCTCTTAATACAGTTGAGTATTATGTGCATGATATGTGTGAATATGCTACTTTAGCAGGAAGCAGTAATTTCAGCTGTGTACTCGTAGCACATTTGGCATAGGCGCTTTTTCTGAGTGAATGTAATACTGATCCTGAGGTGAGCACCGTGCCACTATTTAATGTGTTCTTGATTTTAATTCTGAGAGCTTTGTGCTCTAATGCCAAAAAACATGAGGGGCGTTCTCACCAAAATGTCCCGCCACCGATGATTTCAAGGAAACTTGGCACCTGAAAAGTAACCAAGATTTGTTAAAGCAATGGGATCCTGCCAGGTACTTGTGACCTGGATTGGCCACTGCTGGAAGCAGGACACTGGGCTTGATGGACCCGCGGTCTGATCCAGTGTAGCAAGCCTTGTGTTCTTATGAAATGTGTGGAATATTGATTGTTCGGGAAATAAGAAAAGCATCAGCCTGACTGGTGTTCAGGAACATTTCATGTTGATAGTAAAAATATGAAATGCAAGCTTTTCTAACACATTAAACAGGTTATGGAGGGGAGAAGGGGAGATGCCAGGATGCCTCAAGCAGTTAACAAAGTCAGTGTGGAGAATAATTGATTATATTGAGCGACCAATGATTTTATTATAAAGTCTGTACGTTGTTCACGATGTACAGCACAATGTGCCTTCAGCTGTCCTGCAAAGCAGTAAGGCTAGGTTCAGAAAGGGCAATGAGCACTCTGGGGTGAACTTCCTCCTTGCGTGGGCAAGATTTCCCCTGGGTGCTCTAGGACAGACTTGCTTCATGCTTCAGGGTCTCGCTGGCGGTTTCTGAAAAAAAAAACAAAAACCCTCTCTAGAGGGACCAAGAGCTGGTGTGGAGATATATATGAAAATCAGAGTGCCTTACAAAAAAGCTCTACCCCCAGTCCCATGAATCCTTCCCTTGCAGAGCTTGCAGTCTGAATGGATAGCGAAGGAAAGAGGAGATCCTGGTTCCTTAGCCAAGGTATCAAAAGCAGGACTCGAACTTATGTTTCCTGCTTTCTAGCTCTCTACCCAGGGTTATCCTCTCCTTAAAAAAAATTAGAGATGCTTTATTGATTCTTAGAAACCACAACGATGATGCACTAATGTATTTTAGAGGGATGTAAACACTATTACAAAATGAACAAGCTATCACCTCCAATCATCGCCAGAATATTGGAGGTTATTGTTCATTTGGTTATTGATTCTTAGGGCAATGCATGTGATAGAAACCGAAGGAGGGGCCAAAATCGATGCTAGATTGCATGCACCGCTACCGCAATATTTAAAATATGTTTATTCTGCTGTAAAAGTAATTTGTTTCTGCCTGTACATGCTACATCTGGAATTCAGTGCTTTTTCCCATATTACCATAACCTTTTTTTTTTTCCCAGTTTCTTATATAGTTGTGTTATGTGCGTGTTTGTAAGCAAAGTTGTAAACACATCTTTCCATAAGCCCAGTTGCATCACAGGTCAGTGTATATATGACAAGTCTTTTCTGTCTGTGGAAAGCCTTTTTTTTTTTTTATCCACAGGCTTTTTCTGTCAGAGACAGGGAGCGATGCATCTCGTGTGCTTGTTCCATTTGTGTGGTCTCTGAGAGAAAACAAACTGGACTGAAAGAACTGTGTTCAAACAGCTCCATCTATTGAAAGAGACGAAGATAAAAACAGATGGGAAAAATGATTCTTTTCTTCACCCATGGGTGAAAAGTAGTAGTGACTATGTAACTTCATGTTTTCAATTTTTCACTGTCCAAGGGGGCCGCTGTACATTTCGTATGACTACTGAGATGTTTGTGTATTTTGGTTTCAATAAATAAAGCATAAAAAAAATAATAATGTTGAAAGCTCCAGGAAACAAACTATTAGTTATAGAACTAAATCTTCATTCTTTCTAACAAAAGTCAACACATGCTGAGATACATTTCTCTCTTCTGTTTAAATACAATTTTTTAGACTTATTTAGGTCAGATATTCCATAGCTCTTTGGAATAAAGTGCCCACTATAAAGTGTGACATCCTAGATAGCCTTGGTTCAACCCTCTATGCTTTTCTTATGAAAATAAATGTCAACTTTAGCCCCCATTCTCCTCCTGCACCCCTCTAAAATCAATCACTAATGTAGGAATGTGTAAAAATCTGGCGTCAGCCCAAGGACCTACCTTCACACAGAGTTTGGGGGAGCTAGTTCCATCCATTGCACACACAAAACACATGCATGGTTTTCTCCCCCTCACCTAACCGCACCCCGGAAATGCCTCCATTGTAATGCAGGAGAAAAATGGGCGCCTTATGCAGTTACGCAGGTCCTGTTACTCACCCACAAGGTGGGCAATTTTCAGACCAGCAGTTTGGGCAGGTGAAGCACTGGTAATCCAATGCAATCCCTTTGAAAATTGCCTTCCCCAAGTGATACAGTGCATATGCTACTAAATCAGCGACTCCCCGGATATAGGAAGTAAGATACAAAATGAGATGCTGAAGTAACCTGGGAAGGCATTTTTGCTCTTCAGAATGGCCTCATGTTGTTCAGTGTCCAAAACTTAAGCCTCTTCCCTTGATGATTCCAGTACGTTTGCAGGAACATTTTTAACAGGCATAGATCCTGTCCCCCCCGTTCCCCTCCCCTTCCCCTGCCCAAGAGACACTAATTGGAGGAACAATGCAATCCATTTCATCTGTTTAATCTGCATAATTCTGAAAACATCAGGAAAGCATACACATCTTAATTCTTAAAGAAAAGTCTCAACACTCCATCTTTATCAGACTCAAACACAAAGGTCTCCAACACGGTACCCAAAGAAACTTCTATCTCTTGTGCATGTGTGTGTGAGAGCGAGACTATCTAAAGACACTTGGTCCTCTCCTCTAGCACCCTGCCACCCAGACGCCCCCTTCATGAAGCGAGGAACTTGAAAGATCCTAACGGTTAGTGGCATTGTATGTTCAAATCCTTTTTACATTTTATTCAAGTACCATAGAACATAGAAACATAGAAATGAAGGCAGAAGAAGATCCAACGGTCCATCCAGTCTGCCCAGCAAGCTTTCACACTTATTTTTTTTTTCATACTTTTCTGTTACCCTTGTCCCTTTAAATAACTTTTTTGGTTCCATTTCCCTTCCACCCCCGCCATCGTTGATAGCAGTGCTGGAGCTACATCTAAGTGAAGTATCCAGCTAATTGGTTTGGGGTAGTAACCGCCGTAATAAGCAAGCTACTCCCACGCTTGTTTACCCAGCCTGTGCAACTCAGTCCTTGTTGGTTGATTGACTACAAATCCTCTTTTCTTCATACCCCCTGCCGTTGAAGCAGAGAGCTATGCTGGATATGCATTGAAAGTGAAGTATCAGGCATTTTTAGTTTGGGGTAGTAACCGCCATAACAAGCAATTACAAGGATGGAGTTTAAGGGGGCAAAAGGAGATACAGAGGTGAACATTATTAAGCTTCATCTTGATGTGTTCTCCGTGAGGAGTTAGCAATCTGGTGTCAATCTGTTAACAAAGCTCTGTAGAGAAAGCTGGGAGTTAGCAATCTGTCAGGAAGCTCTGTTGTTAAAGCTGGTATTTAGCAATCTGTTGTTATTTAGAATAGTTGTGGGTGGATCCTTAGACCAGTGGCAGGTGACCACGCCCTCGGGGGAAATCCTGAGAGGGACCACTGGTCAGGCTTAGTGTAGGAGACAGACACACACTAGTTCTTTTATTAGACAATATAGTAAACCACCAAAGGTGGCAGTAGTGAGCTGGAAGCGCCCGGCTGGGCTGTAGTCCCTCAGGTTCTGGAACAGCGATCCCAAGGTGTTCAGGAACAAGTCCTTGATGGTAACACTCACACAATAATCTCTTAAGGCAGCCCAGGAGATGGTATGCATTAGGCCCTCGAGGAGCGAGTACCTGGACCTAGGGAAAGCTCTGAGAGATAGATGGAAACTCACTAATGTTGTAAGCAGCGATGACTTCTTAGCAGAAGTGGTATTCAGGAGCAAGTCCGGGACGTGGGCCCTTGAGGAGCAAGTACCGGTTCCGGACTGCGACCTGAAAAGAAAAAGAGAGAGCGAGGCCCCCGAGGAGCGGGTACCTCTAGTGAAGTCCGAGGAGGCAGAATAGCTAGGGTTGCGGAGAGAGCGAATCCTATCCGCAGCGACCAGGAGGAAGCTAGGTAAACCAATCCCTTGCTAACTCATCTTGTTAGCGAAAAATATCTGGAGCTGGTGACGTCATCTCAGGGGGACGCCACTGAGGTTCGCGCCAATGCTGGTACATCAGTCGGGCCGCGCGCGCCCTTAGGCATCTGGTCAACATGGTAGCCGGCAGCGTCGAGCCAGTCCGGGAATACTGCAGGAGGACGGCCTGGAGATGCCGCAGCAGCTAGCCTTCCATCAATCCCGAAGGGAGTCGCCAACGAGGTAAGGTGGGCGGAGCAGAGACGTCGGACAGCGACGGACACAACAGTTCTTCTCACTATGTATTTTAGATTTTCTATCTTTTTGTAAAGGATTGTGTCATTCTTAATGAAAACATTTGAGTTAAGTCCCATACTGACCCCATCTGGGCTTCCAGGACCTCAGCATGCTAAAAATATACTTTAAAGTGTCATCTTGAGCTTTAGACAAAGGTTTAAATTCAATCATGCTTTTATCTAGGGAGTCTATACGAATTACAGTGTAGAACTCCATCCTTGTAATTGCCTTCTATATTTTGGGGCATAGAGATGGCAATAGTTTGCCCTCCCTCCCGTCAGCATCAGGCCCCATAGAAACTGCCTCTCATGGTTTCCTCTGTGTTTTCACACTAAAAGGTACCACCTTCATGGCAGCTCCTCGGTCGAGAAAACCCCCAGTTGGCCTTTGAACTAGGCATATTACAAGCTCAGCTAGTGGCTCTTCATGCCAGGACCATCTTAAACAGCCGCGCTCCTATTCACCGAAGCTTTCGGGTTCAGGGCACTCCCCTCCAGCCGTGCTCTCACTTCAGCTTCTTTGGGTGCTGGCTCACCTGTAGATGCATCACAAGGCACAACTGCCTGCAGCATGGGAGATATGAGCTGCCCCACTGACAAAGAAACTCCTAAGTCCAGGCGGAAATTACCCCCCCCAGACCCCTGCGCCCAAGAACACCGCAGGACTCAAAGCACTGCTCATCTGCTGGATGGCAAACCAACACCTCCATGAGTTCCGACATTGGCAGAAAAGAAGCCGGGGAGGCAGCTTCTAGTTTTATCTCTTCTTTTTCCTATTACGTGTGGTAAAGGGGAACTTTCAGGGAAAATATGAAGCCCCGGAGGAACAGAGATAAGGAAGGCTGAGGAGCAGCAGCACGACGCAACAAAGTTGGACCTGCACCTTTTGCACAGTTTTCAGAAGCACCAATGTATGCGACTCTTTACATTCTGCTTTAGCTGCATCCCAGACGCAAGTAGAAATGGGAAGGCTTTCAAAGGCGGGAACCCAAATTCGGTCAACTAGCAGATGCTGGCTTGTGTTTTTTGACCTGAGAGTCACTGAGACAATTAGAAGTCAGAGCAATGCACCACCTCGCTCCGATTGCCACTGCCACCCTTTTGTCAAGCCAATCAGCCCTCTCCCCCCACAGCTACTGATGCCTCAGCCATCCACCTTGCTCCCCATCGCTATTCTGGCATGTGGCTCAACTGAGCAATTCTGAGCTTCATGGGTCCAGCAGGCCCATGTTGTTTGCAATGTTGAAGAAACTGCAGGTGCCACTGCAAGAATAGTGGAGAACCGCACGCATCCTGCAGCCTAAACTTAACTATCTAAATTTAACAAGTCAAGAGGAAAAGGAACACATGATAGATGATACAGACCAGAGTAGTGAAACTGGGGGGGGGGTGGGGGGGATTAAGAGAAGAGGTTTTGAAACAGAGACTCAGGATGGTGGGTGAGAGATGACTTGGATGAGGGGGAGAATGGTATGAGAAAAGAGAAGAGCTCAGAATTGGGGAGAAGGGTAACGAGACAGACTGGACTGGAGGAAGGTGCGGAAAAAGAACTAGAAGAGAGGCTGCAGTGAGTCGGTGAGAAAGAGGGAAATGGGGGGGAAGGAGGCCGGAATATAGCTGAGGCCAAAATGGAGAGATAGGTTAAGGGTAGAAAGTTGAAAGAGAAGATGCAAACAGGTGATACAACGGGAGTAAAAGTTAAAATAGTATAGAGGGAATGAGAAAGGGAAATACAGGCAGAGGAGATGATTTACTAATATGTGGTATTTAACCACAGGGGAAATATTGCCTCTAGATTTACTAATCTGTGGTAGCAAGAGGGGTTGGGAGTTTTGGGATCCCACAGGGAGTTTAACACTCTGGGCTGGGGGTTGTGGAGCTGCTTGGCATCTTTCAGTAAAGACCCTGGGAGCACTGAAATACAGGTTAGCGTTCCAGTGCCCCCAGGGGGAAGTTAACTACACCTTTTGAGTTGTGGTTAACTTTTATCAAATACCATGGCTTGCGAACTTTGAACACAAGCTGCATTATTTGATTTCCCTGTTAACAAGTTGACTCACTTGCATTTGCATGCATCTGGGTTTGCCGAGCTACAGATACTGTAATCACTGTGCAGTAAACACTGTGTTTACCATGTGAGAGTGCGTTTCACAGCTTAATAAATGACCCCAGGAATTCTTGGAATATACACACATGACGCAGAGGAAAGGCGGATACAGAGGATGAAGGAAAGAGCAAAATTCAAGGAATATAGGAAAGTGAGAAATTAAAAAAAGAAAAAGGATGGAGGAAAAGAAAGAACAGAGAGAATAGTCAAACAACAGATGGAAAAAGTTTGGAAAACAGTTTATTTTATTTTTGGTTTGAGTTACCTGTCAATTTTTTTTTTTTTTGTGTGTGCAAATTAATTATTCTTGATTCATGTTTGTCCGTTAAATTTAAGTTTCAGTCTTCATTTCTGTACTGGTTTGACTCATCTGAGATTATAAGAGCTGTGTTGCCCACTTCTAGATCCAGAGGGTTGAACTTGCATAGACTGAAGATACAGGCACTGAAGAATGGACCGAATTACCCGAATTAATGGAGTCAGTAGACAAGAGGTTCTAAATATGATTCTCCGGACTGACCTAGCTATCTAGATTTCAGAATATCCACAATGAATAGTCTAGGACTGTGCACGGAAATGATTTTTGTTTGTTTGTTTGTTTCAACAAGTTCATTTGTTTCATTGTGTTTCTCTTCTTTGAAGTGAAATAAAATATTTAAAATTGAAAAAAAGAGAAAGAAAAATACAAAACTAAGAATGGCAATGAGTCTGCTGACCATATAAAAATCTTAAAAAAAAAAAAAAAGTGCGCCTCCCACTGTCCTGGACTCTCCCCGTTCCCCTCCCAAATCTCCCAAATCTTACCTCATAGCCAGGGTATAAATAGGGCAGGAGTGATCCCCAGAAACTCTTGTCCTGTCGGTTTCCATACTTCAAAATGGCACCAGTTGACACAAGGCCAGTGCCATTTTGGATTATGGTACTGACGGGCCAAGAGCTCCTTCCTCCTTTGGACCCTAACTATGGGGGTAAGCTTCGGGGGGAGGGGAGGGCTTTGGGGATGATTTGAGGGCCTGGTGGGCTTCAGGGTGCTGGGGGAATTTTTTTTTTTGAAAAATATATGTTCCTTGCAAATGTCTGCGAAATAAATGAGATGAAATAGGAAATGTCATTAAACCTTTCCTATTTCATTTTAAACCAAAGAATATCCATGAACTATATTGCATTTTCAGGCACTGACTCCATTGTACGCAAACATATTTCTTGCATATTCATTGTGAATATCCTGAAAGCCAGACTGACTGTGTGGCTCCCGAGGACCTGGTGGAGATCTACTCAACTAGACAACATGGCAGAAATTCCGTGGCAACATGGAAAACAAACGTGCACACATTACAAATTATTCCAGACCAAACACATCTCTGTTAATTGTTAGAACGCCAGATTCTGCTTACAAGATTAACTCTTCTAATAACAATATGTATGTATGTATGTAACACATTTTATCTGTAAGGCGTTTTATCATTTATTTTTTTATCTTAAGAAGAGCTATTCTGATACTTTGGAAGCAGAAATCAGCACATATCTGATGCCTGGAGTGCCCATTACAGGTTTTGCAAACAGTTGATGATGTTTCCAAGATTATATTTTCTCCTCACAATATTAAAATTACATGAGTGGTACCATAATATACGACATCAGTCACTGGAAAGCTATCACTACTCCATTGATTAACAAACAGGTACTGGCTAATAAGAGTACCATCACCGAGAGAGTAGTATTTGCTGACTAGAAGTCCATGGTCTCAAGTTCCACTTTAGAGCCTGTGCTTCAACATTCAGTTTTGTACAGATATCAAAGTGCCCTCAGTGAATCGGCGTGCATCTGTTGGAAAGGGATGCTGAATGTAATAACATGTCTCCAAACCCAGGAAATGCTTCAGGGTGCAGAGATAACCATGGCTATGTAATTCTGTATGCAAGGATAGTTTTCTCCAGGATGGAATAACATGCTATGTGCAATTTGACTTAAACATTAAATGATGGATTACCAAGGATAGTTTACACTGCAGTACCAATCCGGATCAGAAAGCTTTCATTAGCAGACGTTGAACATGATCAAACCTGGGAAATCCCTTATCATCCAACTATTAGCTTATTCATGCAGTCTAATTGGCTGTATTAGTTAAACAATATGGGGGTAAGTATTCAAAAGCCATTTAGATGGACAAATGGAATGCCTATCTCCTGCCCTCCAGGAACACCCTGGCTTACCCGGGTACGTTGGGAGCATTCCTGGGTCAGCAGGTAGGCATTTCAGGGAGGAGCTGAGTTAGCTGGATACTACCTATCTTACCCGGGTATATTCAGCGGTGTGGCCGTGCCGCTGAAAATCCCAGTTACGTTAGCTGGATATGGGTATCCGGCTACCATAACTAGCCGCTTCGCGGCTGAATATTTACCCCATGATTTTTTTTTTAACAGAATTATGCAGATTTAGGTAAGAAAGCTTTATTTAAGAAAAGAACAACAGCTCTGCTACATTATTGTAATAGAAAATAACTTAATGGAAAAATGTCTCTTTACATTCTAATTAAAGAGGCCAATACATTATACCCTTTTGTTTTTTGTTTGTTTCGTGGTCTGTGTTCTCCCTGATTGTAAATCTATTAAATAAATAAATTGTGCCTACTTTCTCTGTGGGCAACTTTTCCATCAGAAAAAACATGTGTAATTTTGATTAAACAAAACTAGGTGCACTGTTCTGATCTCCATCTTCTCCACACTCCCCAGACTGCCTTTTCACTCTGCAGGTAAAAGCATGGATGCCATGTTGTTGACAAATATGCAGACTTTCACATAAAGAATAGGTTAGGAGATAAAAGCCCCAGTTTTTGTGCGTGAAATAATATTTTATTCACAGAATGTTTGCCCTCAAAGGGGTAAATTTTGTAACTGTTCATTCTGGGCAAAAAATTCCCTAAGCAAAAATTTTAGCATGAGCTCACAAAAGAATTTAGCATGCGTGCAAAAACTATATATATATATATATATATATATATATATATATATATATATATATATATATTTATTTATTTATTTATTTATTTTAGTTTTTTTCTATACCGGCATTTGTGAGAATATCACATCATGCCGGTTTACAATAAACAGTGGGGTGATAAAACGGAACAGTGAACGAGATAATATGTACTAAACATACAATAGTTACAATAAAACAAGGAGGTGTACAACTAGGAGCAAGAAGAAGAGAAGATAGTAACTTTAACATAGTATATTAACCTGCAATATAGTAAGGTACAAAACAGGGAATTGAGTGATTTACAATGAATTGTTCAGTTCGCATAGATGCAGTTTTTAACATGAGGGTATTTGGAGGTTTATGCAGATCTTTGTTGCAACAGTATGTTAAATTCTGGTCACACTAGCATGGCTGCTTTAGTATTGTGCATGGTAACCCCAAAAAGTTGCTGTGCATGTTCTACAATTCAAAATCCTCTTTGCCAAGTATCCAAAAATGAACAGCATGCATTTTCTCCAGTAGCAATAATAAGCTCTGACTGGGGCATCCCCATTTCCCCCCCTCCCCCCATCTCACCATCATTTCTTCTGGTAAAGGGCTGTGATTATTACTTAGACCAATTAAAGACAGACCATTCATTACTCATCACCCAGATCTAAACTTTCCATTAGTATTGCCTCCAAGTCACTCTTCCGCTAGATATCTAAATTACCTGGAAAAAAAAATGCACTCCTTCAAAGCAGTAACCTTTTATTTACCACATAGTGGGGCAGATTTTCCAAAGCATTTGCATGCTTAAAACTGGGGTTTACATGTTCAAATTCACTTTACCCGTCTAAGTGGGTTTTTGAATATTGCAACACTAAATGCCATTGAATTGTCAATTGTTTTACCTGCGTAAAGTACACTTTTGAAAATTGCTATGATAGTATGTTAGATTTACATGTGTAACTCACCTGGAAGTATCTTAGGTAAGTATAACTACTAGATCTCTACACTATCTGCTAATTAAGAAGCTATTTTTTCAAATTCGTGTGGGTTTTCAAGTCAGATTTCCTTTTGAAAATCTGATGGTGGGCTGGTTTTTTGGGGAAGACTTTACCCCATGTAATTTACAGGTGCATAGTTCCCAGGGTAAAGCAAGTACAGGGATTTCAAAATGAAATCCTTCTGCGCTCTTCAGCAGCCCTGCCATTCTCGACTCAGAGTCCCATCGATGTGGCTCACTCCTCGGTCCATCGGACCATTTGCCAGTAAGGTACCTACTCTGCCTACCCGCCTCTCTGAAGATACATCATTTTTAAAGTATAAGCACGTTACTTAGCTTAGGCCAGAATCAAAAACAAAGAAAAATAGGGTTCCTCTTTCAATCATTTCTGGACCTGTTGTCTCCAGGAATTCAGTCAAATGAATCAGTTGGAGAAGTTTGCAGTGGAGAAAGTGTGGGGGGAGCTTGGCCGGCAAAATTCTTTCTGAAATATTTGGAGGTTGGAATTCCACACACAGCATTTCTTTTTTTAAATCCCCATTGCCACATGAGGCCAAATAAATTTAAACCTAACTGGCTTATTTTCAAAAGATACCTGATTAGGTTTAAAATTATCTGCCTAATTTTAGTCAAATAACTTTATTCAGGTGTTATGATTGCCGGCCAAGGACCCCCGTGGCCAACCTCATTCACCCAACGCCACACCATTGTGACTGGGCCAGTCCCGGGCCCCCTTGCAGCAGCAGGGAGCTGCTGCCGATGGTGGCCCTCTTCCTCATGGCCCTGAGTGCCACTGCCATTGGTGCCACCACCACTCCCACACGGCTGGATGTCGCCACCACTGCCGCTGACTTCTTCGCAGCTGAGGAACGCCACCAACATTCTGCCCCTGCCCCTGACTGCCTAGGCATGTAAACGCGCCTCTCTGCAGGATTTAAAGGGACTGTAGTGAGAAAAGCTCTGCGTCCCTCATTGATGACATCATCAACCCAGGACTACGTACGGCTGGATTCTGCCTCCAGCTTTTGCCTTGACAATAGGTCTTCTCTCTTCAGAGTGTTGATTGCCTTCCTGAGTTCCTTCCTGCCTTCTGTGCTCCTCCTTCGTTCATCGGACTGATCTTGGCTTTGACTTCGGACTGGACCTTGACCATGAGCTATGCCACCTGCATCAACCCTTGCCTGGACCTTGACCATGAGCTATTATGCCTTCCTTGACCCTTGCCTGGATCTTGATCTCAAGCTTTGCTGCCTGTTCCATGCCTCAGCCTGAGCACCCGTTTCTTCTCTACACCTATACATCCTACGCTGCAGAGGCCCCACCTAAATGCAGCCGGCCCCAGCAACCGAGGGTTCAACCTAAGGGGAGCGTGGGCTGGTGGTGGTTAAGCTCCTGCTGGGCCTCTGCTGTCCACCAGCCTCACCTACCAATGATGGGGACATGTGGGGCACCTCTCCACAGATAGCGTCAACTACCCCTCGGTCCAAAGGTCCACCAGGAATATTAATATCCAGTATATTCAAAGGTGATGACTAAGCAGAACTGAAACAAATCTTAGTGTACCTGGAAGCTATGACTAGTTGAATTTAGCTGGATAAATTAGCTGTTTTTAGACTTTTCAAATATTGGCTCCAAACATGTCTCCAAATCATCTACTGGAGTACATTTTTAATGTAGCCAAAAGTGCATGAATTATGAAAGTACACATATACTTTCAAGCAAGTGAAAATGTTCTTATGTAAATTTCAGGCTGCGAGGTAGTCAGTTGGACCATTAAATGATCAAGTGGTAAAAGGGGCACTTAGGATTACAAAGTCATAGCAAAGAGACTAAGGCCCGGCGACACACATAAAAAACCGGGACACGCATATGTCCTGGAGCTTCGAAAAAGGGGTGGGGTGGGGCAGGGCCAGAGGCCTCCGGCACAGCGGCCATTTGCTGCTGTGTCGGAGGATTGCGTGCCGGCAGGTACAAGAGATAAAATAAAGGTCAGGGGGGTTTAGGATAGGGCTAGGGGGCAGGAGGGTTAGGGGAAGGGAGATTAGGTTAGAGGGTTAGGAAGTTCCCTCCGAGGCTGCTCCAAAATCGGAGTTGCCTGGGAGGGAACAGGGGAAGGCCACGGGTGTCGGCGCACGCAAGATGCATTAGTGTGCACTGCCTTGTGCGCACTGACCCCTGATTTTATAATGTGCACACCTGAGTGCGCATGTTATAAAACCGGGTGTCCATGTGCACGCACCGGGTAGCGCGCGCAGATGGACGCCTGTGCTTAGGTTTTAAAATCTACCCTTAAATGAATTATTTGCTTTGGTCTTCACTGAGGAAGATGTAAGAGAGATACCCAGGCCAGAAATGATATTCAAAGGTGATGACTGTGCAGAACTGAAACACATCTCAATGTACCTGGAAGCTATGACAAGCTAAATTGACAAACTAAAGAGTAGCAAATCACCTGGGTAAGATGGCATACATCCCAGACTGATGAAAGAACTGAAAAATGAAATTGGGACCTGCTATTAGTAATTTGTAAACTATCATTAAAATCGTCTACGGTACCTGAAGAATGGAGGGTTGTCAATATAACGCCAATTTTTAAAAAGTGATCAAAGGTTGATCCAGGAAATTACAGATCAATGACACTGACATCTTTGCCATGCAAAATGGTAGAGACTATCATAAAGAACAAAATTGCTGAACATATAGATAAGCATAATTTAATGGGACAAAGCCAACATGGATTTAATGAAGGGGAGTCTTGCCTAACAATCTGCTACATTTTTTAGAGGGTGTAAATATGCATGTAGCTAAAGATGAGCCAGGTGATATAGTGTACCTGGATTTCCAGAAAGCATTTGGCAAAGTTCCTCCGAGTCATTAATGACTTCGTAGGGAATTAAAAACTCATGGGTTAGAGGGTAATGTCCTGTTGTGTATTGGGAACTGGTTGAAAGATAGAAAACAGAGAGGCGGTCTAAATGGTAAATTTTTCTAATGAAAAAGGTGAATAGTGGAGTGTCCTAGGGATTCGTTCTGGGACCACTGCTTTTTAATATATTTCTAAATGACTTAGAAATGGGGAACAATAAGTGAGTTGATCAAATTTGCTGATGACACAAAACTATACAAAGTTATTAAGAGATTTGTGCAATGTTCTCTCAACATAACCTAGCTTGATGTTACCCAGGTAGAGAGTCCATCAAGCTAGGTTGAGAGAACATTGCACAAATCTCATCTTTGGGTGAGTTTCCTCACTCTGAAGGTCATCAAATCTTCACAAGAGACCACTGTTCTGTTCGTTTGTCTCTCTCTGAAAGTCAAAGTGGCTCCTAACCCCTACACTCCTACCTAAACCTCACCTCGAGTAACTAGGTGGGCCTCATATAGAGGTATAAATACCTACCTAGTATGAGGGCATCATGGCTACTCTCTCTTTCTTTCTCTCTCTCTCTCTCTCACGTACACAGAAGGACCCTGATGCCTGGCTCTCCAAGAGCTTAAAATATTACCAAAGAACACACCCCTTTTCCTATTGCATGTGATATTTAGTGCATTCTGATAAATCCAGGCCTAAGTCTATTTTACAGGGATGGTAACTTTCAAACTGGTGCTCGCCCAGGAATGCAGGCATTTTATAACTTACATGCCGTACACACATGTGGGACAAGCATGTGCACGCAAATCCCATTCCTACCACATAAATTGGAGGATTTTAAAGGGGTGCATGCAGATGCCATTCCCAGTTTTACCAGTTCATCCCCAATTAAGAGAGAGATCCTCCTAAACTCCCTAGTTTAATAGTTTTCACTCCTCCCAGTTAGACCCGATCCCTAAAACCTTGCAGATCTTTCCTAGTTTTCTTTAATTATTAATTTACACGTCATCCATAGAAGAAGTAGAGTTAAGCACACATCTCTGGTTCACGCCCCAAAGCGTCCATGCCCTTCCCCGTCCATTCCCATGTCTCATCCCTTTTTGAAATGTTTGGAGAAGTGTGCACTGCAGGAGACGAGATACGCACGTATCCAGGAGACCTTTTAAGATCTGCTCGGCGCGCACAAGCCCGACTTATTCGCACATCCCCTAATTAATGTGTGTACCCGGCTTTTAAAATTCAGCTCTGTCTTTACAAATGTACCTCTTAATATTTATCTAATATTCAACCACTTTGAAGTCCCTTTCTTTAGACAGACAGATAGATATAGATTAGTGCTACATTTTGCATTCATTGTAATTGGAATCAATATTAATCATAATTTATAAAAATGCAGTTGAAAGGGAACAGTTTTTATTCTGTTGATATTCCATTTACTCTGCTTCATGAAGCTATAATGTATTGTTAACAGATGTAAACTCTTGTAGAGTTATTAGTTACACACAGATGTTCAACCTGTAGGTTTGCATGTAATTATTGATCTTGCAGTAAGCAATACAAAGTTCCAGGGACAAATATTTTAACTCTCCTGAAATGTTGTTCTCTAAATAGTGCATGCTTTTATGAAGACCCAGCTTCTCAAATATGTTTTGTTTTTTTTAGAATTAATCATTCATTTATCGTATATTGACTAAAGGCTGAATACCAGGAGGCATCTCACTGAATCCAGGTTATTCACTGATGTTTAGTACATGTTTATTTTCCACTTCTAAGCCAGAAACAAAATAATTCTTTCACATTTTACTCATTTTATTATGGTTTAGCAAATTTATTCTTAAGGGTCAATCCTAGTACAGTAAAGCATCACTTGATATGCGTTATTTAGCAATTTTGTAGGTGGCATGTCCATTTGTTTAAAACAAACATGGAATCCAAACCAAGAGGCCCCCCCCAAGCTGGCCAAAAGTCCCTGGTGGTCCAGCGGGGGTCCTGGAGCGATCTCCTGCACTCGGGCTGTCGGCTGCCGGAATTCAAAATGGCGCCAATAGCCTTTGCCCTTACTATGTCACAGGGGCCGACGGCCTGAGTGCAGGAGATCGCTCCAGGAGCCCTGCTGGACCACCAGGGACTTTTGGCAAGTCTTGGAGGGGTCAGGAGGGTAGGGGTTTATTTGTTAGTGATACGTTGTATTTGTGGGGGTTCACCATATGTTTCGTTACCCCCTTGAATACAACAAATATGGCATATATGTTGTGGATTGCCAATACGTTGCAAACGAATACATACCCCTAGTATGTGCTGTATCATGCTGTTTGCCCATAAACTGTGTATTAAAGCAACAGCATTGCTGTGCTTCAGAGATAAAAAGGAGGCTCTGTGGATTAATCTGGAAAGAGGGGAATGGGACATCTCCCTCACGAACCGCTGCACTTACCTCCAGCCCTGAGTTTCTAACGACAAACAGGATTTCCCCAACAGAAGCACAGCAGACCGCCGTATCTGAGAAGGCCCGACATAATACCAGGCAAGACACCACCGTCCTCCAAACATGGCTGCTCGTACGCACATACACACTCGACTAGCTCCAATTTAAAGGCTTCATGGAGGGAAATCCCCCACAGCACCCTTGGATGACATCATGAACCCTGGCCTACATAAGGCCCATTCACCCTGAAGTCCTTGCCTTGGCGAGGTCTCCTACCACTGTGTAGAGTGAATTGTCTCAGCTTCCTCCTGCATTGTCTTGAGTTCCTGGTCTTTATTATCTCCACCTCCAGTCCCTGGTCATTGTCCTGGTTTTGTGGTCTTCGTCTCATCTGTCAGTTCCTGTGGTCAGTCTTCAGTTCTTGACTCCTTCAGTGTGCCTTACACCTCTTGTGTTCCTCCTTGTCCTCCTGCTCTGCTCATCCATTCCACTTTCCCTCAGATGAATCTTCGGCTTTAATCTCTGTTTGCTTCCTGGACTTCTTTTGATTGCTGCCTGCCACTGACCACTGCCTGACTACTGGATATTCATTAATGCCACCTGCCCTGACTCTGGCCTCTCTTCAACTTCACCTGCTTTCACCTGCCTCACCCACAGACCTGCTGCAGAGGCCCCACTAAGACCTGCTGCCCCGGCACCCAAGGGCTCAACCTAAGGGGAACATGGGCTGTTATGCAAAGCTTCAGCTGGTCCTCTGCCTCACCTGACTCCACCAACTCTACCTCAGACAAGGGTCTATGCCTTCAGCACTATCCCCTTTCACCCTTACTTCATGACGCCTCACTCTATAGCCTCCTTTCCATTGAAAAAGGTTCACCTCCTGAACATGGAAACCTTTGAGATATTTGAATGTCTCCAACTCTCTATCATATCTTCCCTATCTTGCCTTTCCTCTAGGGTATACATGTTTAGATCTTTAAGTCTATCCCCATATTGTTACATATTTCGGTAAAATTAACAAAAGACAAACCTTTCCTGACAACCTTTCTATTTTGTCACTCACAAAAATGTTGAAAAGAACCAGTCCCTGAGGTACACCACTAGTAACAGCCCCCTTCTCAGAGAAAACTCAATTTACCAGTACATTTTATTGCCTTCCACTCAGCCAGTTTCTAACCCAGTCTCTCTAAGGTCCATACCATGGATGCACAATTTATTTATGTCTTCTATGCTGAACTGCATCAAAGACCTTGCTGAAATCCAAGTACACTACATCTAGCGCTATCCATTGATCCAACTCTCTGGTCACCCAATCAAAGAAATTGATCAGATTTATCTGACATGATTTAACTGGTAAAACTATGCTACCTCGGATCTTTCAATCCATTGGATTCCAAAAATTTCACTAGCCTTTCTTTTAGCAATGATTTCATTAGTTTAAGAACATAAGAAAATGCCATACTGGGTCAGACCAAGGGTCCATCAAGCCCAGCATCCTGTTTCCAACAGTGGCCAATCCAGGCCATAAGAACCTGGCAAGAACCCAAAAGCTAAATCTATTCCATGTTACCGTTGCTAGTAATAGCAGTGGCTATTTTCTAAGTCAACTTAATTAATAGCAGGTAATGGACTTCTCCTCCAAGAACTTATCCAATCCTTTTTTAAACACAGCTATACTAACTGCACTAACCGCATCCTCTGGCAACAAATTCCAGAGTTTAATTGTGTGTTGAGTAAAAAAGAACTTTATCCGATTAGTCTTAAATGTGCCACATGCTCACTTCATGGAGTGCCCCCTAGTCCTTTGCTCACCACAGCGGTCAGACTAACTGGACTGAAGTTCCCAGCCTCCTCCTCACTTCCACTTTTATGAATGGGAATCACATCAGCCCTTTTCCATTCCTCTGGAACTACTCCAGACTCTAAGGAAGCATTGAAACGGTCAGCACGGAGCTGCCAGGACATCTCTAAGTTCCCTTAGTAGTTTCCCATCTGGCGCCGTCACCTTATATACTTTAAGTTTAGTTAGCTCCTCATGAACACACTGCTCTGAAAATGAATTAAGATCTACCTCACTTCTAATCTTTGAGTATTTTATGTGGTCCTGCGCCAGGCCCTTCCAGAGTGAATAATGAACAGAAATATTTGTTAAGTTAGTTTGCTTTTTCCTCCTCAGGCTCTACATATTCCTCCCCTTCACCTCTGAATTTCACAATGCTACTTTTGCACTTCCTTCTATCACTAACATATCTAAAAAAAAGTCTTGTCCCCCCGTTTTACCATATTTGTTATTTTTTCTTCTATCTGAATTTTCACATTCCTGACTACTTTCCTTACTTCTGAATTTTTCCAGTTATTGTCACCTGTCTTCCTCTTTCCGCGATCTCTTGTAGTTTATGAATGCTAACCTTTTCTTCCTTACCTTTTCATCTGCTTCTTCAGAAAATCATAATGGTCTCTTTTCCTTTTCCCTTTATTTACATTCCTAACAAGAAGATTAGTTGCTCTTATGATACTTCCTTTTAATTTTGCCCACTGCCCTTCTACTTCCCCTAGATTTTCCTTCCTATCCAACTAATGACTCCTTCAGATATTCCCCCATTTTGAGAAAGCTAATTAATCCTGAAGTCTAGGACCCTCACTTTAGAATGAACCTTCATCTCTTGCATTCTAATATTGAACCACACCATCCAGTGGTCACTGGTTCCCAGCTGATCATCCACTACAACATCAGAAATACTGTCCCTGTATTACCCCCTCCCGTATGGGTTCCTTTATCAGTTGATAGAACAGTTTACCCTCCCCACCCTCTTCAATCATACCCTTGGTGCCAGTGCTGGACTGGTTTCAAAATGGCACCGATCGCCTTTGCCCTCACTATGTCACAGGGAGCGACCGTCGCTCCCTGTGACATAGTGAGGGCAAAGGCGATCGGTGCCATTTTGAAACCAGTCCAGCACCGAGGGTATGATTGAAGGGATGGCTCCTGGACCCCCCGCTAGACCACCAGGTACATGTAAAAGATTTTTGGGGGGGTCGGGAGGGTGGGAGAAGCAAAGGGGTAATTTGTAAAGGGTTGGGGTGGGTTTTTTTATCGGGCCATCGGGGCCATTTTTATCAGTGGTAGCCAAAATGGCGCCGATGGCCCGAGAGCAGGAGATTGTGCTGGGCCCCCCCCCACTGGACCACCAGGTAATTTAACATTGTGGGGGGGGGGGGGTTCGGGAGAGCAAAGGGGTCATTTGTAAAGGGTCGGGGTGGGTTTTTTTTTATCTGCTCAGGCCTCACTAAAAAATTAATGATGTGAATTGGAATCGGAACCGATTCCAATTCACATCTCTAACGATCCGATTTTTTTCTCCCTCCATCCGAACCTGATCGTTAAAATGATCGGGCACACGATTCACATCTCTAGTGCTTGGTGTGTTCATGCCGTTGTCACTGCTACCTTGTTGCTCTTCAGATGCCTTGTTTGCGCTTGCTGCTGTTGTTGGTTCCCTTTGCTCCTCCGTAGGTGTCTTGGCCCTTTATTGATGCTCTTTGTCCCTCATCCGGAGTCTTGGGATCTTCTTGGTGCTCTGCGTGACTGTTTAATGCCTCTCATGGTGCTTTGGGGTCTTCATGCCACCCTCTGTGCTGCTTGACCCTCTATTGGTGCCTTGCGGTATTTCCTGCTACTTTGGTGCTTCCTTTCCCCTTTCATGGTGCCTTGGACTGTTTATGTGCTGCTCTTCACCTCTTTTAGTGCATTGGGGTGTTCATTCCACTGTTGCTGGTGCCTCCTTTGAAGCTTAGGGTACTCCTGCCACTCTCGCTGCTTAGCTCCTCTCATAGTTTCCTGGATTGTGGCTGCCTCTGTTTGGGCTACTTTGTTCTGTCATGATGCCTTGAGCTATTCATGCCACTTTTGGTGCCACTTTTACACAGCCTTGGTGTTCTTGGAGTGCTTTTCCCTCTTCTGATAATGTTTACCTGCAAGTTTCATTGCAACTGATTAGAAAACCCCAATTTTAGATTCCAAAATAGGACGCATTGCTTCCCCATTGACTTTAATGGGAAATAAATGAATGAATGATACAAATAAATGTTTTGGGTTTTTTTGTTTGAAATGAACAAAACAAATTATATGGCATATGAAACAAAATAATGAGGCAAAATGATTTTTGTTTTCTGTGCACATTCCTAGTATTTACATCCTTGCTGAAAGGAAAAGAGAGCTCATTAAATGTTATTACCCATTTCAAACTTTTTTAAAAGTGTAAAATGTCTACAGTCATCCTTCAACCTATGTGAAATCAATTCAAAATGAATCAGAAAGGCATTGCAAGAAATGTCAATGCACTTTGCCCTCTACAGGTTGCATTGTCATTTGCAATGTTGACGCTGTTCATCAGTTGACCTCAGAAATTAAATTCTCTGCTGTCAGAAGGAAGTTTATGAAGATAGCAGCAACAACTGCAGAGTATCTTTTATATGCCAGCTCGAGCCACAGATTTTCTTCAGTAGGAAACCACAAATAGTAATTCAGAGCATTAAGAAAAAAAAATCTATATTTTACTGTACTGATTCAAGATTTGAGGTAGGAGCCATGTGATCCATAAGTTATACCTAGGACTTCTGATTTTAGATTTTAACTGACGAACCTCGATAAAACATCCCCGATGAAAAAAAAATAATACAATAGGTGTTTATTAGATAACAGCTGAAAAAACACCACTTCCCTTTTCTCACCTCTCCTGGATCCTCCACTTTGCTTTTGTGCCTTTTCCATGCTATCGACTCCTCAGCTATCCATGCTATCGACTCCTCAGCTATCCATGCTATCGACTCCTCAGCTCCTCAGGTGTATGTGTATTTGATTTAATCAGAAAAGGTACCCAACAGTTGTACCTGGACCATGAAAAGACCGATTTTTTTGTACCCCCCCAAAAACCCCTAATTAGCTGGAAAATAAACACCTAAATTTACAATCTATAACACCTAAAATCAGAAGCCCTATTTATACCATAATAATTTTTACTGGTTGCAATATTTTCTGAGCTACTATCTTCATTGAGGCTATATCTAAGCAAGCTTTTGATCTGTGGGGTACTCTAAGTTTAAACAAATTTTTTACCAGTTCAGATATTTAATAATCAATATATCTATTTTAGTCTAAGCTATTAGACTACTCTGATTTGTTTCTGAAAGGGGATAGCACCGGAGCTGGGGAAAAAACGCGTCTTTCCCGGCTCACCGCATCGCATGACCTCCTATTTATTTTATTTATTAAATCACATCTCTCCAAGGCGCTTGAAGTGATTTATAGCGCACATAACACCCAGTGTTTACATCAATCAATATAATAAAAGGTATAAAATTCCTAAAATATCAAGAACAAGGTTCCCATCTTAACAATTATAATAATTCACCTCAGGAAACCAATTTTCACAGACTTTGAACCTTTACCCTTAACCAATATGCTTTGATGCTTTTAATGCAACTGCAACGTTGTTACCCACTTAAACGGCAGGGGGATAAGAGGAATTTGATTCAGACAATAACCAAGGGCCCCGACTTCCAGACATAAGGGAAAAAGCACAGAACCGCTTCTATGGCCAAGTCCGAAAGGAAACGAAGAAAGCGTGCATGGGGTAACTTGCTAGCGCGGTGGTTACCACCCTTAACCAAGTAAGCCTTGATACTTTTGATGCAACTCCAACATTGCTCTCTGCTTCAATGGCAGGGAAAAAGGGAAACTGGATTTAGACAGCAACCATCAAGGGCTCTGACTTTTACGGACTACAGAACTGATGAGCACGGGGGTAACCAGCACAGTGCAGCGGTTACTACCCTTAAGAGAAGCAAGGGATTACTGCCCTTAACCAATATGACTTGATGCTTTTGATGCAACTGCAACATTGCTCTCTCCTTCGAAGAAGATGGGTGGGGGCTGAAAGGAAAAAGACATTTGGATTCAGGGGCAACCAACATGAGCCATGACATTTTTACAGTTTGGTCTACTAATGCTCAGAAAAAACACAAGACTGCTTCTATGGCCAAGTCCATAAGCAAAGCACATCAAGCAAAACTGACTGCTACATGGGGGTAACCTGCACGGCTCGGCAGATACTACCAGAGAAGCTTGCTGGGCAGACTGAATGGACTATTGGTCCTTTTCTTCCTTCATTTCTATGTTTCTATGTAATAAATATAATGAACATCATAACACCACAACTATTAGAGATGTGCATTCTTTTATCACGAATTAGGCAATTTCAATGAAATTGCCTAATTTGTCATGGTTCGGGGGACCCGAACCCCGAAACGGATTTTACCTGAACTTTGGGGAAAATTCATTTTTCGGGTTAGTGCGGGTAGGAGGGGCACATTTATTTAAAAAAAAACAAAAAAACACCCCAACCCTTCAATTGTACTTTATTACAATCCCCCCCACCATCCCGATCCCTCCCCAAGACTTACTAAAAGTCCTGGTGGTCCAGTGGGGTCCTGCGAGCAATGTCTCCCTTTCGGGCCATCGGGCCATCAGGCCTTACACGAATCAAAATGGCGCCGGTGCCCTTTGCCCTTACTATGTCACAGGGGCTACCAGTTCCATTGGTCGGCCCATGTCACATATTAGGAGCAATGGGCGGCCGGTGCCATCTTGTGCTCCTACCATGTAACAGGGGCCGACCAATGGCACCGGTAGCCCCTGTGACATAGTAAGGGCAAAGGCTATTGGCGTCATTTTGAATACTGGCAGCCGATGGCCCGAGTACAGTAGATTGTGCCAGGACCCCCGCTGGACCACCAGGGACTTTTGGCAAGTCTTGGGGGGGACTCCAGCAGGGGTCCTGGAGCAATCTGCACTTGGGCCATCGGCTGCCAGTAATCAAAATGGCACCGATAGCCTTTGCCCTTACTATGTCATAGGGGCTACCAGTGCCATTGGTCGGCCCCATCACATGGTAGGAGCACAAGATGGTGCCAGTCGTCCATTGCACCTACCATGTGACGGGGCCGACCAATGGCACCGGTAGCCCGTGTGACATAGTTAGGGCAAAGGGCACCGGCACCATTTTGATTCGTTGTAGGCCCGACGGCCCGACGGACTCCCCCCCAAGACTTGCCAAAAGTCCCTGGTGGTCCAGCGGGGGTCCTGAAGCGATCTCCTGCACTCGGGCCATTGGCTGCCAGTATTCAAAATGGCGCCGATAGCCTTTGCCCTTACTATGTCACAGGGGCTACTGGTGCCATTGGTCGGTCCCTGTCACATGATAGGAACACAAGATGGCGTCAGCTGTCCATTGCTCATGCTCATGCTCTTAACATTTATCAATCACAGCCACTTACTACATAGCAAATCGGAATACACTCCAATACCATGGTCAGACCACTTCCTAATAAAAACATCGATCAAATTTATGGAAAAACAAACAATACAAAACAGAGACCCCATGAACTTTGAATACCGCCCTCCATACAACATAGACTCCCTGAAAGACAAACTAGAATAAAAACTAACCGAAATAGACTGCACCGACTGTGACTCTGCTATAACAGCATGGGCACAAACAACCAAAAACTTAGCCAACGAGATCAACCCAATAAAAAAGATCGACATAAAAGAACCCAAAGAATCAAACCCATGGCATAACGAAAAGATAAAGATAATCAAAAGAAACCTTAGGAAAAAAGAGAAGGAGTGGAAAAATAATAAAACAACAGGCAATCTGACTAAATACAGAAAGCAGCTAGCCTACTATAAACAAGTAATTCTCAACGCTAAAAAACAATATTACAGCACTAAAAGAGAAATTCTCAAATAATCCATGAGCCCTGTTCACCATAGTAAAAAATCTAACAACTGACAAAAATGACCATTCTCAGAACCTACCAATAACCAAATGTAATGAAATAGCTACCTTCTTTAATGACAAAATCACGAATCTAAAAGCAAAAATCCCTAGAATAAATAAACAAAAAATCAACATGCAAAAAAGAGATGTTAAGCAATGGGAAGCATTTGACGAAATATCCGAAACTGAAGTTGAATCAATGCTAAAAACACTAAACCCAGCCCCACATGCACAAGACACAATCCCAACCGCAGATTTGAAAAAAGTAGCCAACGTAGTCTCTCCAACTCTAACAAAAATCATCAACCTATCACTAAAAGAAGGAAACATGCCAGACTCACTAAAAGGAGCAATAGTAAAACCAATTCTAAAGGAAAAAAACAGCGACCATCTAATCATGAGCAATTATAGACCAGTATCAAACCTGCCCTTAATTGCTAAATTAATAGAAAAAGTCATACAAAAACAATTAACAGAACACTTAGAGAGCAACAATATATTGTACCCATCACAGCATGGCTTCCGCAAAAACTTCAGCACTGAAACACTACTACTTGCACTAACAGACAACATCATGAGAGGGTTTGACATGTACATTTTAGTAATGCTTGACCTTTCAGCGGCATTCGACACAGTTAACCATGACATATTGATAAACAGATTAGAAGAAATAGGATTAAGCAACTTGACAATCAAATGTTTTAAATCATACCTAAATAACAGATACTTCCAAGTGCAAATCAAAGAAATAATGTCAGAGAAAATAAACCTTCAAACAGGAGTTCCACAGGGATCTGCCCAATCCGCCACATTGTTCAACATATACATGCTACCTTTATGTCACCTACTAGCAGGTTTAGGAATTTTGCACATCTACGCCGATGATATTCAGTTAATACTCCCAATTGATGACACAATTGAAAAAACATTAAACTTAGCCAACATGTACCTAGATATAATAAAACAACTTCTAAACCAAATGGAACTAGTGATCAATATAGAGAAAACTGAATTCTTACACCTAGAACGCAAAAACATCATTCAGAAACCAATTACACTCAACAACAACCAAAAAATACATCTAGCTGAGAAAGTAAGAAACCTGGGAGTGATAATCGACCCTGAACTAAGTATGAAACAACATATATCTCAAAAAGTAAGAGAAGGATATGCCAAACTTATGACTCTCAGAAGATTAAAACCTCTACTAACGCCCACCAACTTCCGCTCAGTTTTACAAGCCTTAATCTTTTCCAGTACCGACTATTGTAATGCCCTGCTATTGGGCCTGCCATATACCACAATAAGACCATTACAGATTCTACAAAACACAGCGGCAAGAATTTTAACTGGGAAAAGCAAAAGAGACCATATCACTGAAACCTTAATAGAAGTACACTGGTTACCCATTGAACAAAGAATACAATATAAAACTTTATGCACCCTTCATAAATTAATACACGATGAAAAAGCAGAGTGGCTGAACACAGCCCTCCGCATACATACCCCCCACAGAAATCTAAGGTCAGCAAACAAAGCACTGCTAACTATTCCGTCAGTCAAGACGGCCAGATTAACACAAGTAAGGGACAGGGCCCTATCCCTAGCAGGACCTATAATATGGAACACCATGACGATAGAAATCAGATTGGAAAGAGACATCAAAACATTCAGAAAGAATTTAAAAACATGGCTATTTAAGCAAGCATACCACAAAGAGAATCGAGAGTAGAACCCAGGGAAATGTTAGTCGCAGTCAGGCAAACTCCCACACACACACACACCTTTCTTCTTAAAGTGTGTCTTCTCTCCTACATTCTAAATTCTTCTTTTTATTTTATACAGCAAAGAACTAGAGTTAAGCAACACAAATCTTATAACGGAGATAGAAAAACTGGACATGACTTATAACACTCACCAAATAGTATTTATTATGATATTATGTTACAGTATTTTTTAGGGGTGTGCATTCGTTTTGAACGCATATGTAAAACGCAACTTTTTTTTTTTTTAACTTAAAAAAAGTTATGATGCGCAACGCATCGCATTTTCAACTTATTCAACATAGCTACGTTGAATACGTTGAACCTAAATAAACACTTAAACCCCCCACCCTCCTGACCCCCCCCCCCAAGACTTACCAAAACTCCCTGGTGGTCCAGCGGGGAGTCAGGAAGCCATCGCTGTTTTCCTTTGCGAGGAGCACGTGACGTCGGCGTCACGTCGGAGTGACGCCGACGTCACGTGCTCCTCGCAAAGGAAAACAGCGATGGCTTCCTGACTCCCCGCTGGACCACCAGGGAGTTTTGGTAAGTCTTGGGGGGGATTAAGGAGGGTGAGGGGTTTAAATTTTTATTTAGTGAACCGGTGAACGTATGGACAGACCCTCAACTTATGGGATTCTCCATGTCCATATTGAACGAAATCGACCCTCAACTTCAACTTATCAACGCAAACTTTTTGTCTGCACATCCCTAGTATTTGATGGCACCTGTTTAAGAGTTAGAATTCTAAACACTTTATACAACATAGTTTTTGTGCCTTTTTGTGAACCGTTGTGATGGCACCCGCTTAACGACGGTATAGAAAAGATTTTAAATAATAAATAAATAAATAATAAATAGTGTCTAATGCATCAAATTCCAAAACATAGCTAGTGCTGACAGGGTATGAAGACTTCTGCTCTTCAATCCCAGCTTCTCCATGAAAAATAAGGACAATTGAAAGAGATACATTTTGAAAAAGAATAAAAGATAAAAATGAATTTTTTATAAAAGTGAAAATAAAAGGGAGAGGTTTTTAAGACCAGTGACTGTAGTGACTGGATATGGATTCAGTGTTTCATGTTCCCCGCCAGTGCTGAGGTCTTTTCCTCTCGTACAAAAAATGTTTCAGTTCATTGAGAAGGTGGTATTAAAGAGCAAACAGGCAAATGTAGCACCTGTTCCATCAGCTAGTCCATTTTTTAAGCTCACTTTGGGTAACTGTGGTCAGATTGCCATCCTACCCCCTGTGTTCTTTCTCGAATGAGGTCAAAGAATCAGTCTTTCAAAACCCTAGGCTTTCATTAGATGCTTTTGCTATTTTTCAACTAAATAAAAACAACAACATTGCACACAATCAACTGTTGTTCAAAAATAAATCGTTACACTGGTTACTTGATTGCAAATGAAAATCCACACAGAGTATACTTTGAAATAGTGAGCTTCAAATACACAAAATAAAGTTTCAAAAATTCATGGTTACAGTCACTGGTAGGGGCTATTCTTCACAAGGAGACCCTCCTTAGGCAAATGGTATTAGCAGGCTGCAGACTCCTTCCAAATATGAGTTTTTATTTTGGTTTCATTTTAATTCTATTACTCAGTTTGTTTTTGAGTTAGTGTGCGTTAAATCTCATTAATGCACACTAACTTGATTTAGGGCACACTAAAAATATCAGTGCACACTAAAAAGGAAAATGAAAAAAGTGAATGCATATCTCTGCCTTCTGATTCCAAGGCTTGGGGTCCCAGTCACCCTCTCAGGACAGGAGATTAAAGAAACAGAACTCCTCCTCCTCCGTTAGGAAGGTCTTAGGGCTCTGGCCTTGAGCCTCAGCAGTCCTCCCAGGATGGAAAACTAGAGGAAAAGGCACAAGCCAAAATGGACGCTCCCTGAGAGGCACCTTCCACTGGGGAGTGTTAGAAATCACTACTTGTGCCTTCTGTCTCTGACCTCATTATGCAGTGTTTGGGAGGAATGCTTTGGTGGTACTCTTGCGCTCACAGTACATATTTGGTTCTTAAGTCTCATTTCATAGGGATTTTGGTGCAGATACAGCACCATTTTCATAGCGTTTCTACCCTGTCTCTTATCTTTTGGGAGGCATGGCTTCCAGATCAGGACAAACAGATCTACAGAAAGCACAGATCCATTTCTGCCAAGTAGGAAGTTAGTCTTCATATCCTGCCCTTCCTATGTTATTTTATTGAAATCTAACATCAGGATATACTGTGTTTCTTCACATGAAAGATAGTGGATTCACGAAACTGCCTTTCAATGGAGGTAATTGCTACACGTGCCACCCGCAGCAGTCCCGCAGTGCGGTTCTCTCACCTCCTTAGACGGACTCCAGTCTCTGGCTCCCCTTCACTGGTGGTGGTGGGCCTCCAGCTCTGACCTCGGGCTCCCTCCAGCGCCTCCGGTCCTGCCACGCTACCTGGGGTTTCCAGCCAAGATGCCTCCGTTCGTCGGGCCTCTCCACATGGTCCGCGGAGAGATGCCAGCAGTGCCGCGCGCATCAGTGATTCCTTGAAAGGACCCGCGGCGGGAAGCTGGCTGCAGACCCGGATGCTGACATCGGATCCTTCAGTGTATAAATGCTCAGGCCTTGCTCCATAGCGTTGCCTTTGCAACAGGTCTCCGAGTACTTGTTGCTACCCTTGTCTGCCTTGCTCCATGTTCCTGATTCTCCATAGTTCCTGGTTCCTGTTTCCCCTGCTCATCTCATCTGTGTGTTTGGATTGACTTCCTGGTTTCGACCATTGCTACGTTTGACTTCGCCTGCCTTCTCCAAGCCTTGACTATTGCTATATTTATTTATTTATTTTTATTTAAGAGTTTTTATATACCGTCATTAAGTTATTCACCATCACAACGGTTTACAATAGGGCACCAGTAAAAATATGGGTCGTACATTCCATAGGTGGTGCCAATAGTATTCGGTAACAATAAGGCGTTTATTAGGGGGATTAAGTGTATCATAGCAATATGTCCTGAAGGTTGCCTACAGTTAAAAAAAAAAAGTTGAAATAATTCGGTAAGGATTTATAAAATTAGACATTCGGTGCTTTAAGCCGCATATCTTTTACTTCGTTGCCCGCGTCAGTTTTCTTTCTTGAAGGCTTGTATGTAAAGCCAGGTTTTGAGCTGTGTTTTGAAAAGTTTATGATTGCTCTGGAGTCTAAGATCCAGGGGCATTGAGTTCCATAATATGGGACCGGCTAGGGACAGAGCTCGCTCCCTCACTTGGGTAAGTCTTGCGGTTTTCACAGAAGGAATGGGAAGGAGTGCTCTGTTTGCTGACCTTAGATTTCTGTGTGGGACATGTACTCTAAGTGCTGTGTTCAGCCGTTCTGCTTTATCGTCGTGGATAAGTTTGTGTATTAGGCACAGGGCTTTGAACTGTATTCTTTGTTCTATGGGAAGCCAATGTAGGGTGGCTAGCGTATCTGTTATGTGATCTCTTTTGTTTTTTCCTGTGAGAATTCTTGCAGCAGCGTTTTGTAAAATCTGTAGAGGTCTTACTGTAGTGTTGGGTAGGCCTAGTAGCAAGGCATTACAAGGCATATTTGACCTCGCCTGCCTTCTCCAAGCCTTGACCATTGCTAGGTCTGACCTCACCTTCTTTCTCCAAGCCTCAACCACTGCTACGTCTGACCACACCTGTCCTCTCCGTGCCCTGACCATTGCTTCGCCTGACTACGCCTGCTATCTCCGTGCCCTGACCATTGCTTTGCCTGACTACGCCTGCTATCTCCGTGCCCTGACCATTGCTATGAATGACTATGCTATAGGCTTTTCCAAGTCCAGAGTTCTCCGTTGCTTGCTATAGCTTCCACTTGCCGCCAGCCCTGATTCTTGCCAACCAGTAATGCCCCTGCCCCTATCCTCTGGACGTGGACTGCTAATGCTCAGGCCTTTCATTGCTCGGGCACCTCCAGTCTCTCTTCGTTCCTTGGCACCCGAGTTCCTGTATTGAATCCCATCCAGGATAGTACTATGCCATCTACCGGCGGCTGTCTCTCGGGTGAATCACCTCTTACCTCCAGATAACCGTGAGGCCTGCCTAAGTCCTGCCAGCCCCAGCACCCAAAAGGTCAACCTGAGGGGAATGTGGGCTGGTAGAGGTGAAGCTCCAGTGGCCTCTAGCTTCAGCCCACTCCGCCTGCTGATGGTGGGGACCTATAGGCTCTCGCCTGCGGGTTGCGTCAACCCCACCTCAACCCATGGGTCCACCTCCAGCGCAACAGTAAGGAGGGGAAAAACTAATAGAATTCAAGAAAGCATGAAACATATACAAAAGATCCTTTGGAGAATCACAGGTAAACCTTGAAATCCAGTAAGAACTAAAGTACTACATTGGAAAGAGAGAATAGCAAACAAGATGGGTCTTGCAGATTTTACCTACCATCATATTCTGCATTTCTATGTTTTTTTAATGTTTTCTTCCCCTCTTTCTAGCTGTCCTTGAAACCTCATTTGCAGAGTTTGCAGGCAGGTTTTCTGTCTTTTCTATTGCCACCATATAGCAACTATTCATCTTCTCTATAAAGTAGCTGAGGCTCTAGGCTAGAAGGAGAAAAAAATGTAGGGATTCTTAATGGATAATAATTCTTAAAAGATTGATATAGAAAAATTACCATTTTTTTGACTTAGCAGTTTTTTCCTGCTCCTTTATACTTCCAGATCAATTAGATCCAGGGCTAGGATTTGCCAACGTCATTCACAATTACCCAGGAATTTTTTGTCCGATATTATATCTCCCACCTCTCACTAGAATGGAGATATTATATCCACGTCAGTTTTGTCCTCTTTAGATGTTAATCTGATAATAGACTCCCTTACACATAAATCAGGTCACATGCTTGGTCTACTTTTTGTTTCTGTGTTATGGATATGACAGTTGACAGAAGAACTCTGGTCTGATCACTTTGCCGGTTTGCAGTTTACAGCTGTAACACATGTTGGCCATGCCTTACCTTGCCCTGTAAAAGGTAAATCTTATCAAGGACCTATTCATGCAACAGGAGTTTGAGTCTTTATTTTTGCAGACAGAACCCTCTTAGTCCAATTAAGATGTGGGTACATTGATTGAGACCTTCAACCTGACATTATCCCAGCCACTTGATAAAATTGCCCCCTTAAAGAAACTCAGACAAAGAAAGAATACCAACACTCAGCAAGCCCCTTGATAGTTAAAGAATGCCTGTCTGCCAAAAAACATATGTGGCAGGCTGAGCACTTATGAGAATAATATGGAAGGTTATAGACTTTCTTTGCATAACTACTACCAAGAGACTCTTTATCCAAATTAGACTTCAGGATTCCTTAAATTGACCTCTAGAATTATTCTGGATAGTAAAGCAATTGCTTAGGAAACCAGATGCTGGCAAACCTGTTAGTATTATTAATAGTGAAATAGTTGCAAATTATTGTACATCAAAGATTGCTTAGTTAAGCTTCTTTTCCAGCTAATGGTCATGATCTAACATTAGGATGCAGTGAAGAAGACACAGAGACTAGATGGGATACTTTTTATAATATTGCTAATTCTGATATTCTTTTCATCTTCTCTTTTGTAAGGTCCTTAACGTCTCCTCTTGACCCATGTCCATGTTGGCTAATCCGTAGTCAGAAAGAGACTTTTGCCAAGTTCATTGTGACAACTGTGAATGCTTCCTTAGCAAAGGGCATTGTTCTAGAGTCACTAAAACAAAAGGCAACAGTTTGATTAGTATTGAAAAAAAAACCCTCTCTGAATATGTCAGACCCTGTAAATTATAGGCCCACACTCAATCTTCCTTTCTTAGTGAAAATTATTGAAAAATATTTACCTACTGAACCAATTAGAATACTTTATAAAGGAGCCCCAGGTCCTGAATAAATTTCTATGCAGTTCTGGAACAGGGCAAAGCACTGAGACCTTGTTAGGGTCACCTGCCGACCTGTGATTTGGGGAATTCTGTGATTCTGATTCTTCCCAATATGTCAGCAGCTTTTAACACCCTGTGCCATGCTATTCTTTTAAGACACCTAGAGTCAAATGGCCTCGGAAACTTTCAAGATTTTACTGATGACTTACAGTTGATACTGACACAAGTAAAAGACTGACACGCATTACTTTGGCAGGTTTTAAAATAGCAATTTATGTGTGTACTTGTTGGCCCCTACCTAGAATGACCCTGCCTGCATCTGGTCCGCCCCTTTTTTCTATGCGCAAATTTATTCATGGTCCCTGTGTTATATGCCTGTGTTGCAGTTTATAAAATATGAGAAAGACTCCTGCTTATTTCTGAACCAACGAGGATCACAATAAATATTAAAATATACGTCAGTTTCTCTTGAAATTACTTCAAATAATAGGATAGTCGGTACCGAATTCAACTGTGCAATATTCATACAAGTGATTTATTGACCCTCATAGCATCCCGCGGTCTCTTTGGGTATCTCTGCTCTTTGTTAAGCCACAATTGGGATCATCTTTAATCATAGGTCATGAAATCACTTGTTTTGCAGTCACTTTTTTTCGTTTTTTGTTTTCACCGATTTTTCTTAGTTTTCATAAAATATTCCTTTAGATGCTTCTGCATACCATTTTTTAGAATAAATAAATTAGTTCAAGAATACGTCCCTTTCGGGCATAACGGAGCACAGTTCATGGAGGGTGCTACCCTTCCAACGGTATCAGAATACAGTTCGACGTGCACGTTTCACGTCCAATGCTGCCTCAGGAACTCCTCTGACTGTGTGTCATTTCCGCATTTACAAGTCAAGGTATCTTCGGTTACGCTTTAATTTCTAAAAGAACAAAGTATTATTACAACCATTTTGCTTGGAATTTTACTTGCCTTGCGTTGTTTTCAAAGTATACTTACAAATTTGCGAACGTATACATTGCGTCGTCGCGATGCGGGAGGTAACTCCTACTAAGAGACGACTCTGTAGAGCTGCTTTTTTTTTTTTTTTTGTAATTAAAATTTTATTATGATTTCCATCATAGCAGTTTACATCCTTCACAGAATCCGAAATACAATGTAACCAGCAATAACATTATGTGCTTCCAAGTAGTACAACAACATTTGAACATTGGCTATCTGAAATGTAATTACGCAACTAGATAGGTAAAAGCTCCACGCACTTTTAGATCTTCGGATTGATAGCATTCCGTACCGCGTGCCCCCCCCCCCCTTCCCTTGGGAATACCGGGTAATAGAAACAAGGGAGTAAAAACAAGTGTCATCATGAGGGACCAGTTACAGAGAGCTCCACCACGGAGCTCGAATACATGGAAGAAAGGCCTATACACTGGAGGAGACTAAGCAGGACCACCGCCCTCCTTCCCTTCGGGAGGGTACAACCAGTCTTGTAGCGGTTGCCATTGCACCTGCTGCTTCTGCCGAACAATAATGGGTGTATGCAAGGAGTAGAGTTTGGACAAACGGGACGTAAGATTATGGAGAGTTGGCACCGTACTCAAGCGCCACCCCTTAGCAATCTCACATCTTGCTGCAATAATTATTAGTGTTATGAGTCGGCCCCGCCCACGGGGAATCTCTACTGGCATATTTAGTAGTGCCTGTTCTGGTGTTAATGCAGCGTCGTGTCCCGTAATCTGCTTAATGGAAGTATTGATAAGCTGCCAGAATCTCTGTATAAGAGGGCAGGACCACCACATATGGTAATAGGACCCCACCCGACCACAGCCTCTCCAACAATTGGAGTCCTTAGACGGGGAGTAATGGTGGAGGCGTAAAGGAGTCAGGTACCACCGCAAGAGCACCTTGTAGCTATTCTCGCTCAAAGCAGCAAAAGGAGAGCTCTTTTTAGTACCCAGGAAAATCGAATCCCAAGCTTCCTCCGATAGGGGTGCGCCCAAGTCCATCTCCCATGCCCTCATAAAGGCAGCCTTTACCTTGGGGTCTCTATTCAAGTAACTATAAACTTGTGAAATCACCCCCTTCAGATTGTCCGCCTGGTCACACCAGTTCTCTATTTGAGTTTTGCCCTTTACAAGATCTAAATCTATCCTTTCCCTCTGCACAAAGTGGCGGATTTGTAGATAAAGAAAAATGTCAGAGTCTGGGAGATGATATTTGTCCTGAAGAACTGTAAAGTCTGTCACCTTTCTGCCATCCCACAGTTGTGCCATATATCGAAGCCCTTTCACTGTCCACTGCTGGAGGGTCCGAGATTGACTCCCTGCCGGAAACCGTGTGTTACTAGACACCTCAGAGCTATAAAAATAGTTTCGGACCCCCACCAAGGTCTCCTTCCACTTGTCCCACAGCCGTAATGTGTTGCTCGTGGCTGTTGCCATAGATAGGGACCTACACCAAGTTGCCTTAGGCTGCCATACCAGTGACCGCAAAGGCGTTTTGCCCAACCATGCTTGTTCTATGTCTACCCATTGTTTGGAGTCCCTTTTCCTGTGACAGTCGAAAAGGGCCCTGAGCTGAGCCGCCAGCAAATACCAGGACAAATTAGGGACCCCCAGCCCACCCCTCAATTTGGGTCGGTACATAACCGCTTGCGCTATTCGAGGTGGCCGCCGCCTCCAAATGTAGGAGAATATCCGCCGTTGCCATAACTTGAGCATAGCAGCGGGAATGTGAATGGGCAGAGCTTGAAATAAATAACCCAAACGGGGCAAGATGTTCATTTTGATTGCTGAGATTCTGCCAAACCAGGAGAGGTAAAGCCCTTCCCACCTGTCAAGATCTTTAAAAATTCTTTGTATGAGTGGGGGATAGTTCAGCCGAAAAAGATCACCAAGATTACTGCTAATGAAGACCCCAAGGTACTTCAGTTTCTTGGAGGCCCATTTAAAGGGGAGTGACGACTTCAATCTCGGGATTTCGCACTCTGGGACATTGACATTTAAAATTTCCGATTTTTCCGCATTCAGCGTGAAACCAGACACCTTCCCAAAGTCTAGTACAGTAGTAAGGACCGCCGAGAGGGAATCAGCGGGCTGCGACAATGTAAACAGGACATCGTCAGCGAACATAGACATCTTGTATTCCCGCCCCCCCACTGGAACCCCTCGAATACTCCCACTTTGTCGAACCCTGATTGCCAAGGGTTCTAGATATAGCGCGAAGAGCAGTGGGGAAAGGGGACACCCCTGTCTTGTTCCCCTTTGAATTTGGAAAGGATCAGAGTAGGTCCCGTTAACCTTAACCCTAGCCTGAGGATCTGTATATAGCTGGGTTAACCAGGTCAAGAAATAGGGGCCGATGTTCATGCCTTCCATGGTCCGGAACAAAAACCTCCAATGGACCATGTCGAATGCTTTTTCCGCATCCACTGAGAGTAACACAGTCAGTAGGCCCACCAAATTAGCTCTCTCCACCAGATCAATAATTTTCCTAATGTTGTCAGCGGCCATCCGGCCTGGTATGAACCCCGCCTGATCTGAGTGGATCAAACGGGCTATGATTCTGTTTAGACGGGTTGCAAGTATTTTGGCCAAAATTTTCAAATCGACATTGATGAGAGAAATAGGCCTATATGAGCCACATTTCCTGACATCCCGACCTGGCTTACCCAAAATGGTGATACCTGCTACATTCGCCCCGGGACCCAAGGAGTGACCCTCCCTCAGGGAATTAAACAGAGCTTGTAATGGGGGAGCCACGACTGACAGCAATTTCTTATAAAACTGAGGCGTAAAGCCGTCTAAACCGGGGGCCTTGTTCGCTTTTAGGTCTTTAATAGCGGAGTGGATCTCCAAAAGCGAAATCTCGCCATCCAAGAAACCCCTGTCCTCACTAGTAAGCGTGGGTAGCGAGATCTCCTCCAGGTACCTGTCAATTTGGGTGTCTGTGATCCCCTGCTGCTCTGCATACAGCTCGCCATAGAATTGTTGGAAACGCTGTCTAATATCCGGAGGGGAGGTGAGCATCTGTCCCTCTGGGCTCTCTATTCCCAAAATCTGATTTTGTAGCATGCGCTGTTTCAGATATCTGGCCAGGAGACGTCCAGATCTGTCACCCCATTCAAATTTCTCCTGAGAGATGAGAGTAGCCCGGGCAACCAGCTCCGCATCAGCCATACTCCGAAGTCTATCCCTAGCCCTCTGCAATTGAGCATACACCACCTTAGAAAGCGTTTTTTTATGGGTCACTGATAAGGCAGCTATGTCGGCAACAACTTGTTGTTTCTCCTGTTGACTAAGTTTCTTACAGAAGGAGCCCCTTGAAATCAAGTGCCCCCTCACAACAGCTTTTAAACAGTCCCAGATTACCGCCGGTCGCCCAACGTTAAGGTGCAAATATTCCTCGATCCTTTCCTGCAGTGTAGTACAGAATGTTTCATCAAGGAGCAAAGAATCATTCATTTTCCACGGGCGGTAGCCCCTATCACCCCGAGACAGATCCACTGAAAGCACCACCGGAGCGTGGTCCGACCACTCTATGTTCCCTAGATCAGACAAGGGGACCATATCAGCCAACATCCCGTCTATCAGGAAATAATCTATCCTAGTATAGGACTGGTGGGCAGTAGAATAAAACGTGTAATTTCGGCTATGTGGATTTCTATGGCGCCAAATATCTATAAGGTGCCACGTCTTCATGAGGGAACGCAATCCCCGCCTGGCAGGTCCCGTCCCACTACTACTACCACCCGAATTGTCTAACCGAGGGTCCAACGTCACATTGAAATCCCCCACTAAGATCAGTTTTCCATCCCCTTCATCTTGCAATAATTGATTAACCTTAGCAAAATAGCTACGCTGGTCAGTATTCGGGGCATAGAGATTTACTAAGGTATACACTTCCCCCTTCAGATCAAATTTAACCAAAAGGTATCTGCCACTGTCATCTTCAATATGTTTATGTATGTGTAGGTCCAAGCCCCGTTTGAATAAGATATACACGCCGGCATACTTACAGTGCTTGTGCGCCGCAGAGAATAGCCTGTGTGCCAAGTCTGGCCAGGCAAGCACATGTTCATACCTGCGCGTTAAGTGTGTCTCTTGCAGGCATATAATGTCTGCTGATTGAAAGCCCCTATCCTGCCGCAGCAGTTGGCGCTTCCGAGGGATATTAATGCCCTTTACATTCAGAGAAAAAATTTGTACAGCCATCCCAACTGATTAGGTTATTGAAAAAATCCTAGCGCCAAAAAATACAACGTCCCAAAGGGAGCAAGCACCCCAATCTTCCCAAGTCGGGCCGCCCCCCTTAGCTCCTACGATCCTGGCCACAAAAAACTGTGGGGACACATTCTCCCGAAATGGCCCCATCGCCCAGCACCGGCTAATCCCATGGCACTGAGCGTCCCAATAATCTCCATTCCTAAGACCTCTCCCTTTGTTCCTGCCTGAGTGCCCAGTATTCCCTATCCCCCCATCTTCCCCCCTCCCCCCCCTCCCCCCGTATTCAAATGCCATACCACTATGGCCTGCCTGCAGCTCAGGCATGGTCGGTGTGCTACTGGGTACAATGAACAGCCCCCGTAGACCCCCAAGGCCACTCACAAACACCCCCCCTCCCCACCCCAACACTCATCCCAAACATTTAACTCTCACCCGCACTTCAACAGAAAGAAATGCTGCAAATATGCAAACTCAGTTATAAACAAGCAAAAGTCAATATCGGAGGCCATGTCAGTCGCCTCCATCGTAGAATATTAACCAGACCTCAGACCGGACTCTCGGCCGAGAAAACTGCCCCCAGGGTGACTGAGCCTCAGCCCTGATCTTCAATCGAAGGCTGCAGTGGTGTATCAGATTGCCTCCGGAGCCGGCGACCACCTTTCTCCACCCGCTGCCATCGGGGGTAGTCGCGCCGCTCTTCTCTCTGCGTCGCTGGGGCGGAGTGCTGTACAGTAAATCCCGCGGCCCGCAACACGGCCGCCGCCTCCTCCGGCGAGGTAGCTTTAGAAGTGGCACCCTTAATAGTGATAGACAACCCGGTCGGATAAAGCCATCTATATCGAAGGTCTTCTTGTCGAAGCAGAGAGGTGATCGACCTGTATTCCTGCTGGCGCCTGAGGGTTCCCGGGGAGAGGTCGGTGAACACAGCGATCGAATGTGTTTCCCAGTCCCAAGTCTTCTTTTGCCTGGCTATTTGTAAAATCTTCTCCTTCACCGGGAACCGCAGGTAGCAGGCGATGATATCCCTCGGAAGGTTCCCTTGTCTCGGCCCTAGAGTTCGATGCGCCCGTTCGAGTTCGATCTCAGGAGCAAGCGCAGGTTGCGGACCGTCGGCCATTTTAGAGAGGAGGTCCCGGCTGATGGATTGTACCACCGCGTGGCAATCTTGGTAGGCCTCAGTTTCAGGAACTCCGCGGAATCGTAGGTTGCACCTACGATTCCTGTTTTCCAAGTCCTCCAATTTGAGGCTTAGCTCTTCAGCAAGAGAGGTATGGTTGGCGCTTTGCGTCTGGAGAGTTCGGATTTTGTCGTCCTGGGCCTCTATCCGCACGTCGCATTCGTCCACTCTGCGTCCGATATCCACCATCTCCTCTCTAAATTCCGCAAATTTCTCCAACATCTCCTTTTTATTGGCCTTCATATCCACCCTTAGATCCATAAACCATTGGCGAAATTCGCTGCGTGTGGGGACCGAATCCGATTGCACAGGGTTATCCGGCGTCCCATTCATTTCCTCTTCCTCTGCCACGTTCTGCAAGGCCGCGTCTGCACCCGCTGCCATACCCTCCTTAGAATAGGAGAAGCGGCTGAGATCGGCGCCTTTTTTCCGAGTCGACATATGCGGGTTCGGTTACTGCGTGTTCTCCAAACGTTATCACCGCAAGGGATGAGTGCCGGGGTGGGATGCGCTCGGATCGTTGCTCGGAAAGCCCGGGAGCTCTTTAGTTAAGCTGCCATGTCTCCCGGTGACGTCACCCGACCTGTAGAGCTGCTTTTAAACGCATGCGTTTCATTTGAATTCAGCTGATTATTCACAATTTACACTAAAGTGACTTGATTCAAATCACTCTGATTTTACTTCATATGTGCATGCATTGCATTTAAAAGGAATCTGAGATACTTAATCAAGGGAGCCTACTGATTCTAGATGAAAAAACTTCAAGTGAGCCCACTTTCACACACACTTCAATTGAACACCATCCATGTGGGTGGACGGTGTTCAATTGAAAAAATCCATCACTGTTCATGTATTCTCAATTGTTTAATCTGGTCTCCACCATGCCAATGTTTAGGTATGTGTTCTAACACTGACCAGGTAGATCCTCAAAGCGATGTTGATATTCCATAAAATGTGATACCAAGGGTGCTTCCAACTTTCCTGTTTTTAAACAACTTTTATGCTCTGTCAATCTAATTTTCAACAAACGCTTTGTCATTCCGATGTACATCAAATTGCAAGGGCAAAAAATCACATAAACCACAAAGCTGACCTGACAGGAAACTTTCTCCAGCAATGTGACTTGACGTCCGCTGGTTAAAGTAATTAAACTTTTAGAAGATTTCTGTGCACAGAGACTACATCCTGCACACTCAGGCAGCCTGGGCAAGAGAGGTGGATTGTAATTACTGGCATGTACAATATGATTTTTTACATTTGGACCCCTACTGTAAGCAAACCTAATAGGGTCCGCGAAGATAGGATGTATCTGTTGAAGTATCTTCCAATGATGGCGAATAACCTGACTGATGCCAGCGGATTTCATGGTATGTCTTAAAACTATTGTCTGCTGAGTGGTAGATTTTGCTGGTGTGCCTTTGAGAAACAAATATTCCCTATTAGCATATAAAGCGCGTTTGTATGCATGCTTAACATCGGTGACTGGGTAACCCCTTTACAAGAAACGATCTGCCATTTTTTTGGCTTGGTTTTTAAAATCAAGTTTTTCTGCACACAATCGCTAAAGTCGTATGAATTGACCAACCGGGAGATTTCTTTTGAAAGTTGTTGGATGGAAGCTGTCGAATCTCAATAAATTATTTCTTTCATTTTTCTTGCGATAAATGCTAGTATATAGCCAGGTGTTCTGCTTAATGATGAGGATATCTAAATAGGCTATTTGTTTACTCACTCAGGTGCTACTTTACAACCACTCACGGTCATTTTTAAGCACGCAGATTTTTTAAATCTACCTCAATATGTTCTACTTATTCATATGTAAACATTTCACATGACACTATTTTATCACTGCCACAAATATTCTACCTTCTTATATCATAGATGTATCTCAGGCATGATCACTTTAAAGAATGCTTACTAACAAAAATAATCTAACTGCTCATCGCTGAGTGAGTACTTCTTCTTCACGATCCCTACAAAGGTCCTGTGTTTCACCACCCTCAGTGGCTTCTTCAGGGGATATTTATATAAGAAGAAAGTCTTAATGTGAAAAATGCAGTGTTAGGGTACTAGCATTTGAACTTGATAGTCTGCATCTATGGAATAATTTTCTTAGCTTGCAATCACAGATGTCTATCATTTCATATATTCAGCCCTTTCATTTCTAGGCTGACTTTTCAAACTTCTTTCTACGCAATGAGCCAGATCAGCAATTCTGATTTTCAAACTCATCGAAATCTGTAGGGTTAATTATGGATCCTATTTGAAATTTTACAGTAGATATATTATTTAGATTGTATTTTAGGTGGGTAGTCATATTCATGTTTTTATAACAGATGTTGCTGAGTTTGAAAATCAGTATTGCAGTATCTGAAGAGTTATCAACTGATTCAAATTTACCCGTTCTAGACCTCTCATGATTTTGTAGACATCCATTATATTCCCCCCCAGCCGCTTTTTCTCCAAACTGAACAGCCCTAACCTCTTTAGCCTTCACTCATAGGGGAGCCATTACATCCTCTTTATCATTTTGGTTGTCCTTCTGTGTACCTTCTCTTTTTTGAGATATGGCAACCAGAATTGTACACAGAATTCAAGGTGTGGTCCTCATCATGGAGCAATACAGAGGCATTATGGCATTCTCTGTTTTATTCACCATTCCCTTCCTAATAATTCCTAACATTCTCATTACTTTTTTGACTGCTCAGCACACTAACCGCATCATTCTTCAAAATGTGTTATGGCATTAACGCACACGTTAAGGCATTTTTGCATGTGTAAAACGCCATAACAAATATGATAAGCACCATATTGCATGGTGCAATGCAAATGTTTAAAAGGGGAGGGACTGGGGAGGAGTTGGGGGTGGGATTTCTGCAAAAGTGGGCTGGCTTCACAAAATGCGAAGCCATAATGCACTATATTGCACAGTTTTAATGCTGAAAATAACTACACCTTTTTCAATAGTTTTAAACTGTACAACATCATGTGTTATGCCCATAATGCAATTTGCTCATAAATTCTGTTTCCAGCATTTTTAGGCTGGGAAAGGGCCTGTGATGAGGGGAGAGGGAAAGGGAGAGAGAAAGAGAAAGAGAGAGAAAGAGAGAGAGAGAACCTCTGTGAGTGGCACCATAGTAAGCAGCTATTTATGCTATTATAGGAGGCCCACCTAGTAACTAGAGGTGGGGTTTAGGTAGTAGTGTAGGGATTAGGGGCCACTTTTACATACAGTAGGGGTGTGCATTCGTTCCCTACGAATTGGCAATCTGCAACGTATAGGGCCATATTCGTTGTATTCGTGGGGAAGCGAAACGTATTGCGATTCCCCTCGAATACAACGAATCTTCGCCGAATTATTCGGCTGTCTAAAGGAGCGAATGTAAAAAAAAACAAAACCCTCCTTACCCCCTCAAGACTTACCAAAAGTTCCCTGGTGGTCCAGCGGGGAGTCCGGGAACCATCTCCTGCACTCAGGCCGTCGACTGCCAGTATTCAAAATGGCGCTGATAGCCTTTGACCTACTATGTCACAGGGGCTACCGGTGCCATTGGTCAGCCCCTGTCACAAGGTAGGAGCAATGGCTGGCCGGCGCCATCTTGTGCTCCTACCATGTGACAAGGGCTGACCAATGGCACCGGTAACCCTGTGACATAGTAAGGGCAAAGGCTATCGGCACCATTTTGATTACTGGCAGCCGATGGCCCAAGTGCAGGAGATCGCTTCTGGACTCCTGCTGTACCACCAGGGACTTTTGGCAAGTCTTGGGGGACCCTCCTGACCCCCACAATGGCTATCTGTACCATTTTGAGTGCAGGAGTTGGCTCCCAGACCCCCTGCTTAACCACCAGGAGGATGGGGGGTTATAGTTAATTCAATTTTAGCCGGGGAACAAATATGCATTAACGCATAAATGTATCAGGGGTCCCCCTTGCCGAATGCAACGTATCTGCCCCCCAATGAATATGAATCCCGAATGCAACGTATGGCGTCCTTCTGCACATCCCTAACATGCAGAATGAGATGTATGAGTAGAACAGAACACTCTTGTGAAGATTTGATGTCCTTTAGAGTGAGGAAACTCACATAAAGATGAGATTTGTACAATGTTCTCTCAACCTAGCTTGATGGACTCTCTACCTGGGTAAAAGTGGCCCCTAACCCCTACACTACTACCTAAACCCCACCTCTAGTTACTAGGTGTGCCTCCTATATAGATATAAATAGGCCTTGTAGGGGTGTGCATTCGGTCCCTACGTATTGGCAGTCCGCAATGGATGTGGCCATATTCATTGTATTCGTGGGGAAGAGAACCGTATTTATTTATTTATTTATTTATTTAAAGGCTTTTATATACCGGAGTTCATGCACTAGTGCATACCACTTCGGTTTACACGGAACAAGGAACAGAAAATTACATCAAACAGATTGAACAATTAAACAAATATACAATTACATCCAACAATTGGGTATAAATAACATGGCTAACTTAGTAGGAACTTAGAGTTAGAGGTGAAGGAGAGAAATAGTACCAAGTGGTAATAGAACAATGTTAATAGCTAAATAATAAATATAAATAGTAAATACAAGTTCTTATAATAAATACAGGTGTTTACAGATTACAGTCTTCATGAAAAGTTTACGTCTACAGAATAGGGTCAAGTAAATAAGAACTGGCGGTTATTTCTATAGGAGTGAAGACTTCAAAAACTAAGGTTACATCTGGATTAAGAGGTATTGGTGTAGCATGTTCAAATATTTAATGATTTGGAATTGTGAGACCAAGGATAAAATTAGGAGTTGTTTGATATGATTATAAAAGCGAGAATGATTCAAGGGGTATTGCGATTCCCCACGAATACACGAATCTTCGCTGAATTATTCGGCCGCCTAAAGAAACCAATTTAAACTAACCCCCTACCCTCCTGACCCCCCCCCCAGACTTACCAAAACTCCCTGGTAGTCCGGCGGGGGGTCCGGGAGCCATCCCCTGCACTCACACCCTCGGTGCCAGTTTCAAAATGGCGCCAATAGCCTTTGACCTACTATGTCACAGGGGCTACCGGTGCCATTGGTCAGCCATTGTCACATGGCCATCGGCGCCATCTTGTGCTCCTACCATGTGTCAGGGGTTGACCAATGGCACCTGTAGCCCCTGTGACGTAGTATGGGCAAAGGCTATCGGCATCATTTTGATTACTGGCAGCCGGCAGTCCGAGTGCAGGAGGTCGCTCCTGGACCCCCGCTGGACCACCAGGGACTTTTGACCCTCCTGACCCCCACAAGACCCCCACAAGACTTGCCAAAATGGCACTGATCGCCTTTGCCCTCACTATGTCACAGGGGCCGACGGTCTGCCCTTGTGACATAGTGAGGGCAAATGCGATCGGCGCCATTTTGTGTACTGGCATCCGACGGCCGGAGTGCAGGAGGTCGCTCCCGGACCCCCGCTGGACTTTTGGCAAGTCTTGTGGGGGTCAGGCGGGTCCCCCAAGACTTGACAAAAGTCCCTGGTGGTCCAGCGGGGGTCCGGGAGCGACCTCCTGCACTCAGACCATCGGCTTCCAGTAATCAAAATGGTGCCGATAGCCTTTGCCCAAACTATGTCACAGGGGCCACCGGTGCCATTGGTCAGCCCCTGTCACATGGTAGGAGCACAAGATGGTGCCAATGGCCATGTGACAGGGGCTGACCAATGGCACCGGTAGCCCCTGTGACATAGTAGGTCAAAGGCTATCGGCGCCATTTTGAAACTGGCACCGAGGGTGTGAGTGCAGGGGATGGCTCCCGGACCCCCCGCTGGACCAACAGGGAGTTTTGGTAAGTCTTGAGGGGGTCAGGAGGGTGGGGGTTGTAGTTAATTTTAATATTAGAGGGGAAACGAATAGAAATTGACGTATTAACGTATCGGGGCGCCATACAGCAGAATGCAACGTATCTGCCCCCCCGGCGAATCCGAATCCCGAATGCAACATATGGCGTCCCTCTGCACATCCCTAAGGCCTTGTAGTTAGTCTCAGTCTCTCTCTTTCTTTCTCTCATAGGGTTTATTGTGGAAACGTATCATGCAATGCAAATCAGTAAGTTTGTGTGGTGCAGTAACTCTCTAAACATGCCCCTATTTCTTAGAGCAGGCATTATTAAGACTTTAGGATGAATCTAGGGTTGAGCCAGTGATTTCAATATATTATACACTATGTCCAGTCCAAGTAAGGATACCTGAGGCACTCCATTGTTTGACTGTTTAAAAGCCAGGAAACAGAGAGTAGGATTAATTAGTTTGCAATGCACAAAAGAACATTGCCTCCTATTCTTTGACTTTTTAATTTTCTTAGAAGCCTCTTAAGGGAGACTTTGTCAAACACATTCTGGACATTCAAATTCACTATATCTACTGGCTCACTTTATCCTCATGTTTATTAACCCATTCAAACGTGTGAAAGATTTGTGAGGCTAGACTTCCCTTGGGTAAATCAATGCTGGCTGTGTCCCATTAAACCATGTCTATCTATGTGTTCTATGATTTTGTTCTTTAGAATAGTTTCCATAATGTTTCTCAGTACTGAAGTTAGGCTCACCAGTCTAGTTTCCAGGATCACCCCTGGAGTCCTTTTCAAGTATCGAGGTTACATTGGCTATCTTCCAGTCTGCAGGTACAATTTTAATGATAGTTTACAAATTAATAGTAATAGATCTGAAATTTCATTTTTTAGTTCTTTCAGAACTCTGGGACATATACCAACTGGACCAAGTGATTTGCTACACTTTAGTTTGTCAATCTGTTCTACCACATCTTCCAGGCTCACCGTGCTTTGGTTCAATTTATCTGAATCATCATCCTTAAAAACGGTCTCTGGAATGAGTATTTCCTCAACATCTTCATTTTTAAACAACAAAGGAAAGAAGTCATTTAGTTTTTCTGAGATGGCCTAATATTCCTAAGTGCTGCTTTAACTGTCTAACTCAGGGGTGGGCAATTCTGGTCCTCGAGGGCTGCAAACCAGTCGGGTTTTCAGGATATCCTTAATGAATATGCATGAGAGAGACCTGCATACACACTGCCTCAGTTGTATGCAAATCTATTTCATGCATATTCATTAGGGGTATCCCGAAAACCCGACTGGTTTGCAGCCCTCGAGGACCGCACTTGCCCACCCCTGGTCTAACTGATTCCCTCACAGGCTTCTTACCTTGGATATGTTTTTATTATGAGTTTTTGCTTCTACAGCCAGCTTCTTTCCAAATTCTCTTTTAGCTTGTTCTATCAATATTTTACATTTAACTTGCCAATACTTTAAAGAATGTTTACAAACAAAGATAATCTAACTTTCTTCTTATATATTGTCCCTGAAGAAGCCACTGAGGGTATTGAAACAAGGCTCCCTTGTAAGAATTGTGAAGAAGTACTCAGAGATGAGCAGTTAGATTAGTAAGCATTCTTTAAAGTGATCATGCCTGAGACACATCTATGATGATATAAGAAGATAGAATATTTGTCTTAGTAAGCAATCATAAAATGATGACTTGTGAAATATTAATGTATGAATAAGTGGAACACCGTTTGTGAATAGTTTTAATAGCAATGTTAATGTGTCATTCTATGTAATTTTTACTGGGACACATGATATGAGGTTTTAGCTTAACATTTGTGAAATTGATACAATAAAATGCATTTTTGTCCTGTTATTATGTTATATTTTAGAGATATCATTTGCTTGTGGTGATTTGAAAAAACGGTGTAATGTGGATTTGGGATATTTTGAATGAATTTATTGTGGTTTGTTTAATAGTGGGGTCCTTTCTATATCAATGAAACAGTAGAATATAGGCACCCTATGTAAATATACATTCTCATTTATTCTTACCTATTGGTTTCTGTGCATAATAATTGCACTATCTTAGACATCTTTAACCATGCTAAATTTGTATTGCATCATTTGTTAAGATGCATTTGAACATGCATAGTACATTTTTTTCCTAGGCCATACTAAACTTTTTTTTTTTTAAACACAAGTTGCATTGTATAGACCCTTGAAGTATAACTTTCTGGTCTAATCTAACAAGTGTTATCTCCCATTCCTGCTGTCAGAAAGGGCCTGGAATATAAATCATATCTATTGTTCTATGAATTGCTGATAGAGGTCAGACTGAATAATTTATGTGCAACGTAACTGTGGTTTATTTTTCACATTTCAGCAAACTGTGTCCCTAATTGACAGCGCCGCATTGCTCACATACTGTAGCTAAAGAAATCTACTAGAACACAAAAGAAAAGCTTCCTCTGGAGCTTCTGTTCTTCTCCCATTGATTGGATGTAAATCTCTGACTACTCAGTGTGAAAAACAGTTTCATTTCATGTTTTGATTGGTTTATATGGTCCAAATGTTCCTTTACTGCATGCATTACAATAACATTCAAACACTTCACTGCTGCTAAACCTACTGAACCAATCGCCAAAAAATTTCACAAGGAAACAAAACGAAGTAAACAAAATGGACTGTATTGGCCTTCCTAATTTGGAGGGCAATTTTGGCACATTTCACTGTTTCCTTTGAGGTGCAATTGGAGCAGACAATGGAGGTAAAAAAAAAAAAAGTATACAGAGAGGCACAAAGCACACACATTACAGATTTCAAAATGAACTCTCTGTGCTCAGATTTACTCCCTTGCCTTAAGTCCAGCCACTTGTTAACATGTCACATATGACGGGCTGGTTATTGCCCACTTGGGGCTGGATTTTCCTACGGCGCACAGGTTTTTGAATTCCGCGGTAAACGGGGGGGGCGGGCCTGCGAAAGCCGGCAGCGATCGCACCACCGCGCTGTTATCGCTGCCGGCTTTCGCACCCAATGGCGCCGCCGTTAAAGGTGGTGCTATTGGTCGCGCTACTGGCGGCGATAAGGGGGTCTTACCTTATCGCCACCAGTGAAGTTTCTGCGGCGTCCGCCCCGACGACACCCCAACTCCTCCCCTTCCGGTCCTGACGCCGCCCCAACTCCTATGAAGCTATTGCACACAAACGGGACTTTTCGCGTGCCGGTATTCAAAATGGCGCCATTTTGAATACCAGCAGCCGACGGCCTGAGTGCAGGAGATCACTCCAGGACTCCCGCTGGACCACCAGGGACTTTTGGCAAGTCTTGGGGGGGGCGGTGTCAGGAGGGTGGGGGGTTGTAGTAAATAACATTTATAGGGTTGGGATGGGTTTGTTTTTTTTGGGAAACGAATACATATGTAACTCATGAACAGATTGGGGTCCCCCGAGAACGGATGCAACGGATTTGGGTCCCGACGAATAAGAATACCGAATGAGACATGTCCGTCCCTGCTGCACATCCCTAGGAGACACTTGGGAATGCAAGTTGTGAACTGGGCACTTTACTGTTCAGCTCACGTTTGACTTTCTCGTATAGAAATTTGAAAAGCATTTCATTTGAGTTGTAAACATACGATCCCATGTTTTTCAGACTCATCTGAGGAGAAATTAATTGAGAGCTTTACTGGATCTCCCTGTGTTGCAGATTCTCTAAGTGTGGAAAAGTAATTACAGTTTAATTCTAAATTGTTTCTTAGCACTCTCACACCTTTGGACTTTTGAAGGTTACATGTAGGCTTTAGTTTTGAAATGTACTACCAGTTGTATCAGCAACAATATTACTGATACATTGAATTATAGTGCATTGGGATCCTGTTTGGATAAATGGTGTTAAATAAATTGAAATCATTATTATAATTGCTTTGTACACGAAACAAAGCTAGCAATACTGCTAATGTAATTCTGCCTCATAGTATTAGAGTCTTAGTCTTGTATTTAATTCAGGAAGAGTCTGCAATCTCAGGAGAATTTTAAATTAACTATATAATATATTTAGAGATGTGCATGAGAGGATAGAGGAACTCAAGGCTGCAATTTCTCAGGGTTGTGCTGTAGATCATAAACAACTTAAGCTGCATTTCTACAGCTCCTGTCATCAACAGTTAGTTATAACTTTAATTTGTTTAGTGGATATCTTCCTATATGTAATATTTTACTGCTTCAGTGGCATTAAGTATATATCCAGCTCCATACTTTTAGCAAGGTCACCTTGTATGTTTGCTGAAATCAGAATTAAATAGCACACCCAAATTACAGACCAATTTTACTATAAGACAATTTTTTTGACCAGACTAAGAGAAAAACTATAATGAAGCTGTCAATTGCATACCAGTAACATCTCAGATTTTTTGTCATTAAGTTCTAAACAATTCAGCTCACAAGCAGAGATTTCTAATAGGGCACAATTCATTCCTATTAATTTTCCTAAACCATCAGATTCAATAGGAAAAAGGATTTGAACCTCATTAACATACAAATAGCAGAGTATTCCAAGAGACTTCAACGGTTTACAAAGTGGTGACATGAAAATATTAAACCCCTGTGGTACTTCACAAGGTTACATCCAAGAATTAGATACAAAATGACCTAATGCCACATCATGAGGATGGTAGGCAAGGTAGGATACGAACCACATTAGAACTTTACTACCCACCCCAATTGTTTGCAAATGCTAAATAAGAAGATGATCAATTATATCAAAACCAGAGAAAAGGTCCAATAGAAGTAAAATCATCCATTTATTCTTGTCCAAAACATGAAATATATCATCCAATAATGCAGTAAGAATTGTTTCTATACGAAGACATTTTCTAAAACCAGACTGATAGTCATACAATGTAGATGTTACAGTAATATAATTTAATAGCTGGAGTGAAATTATCTTTTATAAAAAACTTTACTCATAAAACAAATATTGGCCACAAGCCAATAATAATCCACAGACTTTGTGTCAAGCTGGTCCTGCTTAAAAAAAAAAAAGCATACTACCATCAATTTTTTTAAATACTAGTCAGGGGAAAATACCAGAGTTCAAAGAAATGTGGATAACTCTCAATAACTTCTCCAATAATGGATCATCAGACTTCTTCAAAAAGGAGGATGGACAACATTGACAGAGTAGGCTAGGCATTAGTAGGGGTGTACATTCATTTCTAACTTATTGGTAATCTGCAACGTATAGGGCCATATTCGTTCAAGGGGAAGCAAAATGTATCGCGATTACCCACGAATACAATGAATCTTCGCCAAATTATTCGGCCGTCTAAAGGAGCGAATTTAAACAAACACCCTCCTGACCCCCCCGCCCAAGACTTACCAAAACTCCTTGGTGGTCCAGCAGGGGGGTCCGGGAGCCATCTCATGCCCTCAGCTGCCGGTATTCAAAATGGCGCCAATAGCCTTTGACCTTATTATGTCACAGGAGCTACTGGTGCCATTGGTCGGCCCCTGCCACATGGTAGGAGCAATGGATGGCCAGTGCCATCTTGTGCTCCTACCATGTGACAGGGGCTGACCAATGGCACCGGTAGCCCCTGTGACACAGTGAGGGCAGACTATTGGCGCCATTTTGAATACTGGCAGCTGATGGCCCGAGTGCAGGAGGTCACTCCCGGACCCCTGCTGGACCACCAGGGACTTTTGGCAAGTCTTGTGGGGGTCAGGCGGGTCCCCCAAGACTTGTCAAAAGTCCCTGGTGGTCCAGCTGGGGTCTGGGAGCAATCTCCTGCACTCGGGCCATTGGCTGCCAGTAATCAAAATGGCGCCAATAGCTTTTTCCCTTACTATGTCACAGGAGCTACTGGTGCCATTGGTCAGCCCCTATCAAACGGTAGGAACACAAGATGGCACTGAACATCCATTGCTCCTACCAGGTGACAGGGGCCAACCAATGGCACCAGTAGCCCCTGTGACATAGTAAGGTCAAAGGCTATCGGCGCCATTTTGAATACTGGCAGATGAGGGCATGAGTGCAGGAGATGGCTCCCGGACCCCCCCGCTGGACCACCAGGCATTAGGCAAGCTAACATCAATTTCAAATCAATACTTAGCAGATTAAAAGAATCCCCAAAACAATTATTCCCGTCTGTAGGACACACATTTATAGTATTGCTGGAATTTTCCTCAGAAAGAGTAAATGATAGATCAGTGCAGTTGTGATGGAGAAGGTACAGAGAAGGGCAACCAAAATGATAAAGGGAATGGAACAGCTTCCCCATGCAGAAAGGCTGAAGAGATTAGGGCTGTTCAGCTTGGAGAAGAGACGGCTGAGGGGGGATATGATAGAGGTCTTTAAGATCATGAGAGGTCTTGAATGAGTAGATGTGACTCGGTTATTTTCACTTTTGAATAATAGAAGGACTAGGGGGCATTCCATGAAATTAGCAAGTAGCACATTTAAGACTAATCGGAGAAAATTCTTTTTCACTCAACGCACAATAAAGCTCTGGAATTTGTTGCCAGAGGATGTAGTTAGTGCAGTTAGTGTAGCTGGGTTCAAAAAAGGTTTGGATAAGTTCTTGGAGGAGAAGTCCATTAATGGCTATTAATCAATTTTACTTGATGCTATTAATTGTATCAGTAGCATGGGATCTTCTTAGTGTTTGGGTAATTGCCAGGTTCTTGTGGCCTGGTTTTGGCCTCTGTTGGGAACAGGATGCTGGGCTTGATGGATCCTTGGTCTGACCCAGCATGGCAATTTCTTATGTTCTTATGTTCTTATGTAGAATTATCTATATGACCTACAGTTAAGTTTCCTAACATTTGAAAAAAAAATTGAATAAAGTCAGCACTTCTAGCTAAAGATGGAGTCAGCCTCAAATTAGCTCTAAAATGAGTGGCCATCTGGGCAAGCGAAGAAATCAGATCTTTAAATCTATTTTAAGAAAGATTAGGGGTATGCATTCATTGAAATGAATGAGTTAAACAGGATGAATGATACCATTCTTATTGCATTCATGGTCCTCTGAAATGAATGTATAGCATATTATAAACATTTTAGTTTCCATTTGTTTTTGTTTCTCTTATAGTCTATGGGCCAATCAGAACTGCAGCTACAGCTTGCTTTGTTTGTACTCAAGGTAAATTAGCAACCAACCAGTGATGTCACAGTGATCTCAAGGTAACCAGAGCAAGGTGGAAAGGAACAGGGAAGAAGCCAGAAAGCAGAACCAATGAAGGTCAAGCATTCTTTAAATCCTCCTGTCCTTGCTGGCACCTACATATATTGATGCTAACTTCTTTTTAATTTTTACAAGGCATTGAAAGCTTAAGAGCTTGCATATGCTGGATATCAAAGAGAAATGTTACATTTTGCAAAGCTCTGACTGAGCCAAAGAAGCACTTTCCAAAAATAACTTTTCACAACAAGGATAGGGAGAAGAATTTGGGCAAAGGGCATTGTTCTTCACTGCAGCCCTCACTTTAAGGTGAATTTTCAAAGATGTGCACATAAAAAATAGCACATGCATTGTAAAATAGCATATATGCGAGAATATTCTATTTTAAATTGCGAATTCTATTTTAAAAATTGCAACCTGCGTACATAAATCAGAGTCCAAAAGTAAATTTGCGCATGTAAAAAAAGAGATGGGGCAAAGGCATTCTAGGGAGGGGCTAACAATTATGTGAGTAAGGGGGTCATTTATCAAATGCGATAAGGCGTTTTTGCATACGATAGCACCATATCATATGGTGCGATGCAAATTCAGAAAATAGGAGGAGTTAGCCTGTCTGTGAAGAGCTATTAACAATACCTCTTTGAATTGTGTTAGGCTGTGTGACATAAGGTTTCATTGCCCTTTGGAGTGAGGAAACTCACTCCAAAGGTCATCAAATCTTCACAGGAGACCACTGTTCTGTTCGTAGGTGTCACGTAGAATGTCAGTGGCCCCTAACCCCCTACACACTTACCTAAACCCCACCTCGAGTTACTAGGTGGGCCTACCATAGGGATACAAATACCTACCTATGGGAATGACATTATGGCCAGGTGCTCTCTCTCTCTCTCTCTCTCTCTCTCTCTCTCTCTCTCTCTCCTCTCCTCTCCTCTCAAAAATGGTCCACCCAGTGGACATATGCAGGAAATACAACAGGTCTGACACCTATCACAAATTCTGATAATGTTATCACAATGTGCACTAACTTAGCTCTTCACATAGGGGTAGATTTTTTTAAAAAGCATGTTCGTGTACTTTTGTTCGCGCACCAGGCGCAAACAAAAGTACGCTGGATTTTATAAGATACGCGCGTAGCCGCACGTATCTTCTAAAATCCTGGATCGGCGCGCGCAAGGCTGCCGATTTTGGCAGCCGGCGCGCGCCGAGCCGCACAGCCTGTCTCCGTTCCCTCTGAGGCCGCTCCGAAATCGGAGCGGCCTCGGAGGGAACTTTTTTTCGCCCTCCCCTCACCTTCCCCTCCCTTCCCCTCCCTAACCCACCCCCCCGGCCCTATCTAAACCCCCCCCCTACCCTTTATCCACGGATTACGCCAGCGGGCTGCTGGCGCGCCGAGACCCGACCCGGGGGCAGTTCCGGAGGGTGCGGGCCACGCACCCGGAACGCCCGAGCCGAAACCACGCCCCGGGCCCGCCCCTGAAATGCCACGTCCCGCCCCCGAAATGCCGCGTCCCGCCCCCCAAAACGCCACGTCGTTCGGCCCCGCCTCCCGACACGCCCCCGACACGCCCCCTTCAGAAAACCCCGGGACCTACGTGCGTCCCGGGGCTCTGCGCGTGCCGGTGGCCTATGCAAAATAGGCGTGCTGGCGCGCAAGGCCCTGCTCGCATAAATCCGGGCGGATTTACGCGAGCAGGGGCTTTTAAAAATCCGCCCGATAGGTAATTAGCACAGATTGCAATAAACTGAATTTTTGCATAAACCACGCCCCTTTTGCAATCGCATGCGGTACTTACCCGCATTTTGATAAATCCAGGCCTAAGTTCCTATTTTACAACCTGACAAAGTGACAAGTGTAAGGCTTTTACTTAGGAATATTTACATCTGATCATTATCTGGTGTAAATGGTTGCAAACTTCTTACAAGTAAAAAGATAATTGGGTGGGGGATCTGAGTGAAATGGGGGACTTTAAGTCTGGGTGAACTGGAAGATTAATTGGTAAAATTGGTTATTTCATTGCCTCTTGCATATTAGAAAATCCCCCGACTTATGCATGTGAAAGCCGACTTACGGGTGTAAAGGCATTAAATAATGCCAGTAAAATCTACTTACCCTTTAAAACTGGAAGAACAAAAATGTGGTTACATCATTTGTGCACACTTATCTGGCTAAATTCCAACATCTGCTAAGTAGTTCCTTTACCACTACTTAGACTGACAAATTTGGTCTTATCCGGATGAGTAGCATTTTTTTTTAACTTATCCACTACCCAACGTACACGGATAAGTCTAAAACGTTCTACTTAGATGGACAAGTAGCTCTTTTCAGACTTATCTGAATAAGTGCTGCTACTTTTCCGGATAAGTCCGAACTTGCACGGCTCAAGATTTTTACATTTGCAACCATTTATGCCAGCATATGTCCTCATATTATCTAACATGGGCATATCGTATCCATGCAGTTTATAAAATACAGTGGTAACTTTGCGTGAACCCTTATACACCTGTAAACGGGCACGCTTGAGCAACTTTGAAAGTTATCCTCTCTATGAAAGTCAGGGGCATTGCAATTCTGCCTGTTCACCGAGGGCCGGATTTTCAAAATGTTACGCGCGTAAAACCGGAGGATTTAAGCGCGCCGGGCCTATTTAAAAAAGGCCCGGTGACATGCATAAAGCCCCCGGTATGCGTCTAAGTCCCGGGGATTTCAAAAAGGGGCAGGGAGGGGGCGGGGTGGGGTCAGAGGTTCCTGGCACAGCGGCCGTTTGCCCCGGTGCACGCAACTTGCGCCTGCCAACAGGGTAGGACAATTTTTTGGGGGGGATTTAGCTTAGGTCTGGGGTTGGAGGAGTTAGGGGAAGGGAAAGGAAGGTGGAGTGGAGGGGTAGGGAATGGAGTAAGGCAGCGTTGCTCAGCACGGGCTCGGTGCGCGCAAGGTGCACAATTGTGCGACCCCTTGTGAGCGCCGACCCCCGGTTTTATAACATGTGCACGCCTGCCACGTGCGTGTTATAAAATCACAAGTCCATGTGTGCGTGCAGGGTAGCGTGCGCAGGTCTTAAAATCTACCCCGGAGGTAGGGTAGTAGAGAGAGAAGCAGTGACTTGTTTTTGTCTGCCATCCTCACTATTACAGTGGTACTGAGGAACACACTACAGTGCATTAATAAATTATATTGTGACATAAAAAACTCATTTTTCTTCCTGCCTCAGCCCTCATTCTTTATCTCGGGGCATTGATGCCACTCTTTTTGTTTTATTGATCTGTACTTATCTTTTATAATTTTAAATGCCAGTTTTGCTGCTGCTCCAAGCCTCCTAAGTTTTTTTTCCAAATTCCTTTATTGTACTTGCTAATTATTGGTCTTGCCATGACAGTTTATTGCTTTGTAAACGTGTTGCTCCACTCATGGACCTGTGGGCTGTCCATGCCGATCTCAATGTTGCAGTTCCCCTTTGTTTGGTGCTTTGGACCTTTTATGTCATTCTTCTTCCTTTCAAAGTCCTTACTAAATATTAGGGATGTGAAACGGGGGCCCGATCATTCCCGCTTTCGGGTTCGTCTGGCTGTGGGAAAATCTCATTTTCCCGTGGATCACCGTTTTTTGTTTTTTTTTGTGAAAAATCGGTTTTCAGGTTAGTGCACGCTAATTCATGTTAGTGCACAAAAATTAGCAAAAAGTAACAAAAAATAACAAAAATAAACGGTTTTTTTGTTAGTGCGCGCTAACTCATGTTAGCGGGCACTAACAAAAATTAGCAAAAAGTAACAAAAAATAACAAAAATAAACAGTTTTTTGTTAGTGCCCGCTAACTCCCGTTATCGTAGACTAAGCCGAAAACTTATTTTTACGAAAATTCGGGGAGAAAAGTGATTGTTTCTTTTTTTTACCCGATATATAACGAATTTAGAAATATCGTATGATATTTCAATTCGTTATAAAAATGATTCACATCCGTACTAAATATCTTGGGGCATTGATACCTCTCTTCTTGCTGCATTGCTCTCTATACTTACTGTTTGTTCCTTTAAATTCCATTATTGCTGCTGTTGCTGCTGCTCTAAGAGTTTCTTGGTAGTTTTGGGTGGTCCTGGTTCTAAGCTGGCTATCTTCAGATTCTGTTCAAATTCCTTTATGGTATTTTCTGACTCTTGGTCTCGCCATAGTAATTCAATGCTATGCCCACTGTTACAGTTTTGGCTGCAGTGCAACCGCCTCACCACCAGGGGTCCCTCTAGTGCTGGCTTTCCGGACAGGCCCAGTCCATCTTATCTGTCCACTCTGTGCTCTGGGTGTGTCCTTATAACCCTGCCTGACAGTTGCCTCGGTGCTTTGGCATCGAGCTCACTTGGGCTCCCTGCTCTAGCCTTGCGCGGCCTTCGGGCCTTCTTCCTCGTTGTTCTCACCTGGCCTACGGGCCTTCTGACCTGCTTGCTCTGCTTACGGTGTGTGGCCTACGGGCCTTCTGTGTGTGTGTGGCCTACGGGCCTTCTGACCTGCCCTGCTCTGCTTATGGTGTGTGGCCTACGGGCCTTCTGTCTGTGTGTGTGGAGCCTACGGGCCTTCTGACCTGCCTTGCCCCGCTTATGGTGTGTGGCCTACGGGCCTTCTGTGTGTGTGTGGCCTACGGGCCTTCTGACCTGCCCTGCTCTGCTTATGGTGTGTGGCCTACGGGCCTTCTGTCTGTGTGTGTGGAGCCTATGGGCCTTCTGACCTGCCTTGCCCCGCTTATGGTGTGTGGCCTACGGGCCTTCTGTGTGTGTGTGGCCTACGGGCCTTCTGACCTGCCTTGCCCTGCTTACTGTGCCCTGACCCAGCCTGAACTTAGACTCTGCTCATTGCCGCCTGCCCTGACCCAGCCTGAACTTAGACTCTTGCTCATTGCCGCCTGCCCTGACCCAGCCTGAACTTAGACTCTGCTCATTGCCGCCTGCCCTGACCCAGCCTGAACTTAGACTCTGCTCCTTGCCGCCTGCTCTGACCCAGCCTGAACTAGACACTGCTTATTGCTGTCGCCTTGACCCAGCCTGGAACCAGACACTGTTTCTAGCTTCCTGTCTCTCTCCACCTGGAGCCACCCTGCTGGGTGGTGTTCACGCCTCCTGACCGGAGCCCAAGCGTAACAGTATGCCGAAGCCATCAAATTTTCCAGGGGAAGAGATGGTCTGTGTCCTGCCGGTGAGTCAACTTTTTCACTAATTCAAGATGCCTCCTTCTTTAAAGTTTTATACCTGCAATTCCTGTCAGACTTTGAATTATCCAAGCTATCAGAACTGTCTAGCCTGTGAACTTGTTGGTCAGGAACACTGGTCATGCAATAACTGCAACAAGAAAAATGTCTCTGTCTATCAGGAATGTTTGAACTGTCTGGCTCCTAAACCAGGGTGGTGGAAATGCTCCTGTCTTCCGTGTTTGTTACCACCAGGCAAACCCTGCCCCCGGTGTTCTGCTCTAGGACCAGCTGTGCCATTAAAAAAAGCTATCAGCTCTCCTAACCAGTATTCTGTTTCTGGCTCAACTAAAACAGACATTTTTGCTGGCAGTTTGTGGATAGAAAAACCCAGGACTTACCTGGCCAAGAAGGCTTCTGTGAGACCAGTGCTAGAGCCTCAGGAACAGGTTTCTCTCAAACGGAGAGAGTTGATTAACTCTAGCAGGGCTCTGCTGCCCACAGCTGCTGTTGAGACACTAACGAGCACATTCCCTAGACGTCCTAGAACTGCCTGTGCCTTCTCTAAACTGCTCCTCCAGAAACAAAATAGGAGCCTCAGAGTGTGGCTCGAGGTATCAAGCCCACAGCAGTGCTACTTGAGTCTTCTATGTGCACTGCTTCAAACCTTGCTGCTCTGCCATCTGAGCCTGTTTCATCACCCCAGGGGGGGGGCAAGCCTGCTGCATCACCCCAGGAGGGGGCCAAGCCTGCTACATCGCCCCAGGAGGGGGCCAAGCCTGCTGCATCGCCCCAAGAGGGGGCCAAGCCTGCTGCATCACCCCAGGAGGGGGCCAAGCCTGCTGCATCGCCCCAAGAGGGGGGCCAAGCCTGCTGCATCGCCCCAGGAGGGGGCCAAGCCTGCTACATCGCCCCAGGGAGGGGGCCAAGCCTGCTACATCGCCCCAGGAGGGGGCCAAGCCTGCTGCATCGCCCCAAGAGGGGGCCAAGCCTGCTGCATCGCCCCAAGAGGGGGCCAAGCCTGCTGCATCGCCCCAGGAGGGGGCCAAGCCTGCTGCATCGCCCCAGGAGGGGGCCAAGCCTGCTGCATCGCCCCAAGAGGGGGCCAAGCCTGCTGCATCGCCCCAAGAGGGGGCCAAGCCTGCTGCATCGCCCCAGGAGGGGCCAAGCCTGCTGCATCGCCCCAGGAGGGGGCCAAGCCTGCTGCATCGCCCCAGGAGGGGGCCAAGCCTGCTGCATCGCCCCAGGAGGGGGCCAAGCCTGCTGCATCGCCCCAGGAGGGGGCCAAGCCTGCTGCATCGCCCCTAGAGGGGGCCAAGCCTGCTGCATCGCCCCGAGAGGGGTCCGATCCTGCTACAATGCCTGGAGAGGTGTTTCAGCCTGCTGTTTCATCCCGAGAGGGGCCCGAACCTGCTGCACTACCCCGAGAAGAGCCTGCTAAACCGGTCCTGCTGCCACCCCCAGAGGGGCTCAAACCGGTACCACTAACAGACTTTCTAACTCAGCCATCTGAGCCTGTTGAATGGCTCCAGCTGTTGTTGCCCTCGGAGGGGCCAGATCTCATCTTTGAGTACCCCCTGCTTAAGATGGGACCCAGGAGGAGGGGGAGGCCTTGAGGAGGGGGTACTGTTACAGTTTTGGCTGCAGTGCAACCGCCTCACCACCAGGGGTCCCTCTAGTGCTGGCTTTCCGGACAGGCCCAGCTCCATCTTATCTGTCCACTCTGTGCTCTGGGTGTGTCCTTATAACCCTGCCTGACAGTTGCCTCGGTGCTTCGGCATCGAGCTCACCTGGGCTCCCTGCTCTAGCCTTGCGCGGCCTTCGGGCCTTTCCTTGCCTTGCGCGGCCTTCGGGCCTTCTTCCTCGTTGTTCTCACCTGGCCTACGGGCCTTCTGACCTGCTTGCTCTGCTTACGGTGTGTGGCCTACGGGCCTTCTGTGTGTGTGTGGCCTACGGGCCTTCTGACCTGCCCTGCTCTGCTTATGGTGTGTGGCCTACGGGCCTTCTGTCTGTGTGTGTGGAGCCTACGGGCCTTCTGACCTGCCTTGCCCCGCTTATGGTGTGTGGCCTACGGGCCTTCTGTGTGTGTGTGGCCTACGGGCCTTCTGACCTGCCCTGCTCTGCTTATGGTGTGTGGCCTACGGGCCTTCTGTCTGTGTGTGTGTGGAGCCTACGGGCCTTCTGACCTGCCTTGCCCCGCTTATGGTGTGTGGCCTGCGGGCCTTCTGTGTGTGTGTGGCCTACGGGCCTTCTGACCTGCCTTGCCCTGCTTACTGTGCCCTGACCCAGCCTGAACTTAGACTCTGCTCATTGCCGCCTGCCCTGACCCAGCCTGAACTTAGACTCTGCTCATTGCCGCCTGCCCTGACCCAGCCTGAACTTAGACTCTGCTCATTGCCGCCTGCCCTGACCCAGCCTGAACTTAGACTCTGCTCATTGCCGCCTGCCCTGACCCAGCCTGAACTTAGACTCTGCTCATTGCCGCCTGCCCTGACCCAGCCTGAACTTAGACTCTGCTCCTTGCCGCCTGCTCTGACCCAGCCTGAACTAGACACTGCTTATTGCTGCCTGCCTTGACCCAGCCTGGAACCAGACACTGTTTCTAGCTTCCTGTCTCTCTCCACCTGGAGCCACCCTGCTGGGTGGTGTTCACGCCTCCTGACCGGAGCCCAAGCGTAACACCCACTTGCTGCATCACTCATGGATACTTGAGCTCTTCGTACTTCTCTTGGACCCTTGGTACCAATTTACCTCTCTTTTGGAGCCTTAGGCTTTTGATACAATTCTTCTTCCACTCTCAGACTGTTCATGCCATTCTTCTTGCTGCATTGCTCTGCACCTACCATTTACAATTTTAATTGCCAATGTAACTACTGTTATCGGTAGCTTTGGGTGGTTCTGCCTCTGCTCCAGCTGTTTTTGAAGTTCTTTCCAAATTCCCTTATGGTGTTTGTTGACAATTAGTCTTGCTGAGACAATGATGGTTTACACAGACCTTATAAATTTACCTTACAGTTTTGTGCCCTCTTGGTCTATGTCTTCAGACTCCCTTTGCTTATGCTCCTTATTGACTTTTGGTTTCATCCAGCATTTAGCTTTTAATTGATTATACCTCAACAAAGAGGAAGACCAACCTCAATTCTGAACTTCATCAGGCCTCCTTCAGGGATTTCCTCTGGCCTCTCCCTTCACAGAGATAGTATGTTTCCCATCTTTCACCTTCTAGATGGTTCAATTAGTCTTTTCTTTTATCTTATATAGAAGCAAGTATGAAGTCCAGTTTGCACATCGTTACCACTATAGGCCTCCTCCAGAGATTTCCTCTGGCTTCTTTCTGAGCAGGTTTTTGTATCAATTTTGTTGGTGCCCTTTGCTTCCCATTAGATGGTAACTTTTCAACTGGTGCACATGCACACATTTGTACCGCACACTAGGGATGTGCAGCCAGAAAGCATTCGTTGGATTCGGGATACGTATTCGTCGAGGCCCAGATACGTTGCATTCAGTCAAGGGGGGAAAGCCCGATCCGTTAATACGCTGAATTTAGCATTCGTTCCCTTTAAATTGAATTAACTACAGCCCCCCCACCCTCCTGACCCCCCCAAAACTTGCCTAAAGTCCCTGGTGGTCCAGCGGGGGTCCTGGATCATCTCCTGCACTCGCGCCTTCGGCTGCCGGTATTCAAAATGGCGCCGATAGCCTTTGACCTTACTATCAGATCGATACTCTAAGGCCGCGGTAGAAACAGTGCGGGAGTGCTGGGCGCACCCTCGTTCCCCGCACGCAGAGTTCTCTTCACCTACCGCTCGATACTCTCTTCAAATTGCATGCAAATGCAAGCCGCGTCTGCGAAGTGTTAGGTAAGCGTTAGGCCCGCGCAACCCATTTTACTGTATAGGCGCTAATACAGCGCCTATACAGTATCCTGGGTGTGCTGGTACCTGTCATTTCAAATGACATTTGAAATGACAGGTACACGACGCTTGACGTCACGGCATGTGACTGCCTTGAGCGCCGAAATTGCACGGGCGTAAACAGGCGTGCATTCATTCACTGCCGGCGGGGGCTGCCGGAGGCCGCTTTCGCCGCCGGCTCCCTCCACCTGGATGAATGCACGCCCACCTGCCCGCTCCGGCCGCGACCTGGATCGAACATGCGCCCACCTGCCCGCCGGCTCCCACCTCCGCCTGGATCGAACGCGCGCCCACCCGCCGGCCGGCTCCCACCACCGCCGCCGCCTGGATGAACGGGCGCCCACCCGCCCGCCGGCTCCCGCCGCCGCCGCCGCCTCGATCAAACGCGTGCCCACCCGCCCGCTGGCTCCCACCGCCGCCTCGATCCAACACGCGCCCACCCGCCCGCCGGCTCCCACCGCCGCCGCCGCCCGGATGAACGGGCGCCCACCCGCCCGCCAGCTCCCGCCGCCGCCTCGATGACCGCATGCCTGGGGGATTCGGAAAGTGACAGGAAAGTGACAGGTATTTATACATATATATAAACAACTTACGCTGCAATGTTAATTCAATGTGTGATAGCATGATGCATTTAAGTTACTGTGAAGATTTTTTTTTTAAATCTGATATTTTTCTTACTGTAATTCATCCATTTAGAGGTCGTCCATGGTTTTTTACACTTTACTCCCTTTGGTTTTACCCCCATTTTTTACACTTTATTCCCGTTTTAATTTTCGAACACCACACTAACACCAAGTAGAGGGTAGGCGGTAAACTAACAGGTTAAGGACGCGGCAAAAGGAGATAATCTGAGCGCACGTCACAGTATCGGAGGGGAATAGCTAATTCCTTCATTATACAGCTAATTCCTTCATTTACATATCATATACATGCTGGGTGCGGAAAGGGTTATGCGTCTGTTTTAAGAAGCGCTAAGGACGCGTGAAACTGGAGACTATATCGCTGGATCGTCTTACGCGTCCGAATTGTGCGCTCACAGCAGGTTACAGACGGGAAATCTTCAACCGCATGTTACAGTATCGATCTGTATGTCACAGGGGCTACCAGTGCCATTGGTCGGCCCCTGTCACATGGTAGGAGCAATGGACGGCCGGCGCCATCTTGTGCTCCTATCATGGGAATGGCATCGGTGTGCGCCCCTTTTAAAATCCGCCGATTTACGCAGTAGAAGCGTGATATGCTTGCACATGCACACACCCACTTAAACTTTTGCACGCATTTGCTTGCGGCTGGGCTATTTTATAAAATGTGTGCATATGCACATATATGTTATAAAATGGCCACGAACCTGGGCCCGGGCTGATGTGTGCAATAGGGATGTGCATTCGTTGTGAACAAATGCGCAATCCGCAACGTATAGGTCCCTATTCGTTGCATTTGTGGGTTCGCGAAACGTATGGCGAACCCCCACGAATGCAATGAATCCTGAACGAATAAACCCCTCACCCTCCTGACACCCCCAAGACTTGCCTAACATCCCTGGTGGTCCAGCAGGGGTCCTGGATCGATCTCCTGCACTCGTGCCGTCAGCTGCTGGTATTCAAAATGGCGCCGATAGCCTTTGACCTTACTATGTCACAGGGGCTACCGGTGCCATTGGTCGTCCCCTGTCACACGGTAGGAGCAATGGACAGCTGGCACCAACTTGTGCTCCTACCATGAGAACTCTGCAGATCTGCCTAATTTTCTTACATTTTATATTATACGGCATCCATAGCAGAAGTAAAGTTGTGCGTCAAGGGGCCTCACTATTTGCCCCTTTATGGTGCCTTGTATTGCTTGTGCCACTCTGATACTATCTTGGTGCCTTGGAGTGCTCTTCCACCTTCTGATTTCTAACCACAAATTTGTTTAGAAACCCATAATTTTGGAGCCCAAAAAATAGGTTGCATTGACTTTAATGGAAAACAAATGAACAGATAGGAAAAAGTTTTAGTTTATTTGTTCTATCTGAAATGAACCTAAACTAATTTTGGTGACCTAGGAAATGAATAAATGAACTGAAATGTATTTTGTGCCTCTGCACATCCTTAGCAGAGGAGTTCTCTATACCATGGCACTACTCCACCAATATTGCAAAATATATTTTTTGCTTGAATAAAATAAATTTCAGTAATATATATCTAGATGCCACATGCATCAATTTATGTTCCTAAAGAAAATAATCATGGTGGGTTCTGCTTATCTCCTGTTTTTGAAACTCTGGAGGTGAATTTCAGGTTTTGCCAAATACTTTATCATAAAAATGAGATATTCAAGAGACATTCACATATTTACAGTCATCAAAAAGACATATATTCACCTTTTATTTGTCTCAGTGGACATTGGGATACAAATATATTTACACCTGTATCAGGCTGAAATATTTCTGACAGGTTTATGGCCCAACTGCATAGCTTTCAGTTATACTCAGAGGAAGCAATTTTGACAAATCTAAATCTCTACTTCAAATAAATTATAGCATCAATCCATAATATCTATATTGGTTTTATGCATACTAAGCAAAAGTCTCTTGATATTATTTATACTGTACCTGGAATGTTACTAAGGTTGTGTATTCAACAGTAATGTTCTTAGGCTCCTTTCTAATAACTTCCTGCTAGTATCACATTCCCAACTTTCTTCCTTCATGTCTCAGAACACAGAAGTAAGGGGGCTGCACAAATCATGCTCATAGATATGTAAACAAAAATGTAAATCAAAATTTCATATACAAAGTTCATATTTAAAATCTGCTCACACAATCAAGCCTATGCATTAAAAAGCAAATTTTAAAACACTTAATCGCACAAATCAAGGCACATATTAGAGATGTGAATCATGTGCCAGATCATCTTAACGATCAGATTCGGCTGGGGGAGGGGGGAATCTGATCGTTAAGATATGTGACTTGGAATCGTTTCCGATTCCAATTCACATCGCTAGGGAGGCCCGCACCGCTAAAAAAAACAAAACCACCCGACCCTTTAAATCGACCCCCCCCCCCCTCCTGACCCCCCCAAAACCTTTTATGATTACCTGGTGGTCCAGGGGGGCCTCGGGGAGAGATCCAGGGGGGGCCTCGGGGAGAGGAGAGATCCACATCGCTAGAGAGGCCCGACCCTTTAAATCGACCCCCCACCCTCCCGACCCTCCCAATCCAATTCACATCGCTAGGGAGGCCTGCGCCGCTAAAAAAAACAAAACACACACCCGACCCTTTAAATCGACCCCCCCCTCCCGACCCCCCCCAAAACCTTTTAAGATTACCTGGTGGTCCAGGGGGGCCTCGGAGAGAGATCTAGGGGGGGCCTCGGGGAGAGGAGAGATCCAGGGGGGCCTCGGGGAGAGATTTCGCGGCATCAGCTGTTCTAAAAAAAAAAAAAAAAATGGTAAGGGCAAAGGGGCGGATTGTTTCGCCCCTTTGCCCTTACCATGCGCATTTGGCTGCATATACCCATGCATATTTGCTATTGCTCTTTTACGTGAAATAGTGCAAATGTTCATTTTGAATAGTGTTGTTTCCCTTTGCTGGACTGGTCTCTCCAGGTGATTGGACATAGAAGCAGGTCAGGTGATGAGAGAAAGTGCAACAGGGACAGACTGGGACCTAATGGGTGAAACTGGGAAAGCCTAGCTCATACTGAGGAATCACAGGGGCATACCACAAGGATTGAAGTGAGGGAATCTGAGATAAAGAGGGTCATTCTTGTTGGGATATACAGCTGTATACTGTTTGATAGAGGAATAGATGGGGTGGACACAGGAACAGAAAGGTCTATAAAGGGGAGTAGGAGAGTGTGTTGTAGCAACATATTGGGGCAATTAGCCATTCATGGAGAGACACTTTTCAATATAATTATAATAGCCGCATGGGTATTCAGGTCAATATGGTTGAGGAGGGAAAGAGAGCAGAGGAGAAGGATGAGGAAGAGATAACCCTTACAGAGAGTTTACAGGAATAGGACACAGATCTGTCTGAGAAGCAAGTTATATGCAGGTTCAGGTTCAACAAGGAAACCATACTGTACCTATGCCAGCAGTTAGAGCAGGACCTGCAACCTACCACCCAAACATGCCATATCTTGTCAGCACATGACAAGATCACTACAGCCCTGGTCTTTTTTAGCTACTGGCACCTTCCAGACACTTCTTTGGGGTCATGGCGGAAATCAGCCAATTTGCCACTTCTATGTATATAGATCAGGTTCTGGCTGCCTTCCTGAAGAAGCACTACATATCCTTCCCTTACAGAAGACAGAAACATCGAATAATGACTGATTTCTATCAATTTGCATACTTCTCCTCTGTCTTGAAGGCTATTGATTGCATTCACATCTCCGTAAGAGCACTAGGGGAAGATGAAGCCACCTACTACAACCTCAAGGGCTTCCACTTCCTCGATATACAGATGATCTGTGACACCAAGGACAAACATCCTGGATGTCATGTCCAGGTTTCCAGGATTCACTCATGATGCCTTCATTCTCTTGCAATCAAGAATTCATGACCACTTCAATGAAGGACACATCACTAGGGCTGACTTCTAGGAAGTAGGAAGCCACTTATCACTTCTACCACACACCAAATAACCTCTTTTGATTGTCTCCCTCAAATTTAGGTTGCCCAATAGCATTGGCCTTGGAGGACTTCTCGGATCCTGCCCTATGAACTATTCAACTCCCAGGCTCAAAGGTATATCTGTTTAACCCAGCTTTCTGTGCCTTCTTCCCTACAGGTGACAGAGGCTAACAACTCATAACTTGACTCATGATCCCAACAGTTATCCCACAGACTGAGAGAGGCTCACTACAACATTGCACAGCAGGGCTGTCAGGGAGAGAACCTTTGGTCTACTTAAAACACATTTCTGCTGTCTGGACAGATCGGGGGATGCGTTCCCTACCACACACCTAAAGTCTCTGAGATCTTTCTAGCCTGCTGTATGTTACATAACCTGACTAAAATCTGGCCAAATGCTTGCCTCCTCCAGAGGGACTGGAAGAGGATCAGGATAAAGAGGAGAAGAAGGAAATAGAGCTGACTCCGGCACAATTTCATGAGACTGCATTGCATGAGTCAAAAACAGGCTATACAGGAAAGGAGCACTTGGACACAAAGAAAATTTAGAAGGTGAATGTGTATTTACAAGTTGTGCACAATGTGAAGAATAATAAAATATTATGGTTTCCATAGCCGGCATCTTTTTGGGTTGGGGAAGCTCACATGCCTTAGGCAGCCTTAACTTGGAGCTCCTCCATAGTGGAGTCCTGGCACTCCTCACACTGCCCTCTGAGGGCCCAGGACCTGGAGGCAATAGCACAGCATGGCTGCAGGAAGATAGTTCAAGGGGTGATGCTGTGGGCAGGGTGGGCTGTGGTGGGCATTGTGGTGGCATGATGGGTGGTGGTGGGGCAACATGTGCAAATGGCAGAGATGTAGGGGGACCCTCAGACTGATGAGGTGGCATCCAGATCCATGGTGCTACATTCAGGGCCTCTTGAAATGGAGTTGAATTGCTGGTGGCTGCAGCTGGCAGGGGACCATCCTTTGCACCATCTCCCTCCACATTGCAATTTGGGCATTAATGGATTGGCAAAGGGACTGTGGCTCATTCTGCACTCCCTCCATCTCCTCCCTCATTGACTCCTAGAGGCCCTTCACTTACTCCCTCACCACATTCTAGATGCCAGGTATCTCTATCAATGCTGTTCTGCTGCTATTCTGGTGGACCTGCTATTCTGGTGGACCAAAAGCCTCTCAGCTCAACCAGCCACTATCTTCAGGAGGGACTTGCTCCTGCTCTGATGAGTTGTTTTCCTACTGTCATCCTCAAGCTGCCCAGGAGGTGATGTCATAACAAGACAATGAGCCAATGGGTCCTCCTCCTGCTGCTGCTCCTGCTGCTTCTCCTCCTCTTCCTCCATTTTAGGGTGGTTGCTGCTCCTCTGCTGGTCTTTCTCCTTTCATGGGCCACTTGATGTAGGACCAGCACTGTGTTCAACAGCCTCCCCTACAACAACAAAAAATAGGCAAATGGATAATGCTGGCATGACATTTGTGTTTGTCTTAGTTCATATTCCTTTCTTGCAAACACTGCAACGCCATTATTCTTAAGAGCATACCTCCTGACACACCACAAATAGTATTGAAAGCATTCCCATGCTAGTGAAATAGTCCCTTGAGCACTAGGATGCCAAGATGCAGAGAGGATGTACTAAAAGCTGTAGCATATTAGAAGGATTGTTTTCTAACTCTACAGGTAGATCAGAGCCAGGCCTGGGATGTAGCCATAGCTGTCCCAAAGACCTGTCCTGTGTGGTGGGTCAGAAGGTGGCAGGAAAGTGGATTCTAGTCAGTACCTACTGTGTGCTTAAAGATAGGGAGACATGTAACCAGAAAGTTACATCTATAGCATAGGTATGCAGATTGTTTATTCAGACAGTTTTATTAAGAAGCATGAAATGGCTCTTCCAGTAATGGCAGAGGTCTGAACAGATGTGTAGCATAGAACTCCGGGGTCCCCTCTTGTAATATTCGAATGCATGGCCTGAGAGTGGGGAGACCACCGTGATTTCTTCTTGGCAGGCATTCAGATGCTGATGGACTCTTAACAATTGAAAACAAACAGTAGTGAGTGTGAAATCAGCGAGAACAACTCATGAGAAAGGGCATATGAATGAGTCTAAAATGGCATCAGAATCACCATAGCCGGTGGCCAAAAAAAGGTGTTAGCAGTAGTGGCGGATAAGATGATGCTTAATATCCAAAAACATTTCCGCAGCAATGGAGGATCGCTTGTCTAAATTGCAGTCCATCATTGACGAGATTAAAGAAGGTCTAGATTCGCATGGACGAAAGCTGCTGGAAGTGGAAAATCGGGTCTTGGCTAGAGAAGATCACACGGCACAGGTAGACTTGCAAATTGTAGTGCTCAAGAAAGAAACTGCAGCATTACTGGACAAAGTGGACGTCCAAGAGAACTGGATCTGCCGCAATAATATCAGAATGCTCGGGGTTCCAGAAATGGCGAAAGAGAGGGACTTTCCAGCTCTGGTTGAAAAATGGTTGCCAAAGGTGCTGGGCCTCAGTGATATGGTGAGTGTCTGCATATATATGAACGAGCCCATAGAGTCGGCTCCATAAGGGATAATAGCAACAGACCGAGAACCAATCATGGCCCGCATGCTAAACTGGGCGGATAAAGCCAAAAATAAGGAGTACGTTTTAGGCAAAAGGTTCTATTGAATATGAAGGCTCCAGAATTTTATTATTCAATGACTATTCTTCTAAAGTTGCAGCCCAACGCAAGGAGCTTTTGCTGATATGCACAGAACTGCAGAAACATGGAATATGCTTTTCGGTGCATTTCCCAGCTAAACTGCAAATACAATATGATGGCAAAATACTTTTTTTGAGTAGAAAAGAGCAGATGCAACAGTTTATTCAAGGCTCCCAAACTAATAGGACTATGGATGCTGCAGTTGAATGGAGAAAGCCTATATAAAGAACTGAGACATAACCATAAGAAGTGGAGAAACATGCAGGTGAGTTTTTGTTTTCTATATGCAAAAAAAAAAAGAAAAATTGTTTGAAATTGGGTATTAATTCACCTACAATTTTCAGCGGGATTGCTGTAACACAAAACATTTGGGTATGACCGAGAGCATGGCAGATGTGCTGGCTTGAAATGGTTCACTTATAACTGCAGAAAACAATATGGAATGAGATCCAACAGAGCAGGAATGTGACCAAAACAAAATTAGATCGGTGTCAAGAAATACTTTAATTATAAACGATAAAAACCAATGTCCAACTCAGGTTGAGTTTCACCCACACAATGTGGACTGCTTCAGTGGCTATACAAACAAACAAATAATTAATTAATACATAGGCTCATAATTATATTCATTTGGAAGATTAAAAAATGCTTAGAAATTGCACACAAACATATAGGTCCACACAGTGAGAAGTAACATAAAAAACACACATATATAAAAACATATATAAAAAGTCCTTCATTCATTTAAAATATATACACACGTAAAAGTAATTAGGCTTAATGTTATGGTTTTATTTAAAATATAATAATAGTATTATGGAATCAGTGCTCACATAATGATTATGCACTTTCTATATAAAAATATTTTAAAATAAAAAATATTGCACTTTTACAAAATCATACAAATTAATAGACCTTTATAATACTTGGAATTATGCCGTGTGGTAGCAACACATTAATTGATATTGTTGTATTGTAAGCTCAGCTGCCTTAGGTATTTAGGGGCGGATTTTCAGCGCCCTGCTCGCCTAAATCCGCCCAAACCGGGCGGATTTAGGCGAGCAGGGCCCTGCGCGCCGGTAAGCCTATTTTACATAGGCCTACCGGCGCGCGCAGACCCCGGGACTCGCGTACGTCCCGGGGTTTTCGGAGGGGGGCGTGTCGGGGAGCGGGCCCGGTCGACGCGGCGTTTCGGGGGCGTGCCGGCCGCGTTTTGGGGGCGGGTACTGGGCGTGGCTATGGCCCGGGGGCGTGGCCGCGCCCTCCGTACCCGCCCCCAGGTCGCGGCCCGGCGCGCAGCAGGCCCGCTGGCGCGCGGGGATTTACGTCTCCCTCCGGGAGGCGTAAATCCCCCGACAACGGTAAGGGGGGGGGGGGTAGAGAGGGCCGGGTGGGTGGGTTAGGTAGGGGAAGGGAGGGTAAGGTGAGGGGAGGGCAAAGGAAAGTTCCCTCCGAGGCCGCTCCGATTTTGGAGCGGCCTTGGAGGGAACGGGGGGAGGCAGCGCGGCTCGGCGCGCGCAGGCTATACAAAATCGATAGCCTTGCACGCGCCGATCCAGGATTTTAGTGGATACGCGCGGCTCCGCGCGTATCTACTAAAATCCAGCGTACTTTTGCTTGAGTCTGATGCGCAAGCAAAAGTAGGCTGATCGCGCTTCTTTTAAAATCTACCCCTATATTTTTATTTTTATAGTTTTAATAGGCTGATGTCTATAGCTGCACTACTAGTTACTGTTGGAGAATTTTCTGTTTTAAACATTATTTGAATGATTCATCTTCTATTTCATGTTATTTTTCAAACATAGGGGGTCATTTATCAAATCGCGTTATGGCGAAAACGCCTTTAACGGCATGTGAAACGCCTTTAACGCATGCGATAGCACCATAAATGCATGAGGGATGCAAATCTGAAAAGAGGAGGAATGAGCTCACAGTTTTACAAAGCCCTATTGCACAGCTTTTAACGCTGATTTTAACTACACCTTTTTCATTAGCATTAGGCCGTGCGAAGGGGCTTTATTCCACATTGCAATGTTTTCGCCCATGCTGGTTTTAGTAGTTTTGATGTTCCCGGAGAGCCAGCCTAGCTGAGAGAGAGAGAGAGATATGATGTTACCCAGGTAGAGAGTCCATCAAGCTAGGTTGATGAGAACATTGCACAATCTTATTTTTGGGTGAGTTTCCTCACTCCGAAGGTCATCAAATCACAAGAGAGCACTGTTCTGTTCGTACGTCTCACTTTGAATGTCAGTGGCCCCTAACCCCTACACTAATACCTAAACCTCACCTCGAGTTACTAGGTGGGCCTCCCTTGGCTTTACACACAAAATTCCCACCCCACTATCCTCCCCTTTGCATCACACCAAATGTTATGGTGCTTTCACATGCATTAAATGTGTTTTTTACATTGTGAAAACGCCCATATAGCACTTTGATAAATGACCTTCATAGGTAATTCCTATTATGTATTACTTTTTATGTGTGTTTATGTTTTAAATGTATATGAAGGAGTTTTTATATGTATGTGATTTTATGTCATTTTTCACTGTGTGACCCTACAAGTTTGTGTGCAATTTCTAATTATTTTTTAATTTTTAATCTTCCAAATGAATATAATTATGAGCCTATGTATTAATATATTTATTCATTTGTTTGTATAGCCCTTGAAGCAGCCCAGGCGAAACTCGGCCTGAGTCGGGCATTGGTTTTTACCATTTATAATTACCGTAAAGCATTTCTTGACACCGATCTAATTTTGTTTTGGTCACATTCGTGCTTATAAATGCATCATGGAGGTACTAGGGCTAGACTGTAGAGTTGGAAGCTATCATATTGCAGTTTGAGCCATTGCCTTTAGTCATTTATGCTTTCTGATGGAAATGTTTAGACCCGGGAGAGATGCTGCAAAGAGACTCCAGGACTGCTAGAATGGACACTGAAGATCTTGCCTCAGTAGGTGGTGAACTGGAAATGCCAGAAGATAATTTAACCCTGTGCAGTAAAGAAGACTAGTGAGTCAATCTCTAAATGTGTGGAGTGTGCTATGGACATTGATCCCCAAAGATGGCAGTCGCAGCCTGGAAGATGAGAACGTTGTATTTCAAGGACCCAGGATTATGCTTTCAGATGGCCTGTGCCAGATGGTATTGTCTTATGGCAGGCAGGATTCTTGATCGATTAGATGATCTGTACAGACAAATCCATGCTTTTTTTTTTTTGTTTAGTTATTTAGTTTACTTTAATGATCCTGGACAAGATAATGTAAGATAAAGATGCACAGTTGCACAAACAAAGAGGTTGGGGTGGAAAATGGCTTGTGATGCGTTATTCCAGAAAGGTGAAGGGGGTGGGGGGTTCCCATGGGCCTTTCACCTGACTTCTGGCTGAAGAGGGCAATGCAAGGCATGGGAAGATTGAGGTTCCTTGGAGTTATGCAGGAGGGATAGTTTGTTTGTATGGGAATAGATGTGGGGAAGGGTTCAGGGGGAAGGAAGAAGTATACTGAGGGCTTTGAAGTTGGACTGGGAGCAATATGAACATGTAGGTTTAGGGGATTGTTGATACAAATCCGAGCAAGGAGCGCTTGAAGGCTCTTTAGAGAAGAGGTTGCCCTGCGCCTAGGCTGGGGGGCGCAGAGTTCCAAAAGGGGAGATTGGCCAGGCAATCCAAGTAGCGGATTGCAAGGAGAGCTACAATATACTTTAGGATACTGGGTGATTTAAAAATGGTATCATGGAATGTTGATGGCATTCATTCTCCAATAAAAAGGACAAACTTACTTACTATGTTAAAAAAAACCCAAAAGGTACATATTGTGAGTTTAAGGAGACGCATCTGTCCAATGAAGAGCATCATAAACTGAAAAGGATTGGGTGGGCAGTTGCAGCTATCCTATTCTCAGACAGAGGTGGGTGGTCACTCTCATACATAAAGACTGACCTTTTACCATCACTAAGGGCCTCATTTTCCAATATCGCATTGGTATCGCATGCGATACCAAAAAGGGGCGTACCCTATGCTAATAGGCTTGTGTATCGCAAATTGCGATAACAGCTATGCAACACGCTCTTAGCGCAAGCTGCGGCTATTAAACCCAATTGTTGTTACCCAGGTAGAGAGGCCATCAAGCTAGGTTGAGAGAACATTGCCCAAATCTCATCTTGGAGTGAGTTTCCTCACTCTGACAGGCCAGCAAATCTTCACAAGAGACCACTGTTCTGTTCGTACTTCTCATGTTGAATGTCAAAGCGGCCCCCCACCCCCTACACTCATACCTAATCCCCACCTCGAGTTACTAGGTGGGCCTCCCATAGGGATACAAATATCTGTATAGGGAGGAGGCATTATAGCAAGTCTCTCTCTCTCTCTCTCTCTCTCTCTCTCTCTCTCTCCTCTTCTCTCTCTCTCTCGCTCTCTCTCTCTCTCTCTCCCCCCCCCCCCCCCCCCCATACTGAAAACAGGCTGTCTGGAAACATCATGAACCACAATAAACCTCTAGTGCACAACACATAACACAATGAAAGAGGTTGTAGTATTGGCCACACTGCAGCTGTTTCGTGGCACACAATAAATCCTCCACTACTTACATTTGCTCCACCCCCCTGAATACAAAATTAAAAATTTGCATTCGCAAATCACGTTAACGGCTGTTAGCGTGATTTGTGGAATTATCTCCAGTGGTAACTCCTTGGAAAATGACTCCCTAAGAGGTGAAGGACAGTAGTTTATTTTTGGTTGATGAGCATATATGGTGGAATTATATAATTGGTAATCTGTATGAACCTCATTTATATATATACTACCAGATATTCCCCCCAATCATCCATTATCTTCCACCTTCTAGGCTTTCTGGAACATTTATTGGTGGTTAGGGGAGGAGATTTACATATATAGTTGCCAATAGCAATGAGGATAGCCAAACCAGCCAGAATGCCTACTTCACAAGAATCCCCTAGGGGATTTCATTTGCTACAGAGGGATTGTGGGGATTTGGACATTTGGAAATTATTATATCCTAGAAAGCATTACTTTATTTTATTTCCAATCCCCATCAGAGTTATTCTCGGATAGATTATTCTCCTTATCTCCAAGAGGTTATTTTCCTAGGGTCTTGAATGTGACCATTGGGATATCATTATTTGGACAATGCTTCTGTATTTTTTACTCTGAAGGTCCAGGATGAATGCAAGGATTTCTTTTCCTGGCGAATGAGTCCGCGTCTTTTCAAAGATTTGGCATTCTGTGATTTTTTGAGGAAAAGATTGAAGGACTATAAGGAGTTCAGTGAGGGCCCCTGAGAATCTCCCTGATGCTTTTTTGGGAAGCTGGGAAAACAGACATGAGAGGAGAGATAATGGTCTATGAAGCAGGGAAATTGAAGGCAGGATTCAGAGATCTTGCAGCCAACTAGACGTCTGCACTCTAAAAAAGTCCATATCTCTTCCTTGTCTGAGGAGGTTAAAAAAAGATATGGATGTCGACACTCGAGCCACTCTGAACCATTTGCTGCATGTAAAAGCATTAAGTTCAATTAACTATTACTGATTTCATTTTTTTACATTTGAGAAAAAGGTTTGGAAAGCATGTCTCATTTAGTTAGAGCTATCAGGCAGAAATGTCATTTTATTGGCTTATAAGAGATTAGAAGGGCTCCCTGTTGCCCTGACATGAATAAAATTTTGGAGCTATTTTGATCCTTTTATAAAGACCTGTATTCTGAGGGGGTAAATAGGACAGAGGACAAGAATGAGTCTTTTGAGAATATTTTCTCTCCCCACACTATCGGAACAACTGATAGATAAACTCAATCATCCTATCTCAGGCTAGGAAATCTTTAGGGTAATTGGGTGGCTAAAACTGATTAAAGCGACTGGGGGTGGTTGGTCTCGGGCCAGGAATTTTATAACATTTTGAAATTTTCCTTATTTATTTTTATTTATTTATTTAACAACATTTTTATACCGACATTCGTGGGTACATCATATCGGTTATACAAGGAACTGAGAGAAATACAGCGAACAAGGCAAAGGAGAGAAGGGGCAAAAACAATAGATATAGGTTAACATAATAAGAATATAAAAAGTAAAATGAAAAACAGTAAACAGATAACAGTAAACATAATGATAACATAATATGGGTTAGCTAGGGACAACAATAAGAGGAGAAAATAAATAAATAAGGAAATAATAAGATGGAAGGGGAAGGGGGAAAGGGAGCTGAAAGACTATGCTGGGAAAGCCTGCTTAAAGAGTCAGGTCTTTTAGCTTTTTTTCTAAATTGTACTGGCAGGGCTCAGAGTGGAGTTCTGAGGGGAGAGCATTCCAGCGGGAGGGGACCAGCCACAGAAAGGGGCTCGTTCCCTGGTGGAGGTGAGATGAGCATTCTTGAGGGAGGGGGTGTGTAGGGTTAGCTTTGAGGGAAGTTCTAGTGGAGCGGTTGTGGAGGGTGAAATGCAGGGGGTCATCAAGCCAGTTGGAGTTGTGGTGGTATAGTGCTTTATGGATAATGGTAATAGTTTTATACAGGATACGTGAGGGTACTGGGAAGCCAGTGAAGTTCTTTGAGGACGAGGTTATATGATCAGATTTACGGGTATTTGGTAAGGGTCTTGCAACTGCATTCTGCAATATTTGGAGAGGATTGATGGTAGCATATGGGAGACCTAGGAGAAGATGGCGCTTGTATAAACAGTGCGGAGATCATGTGTGTGGAGAAGGGGTTTAAGTTTCTTCATGACATGGAGCTTATAGAAGCCTTCTTTTAGGACTGTGCTGATGTGTTTTTTGAAGTTAAATTGTTGGTCAATTATGACACCAAGGTCACGTACAAATGGCTATGTAGTGGGCGAGTTGAAGGAGAGGTTACTAGAGGGGGCTAGCCTAGTGTTCTGAGGATTTGAGATTATGAGCAGCTCAGTTTTTGTAGTGTTGAGCGATAAATGGAGGTTCGTGAGGAGTGTGCTTATGGAGGGGAGGCATTTCTCCCAAAATTTTAAGGAATTGGTGATGGATTCTTGTATAGGTATAAGGACTTGGATGTCATCAGCATATAAAAAGAATTTGAGGTCTTATAGGTCAGGTCAGATAGGTGGTGGCAGAGGGGTAACAGGTATATATTAAAGAGGGTAGAGGAAAGGGAGGAACCTTGTGGAATGCCTTGGGTGAGGGGGATATGGGAGGATTCGGAGTTTCCTATTTTTACTGTGTATTGTCCATTGGTAAGGAAGGATTTGAACCAAAGGTAGGCTGCACCTGATATGCCTATGTCAGAGAGACGAGAAAGGAGGAGCTGTGGCTGATCGTATCAAACGCTGCTGAAATGTCAAGGAGGGCAAGGATATAACCTGACCTTGGTCAGTGCCTTTGAGGAGGGTGTTGAGAAGAGCGAGTAGTAAAATACTTATGAAAACCAGATTGGGACAGGGGTAGAATATTTTGGATGTCGAGGTAGTCCATGAGTTGGTGCATTAACCACCTTTTCCATGATTTTAGCTATGAAGGGCAGGTTGGAGATGGGGCGGTAGTTGGAGGGTCCTTAGGGTCAAGGGTGGGTTTTTTTGAGGATGGGTTTGACCACAGCATGTTTTAGCGTGTCCGGGACTTTGCCAAGAGAGTGAACAGTTGATTATGTTGGCTAAGGGTTTGGCAATGATGTGTGGAATGGATAACAGGGCTTTAGTAGGGATGGTATCCCGAGGGGTGGGTTGCCAGGTTTGATTTTGGTTAGTATGGATTCAATTTCTTTGGGGAGGTGAGGTCAAGGGAATCTAGGATGGCAATGGCAATGTGGGGGAGGGGATTCACAGAGGTGGGGGTGATGGGGAGATGGCTAAGAATGTTTGCTATTTTGTCCTGAAAAAAGTGGGCGAGTTCTTCGCTTTTACTTTTAGCATCTTCATCGGAGATGAGGTGTGGAACAGATTTAGTGAGGCTTGCAACATAGGAGAATAGCGCTTTGGCGTTAAATTTGTATTCATGTATTTTGGTAGCATAGAAGTCACATTTCATTTTGAGGGTGGAAAGTCTGTAATTGTGGAGGGTAGATTTATATATTGAGGCATGTTGTGGGGTAGGGTCTTTGCGCCATGTCCTCTCTTTCAGTCTGAGGTCATTTTTTATTCTTTTTACCTCGGGTGTATACCATGGTTTCTTGGTTTCTTGTACTCGGTGGAGATCTTTGCTGACGATGGGGCATATTTCGTTGGTGATTTTTTAAGTAATATTATTCCATGCAGCGAGTGCAGTGTCGGGGGAGGAGCAGTCTAGATCATTGAGGGAGTCGGAGAGGGCTGAGATTAGATCCTCTGTGGAGCAGAGTTTTCTAAACGTGATGGTGTTCCTGAGAGGTGGGTTGTGTGAGGTGGTGGAGTTAAAAGAGAGTAGCACCTGTATAAGTGAGTGGTCTGACTAAGGTACAGGTGTACAGGAGGGTGAGGAAGGGGAGTGAAAGCGAGAGTTGACAAAGATAAGGTCGAGAGTATGGCCCTGCTTTGTGAGTGGGTGATGTTGATGAGTTGTCTAAAGCCGATCGCGAGGAGAGAGCTAAGGAAGTTTCACAGGAGGAGGAAAGGGGGAGGGAGTCAACATGGAGATTGAAATCTCCTAATATGATAGCTGGGGTGTCTATGTTAATGGAATCTGAGATAAATTCTATTAAGGCCACTCAAGGATATGTTTAACTATTGTGGTGTGGCGCCCCCTAGTGGCAGGTCCTTTGGGTTGACTTCTTGCTTTAAAGCTTATTCTCAAGGACCGCTGCAGCAGATTCCTTTTGTAGCAGTGGCAGCACTGAAGCTTCTCCTGGAAGTGATGCTGACACTGGAACCATTAGGCAAGGAGGCTATTGATTAAAGTTACTTGGACTGGGAGACCCTCATAAAGACAGGAGATTGAGACAGGTCTGTACTCATTCCCTCTCCCATGCCAAAGTGAGTCACCTTCCAGCCATGGGACCTTTTGGCCATAACTTAAAATGACATATTGCACACCCAGGCAGTAGCTTAATATAGTGCTCTGGCGTTTATTGAAGCTAACTTCACAGAAGAGAAGTCACACACAACATTAAGTGTTGCCCAAAACACATTTCCACTTAATCAATGTGAGCTTGGTTTTCCCCTTAAACATCCAAAAGACACTGCGAGATGCCCCTTATTTTATTCCTCTAAATTAAACTATAGACTATGCTAAATAACAACATGGATTCCAAACACCTTCCATCATCTCCCTCAATAGACAAAAACAAAACATATTTAAGAAAAAACTTCCAAAAGCCACGTAGACAACCTAGGGCCAGATTTAAAAGGGTTACGCCCATAATTTATGCGCGTAACCCTTTAAAAGCCCCTTACGCGCGCCAAGCCTATTTTGCATAGGCTCGGCGGTGCGCGCAAGCCCCGGGACGGCGTAAGTCCCGGGGCTTTGCAAAGGGGGGCGTGTCGGTGGCGTGTCGGGTGGACGGTGCGAATTTCAGGCTGGGCGGGAGGCGTGTCGGGGGCATGACGCCGGTCCGTGGGCATTGGTCGAGGCCTCCGGACCAGCCCCCGGGTCAGGTGATGGCGCGCCAGCAGTCCGCTGGCATGCACAGATTTACACCTGCCTCCGGAAGGCGTAAATCTGCCGACAATGGTAAGGGGGGGAGTTTAGATAGGGCCGGGGGGGTGGGTTAGGTAGGGGAAGGGAGGGGAAGGTGAGGGGCGGTGGAAGGAAAGGTCCCTCTGAGGCTGCTCCGATTTCGGAGTGGCCTTAGAGAGAACAGGCAGCGCGTGCCGGGCCCGACGTGCGCGAGTTGCACAAATGTGCACCCCCCTTGCATGTGCCGACCTCGGATTTATAAGATACGCGCGGCTACGAGCATATCTTATAAAATCCAGCGTACTTTGTTCGCGCGCGGTGTGCGAACAAAAGTGCGCGCGCGCTGTTTTAAAATGTACCCCCTAATCTCTATCCCCTAGTTCCCAAAATAAATTACTTAGTCTCTCACTATTTCTCTACTCTTGGTAAATGCACAATCCCTAGTCAAAAAATACCTATCCTTAACGAACCTTCACACAGATAACAACCCTGATTATATATGCAATCACCAAACCTGGTTTTAAAAATCTGACTGTGTTCTTTTAAATCAATACCTAAAAATAAATATGATATCACATCTATTCCTAGGCTCAACAAAAGAGGGTGGTGGTATAATGATACTATCAAAAAATGAACTCCTCCTAAAAATACAGCAAATAAATTCAGCACCCAAATTTGAAATAGCTCTTTTAAATTTCCCCAAGCTTACTAGAACTTAATGTCTCTCCATCAATTGAATTTTTTGTTACTAACCTAAAAACTGAAATTCCTACCATCATACTCAGTGACTTTAACTTACATGTCGATAAAGACCCATTATCTCACAACTGTGAGGCATTAGGTTTTCAACAAATAGTAAATCAATCAACCCACAAAACAGGACACACACTAGACTTAATATTCATCAACTCTTATTTCAGTACCACTCTTAGTCCTACTATTACCCCAATCCCATGGTCTGATCATAAATCAATTACCTGTGATATAAATATCCAATACACAACCGTAGCACCCCCAGCAACCAAGACCAGAATTGAATACAGGAAACCATGTCAGCTAAATACCCTAACTGATCATCTCTCAAAAGCTCTAAATGACATAGATACATCAAACAGTGATAACACAATCAATTCATGGTTCTCTTTAACAAAAAAAGTAGCTGATAATTGCTGCCCACTTATTAAAAAAGGTATTTCCATCAACAAAAAACACCACATCCCATGGTACAACAATGAATTAAGAATATTTAAAACAACACTGAGAAAAGCTGAGAGACATTGGAGAGCTTCTCCTTCCACCGAATCATTAACTAACTACAAATCTCTAGTACATAAATACAACAAAGCCACCAATAAAGCAAAAAAAAAATTGTATTCTAACAAAATAAATAAATTTCAATATAACCCTAGAGCTCTGTTTTCATATGTAAAAGACCCTGACCAATCCCATTGAAAACTCCCACATCAAATAACTCTTTTAATGTGATACAATTGCTCAATATTTTAAGGAAAAAACTTTAAACATAATAAAAAACATAGCTCCCCAGAACTCTAACCAAGTTGTACTACCAAGTAACCCTAAGGACCATTTAACCTCCTTGAAATCGAAGGCATAATTAAAAAATTGAACCCAGCAGCCCACCCAGTTGACCATATTCCAAACTAAACTTTTAAAAAACAATCACCAATATAGTCTCTAAACCTATTGCCGATATAATTAACCTGTCCATAACTGAAGCTAATGTCCCACACACTTTAAAATCCGCAATAGTAAAACCAATCACAAAAAAACCACAAACCAACTCATAGGATCTCTCAAACCTATGACCCATTTCTAATTTACCTTGTATATCAACATTTCTTGAGAAAGTAATTAACAATCAACTAACAGATTATCTTGAAAAACATAGGACCCTGTACCCAGCACAACATGGATTTAGAAAATATTTTAGTACAGAGACCCTTTTAACTTCACTACAAGACATCATCCTAAGAGGAACTGATAACAGCCAATCTTACTTCCTGATCTTGCTAGACATTTCAGCAGCCTTTGATACAGTTAATCATAATATCCTCCATGATAGGCTAAACGAAATAGGCATTAAAGACTCAGCGCTCACATGGTTTAGCTCTTACCTAAAAAATAGAACCTTCAAAGTAAAATATCTTGATAACAAATCACATCCTATCGATCTCAACTTTGGAGTACCCCAGGGATCCTCTCTATCCTCTACACTTTTTAATATCTATATGCTCCCTTTATGCAGAATTCTATCAGGCCTTGGTCTAACACATTTTATCTATGCTGACAACATTCAAATTTTAATACTAATTCAAAAATCTATTAACCAAACTCTTAATCTCTGGGATATATACCAATCCACCATTGAAAAGGTATTAACCCAAATGAATCTTTCCCTAAATACTAAAAAAACTGAAATCCTATATATCTCACCTAAATTAAGCAAGACAAAAGAGCTTGAAATTCAAGAAGTGGCCAAAAACTAACCCCATCTCCCTAGAAGTACGAGATCTAGGGATTCATATAGATTGTGAATTCGCTATGAATCCTGCATTAAAAAAAATCATAAGCGATGGTTACTTCAAATAAACATACTCAAAGATTAAAACCCCTCCTATTCCAAAAGACTTTAGAACTGTTTTACAGGCACTTGTCTTATCAAGATTAGACTACTGTATCTCACTATTCTTAGGCCTTCCCGCAAATAATCCAAGACCATTGCAACTTCTGCAGAACTCTGCAGCTAGACTCTTGACAGGTACTAGAAGATCTGAACATATCACCCCAATATTAAAAGAACTTCATTGGCTGCCGGTCAAATACAGGGCCCAGCATAAAATCTTGTCACTAATTCACAAAACCCTCTACAATGAAAAAATTGAATGGTTAACCTCTTCACTTCACTTCCACACCCCCTCAAGAATCACCAGATCAACCGGAACAGGGATGCTGCCAATTCCTTCCCCCAAAATTGTGCATCTAAATAATGTAAGAGAAAGAACTATCTCTATTGCTGGACCCCTATTATGGAACTCTATTCCACAGGAATTACGATTAGAAGTAGACATCAAATTATTTAAAAAGGGGATTAAAACTTGGCTTTTTAAACAAGCCTACCAAAAATTTAAAACAATCGTCAGATATATTTTTAAATATTTTAAATCGTCAAAAATCGTTAGAACCGTGATACAATAACAATTCCCCCCAATTTATCGTCAAAAAATCGTAAATCGGGGGGAGGGGGAGGGTGGGAAAAACCGGCACACCAAAACAACCCTAAAAACCCCACCCGACCCTTTAAACCCAATCCCCCACCCTCCCGAACCCCCCCCAAAATGTTTTAAATTACCTGAGGTCCAGTGGGGGGGGTCCCGGCGCGATCTCCCACGATCTCCTGCTCTCGGACCACGGCCTGCGTTAATATTTTTGATTATACTTTTCTCTACTCTTACTATACTACCTCTCTAAGGCCTGGATTCACTAATGCCGCAAGGCTTAGTGAATCCCGGTGCTAACGGGGGGGTGGGGGGATGAAGCAGAGGGCGGTCCTGCGCTATCCGACAGCGATCACACTGCTGCGGTGCGATCTCTGCCGGCAACGAGCCGAATAATTACACCATAAAGGTGTAGTTATTCAGCGTGAAATAGGCAGCAAAAAGGCTCCTTACCTTTCCGCTGTCGGCGCTGTCTTCGAGGAATCAGCCCGGTGACGCCCTGACTTCTCCTCTCCGGGGCCGACTCGGAAGAGGAATCAAGCCTGCACTAAGCTTTCTAGCTATCGCACGCAAGCGCAAGCAAGCGATAGCCTTAGAAAATAAGGCCCTAAGGGGCGGATTTTAAGAGCCCTGCTCGCGTAAATCCGCCCGGATTTACGCGAGCAGGCCCTGTGCGCCGGTGCGCCTATTTTACATAGGCCTACCGGCGCGCGCAGAGCCCCGGGACTCGCGTAAGTCCCGGGGTTCTCCGAGGGGGGCGTGTCCGGGGGCGGTCCCGGTCATCGCGGCGTTTTCGGGGCGTGTCGGCAGCGTTTTGGGGGCGGGTATGGGGGCGTGGCTACGGCCCGGGGCTGGTCCGGGGGCATGGCCCGCGCACTCCGTACCCGTCCCCAGGTCGCGGCCCGGCGCGCAGGAGGCCTGCTGGCGCGCGGGGATTTACGCTACCCTCCGGGAGGCGTAAATCCCCGGAGAAAGGTAAGGGGGGGGTGTAGACAGGGCCGGGCGGGTGGGTTAGGTAGAGGAAGGGAGGGGAAGGTGAGGGGGAGGGCGTTAGAGGATTCCCTCCAAGGCCGCTCCGATTTCGGAGCGGCCTTGGAGGGAACGGGGGTAGGCTGCGCGGCTCGGCGCGCGCCGGCTATACAAAATCGATAGCCTTGCGCGCGCGCCGATCTAGGTTTTTAGCAGATACGCGCGGCTCCGCGCGTATCTATTAAAATCCAGCGTACTTTTGTTTGCGCCTGGAGCGCAAACAAAAGTAGGCCTATTCGCGGAGTCTGAAAATCCGCCCCAAAGTGTTTAAATTTTGATTATTTAGCCTACTATTTAGTTGCTATGTTAATTATTTATATTATGAAACAATGTATTTACTTCCTTTCTTCTTTGGAAATGCAATATTTTTTGAATGAATATTTGCTAACTACTGTAAACCGATTTGATATGCTTGCATGAAAAGTCGGTATATAAAAGTTATTAAATAAATAAAGAAAAATAAATAATCCAGTGATTCATTAAAATAAAACAACAAGCTTCTTTCTCTAAGCTCTACTATGCTTTCCTTCATCATACATATAGGCAATGCAGGTTTAATACAACGGTGACTCCTAATTCTCCTAGATATCCTACAGAATTCAGCAGCAAGAATCTTAACCAATACCAGTAGAGGAGATCACATCACCCCTGTCCTTATGTATCTACATTGGCTCCCTATCAAATTCAGAATTCAGTATAAAGTGCTAACCATGATCCACAAAACTATTCACTCTCTTACCTCCCTCGAACTATCCTGCCCTCTTCAACATCACTCAGCCTCCAGACCAATTAGAACAACATACCTAGGTACCCTTTATGTTCCCCCCGCCAAGTCAGCTCTCAAGAAACGAGCTTTCTCAATTGCTGGACCCTTACAATGGAACAATCTTATTTATTTATTTATTTTTAATTTTTATATACCGAAGTTCTTGTGAGAATTACAAATCACTCCGGTTTTACATAAAACGATTGAACTGCCCAACCGAGAAGGGGGCTTTACATGGAACCATAGAACAGATGGAACAATATAACCGGATGTCAATTTAAACATAGTAATAAATAAATATAATATAATATATACAATTAAACTATTGAACATAGAAATAGTGACATGTTAAAGCTATAATATAAATACATTAAAAATATGGTGAACTTTTGGACTAAAAGATTGATAGAACAGTTGCAGAGTCCTGATAGTAGGACTTGGTGAGGTGTCCATAATTTGTGGGTACCTAATATTTAGGAAGTCCTCCCGTCTAAGTTACATTGAGAGTCTGGGAAGGCTTGTTGGAAAAGCCAGGTCTTCAGTCTTTTTTTGAACTCTTGATGACTGGGTTCTAGTCTTAGATCTGGGGGGAGCGCGTTCCACTGGTGGGGGCCTGCTGAAGATAGTGCTCGTTTGCTCAGTGCTGATTTTACTTGTGGGACATGTAGTGTTCCTTTGTATGCGCTTCTAATTGGTCTGGAAGATGTATGTGGTTGAAGTTGAGAGCTTAGCATGATAGGAGCCAGTTTGTATGTGCTTTGTGGACGATTGTGAGTATCTTATAGAGTATCCTGTGTTTGATGGGAAGCCAATGTAAGTTACGAAGGATAGGGGTGATATGGTCTTTTCTGTTAGAACTTGTGAGGATTCTGGCAGCGGAATTCTGTACCATCTGTAATGGTTTGATTGTGTTGGTGGGTAGACCTAGCAGAAGGGAGTTGCAATAATCGAGCTTAGATAGTATGATGGATTGCAGTACTAGCCTGAAGTCGGAGAAGTAAAGGAGTGGTTTAAGTTTTTTGAGGACTTGCAGTTTGTAAAAGCAGTCCTTTGTGGTAGTGTTTACGAACTTTTTTAGGTTTAGTTGGTTGTCTAGCCAGGCTCCTAGGTCTCTGACGTCAGGTGAGAACTTGCTATTTGAGTTTGGTGGAGAGATGCTAGTTGAAATTGTACGGGGGTCCTGGGAGACAATGAGCATTTCGGTTTATTGGCATTCAATACTAAGTTGAGGCTTGAGAGTATGTTTTTAATAGGCTGTAGGCATTCGTTCCAGTATGTGATGGTTTTTTGAAGGGATTCTGTAATCGGGAGAAGGATTTGTATGTCGTCTGCATAGAGGTAATGGGTAAGCTTGAGGTTTGAGAGTAGGTGGCAGAGAGGGAGGAGGTAGATATTGAAGAGGGTGGGTGAAAGTGAGGATCCTTGCGGGACTCCTTGATCTGAAGGGACTGGATGCGATTCTTTGTTGTTTATTCTGACTTTGTAGAATCTGTTGCTTAAGAAGGACTGAAACCATCTTAGAGCTGTGCCTTTGATCCCTATATTGGCTAGTTGGTCTATAAGAATAGTGTGTTTTACCGTATCAAACGCAGCAGAAAGATCAAGAAGAACAAGCAGGTAAGGTTGTTTTTTCTCCAGGTTAACGAGGATGGTGTCAGTGAGAGATAGTAATAGAGATTCGGTGTTTAGGCGTTTTCTGAAACCATATTGAGCCGGGGATAGAATGTTATGATCTTCCAGATATTCTGACAGTTGCTTGTTGACAATTTTTTCCATCAATTTGGCGATGAGTGGTAAGTTTGCGATAGGTCGAAAGTTAGCTGGGTCCGATGGAGAGGCGTTTGGTTTTTTTAGTAGTGGTTTGAGGATTGCCAATTTTAACTGGTTGGGAACTAAACCTTGAGAAAGGGATGTGTTAATAATTTCTGAAATTGGTTTTGAAATGGTGTTTGGTATGGCTATGAGGAGATTTGTTGGTAATGGGTCTGATGGATGGGAGGATGGTTTGATTTTCTTGAGTGTATTTTCTATCTCCAGTGAAGAAGTGAGCTCGAATGAATCCAGGCTTGTGTTTTGTTGCGGCAGGGCTGTTGGATGGTGTGTTGGGGTGAAGCTGTTGGTTGTGATTGAATGGGTAAGGTTGGTGATTTTTGTCTTGAAGTAGTCGGCTAGTTCGTTTGCTTTGTTGAGAGCTAGGTGGTCTGGGATGGTGGGAGGAGATGGTTTGGTTAAAGAGGAGACGTATGAGAACAGAGCTTTTGAGTCGAAAATGAAGTTGTGGATTTTTTTTGCGTAGAATTCTTTCTTTGTTCTAAGGATAGTATTCCTGTAAGTGTTGAGGAGGGATTTGTAGATGGCATGTGTCGAAGTGGTTGGGTTTTTCTCCAGCTTTGTTCATTTTTTCTTAGCGATTGCTTTAGGGATTTAAGTTCTGGGGTAAACCGGGTTTCTATTGTCTAATGTGGGTTGTATGGTTTTGGTTGAAGTTGGGCAGATTTGATCTGCAATTTTATTGTTAATATTGATCCATGAGGTGGTTGCAGTTGTTGCGTCTGTGAGGTCTAGTTGATTTAGTGCTTCGGACATCTTTTCGCTGAGTATGTCTGGAGAGCAAGGTTTCCTGAATTGGATGGTGGATTTGGTAGCGACTTGTGGTGGAGGGTTGTTGATCTTAAGGGTTGTGTGGATGACTCTGTGGTCTGACCATGGAACTGGTAAACAAGTGGGGTTGGTGTGAATGGTAAAGGGTTCGTTAATAAAAATAAGGTCCAAAGTATGGCCTGCCTTGTGGGTTGGACTGTTGATAATTTGAGTAAAGCCCAAATGGTTGAGTGAGGAGAGAACTGTTTGGCAGTTGATAGATGGTGGAGTAGCGTCTACATGTAAATTAAAGTCTCCCAGGATTATAGCAGGTTTGTCAGCATTTATGTGTTTGGCTATAAGTTTGGCTATAAGTATAATCTTCCCTCGGAACTCCGCACAGAACCCTGCCTGCGGACGTTCAAAAAAAAACTGAAGACCTGGCTCTTCTCAAGAGCATTTACTTAAAGTTCCTTACTGGACCCTACATTATAGAACTTCGGTTCAGACGTGTTTAACTGCTCGAAGTTCCCCGTACTCCAATACCATGTATTCCTTGTTCTGATTCTCATGTTTACCTTTTTCGATATTCCCCTCTCGTTTTGCTTGTTCAATTCTAATTCTATTCTTGTACAATTTTTGTTAAATTATGTTCATATTGTTTGCTGTCTTGTACAATTTTGTTAAATTATGTTCATATTGTTTGATGTAATTTCCAACTGCTGTTTCGCTGTAAACCGAAGCGATATGTACTTGTACATGATCTTCGGTATAAAAAAGTCTTTAAATAAAATAAAATAAATATAAAGTAGTGCTGGAAAAACCCCATTAGAAGAAGGGCTCCTTAGGCCAGCTATGTACCTTAATTACACTTCTCAACAGCTGCCATAGTTTAATACAATAGCCCCTTTTTACACAGCTGCTAGCTCATAGTTACTGATATAACCCCCAAAACATTTCCTTTCTTCATAGTAATTCCTACTTGGTCCCCAACAACAAAAGTAAGTGTTCTCGGTATTTACATAAAATCTTCCTCCTTTGCTTTTTTCAGTAATAGACCTAGCAACTCTAATTAACCCATAACAGTGCTAGAGACTCTTATCTAACAAACTGCTGCACAGAAGTGAAACGGGAAAGAGCGATAGCTTTAGAATAAAGGTATGCCTGGGCACCGTTCTCCTTCTGCCTCAACCACTCCATCCTCCTCGCCTTTGATTGAGCTCTCCTGGATTGCCTGCTGCCTCCTGTTCTCCCAGCCTTCTGGAGGGCCCCTCTCTTTATATGAGTTAGCCTACTCCTCCCTAGGAAGACACCGCCTCTTTGTTTCCCTGCCCCCAACACTTCCAGGGGCTGACCACCAGGGCATCTGGGAAATGTAATTTCCCTTTACTTCCTGCAAAGGAACCTTCACACCAGACTCTTGCGGGACGCAGGAGCCGCAATGGAATTTTTTCATGTTTTGTCGCGAGGGGGGCTGTCAGCCTCCCTCCCGAAGAATGTCACATTAGACTGAAAATATTAGGAACCTTCACACCTGAAGGAAAAACATCTAAAGCTTTACAGCGCAGAGACTCACCACTGGCTCAATCACCACATTATGCACTTTCTCATGCTTTTTTCTCTACTACCTTGAACCAGACAGTTATAATGGTACTGCCAAAAAAAGGTAGAGATTTAGGATCTCCCTTGTCCTACTGACCAATTTCACTCCTAAATGTAGATATGAAGTTATTGGCTTCCATATTAGCTTATAGATTGGGGAAGGTTTTACCAATATGGGTAGACTCTGAGCAGTTGGGCTTCATGTGTGGGAGATAAGGAGTCAATAATGTTTGTAAGTTGTTAGCAGTTTTATCTAAGAATAAGTTATGAGGGACTAGAGGAATGATTTTGAGTTTAGATGCAGAAAAGGCATTTGACAATGTTAATTGGGAATATATGTTCTGGGTCTTAGCTAAATTTGGGCTTAAGGGACATTTTGTGGAATGGATATGGTTATTATATACAGACCCAACAGCACACGTTTTGGTGAATGGATCAATGTCTGGGGAGGGGGACACATCAGGGATGCCCGTTGTCACCACTCCTCTTTTTGTTGACCTGAACCCCAGGCGATCGTGGTGCAAAATAATAGGGAAATTAAAGGCTTTAATCATTGGGGAAAAGGAAATTAAGATGACGTCCTGATGTTTTTGGCCAGTGCTATGATATCTATTGACCCAATTGTATCTACTTTCACAGGCCTTACCATCAATTATGATAAATCAGAGGCCCTACCTCTAGATGTGGATATGCTGGAATGATGGGAAGGGTTATTTTTTTTTCCCTTTTAAGTGGGCACCTACTAAAATTAAATATTTAGGAGCATGGATCCCCCAAGACATTACTGCTTTATAGAGATGTGAATCGGAACCGGAATCAATTTTGGAATGATTATTGAGAACATTTGATTTTGAAGCCTGACCTGATGAAAAGACTTCACTGATGATAACTGTAGCTGATGTAAATGTTTCAGTCGCTGAAGTCTATTTGTCTTTTTGCATGACAGTCGATTCCTCATATGAGGTAGACCTTTCTCTCTTAATATTTTAAAGGCCCAAACCAATACTTTAAATTTGCAACAAGATCGTATAGGGAGCCCATGCAATTTCCTCAAGAGTGGAACAGCAGCTTCTAGCCTTGAACGATCTAGTTCCACCTTTGCCACCTTGTTTTGAATAACCTGCAAGTGTTATTAGCGTTCTGGGTTAATAGCACAATAATAGCACATACTGCTTTCCATTAACATGCACTAAACATTGCACTCTTGAGGGAATGCACTCAAAATGCTCTTACCGTACACTCAATCTACTTAGGAAATATTCTCACAAACAATCACACATTCCAGTGTGAAATAATGAACAAAGTTTTCACTTAATATGTACAAAATGACAGTAGAATTCAAATAACCTACTTAGCACACATTAAAGCAAACGGACACATAATGAAGACAGTTAAAACCAGTGTGAATGAGTGAGGCAGAGAGAGTGTGAGAGAGAGGCAGGGATGCAATGTGTGTGAGATTGTGATTTTATGTTGTGACAGAATAGGTGCAGCAGAAAAATAGTGGGATATGTAGAGGTACCTGTTTCTTTTCTTGTGTGGATCCTATTATGTGCTGATAGTTGCTTATTTTTCCATGAAATTCAAATGGAGAGGTTTTAAAATCCGAATTGAAATATTGCATATTAGCTCAGTTTTTTTCCAGTAGTACTTACAGTCTTATGATTCAGAGGTCCCTAATTAGTTGACCTCTCTGGGGTGGCAATTTATACAAGATAATAGTTTGTAAATGCTATTTGTCTCTTTTTTTTATGTCTAACAGTTCTGCTGATATAATGGAGTTGGTATGTCTGATATAAAAACTTGGTACTGCTCTGCCATAGAGGCTTCATGATGCTGACTGTCTGGCAGGCTCTGCAGTGGACCAAGGGGACCAGCTATTTGGTCAGTTGCCACACTAGTACTGCCGGCTTTTTAGATTATTCTGGAACTTACTGATTAGGTGTTGTAAAAGTGAGTGCTACAGGGAACTACAGTAAGTGGAGATGTTATATTTTCTTCTACCCAACATGGTAGAGTTGGAATACAAAGGAGGAAGACAAAAAGACTGTCCAGGTGTAAGGAAAGGTCTTGCAGGTTGTTCCACTCTGTGGCAGACAACTGGGACGTATCGCAATTTGAAAAGAATAATTTGGACAGATTGTCTGGACCAAAGGATATTTTTGTACCATTATTTATTATGCTACTATAGTGACTTTTGCCCACTTTAGCCTCTAAAGCTGGGCTGTTTGGGTATTTTAGAAGGTACTTTAATGGGATATGATGGATTAAGTGTGCACTTCTTCTACTTAGTTTATTATTCTTGTTATCATCATGATTTGTACAGTGCCTATGAGATGTACACAACACTAAACAGAGAGACACAATTGTCAGTCTCTCCTTGTCTGTCGGTCTAGTTAAGACAGATAGGCAAGACAAACAATGAAACAAAATGGAAGGTTTTGACGTGAGTATAAGGCATTTCTCTGAGATAGTAGGTCGCTCCAGCTCAAAGAATCTTGCTGAATTTTATTCCAAATAAAAAAACATCGCCCTGAAGCAGTTGATTTATGCGAAACACTGGCCGTAGTCGGCAGCTTGACGATTCAGCATTTATTATGAGATAAGATTTTTTTTGGTTTTTTTTTTAATACAAAAATATTTTTTACAGTCAATAAAACAGTGGATGGTTTTGGAAGCTTTTTTGACCAGTGATGGAAATATCCACAACACGTTAGAATTAAACATGTTGGATATTGAGGTCTTTTCCTTCCTTCAATAAGCAAGAAGTCTTATTTGTGAATTAAGATAAACTGAGTACGTTGGGAGTTCTTCAATTGGTTTGGCGGTTTTGAGTTAAGACAGCAGGGCCAAAATTGAGAAGGTCTACAGTAGGTGCGATTAAATTGAAGATTTTGATTAGAGATGTGCAGAGGCAAAATTTTTGTTGCGGTTTATTGAGAGGTGCAAAGCAGCCACTTGCACTGGCATGAAAACAACCCAAGGTGAAGAGTCTGGGGTATGGCAGCAAGGCCAAGTGACAGTCAGGCCCCCAACATATAGAGCCTGGGCTATTACTGGGGATTTTCAGTTTCTTGCCTTTCTGAGTTAAAAGGCAGAGGCTTTCTTTGCGAGATAATAATGTCTTTTATTCAGATGAATCTCCTGGAGAAGACGGTTTTGAAATCGCTCAGCAGTGTTCTGAAATCCTTTACGAGCATCAGATCTTGTTTTTAGACAAAGAAGGCAATCAGCCACGTTTTAGTTAGGTAAGTAAGTAGGCAATAACTATGTCAACACTAAACATCAGCTACTGATATAGAGGAACACACATTCGTTGCACCTCGCTGCAAGCCATCATCATCATCATAGTTTATGTATAATCATGCTCTTCCACCGTGAGAGGTCAAAGCTTGTGACAAGCAAAATTAAAACAAAGAAACTGATTTACAATGAGTACAGACTAAAGGTTACTCTGTACAGTATACAAGTCAATAATTGGATTTGGGAATAGTAGGTTATAGCCAACAAATCAAATGACTTAGAAATAGCCAGAATGCTATACAATTCAGGCAGTGACAGGGAGAATTAGCTCATATACAGATTCGAGCTTAAGAGGTAGAGGAATTAGTCAGCGGGAACCCATTATCACGTGTATATGGCTGCACTTGAGCAGTTTTGAAAGTTATCCCCTTAATATTTAAAAGAGACTCGTAGTTCTAAAAGTAATCTTTAACTACTCCCTCAGCTGAGTAAAGCACTTGCAAAACAGTAGAAAGAAGGGGAAACAAATTGATTTATGAGGTAAGGAATCAATAGTTCGCTAAACTGGTGAATCTTGCAGAATTTTGTCCCTTAGTTTATGCTGAAGTCATTTGATGTGCATGCCTTAGTCCTGATTTTTCCTATGGGAACCAATGTCAATGGAGCAATTTTGCATGCCCCAAAACGGAAAGTGAAAGTCATGTATAGTTTAATGAGGCCAATAATTCACTCTGTGTCTTGGAGCTAGGTCAGCCTGAAATACCACATTATCATTTTTTAATTGCCTATTCATCACCATTCAAGTGTTCAATGGCAAATTTTTCAGTTTCAGAATAGCAATTAAAATATTCACTCATCCCCAAAATACTCAGCACAGCCGCCTTTCTGATTTCTGGGAGAATAATTCTCAAAAGAACTGTTATGAGTTAAACAGCATTGTAAGCACAGAAATAGCCCTTTGGAAAATTGCTCACCCAATTTGCAGATAATATTCCATATATGCACACCCTGTAGGTATATAATTGTAAGCGCATCCAAAGAGTCATTTTGAGGGTCAGAGTCTGGGTGAAGCCTGCATGTATGTGCATACTTTTGATTTGAAAAAAAAAATGCACTTACATTTCTCCGAAAAATTTCCCCGCACATAGTAGCAGGGATAACTTTGTGTGGATAGCTTTTTGTGGGCTAATTTTGAAAAGGAACTTCCATCTACAAGTTTGCTTTGAAAATTGGTTTAACTTCAGGGTGTATGCGCTGCTTAGATGGGTGGCACAAATCCTTAATTTTTATCTGAAAATAAACATATGTTAGTCTTTGAAGGAGACTGCTTTTTTTTATGTCTGTCTCTTTGGTGCTCAATGTAACTGATTCTGTATATTTGCAGGACATTTTTTTTCTTTTTCTAATGTCAGTGACTGAGTATTATGGCATTAAGAAATCATAGTTATGTTTTTAAATCCTTTTATTATTAAAACTTGTCAGCAGTCAATTGCAGGATGCGCATTGGTTTCTTATGTGCATCCAACGACATTTTCATTAATTTTTCCAACAGAATATTCTTTAGCATCTCCCCAAATGAAAAGCTGAACCAACTCATATCAGTCAAACTTCCCTGTGCCCAATATGCCTTTCTCCCCACCCTCTCACCCAAAAAAAGGATCATAATCCGAAAGCATAGTGGCATAGCTGCTCCACGCCATGAGAGATACTGTACATGTAATACAACCATAGCGACACCAATAAATCAAGGACAATTTACAGATTCATTCCTAGCTCTAGGCAAAGGCTATATACAAAACCGCTCCAAATGGTTCAAAACGCAGCAGCCCGTCTACTAACAAACACCAGGAAAAGAGACCACATCTCCCCAGTCCTAAAAGACCTCCACTGGTTACCAATTCATTTCAGAGTCATTTACAAATCCATCACCTTGATATACAAAATCATTCACCAACATACCATAATCGACCTACAAATTCCTCCCCGTTTACACAAATCCACAAGACCGACCAGGGAAGCCTACAGAGGATGCCTCCTTGTTCCACCCACCAAAACCACTAATCACAGCACCTTAAGAGACCGAGCCCTTTCCACAGCAGGCCCACCGTTATGGAACTCCATCCCCCCAGATCTCAGACAGGAGCCTTGCCTCCTAACCTTTAGGAAAAGACTCAAGACATGGCTATTCAGGCAAGCCTTCCCGAACTCCACCTAACATGCACCATCAATAAATTCTCTGCACAGAAGCTGTATATATTGGACTCCATATTTATATTGTACACTTGCATATAATTAACCTTATTTATATTGTACACTTGTATATAATTAACCTCCTCTATCTCTCTTTATTTCTTCCAACCCCAGTTCATTAGCCCCTGTTAATTGTAACTGCTTCTCTTTATCACGTTTATTTATGTTCTTGGTTGTATTCTTCGCACCCCTGTTTTTTGTAAACCGACATGATGTGAACGATTTCATGAATGCCGGTATAAAAAAACCTTAAATTAAATAAATAAATAAATAAATAAATATTTAAAGTGGCCATCTTAACCTTTCCCAACTGAGTCAGAAGAGTTTGTGGGGAAAATGCAATGTGTCTTGCTTGTTCCAGGTCATCGGTAGTTCTCATCTCAAGTCTTATGCTATACGGCTGCGCATCAGAGGAAGGGGCAGTCGAATCCTACTGGTTTTCCTTGCAGGAGAAATGATAAAGAACAACAGAGCGTATTTCTTCAAGCCGTGCTGCCTCAGTGAATTTTATTCTTATGGTTAGAGAGCAGGAACATTACTAGACAGCAGCAGGAGATTTAAAAGGATGTTTGCATTCTGCTCTGTGTTCAAGAAAAGAGTTCAGTTGTTTCTGTAAATAATCACCAGAAAGGAAGAGACAACACCTTAACAGTGTGTGTGTGTGCGTGCGTACATGCTTGGTGTAGCTGGTGAAAATGAGTTATTGCCGGCTTCCTGGCCTTTGCTGAACTGCAGGTCGGAAGCGGCTACTAAAAAAAGTTTCTCTTAGAATTTTCATAACTAGGCTAAAAAGAAAGTGGTTTCTTTCTTGCGTTCTGGAAAAAAACAAACAAACCCAGGCATCCACTGCCCCCACTCACACATCATTTTGCCTGGGCCCTGTACACTTTCTATCCAGCTCATCAGAAAAATCAGCAAGCCTACCGAAGCCAGGAGAAACTGGAATAGAAATACACAAGGGGGGAAAAAAAAAAAAAGGCATGACGATCTGAGTACATAGAACTGTATTAACTCTCCTTCCCCTGCAGAGCAACAGAAAACTAATCACAATTCTGTGCAAATAACATTTTCCATCCGCAGACACTCATTGAATGTTTCCCCTAGGAGAGTATCAAATAAAAATCTGGATTGACTGAACTGTTCAGCTGGTACAAGCCAGCCTAATGGACCTTGTACAAGGTTGAGTCTCGGGAAGGGCATATGTGAAAAATTGGAAATGTAGAAAAAGAACAGTGGGAGGGAGAAGTAGGGGCTCTCGAAAATGGAAAACTCAAAGGGGCTTAGCGTGACAAGTGCTTTGACGCTGAGGATGAAAAGAAAAGCATCCTGTTTTTAAAAGCTCCGAGTAATTACAGAGGCTTTTACCCTTTTCTTTACCGCTGTCTTTCTCTTTTTTCCTCCGCTTCTTCCACTCCACCCAAGTTTCAGTAGATCGAGACGCTTTCCGCTAGGAACGCGCACAGGAATTTGGTTTTGCTTTGTCTGTTGTCTCTGTATATTTCACATGAAAAACAAAGATTTAAAAAAAAATATATACATATAAAACCCCAAATATAAAATGTTGTCTCTGCAGCCCTTGCTCCGCCCCACCCACCCAAACGTGTGCAAAGCCCAAATCCCAAAAAACCCTCTTGTGCCCTTTCCACATTGTCCCTGCCCAACTCAACCTCCCCCGCCCCCCCTTTCAACTTCTTAGCCCATTAACAGGCTTTGAAGATCCTTTAGTGGCAAGATCAATGCCGAGTCACTCCTGCCCCACCATTGTTATAATAGAAAATGGTGCAGGGCGACCTGAGGCCTAAAGCATTATGGACATTTCCCGTGGAATAAAATGACAGTTGATTCACGGCAATTATCTGGCAATATTCCATAATGGCACCCGCCTTGCATCGAACAGCACCATTTTCTTCTATTGCATTGGTAGGAAAGGAGTGGCTGGGATCTCTCTTGCCCCTGAAGAGTCTTCAGAGCAAACAGATGGGATAAAAGGTTGGGGAGGGTGCATGAGGGTGGTGGAGTTAAGGCCCCCCAGGAGAAACGTTTCTTTACAACAAAAACAAACATGCTTTTCTGTGTCCACTGCAGACTACAAAGACTCCCCTCCTCCTCTGACTTGTTTTATGCCTCTTGACTAGCGTTTAGCACTCATGGAGGCTGCCTAGGCCTTTCTGGCCCACTCGGGCCTGGGCTATTAGATTCAGCTTTGGTGCTCTCCCCTGCAAGAAGGTAAACTACACAAATTGTCACTAGTAACTCTTTTTATCTAGCCTTTTCTCTTCTCACCCACTGGACCTTCATTATAGGCACGGAGAATAGCTAAATAGGTCGCACTCTATGGCCTCAGCTACTAAGCAACCTTCTAGTCTATTTTTTTTATTTTTATTTTATGTTATTTATTTGACTTAGTAATTATTAGGTGGTCAATACTTATATTACGTACTTTTTTTTATAAACCTACAAGCAGGAACAGAAAAAGGGCTGGTGGCAAAGTGTTGGCTCTTGAGGGCAGGCTCTATCTGCCTTTTGGACCATATACGTGTATGGTCCAAATATATACGTATATATATACAGTATGGGGCAGATTTTTAAAAAGTACGCGAGCACGTACTTTTGTTCGCGTACCCGGCGCAAACAAGAGTATGCTGGATTTTAATAGATACGCGCATAGCCGCATGTATCTTTAAAATCCGGGGTCGGCGCGTGCAAGGCTGCGCAAAATAGGTAGCCTGCGCGCGCCGAGCCACGCAGCCTGCCTCCGTTCCCTCCGAGGCCGCTCCGAAATCGGAGCAACCTCGGAGGGAACTTTCTTTCCGGTGCCCTCCACCTTCCCTTTCCTTCCCTAACTAACCCGCCCCCTGGCCCTAACTAATTCCCCCCCTACCTTTATTTCAAAAGTTACGCCTGCCTGAGGCAGGCGTAACTTGCACGCGCCAGGCCAGCTGGCGGCGCACCATGTTCCGGTCCGGGGGCTGGTCCGGAGGCCGCGGCCACGCCCCCGGAACGCCCCTGATGATGTGCCGGCCGCGAGACACGCCCCCGGCACACACCCCCAGGAAAGCCCCGGGACATACGAACGTCCTGGGGCTTTGTGCGCGCCGGCAGCCTATGCAACATAGGTTTGACATGCGCAGGGGGAGCTTCGGGCAGGTTTTCAGGGGGTACACGTGTATCTTATGCGCGTACCCCTTGGAAAATCTACCCCTTTATGTATAGTTAGAAACTTCATAATAGGTACTATATCCAAGAACCTTATATGTTTTCTTACAAAGATTTGCTCACCTTGTCACCCTTGAGTGCTCACCCATCCTTCACACTGCAGCCTCTGGTATGTTGCCCAGGACCATCCATTCTACTTCTGTGAAGATTATCTGGCTGGCAGTCCCATATGCCCTCATTTTTGCCTATTTAACCTTGACCTTGTCACCGCTTGTGACTGAGATCGTGCACCTTTCTCTTTACGGTGTATCTTCACCCAGGTCTGCTTCTTTCTGTAGCATCCCACTTTCCAGGACTTTTTCCCATAAAAGATGTTCTGGACCTTCATGACTTCCCTGACAAGAAGTTGAGCCTCCCACGGCTGGAAGCTAGACTTCCTAAGCAGGAATCTCTTTCCTCTAATCATGGTGCAGTTAGGAAGATAGGCTATGAGACCAAACTCTGTCTGAGGCACTTATATACCCTCATTCATACATAAAGGCAACGTAATCATGCATACAAAAGGCCAAGTTTTACGCATATAACATTTACACGCATATTTTTACAGAATACACAGCAAAGTTTAGTGCAGAACCTTTACACATGTACATTTATATAATATGCATATGTACTTTTCCTTTTTATAATGGAATATGCATATTATTTTCTTATTTATTTAATATCTTTTATATACCGACGAACGTTGGGAACATCTCATCGGTTTACAGAGAACAGAACTTAGCAACAGGCTTTACATTTGTCACATGATTATAATAGGAATAGTAGAAATAACAATAATAACAAAAACAATAACATACGAATAATATGGAAGTTATACAAGTAATAATTAACTAAGTGGGATACATGATAGTGGTTAGTCAGAAGAGGGGCAGGGAGATTCTGCTAGATATGATTGATATCAACATTTGTAGGAGGTATAAATTTGTATATACAATGGTTGTCGGGGAATATATACACGTTTGTGAGTAAAAATGTTCTTATTTACAGTAAGCTGTCTTGATAAATTTGCTTTCCGGGAAGCATAGTAGAAAGCTAATTGTTAGGCAAGGTGGAAAGGGGTGGTTAGGGGGTGGGAAGGAAAAAGGGGGGGGGGGGGGGAGAAGGGAGGAGGGAGGTTAGGAGTTAGGGAGGGGGGGGGGCTAGTGAATGTGTGAATGTTAGGTGTATGAGTGTCTAAAGAACCAAGTCTTCAGGTTTTGCCTGAATATTTTTGGGCAGGTTTCTTGGCGGAGGGAAGTGGGTAGTTTATTCCAAATTATCGGTCCTGCTAGGGAGAGGGCTCTTTCGTTAGTGGTGCGGAGTTTAGTAAGCTTAGGTGAGGGGGTGTGTAGTATGGCTAGATATTGTTTTCTGGTGGGTCTACTACTGTTGTGAAAGGAGAAGTGTTCTTTGAACCAGTGCATGTTGTTGTTATGAAGGGATTTGTGTATTAGGGTGAGGGCTTTGAAGGTAATTCTAGATGCGACGGGTAACCAATGTAGATGTTTGAGTACAGGGGTTATGTGATCATATTTGTGAGTGTTGGTGAGAATCCTGGCAGCTGCATTTTGGAGTAGTTGTAAAGGTTGGATGGTGTTTTTAGGCAAACCTAGTAGCAAGGAGTTGCAGTAATCTATTTTCGATAATATGAGGGCTTGTAATATGGTGCGGAAGTCGCTGAGATGTAAGAGAGGTTTGAGTCTTTTTAGGGTGTGCAGTTTGTAGAAGCAGTCTTTAAGGGTGTTATTAATGAATTTCTTGTAGTTAAGATGACAGTCAATGAGTACGCCGAGGCTTCGTACATGGGTGGGGAAGGTGTGGTCAGTGGCAGGGCCATTGTTGTGTGTTTGTGTGGGGGGGCATAAGGAGGGTGGGGGATATGTTGGGGGGTGATATTAGGATAAGTTCTGTTTTAGTAGTGTTGAGGGCGAGAAAGTTGTTAGATAAGAGGCTGCTAATATCAGAGAGGGCGGATTTCCAGGTTTCAATGGCTTTGTGTGTTGAGTCTTTAATCGGAATAAGTATCTGCACGTCATCGGCATATATGAAGTGCGGAAGGTCAAGTTTGGCAAGGAGATGGCAGAGGGGGAGGAGATATATATTGAAAAGTGTGGACGATAGCGATGAACCTTGTGGTACTCCTTGAGAGAGGTTGTGGGGCTTGGAGGTGGAGTTTCCCATTTGTACGCTGAATTGTCTTTCAGCTAGATATGAGTGGAACCATTGTAGGGCCTGGCCTGAGATACCAATGCTGCTAAGACGTTCTAATAGGATTTGATGCTTTATGGTGTCAAATGCAGCGGGTATGTCTAGGAGAATGAGTATGTGTGAATGACCTTTGTCAAGACCTTTCAATATTTGGTCGGAGAGTGAAATGAGTAAGGTCTCTGTGCTATGATGTTTGCGAAAGCCAAACTGTGAGGGGGCGAGAATATTGTTTTCATCCAAGTAGTCTGATAGCTGTTTGTTTATAGCTTTCTCAAGAACTTTTGTGATAAGTGGGAGGTTGGAAATAGGACGGAAATTGGTGAGATCAGAGGGGTCAAGGGATGGCTTCTTCAGTATAGGTTTCACAATAGCATGCTTGAGGTTTTTAGGGATACTGCCAAGTTCAATAGACTTGTTTATAATGTTTGAGATAGGTTTGGCGATGATGCCGGGGATGGTGAGGAGGTGTTTTGTGGGAATGGTATCTGTAGGGTGTGTAGAGGGTCTGATTTTTTTTAAGGATAGATTCTATTTCTAGGGATGAGGTGGTGTCAAATGATGAAAGATTAGTATTAGATTGGTGTTGTGTAGTATCTATGGATGTTTGCTTGGGGGGGAAGCGTGATATGTTCATATATCTTCAGCAGGCCCCCACCAGTGGAACGCGCTCCCCCCAGATCTAAGACTGGAACCAAGTCATCAGGAGCTCAAAAAAAAGCTAAAAACCTGGCTTTTCCACCAAGCCTTCCCAGACTCTTAATGCTGCCTAGACGGGAGGATAAACCCAATTTATGGGATTCCTTACTGAGTCTTACTATTAGGATTTTTAACTGTACAAAGATTTTGAGTTCAAACGTTCTCTTACTTATATTGTATTTATATTGTATCTATAATATATTTTAATATTACTATGTTAAATTGGCATTCTGTTCTATTGTTCCATGTAAAGCCCCTTTCTCTATTTTGGGCATATCATCGTTGTATGTAAACCGGAGTGATTTGTAGTTCTTACAAGAACTTCGGTATATAAAAATTAAAAATAAATAAATAAATAAATAAATAAAATAAATATGTGTGTGGAGTGTTGGCCAATATGCTAAATATTGGGTGTAAGAAATCCAAGGCATATGGGGATGATTAACTCTGAAGCTTTTTTGTGTCTTTTATTGGTCTTATTCACCGCTATAGCTGGTATTGAATCAGAAATGAATGGGCCCTTCAATCACCATTATTCACTCATCAGTGTTATTATATGTCCCTTGTATAATAGAAGACTTCCAGGTATTTGTTTCCAGAGGGTACTCCGTTTTGTTTTAATTTTGTATGGATGGGAAGCTGCTGAGGGAACTGACAGTTTTGATCTTGCTTCAGGTGATTCACCTTATACATTGAAGGGTTGCTTTTTGTGAATCCTTCTCTGTTGTAAGGGGTACAGTTGGTTGAGGGGACAATGTAATGGTAACATCTAGGAGTTCTTGATAGCTCACAGCTGGGAGCTTTAATGACAAAGCCTTCAAATACGCATTTTGCCTACATGTCTGATAGAAGACAGGGGCCTAAAGGAAACTGCTGTACTGCCAAGGTTGACCTCCTTTGGCGTGCAGAGCTTCCAAAGATGTGTGTTGGCAAGGCAATGAAGGGAATGTCTAGCTGGAAGCTGAGACCCATATGGTGGATAGCTGGCCCTTTCCTGGAAGGAGAGTTGTCATATGCAGAAAGGAGGTGGGGATTTGGCCCTTAGTCACATCTGCCACCAGCAAAACTCCAGATATTCCATCATCATCTTGGAATAAGACAGAATTTGGGCCTGATTATTTTCAATGAAATTACCAGCTTTGGGGAGGTACAGGTGGACGATTAGAACTTATATATAAAAGAGCTCCTACTTGCACATCGATATAACACCTCTTCTTTGCTAGAAGGTATTCTGTTGGTGAGAGGGCCATTAAATTTCCGCGACTTGTCTCCCCATTGTGCGATGGCAGTACTGGTAAAGCTAACAAGATATTTCCCTTGAAAGACTATACCAGTGTTAGTGATTTGGCTGCACATACATCTCTAGCACATAAAGGAGGTAAAACCAAAATGTTGTGTTGTGGCCATTACAGTAAGGACCTTCAAGGGAGCTAGGCCTAGAATGGTGACTCTAATAAGCTGGAGCCAAACCGAGGCAGTTGTAAGGATTAATGCCTGGAAAACAGAGGCTATTGGAATGAACAGGATGTGTTATTACCTGCAGTCTAGTTTGCGGGTAGGAGAGTGAGGGCAGTAGGGTGTCCAGAAAGGGGCTTGATTCAGAGGTGACATGGAACTTTGCATGCAAATAAAGAAGCCACACACAAAATGTAACAAATCTAAAATATGTATTAAAAAAAAGTTAAATAATGACTATGTACAAACTCAAAAGAAAATGATGGAGAGAGAAAAAATGTCAAACTAGGGACATAACTATTTACATTAAAAAATAAGCCCCAGAGGCATCAGGAGGACAGGTCCTGATACACCTAGGGGCCTAGTGGCTGTGATGGTCACCTAATGCCTAGTTGTTCAAGAGTAGCTGTGAGGCCCTCTTGAGCATGCATTGTTGCTCCAAAACATCCATCAGCTTCCTGAATTCAGCTCACATCTCATAACATCTTCCCCCATCCTCTGGATGGTGATCCCCAGAGCTACATTAGAATGGCTCTTAGGCTTGGAGCAGTTGCAATAGTCACGGATACAGCCTCTGCAGCCAGGGTATGGTAGCCAGCTTCAACAGCAAGCTGCGCAGAGAGAGAGGCTTGCTTCCCTCTCCTCGCAATGGCTGGCAATCATCAGAGCCTGCATGCTTAGTTCCCGGGGGGAAACAGGAAGGAGGTCCTACAAGGGAGGGGACAGAAAGGGGAGCCTGTTGAAACTGAAGCTTGGGGCCGCCAGTTGGGGGGTCTGGCTGGCATGCTGCTGCAGGTGGTAGTGTTGATGGCTGATGGCCACCTGCAGCCGGCACTGCAGCTGTATCAGCAGATGGAGCCGGAGCCTTCTCTTCCTGTTGCTCCTCCTTCTTGGAGCCAGTGATGTCTGTGAACAGAGAAAAAAAATAGATAGCAAGCCATCAGCCGGTGTGCTCTGGAATTTGTTGTGCAGCGTCATTTAGATTTAGATTCCTCTTTTTGCACTTTTTTTCAGCGCTTCAAAGTGGATTACATTCAGGTACTGTAGGTATTTCCCTGTCCCCAGAGGGCTTACAATCTAAGTTTGTACCTGAGGCAATGGAGGGTAAAGTGTAAGAGTGCATTCCATTTATTTGAGGGTTGGTGGCAATGGGGTGTGATCCTAGCTGTGAGACATCCATATACAGGTTCCATCAGAAATGCTGGCATCTGTATAGCTGTTCTTTATAGCATGGGCTCTAGTAGCTCTGAGGTAGCCTCAGTGGCTAGGTGATATGAGTTGGGGTGTGTCTTGGATTCCAGAACGTCAATGGCCATGATGCTGACAGAAGGCAAAGAGTGCTTGTTGGAAGGGAGGCATAGAGATTCCCTGGTAAAGGTTTTTGGAGTTGGTCATACTACACACTTATATAGTTGGCCTGTGAGTGCAGTAAAAGGAGAGGATTGTGACACTGCAGGTCAGGGGTTATTCTGTATCCACCATTCCACAGGATGGACATCTATGGGCCAAATCTGTGTGGACCCATGTACCTGCATACATGAGGCCAATTAGATATGTTTTAAAGTTAGGCTGTCTGAGAGAAATTTTGAAGCTGCCAGGAAACTTGAAGGTTCCACGAGACGTGGTACCTAATCTTCAGAGGGAACTTTCCTGCTGAGTTTCTCTTTGAAAATTCAGAGTCAACAGTGATTTGCACTTGGTTTTTAGCAGATGCAAAGTTTGCAGGGTGAAGTACAGAGGGAGAATCCAAATGAAATCCTCATGCAAACTATTCTGCCCCAGCTCTCACCATCCCTACCCCTTGCTCCCCATGGCAGTTTCACGGGATGTATATATACTTTGTCTGCTGATGGGAGGGCAGTTTTAAGTCCAGGCAAATTCCCATGAACATGGTCCTTGGAGAGTGCCCTTTTTCAAAGGCACGTATGTGGGTAAATAGTGATTTAAGGGCATACACTTTCTGTCTAAAAATTGCCCTCTCCCAGAATTGCTAAAAGTACATTATAATAGTAGGGAGAACTCGTTTGACAAGATCACAATGGAAGAGACTTTTAAAAAGGGGAAAATATTACAAATACAAGCAGAGAGAAAACACATTTTTAAATGCATGATCAGGAGTTACATTACTTCCTTTCTCCCCTAAATCACTGTAGAGAAGACTGTTGAGGCCCCCCACTGTGTACTTGTTCTTAAGAAAATAACTAAATATTTAGGGTAAGGAAATATGGACTAACTCTTCTTGAACTTAATTCGACATTTACACGGGAACTTAAAGAAAAATGTAGTACCCGGGCCTAAAACGTGTGCAAGTACAACACTCATTTGTTACTAATAACACGAGATTCTTCTCAAGAAAAAAAATGTGTACTACTGTAGTTTTAAATCTGTCATCTGGTAGAGTGGGTCTTGTGTAGAGGAAATCAGATCCCTGGTGAGGAAAGCGAAAGTCTCAGGAGAATCTGTGAGAGAGATTGCTCACTCAGAGAAGGTTCTAATTCATGGAGCCGGTGAGAGCTGCTCAGCTGGTGAGCTGAGAGTCCATTAGTTTCAAATGGTTTAATTTCTATAAATTGTATGTGCAGAAACATGTTTGAAAGCTCAGAGGTCGCCAGGTGGACTGTTGTGCGTCTTTTTTTTAGGCCGTGCTTAAAATAGCTATATGTAAGTACTGAGAACTACCTCTTCCAAGAACAAAGCAAATGATTTGGAACACCAGTTGATGAGATTTCTAGACTTTTCTTGGAAAGAGCAGGCTGTTGTGCTCAATATTTCTCTCAAACTTAAAAAGAATTAAGCACATAAGATGTGCCATATTGGATCAGAACAAAAGTCCATTGAACCCAGCATTCTGTTTCTGACAATGGCCAAAACAGGCCACTAGAAAGTAACCAGCAGATCCAAAAGAGTAGATCCATTTCTTGTTGTTCAGGCCAAGAGAAACATGGTGGCTTTCCAAAATCTACCTGACTAATAATGGTTTATGGACTTTCCTTCCAGGAACTTGTCCAAACCCCTTTTAAACCAGCTATGCTTAATGGGGCAGATTTTATAAATCTGCGCACACGCGTACTTTTGTTCGCGCACCAGGTGCGAACAAGAGTATGCAGGATTTCAATAGATATGCGCGCAGCCGCGCATATCCATTAAAATCCGGGGTCGGCGCGCGCAAGGCTGCCCAAAATCGGCAGCCTGCGCGCACCGAGCCGCGCAGCCTGCCTCCGTTCCCTCCGAGGCCGCTCCGAAATCGGAGCGGCCTCGGAGGGAACCTTCCTTCGCCATCCCCCCACCTTCCCCTCCCTTCCCCTACCTAACCCACCCCCCCGGCCCTATCTAAACCTCCCCCCTACCTCTATCACAAAAGTTACGCCTGCTGGAAGCAGGCGTAACTTTGCGCGCACCGGGCCGGCTGCTGCGCTCCATGTTCCGGTCCGGGGGCTGGTCCAGGGGCCGCTGTCACGCCCCCAGAACGCCCCCGTGCCGGAACCACGCCCCCGGACATGCCCCCCGAAACGCCGCGTCACTCCCGAAACGCCCCCGAAACGCCACGTCACTCCCGGCATGCCCCCCGACACGCCCCCGACACTCCCCTCCATGCAAGCCTCGGGACTTACGCGCATCCCGGGGCTTGCGCGCGCCGCCGAGCCTATGCAAAATAGGCTTGGCGTGCGCGGGGGGGGGGGGTTGGGGTAGGTTTTCGGGGGGTATGCGTGTATCTTACGCGCATACCCCTTTGAAAATCTACCCCAATGCCTTTACCACATCCTCTAAAAACAAACTCCATAGATTGTGTGTGGAGTGAAAAAGTATTTTTTCCAGTTTGTTTTAAATCTGTATTTTGTTTCATGGAGTATCCCCTAGTCTTAGTACTATTTAAATAACTCTTCCCTATTTACCTGTTCCACCCCACTCATGATTTTATTAACCTGCATCAGATTCCCTCTCCAAGTTGAAGAATCCTAACGTTTTTCCATAAAGAATATATTCCATCCCCTTTATCATAGTTGTTGCCCTTCCCTGTACCTTTTCTAGTTTTGCTCTATTTTTTTTGAGACAGGGCGATGTACGGTCGCACCATAGTTCAATACAAAAGCATTATGATAGTAACAGTTTTATTCTCCAGTCATTTCCCAATAATTCCTAACAATGTATTTGCTTTTCTGATTACTGCAACACACTGACATGAGGATCTCAATGTAATGTCCACTAGAGAAGTGCATTCAGGAGAACCAAAATAGGAAACAAAAGCAAAATTTCCTATTTCATTTCATTCTCTAAGCAAAGCAATGGAAAATCTGATGAACGTGTCTTGGTTTGCATGTTTCATTTTGAAGCCCCCTCCTTAAAAAAAAAAGTCACTCATTGGGCCTAGACCCAGGCCCAAGGCCGGAGCCGAGCCTATGGAATAGGCCAAGACCCAAAGCAGGGGCCTCGGCCTATGACCAAGTGCAATGCCGGTGCTTTGGCCTAGGTCTAAACATGACATAGGGGCCTAGGCCAAGAACCAAGCCCGATGCTGGGGCATGGTCTGAAGGCTAGGTCCCAATCTTGGGCCTCGGCCTGAGTCCAGGTCTGAAGCCAGGGCTCAACTGATGCCTGGACCTGGACCTAGGTCAAGGCACAGGTCCAGGCCAGATGATGGAGCCCAGTCTGGAGTCTGGCCCTGCACTTGGACCTCAACCCGGGCCCAGGCCCAATGATGGGACCTCGATGCAGGCCCTGGCTCAATGATGGAGCCTGATCTGGAGGCTAGTTGATAAGACTGAGACTTGGCCCTCAGGATGGCTCCAGATGCCTGCACCTCGATCTAGGCCAAGGCCCAGGCCCAAGCCTGATATCAGGGCCCACTCAGGAAGCTGGTTCCAGAAGCCTGGGCCTCGGTCCAAAGATGTGAAAACTCTTTAAAATGTACTCCATAATATGTAAGCATGTGTACAAGGCAACCCCAGTCTAGGAGAATTGACAAGGCAGAAGTTGTTCCTCTTAATTGCATTGTCTGTAGTTTTGATTTTATTATATAGCGAGTTCTTCTCCTTAATTAAAGAAACATTCTGCTTCTGAAATGAATTTTTCAACTCCAAGACAGTCAAATGAGAAATATAATTCTGCAGCAAATTTTCATTAAAATCTACCTTAGCTTACACACTGAGAGGAGTGGATCACCTTGCTGGTGGCTGAAAGGAATCAGTAAGTGTTTGCTTGAGACATTGCCTTTTTTAAAAAGTATTGGGACAAAGTTAACTATTTGGGAATATTATTTAGTGTGTTTGTGCTTTTAATAGTCAGTAAGGTAGCGAAAAAACAAGTTAGACTGTTTGTATAGTCAGTAAGGCAGCTAGTAAGCAGTTGTTAGTGTTTTTATTTTTAAAAGACTGTAAGGCAGCTAGTAAGCAGAACTTAGTGTTTGTATTAAAAAAAAAAAAGTAGCCAGAAGCTAGAAATAAGCTAGGAGCAGTGTATACCTGGATAAAAAGGTTGAAAAGTTCAGTTCAGTTACTCACCTTGGAAAGGTGTTGAGGTAGTGTAATTTGGTTTGAATAGGTACCAACATTTGTTAATCAAGAGAGCAGTGAGTCACTCTGGCTGAATAACTGAAGTTAGACTTTTAGATTTCTAAACCCTCCCACCCCTCACAAACCCACCCCTAGCTCATCCTTTAATTTATAGGCAGGAGCCACTTTCACAAAAAAAAAACCAAAACAAAAAAACAACAAAAACTTTATTGAGAGTTTGATCAGTCCCTTGTAGGCCACTACCAGACATATAGTGAATTCACTAATACATTTAAAGGACGTTAATTAGACACATTCCTACTCCCATAGCAACCTAAAACTTAACTAGGAACTGATCAAAATTGAGATGAAGGCAGCAGTCCAGCAGCAAGAGGGGGGCTTCCCATTCTTTTGCATTGAGTGTCACATGTATGATTTTTTACACACCGGTGAGAAGCTGTACATGTGCATGCGATGCAAAGAGCTCCTGGCTCTCAGAGAACAAGTCCGATCTCTGGAGGCTAGAGTGGCAGACCTGGAGGAGCTGAGGCAGACAAAGAGGTATATAGATGAGACCTTCAGGGACATAGTAGCCAGGTCCACTTCAGACTGGCAGCCCTGGTGCTGCCTTGGAGGAAGAAGGTCTCATGATTTGAGAACATCAACCTGGTACAGCAGGAAAGGATCCTGTAGCAAGGACCTGCTCTCCAGGTGATGCATTGTCCTTTCGCACCGAGGATATCTCCCCAAGGCCTACAGCCCAGGAGGGAAGGGTTAGGTCAGCCATCATAGTTGGTGATTCGATTATTAGGATTGTAGACTGGTGGGCGTGAGGATCACCTGGTAACATGCCTACCTGTTGTGAAGGTGGCGGACCTCACGCGTCACCTAGATAGGATTTTAGACAGTGCTGGGAAGGAGCCAGCTGTCATGGTACATGTGGGCACCAACGACATAGGAAAATGTGGGAGGGAGGTCCTGGAAGCCAAATTTAGGCTCTTAGGTAGAAAACGTAAATCCAGAACCTCCAGGGTAGCATTCTCTGAAATGCTCCCTGTTCCACGCGCAGGTCACCAGAGGCAGGCAGACTCCAGAGTCCCAATGCGTGGATGAGACAATGATTCAAGGAAGAGGGATTCAGTTTTGTTAGGAACTGGGGAACCTTTTGGGGAAGGGGGTGTCTCTTCCGAAGGGATGGGCTCCACTTTAACCAGGTTGGAACCAGACTGCTAGTGCTAACCTTCAAAAAGGAGATAGAGCAGCTTTTAAACTAGAACATAGGGAAAAGCCGACAGTCGCTCAGCAGCGCATGGTTCGGAGAGAGGTATCTTCAAAGGATAATAATGATGCATTAGAATTAGGGCATCCCAACAGTGAGGTTCCTATAATAAGAAAAGTAGTCCAAGTGCCTGTAACTAGGGATGTGAATCGTTTTTGAACGATTAAAATTATCGTCAGATAATTTTAAAATCGTCCTAAATCGTTAGAGTGCACGATACAATACAAATGCCCCCGATTTATCATCAGGGGCATTTGTATTGTATCGTTAAATAGGGCACGGGAATTATTTGGGGGAGGGCGGGAAAACCGGCACACCAAAACAACCCCTAAACCCACCCCGACACTTTAAAACCAATTCCTTACCCTCCCCCACCCTCCCAACCCCCCACAAAATGTTAAATTACCTGGTCGTCCAGTGGGGGGGGGGGGGCGTCCCAGCGCGATCTCCCGCTCTCGGGCCATCGGCGCCATTTTGGCTGCCACTAATTAAAATGGCGCCGATGGCCCGATAAAAACAAAAACAAACTACCCGACCCTTTAAATCGACCCCCCTTAGCCTCCCCCACCCTCCCGACCCTTTTTTTTTAGATGATTAAAAGTGACCCATAGTGGTTGAAAATACAAGCTTACACGCTTGCAAACCGCAGGTGTTATGATGGCCCTTCATAAAAAATAAAAAAAATATAAAAATACACAAAAAAAGCTGACACACTGAAAAGTTAAAAATCCTTTTAATACAACGTGTTTGTTTGAAAGACTTAAATTACTCCAGTTGACTGGGTATATGTATCATCGGGACACACTAGAGAGATAAAGTTCCTGTATGGAATAAATGATAGCTTTATGGAGCAATTGGTTCAAGAACCGACGAGAGAGGGAGCAATTTTAGATCTAATTCTCAGTGGAGCACAGGACTTGGTGAGAGAGGTAACGGTGGTGGGGCCGCTTGGCAATACTGATCATAATATGCTCAAATTTGAATTAATGACTGGAAGGGGGACAGTAAGCAAATCCACGGCTCTCGTGCTAAACTTTCAAAAGGGAAACTTTGATAAAATGAGAAAAATAGTTAGAAAAAAACTGAAAGGAGCAGCTACAAAAGAAAAAAGTGTGCAAGTTATGGTTAAAAAATACCATCTTAGAAGCACAGTCCAGATGTATTCCACACTTTAAGAAAGCTGGAAAGAAGGGAAAACGATTACCGGCATGGTTAAAAGGGAAGGTGAAAGAAGCTATTTTAGCCAAAAGATCTTCATTCAAAAATTGGAAGAAGGATCCAACAGAAGAAGATAGGATAATGCATAAACGTTGACAAGTTAAATGTAAGACATTGATAAGACAGGCTAAGAGAGAATTTGAAAAGAAGTTGGCCATAGAGGCAAAAACTCACAATAAAAACTTTTTAAAATATATCCGAAGCAGAAAGCCTGTGAGGGAGTCAGTTGGACCATGAGATGATTGAGGGGTTAAAGGGGCACTTAGAGAAGATAAGGCTATTGTGAAAAGATTAAATGATTTCTTTGCTTCGGTGTTTACTGAAGAGGATATTGGGGAGATACCCGTACTGGAGAAGGTTATCATGGGTAATGATTCAGATGGACTGAACCAAATCACAGTGAACCTAGAAGATGTGGTAGACCTGATTGACAAACTGAAGAGTAGTCAATCACCTGGACTGGATGGTATACACCCCAGAGTTCTGAAGGAACTAAAAAATGAAATTTCAGACCTATTAGTAACAATTTGTAACCTATCATTAAAATCATCCATTGTACCTGAAGACTGGAGGATAGCTAATGTAACCCCAATATTTAAAAAGGGCTCCAGGGGCGATCCGGGAAACTACAGACCGGTTAGCCTAACTTCAGTGCCAGGAAAAATAGTGGAAAGTGTTCTAAACATCAAAATCACAGAAAGACATGGTTTAATGGAACAAAGTCAGCATGGCTTTACCCAAGGCAAGTCTTGCCTCACAAATCTGCTTCACTTTTTTGGAGTTAATAAACATGTGGATAACGGTATATATAGTATACCCAAGTATATATAGTATACTTGGATTTTCAGAAGGCGTTTGACAAAGTTCCTCATGAGAGACTTCTAAGAAAAGTAGAAAGTCATGGGATAGGTGGTGATGTCCTTTCATGGATTGCAAACTGGCTAAAAGACAGGAAACAGAGAGTAGGATTAAATGGACAATTTTCTCAGTGGAAGGGAGTGGGCAGTAGAGTGCCTCAGGGATCTGTATTGGGACCCTTTCTTTTCAATATATTTATAAATGATCTGGAAAGAAATACGATGAGTGAGGTAATCAAATTTGCAGATGATACAAAATTGTTCAGAGTAGTTAAATCACAAGCAGATTGTGATAAATTGCAGGAAGACCTTGTGAGACTGGAAAATTGGGCATCCAAATGGCAGATGAAATTTAATGTGGATAAGTGCAAGGTGATGCATATAGGGAAAAATAACCCATGCCATAGTTACATAATGTTAGGTTCCATATTAAGTGCTACTACCCAAGAAAGAGATCTAGGTGTCATAGTGGATAACACATTGAAATCGTCAGTTCAGTGTGCTGCGGCAGTCAAAAAAGCAAACAGAATGTTGGGAATTATTAGAAAGGGAATGGTTAATAAAACGGAAAATGTCATAATGCCTCTGTATCGCTCCATGGTGAGACCGCACCTTGAATACTGTGTACAATTCTGGTTGCCGCATCTCAAAAAAGATAAAATTGAGATGGAGAAGGTACAGAGAAGGGCTACCAAAATGATAAAGGGATGGAACAGCTCCCCTATGAGGAAAGACTAAAGAGGTTAGGCATTTTCAGCTTGGAGAAGAGACGGTTGAGGGGGGATATGATAGAGGTGTTTTAAAATCATGAGAGTTCTAAAACGGGTAGATGTAAATCAGTTATTTATGCTTTCGGAAAATAGAAAGACTAAGGGGCACACCATGAAGTTAGCATGGGGCACATTTAAAACTAATCGGTGAAAGTTCTTTTTCACTCAACGCACAATTAAACTCTGGAATTTGTTGCCAGAGGATGTGGTTAGTGCAGTTAGTATAGCTGTGTTTAAAAAAGGATTGGATAAGTTCTTGGAGGAGAAGTCCATTACCTACTATTAATTAAGTTGACAGAAAATAGCCACTGCTATTACTAGCAACAGTAACATGGAATAGACTTAGTTTTTGGGTTCTTGCCAGGTTCTTATGGCCTGGATTGGCCACTGTTGGAAACAGGATGCTGGGCTTGATGGACCCTTGGTCTGACCCAGTATGGCATGTTCTTATGCTCTAATCCAGTTATATAACCTGTAATATAAGCCTCAATGCTGGACATTCCTTCAATATCTCCCTAATTGACACCTCTTGTATAAATCCAGCAGAATCCAGGAACGCAGTGGATTCCTTCTCAGTACAGAGAAGTCATCCTTTGCTATTTCCCGTCATACTCCTTCCACTAAAGCCTTATACATACTAGCAAACATGGCAGGCATCTCTACAATTTTTCCATTAGGGCTCCAGACATCCACACTGAGTCCATTGCACCCAAAACTTTCATTAGGAGTGAGCTTTCTTGATCAGTAAGGCTCCCTCTCCACAGGACAATTGGTGACAGCGACTTCAAGCTCTGCTTCATCCCCAAGCTGTATCCTTTAGAGATGTGCATCATTTTTTGTGTTCGTGTCGTTCTTCGTTTTTCGGCCGCCATGGAAAATGTCGGTTTTTTTTCGGTTCGGGTCTTTTTTTTCGCGAAAAATCGATTTTTAGTTAGTGCGCGCTAACTCTCCATTAGTGCGCGCTAACTCATGTTAGCGCGCACTAACAAAAACCGTTAGATTTTGTTACTTTTTGTTACTTTTTGTTACTTTTTGTTACTTTTTGTTAGTGCGCACTAACGGGAGTTAGCGCGCCCTAACGGGGAGTTAGCGCGCACTGACTCCCGTTAGTGCGCACTAATCGGAAAAATGAATTTTTGTGAAAAAACAGGAAAATCCTGATTTTTTTCGGGCTTCCTGAAACATGCCGAATTAAACAATTTCGTTGCATTTTTCCAATTCGGCAAAAACGAATGCACATCTCTAGTATCCTTGAGCTGGTCAGCAACAGGGGCTGACAATGCAATCCTGAACTCAAAGAGATCCCATCACTTCTAAATTCCAAAAAAATGTCATGGGACAGACAGAACCAGAAGACTAAGACACATAAGAAGCCAGTAGTCAAAATATCCTAAAATGGATAAGTTATACAGCTAAATTAAGCTGGCTGAGTTATCAGGGCTAAAAGTCCCCTAAATATCCTTGATGAAATGTATCCAGCTACCTTTATTTATTTTATTTATTTATTTTTGTTTTTTTATATACCGATCTTCTTACATTGTATGCAAATCAAATCGGTTTACAGAGAACAAATTAAAACTTGCTTGGTAGCATTATATAAAACAGAGGAACTATTAAATAACAGATAAAAGTAAGAGAAACAAATAAGAACAGTAAATAACATGGAATTTGAAGATATTCCTAAATTAAACAGAAGTTTAGCCAGATAACTTTAATCCAAGCCATCAATCTTTTGAATATCACCAGTTAGGTCTAAAGTTATCTTTAGAATATAGCCAGCTAAGACTACCATTATCCAAAAGATCTGCTTTCTGCCATGTCTGGTGATAACTAGATAATTTGTTTCGCTAACTCCAAATATCAGAGTTAGCTGGATGAGTTATTTGTTTAACTCGTCCCAGTCCTGCGGTGTCCCCCAGAATACCTTTTACTTATTTGGCTAAATCTTAGCTGGATGTTGACTTATCTGGCCAGATAAGCTACCCAGATAAGTCATTATTCAGCTAAGACATAGCCAAATAAGAAGAACGTTGGGGACATCTAAAAGTTAGCCAGATAAGTATGGACATTTTCCCAAATTCACCATTTAGCTGGATAACTTTTGAATTCTCCAGATAATTGTCTCTGAATATTAGTCTCATATGCATCCATTGGCACAGGAATGGGCAAAGCAAATAGTGAGGAAAAAGAATTACGTAACTTTGTCTTTCCATTTGCTCATATTTGCTATTCCTTCTTCAGGCAAAATTTCTGAGATTCCAAGGGAAATGGCTGACTGGATTTCCCCCTAGATTCTATTTTTAATTCTGTATGTGTTATTTTCTATAGAAAATCTAGTTGCACAAAAAGCAAATTTAAAAGTCTGTAAGTACCACAGGAACTTTCAAAAGAAAAGTATATGTGCACTTTCTCTTTAAAATTTAGTGCAAAGTTTATGGATAAAATGCACCCAAAGATTTTGCCCTAAAACAGACAGTTTGAGAATTGCTAGCTATGGTGGTAACTTTCAAAGCCATTAATGTGAATAAAACATGGATTTATGCAAGTAAATGTATTGTTATAAAATTGCCCAGAGTTTAAAAAGTATGCATGTAACCTGATTTTGCATAAAATAAATACTAGCATTAATCTATCTCTGTGCATCCATTTACGCTTGCAAATGCTGTATCACAGATAGGTTTGAAAGTTGGGCTCAATGTGTATAATAATTGACATGTCCCTGCTCTACCTTTGGTAGTTCTAGCTTCTGTATTTAACTCTTGGTCATAATTTTTGAAGGATGAATGGATGGGAGAGGATCACTGCAATTATTTTCTGCCTCCCTCTTTTCCCTTGTTTCTCTAAGTTCAACAATGCAAATCATAAAATCTAAAGACAGATTAATTCAGATTTAAGGGAAATAATCTGTAATTACCCATTGACTATGAATCCAGAAGTTGATCCCTTCTTTTGGATCCCACTACAACTATCTATGTCAGGAAAAAACAAGCAAATTGCTATGGTTGACCTAAGCAGCATGACTGTAGCCACTAAGTTTTTGATGGAAGATGTTAAATCCCATTTAGAACAACAAATACACCATTTGATACCTCTTTGTCATTTTTGTGGCTAATGCACTTTTAATAGTGATATGATATGCATTTTAGCAATAAAAGATGATCAGGTGACCTTCTTGTATACAGCAGTACCACAAGGGTCAGTTTGTATTGGGATGGAAGATACAAAATAACCAAAATTATCTGATGACATGCATAAAATTGTAAATATGTAATTGACTAACAATATTTTCTGATTTCTTAATTCCATTTTCTAGATACACTAAAATGAAGACTGCTACCAATATCTATATTTTCAATCTCGCTTTGGCAGATGCTCTAGCAACAAGTACTCTGCCGTTCCAGAGTGTGAACTACTTGATGGGGACATGGCCATTTGGTAAAATAATTTGCAAAATTGTTATATCCATAGACTACTATAACATGTTCACAAGTATTTTTACACTGACCACGATGAGTGTGGACCGATACATAGCTGTGTGCCACCCTGTCAAGGCTCTTGATTTCCGCACACCACAAAACGCCAAAATTGTCAATGTCTGCAACTGGATTCTTTCTTCTGCCATAGGCTTGCCAGTGATGTTCATGGCAACAACCAAATATGAAAAAGGTGAGGCAAATGAGTTACGTCTTCGTTTGTAATTTAGATTTGATATCCTTTTACCTTCTTCAAGTTCAGTAGATATAAAGGCAGATCATATTTAGTTTGTGTTATCTTAGATGTAAACCAGTAAGCTTGGGAAATGTTTGGGCAATTTTTCTTGACCAAAGAGTACTTAAGAAATATTTTAGTTTCAAGTACAGCAGTTGTTTAAACTGCCATTTAACAAAATGGCTGCCTCCGCTGAGGAGGGATGTGCCAGAGCTAATTAACTCCGGCATGACCCCAGCAAATGATATCATTATAAAGAAGACGGAAGAGGATGATGCATCAGAGGCCTAGGCCTTGGCCTCCCTGCCTGTGCCTGAGCAGAGGCCGAGGCAACAGCATTGTGCCTGGGCTTGGGCCAGGGTCCTGGCATTGGGACACTGACTCTGGAATTGGTCCTGGCATCACGCCAAGGCCTTGGTCTAAGAGAAGGCCCAGGCCTGACACCTAGGCCCCAGCATTAGGCCCCGGTCTTGGCATTGGTTTTGTGCCCTGGCCTTGGTCTAGGCTGAGGTCCAGGCATCAGGACCCAGATTCTGGACCTGGGCTCAGAGTGAGGCCCCCGTGTCAGGACCCGGCCCTCGGACCAGGCTCTTGCGTTGAATCTGGGCCTTGGCCTAGGCTGTTGCCCCAGGTCTGGGCCTAGGCTTAGGCTTGGTTCCCAGTGTCGAGACCAGGCCTTGGAGCCTGGGCTCTGCTTAGGGCCTAGGTGAGGTTGAGGTGACCTACCAAGGTCTCGTCCTATGCAAGGCCGATGCTTCGGCCAGAGCTTAGGCCATGTCAACCCCCCCCCCCCCCCCCATATGTGGGAGCCAGGCTCTAGCGTTTTTTAGAGTGGGAGGGATGGGTGGTGGTGGCAGGCAGCCTCAGGAGGAACTATTTCTTTTTTTTAAGACATTTTGGGGTGTGTTTTTTGTTTTGTTTATCTTTATTTCTTTTTGTAAACTAATGAAAACAAAATAAACATTAAGCAAAATGAAATTCATGAAAAAAAAAACACGACAATAACAAAATTAAAAAACAAAACAAAATGTTTACCCCTGTTCCCCGCTAGAAAACAGTGCTCTCAGCGACAGTCGAAACTCTACAAAAAGCAGATGAGCCCCAAGTGACACCACATAAAGTAGAAAAGGTTTGAAGATGATCTGAAAGTCAAATTCAAAATCATGAGCTCCGCTCAAAGCACAGTGACAATGACCTTGCCCCAATACAAAAATGCATAGAAATCTTGTTCAAAGATTAGACCAACAGGATCCAAGTCTGCAAATGATAAATCCACCTTTATTGCAATTGCAAAAGGCTGTTAGAGAAGTCAACCCCTTGCCCATGGGGAATGACTCGATCAATAACAAAGAACTGTAGATCAGAAAAAAAGATGCTGAAAAACTAATCGATGAGCTAAAAGTGGCTCTGTAATCTATGAGTTCTTTGAACAGTTCTTATGCTCTACCATGCCGGTGTTTACTAATTGTATGGTATCGTCAACACAGCTTTGGGCAAGTTCGTTATATGACAGATCTTTTTAATTTACCGAATGATCAGTTTCTACAGTCCTGCATCCCTTTTATAATATATTTAAATTTGAATTGCCTTTCAATTTTAGCTGGAAATTGGCAACCTTAAATGAATGCTTTGCTTTCACCATGCAGTTGGCAGTTAAAATCAACCTGTTCAGTTCGTATCATAATTTGTTTTTACCAGCTTGTGATCAGCTTAAACATGTAGGCAGACATTGCTCTGTCAAAAAACAAAACCTGGAAGTACTCACGTGCCTTGCTCTCTCACCCCTATATATGCTCAAAAGTCCAAAAAATAGCAAGAGAGGCTCGAATGCCGGGATGGCTGTCTCAGATATCATATATTGTGGAAATCGCCAAATGTTCGGCGTGCCCTCCCCTCCACTGTGATATAATCATTTACCTTCTCTGGAATGAACGTAGTGAAAAACACTTTTTTTTGGTAATTTTTATTCTGCATTTAAAATCGGTTTGAAACAGTCTCTCTCCTGGTAACATTTAAGTGGGTATTGTGTAGTATGCTTTGCAAGTATAGCAGAAAAGGCGCTTATCTCGCTTTAATACGTGAACCAATTGCAGCGTAATGATAGGGGATGTGATTTTGATTTACATTCGACACAGACCGAACAATGATGCATTTTTCACTGGGACACAGTCATCCCTAATGGAGTAAATAAGGAAGTCGATTGGTCCCTTTTTTATTAAATCAGAGCTATTCTGTTCCTGGCAAACAGACCAGTCATTGATGACATCATGTACATCAGAGAAAGTGATTGGCCAGCTGCTATTTTTTTAAAGACTTACATTATGAGCTCACAAGGAGACACTCCACAAAATGAAGCCCACTTGAAAGAGGAAAAAATTAGGGATGTGAATCGTTTTTTGATGCTTTAAAACAATCGTCAGATATATTTTAAATCGTCAAAAATCGTTAGAGCCGCGATACAATAACAATTCCCCCGATTTATCGTCAAAAATCGTAAATCGGGGGAGGGGGGAGGGCGGGAAAACCGGCACACCAAAACAACCCTAAAACCCACCCCGACCCTTTAAAAAAAATCCCCCACCCTCCTGAACCCCCCCAAAATGTTTTAAATTACCTGGGGTCCAGTGGGGGGGGGGGGGTCCTGGCACGATCTCCCGCTCTCTGGCGACAGCTGCGTTAAGAGAAATGACGCCGGTGGCCCTTTGCCCTTATCATATGACAGGACAAAGGTAGCGCCGGCGCCATTTTGGTTCCTGTGACCCGACGTCACGAGTGCAGGAGATCGCTCCCGGACCCCCGCTGGACCCCCAGGGACTTTTGGCCAGCTTGGGGGGGCCTCCTGACCCCCACAAGACTTGCCAAAAGTCCAGCGGGGGTCCGGGAGCGACCTTCTGCACTCGGGCCGATTTGCCAATATTCAAAATAGCGCCGGTGCTACCTTTGCCCTCACTATGTCGACATAGTGAAGGCAAAATGGCGCCGGCGCTACCTTTGCCCTCACTATGTCGACATAGTGAAGGCAAAATGGCGCCGGCGCTACCTTTGCCCTCACTATGTCGACATAGTGAGGGCAAAGGTAGCGCCGGCGCCATTTTTAATATTGGCAATACGGCCCGAGTGCAGAAGGTCGCTCCCGGACCCCCGCTGGACTTTTGGCAAGTCTTGTGGGGGGTCAGGAGGCCCCCCCAAGCTGGCCAAAAGTCCCTGGGGGTCCAGCGGGGGTCCGGGAGCGATCTCCTGCACTCGTGACGTCGGGTCACAGGAACCAAAATGGCACCGGCGCTACCTTTGCCCTGTCATATGATAAGGGCAAAGGGCCACCGGCGCCATTTCTCTTAACGCAGCTGTGGCCAGAGAGAGGGAGATCGTGCCAGGACCCCCCCCCCCCCACTGGACCCCAGGTAATTTAAAACATTTTGGGGGGGTTCAGGAGGGTGGAGGATTTATTTTAAAGGGTTGGGGTGGGTTTTAGGGTTGTTTTGGTGTGCCAGTTTTCCCGCCCTCCTCTCTCCCCCGATAAAATGATTTTTTAACCTAAAAAACTAAGACGATCAGATTCCACCCCCCCCCCCCCCCTTCATCGATCGTTAAGATGATCGATCACACGATTCACATCCCTAGAAAAAATGCTGTGATTAAGTAGGAGAATTGTTTATTGGTCTCAGTATGCTTTTTAGAGGATAATATTTGCATATTCTTGTCCTTTAGCTCTCTCCAGAAAAAAAAAGCCCCTGAAGCTGACATCAACAGGCGAAATCCTGGTCAAGTCGGGTACATAACATTATATAGAAGACTGGTTCACACATCAAGGCAAGATAAGTGCCTTGTCTGCTATACTTGCAAAATGTGCTACACAATACCCGCTTAAATGTTACTAGAAGAGAGACCCTTTCAAAGTGATTTTAAAGGCAAAAGAAAAATTACCAAAAAAAAGTGTTTTTCACTACGTTCACTCCAGAGAAGGTAAACGATTATGGGTTAGATTTTAAAAATTTGTGCGATCACGTACTTTTGTTCGGGCACCAGGCGCAAACAAAAGTACGCTGGATTTTATAAGATACGCGCGTAGCCGTGCGTATCTTATAAAATCCGGGCTCAGCGCGCACAAGGGGGTGCACATTTGTGCAACCTGCGCGCGCCGAGCCCAGCACGCGCTGCCTGTTCCCTCCGAGGCCGCTCTGAAATCGGCCCTTGTGACATAGTGAGGGCAAAGGTGATCTGCTGCCAGTATCTGCTGGCATCACTGAAGAATTTCTGCTGTTTGAATTGATGAAATGTGCAAGAGGAGTTGATTTGTATAATGTATTCGCTACCGAGCTTCAAACAAGGTAGTTAGAAAATGCAAAAAGCTAGGTAGAGAGTGCAACCAACCAGGGAGCGAGGGCATTGTACAAATCAAACCTTTCCCGGTAATGCTAAGCATTAAGGCTCTAATGCAAAATGATAAATGAGCCAGTTACTCGCTTAAGAACATATGAATTCCCATACTGAGTTACACCGAGGGTCAATCAAGCCCAGGAGCCTGTTTCCAACAGTGGCCAGTCAAGTACCTGGCAAAATCCCACTCAGTAAATAGATCCCATGCTGCTATTGCTCAGTGATAAGTAGTGGCTATGCCCGAAAAGTAGTAGTAAAAGGTGAATTTTAAGACTTATTTGCACAACATGGTGCTCATACCTGCATCTGGACGTCCAAAGGGTATTTTATAAAGAGGCAAAATGCACATGTATATGTATGTATGCAAGAATTTAGATGCATGCAAAAAAGGAACATGGTGGGGTGTGTGTCAAGGCATGGCTTACACATATACATGTGATGACATATTTTATAAGGGACACGCACTAGTGCAGAATTGCATTTCATCACATGTGCACACTTTATTATTGAATAATGCGTTTTCCATTGCTGGGTTGGTCTCTCTGGGTGAGTGGACACAGAAGCAGGTCAGGTGGTGAGAGGGGGTGTAACAGGGACAGGCTGGGACCCACTGGGAATACTGGAAGAGTTACAGGGACATTCTACAGAGGTTGCAGTGACTTAAGCTGGGATAAAGAGGGTCATACTTGGTTACTTAGATATACAGGATTATATAGGTGGTTAGAGGAATAGATTGGGGAGACACTGGGACAGTAAGGACTATAAAGGGGGCTAGGAGAATTTATTGTAGCTACATGTTGGGGGTATGTTAGTCATTCTTGAAAAGTCCTTTTTCAATATGTCTATAACAGCTGCATAGGAAATCAGGTCAGTATGGCTGAGGGAAAGAAAGTGAAGGAGGAGGAAGCGGTAACCATTACAGAAAGTTTACAGGAAATGGACAGTTTCTGTTTCTGTCTGAGGAGCAAGTCATGTACAGGTTCAGGTTCAACAAGGAAACCATACTGTACCTATGTCAGTAGTCAGAACAGGACCTGCAACCTAACACTCAAAGGAACCATGTCAAGGACTCTACCACTCTGGCCTTTTTTGCTACAAGCACCTTCCAGACACTTCTAGGGGGTCACGTCAGGTATCTGCCAATTAGCCAAATAAACTATATATAGATCAGGTCCTAGGTGCCTTGCTGAACAGAAGACAAGACTATATATCCTTCCCCTGCAGAAGACAGCAACATCAAATAATGACTGATTTTAATCAATTTGCACATTGCCCCTCTGTCTTGGGGTGTACTCAAGTCTCCATTAGGGCACCAGAGCGTAAGAACACAAGAAATTGCCATACTGGGTTAGACCAATGGTCCATCAAACCCAGCATCCTGTTTCCAACAGTGGCTAATCCAGGCTACAAATATCTGGCAAGTGGACCAATCTAAAAGGAGCAATTACCAAGGGAACTAATCTATATGTTAGAAAAGTAAAGAAAAGCAAAAGAAAAATGAAACCTATCTGGTTCTCAAAGGAGTTGGCTGATAAAATAAAGGCTAAAAGAGCAGCATTCAAGAAATATAAAAGATCCCAAAGGGAGGAGCACAAAGAAGAATATCTGGAAGAACTGAGGGAGACGAAGAAAGTCATCAAGACAGCAAAAAGTCAAGCGGAAGAGAGGATTGCCAAGGAGGTAAAGAGAGGGTGACAAAACATTTTTCAGATATATAAGTGAAAAGAGAAAAGTTCATAGTGGTATAGTGAAATGGAAAGGATCAATGTGTGAAAAGAGATGAAGAAATGGCAGAAATATTAAACAAATACTTCAGTTCTGTGTTCACTAAAGAGGACCCTGGAGAAGGACCGTCACTAGTTAATAAGAAACTGGAGGGGAGTGGAGTAGATGTAACTCCATTTACAGTAGAAAATGTATGGGAAGAGCTGGAGAAACTGAAAGTGGACAAAGCCATGGGGCCTGATGAGGTTCAACCCAGGATACTGAGGGAGCTCAGAGATGTGCTGGCAGGTCCACAGTGTGACTTGTTCAATAGATCCCTGGAAACGGGAGTGGTGCCGAGTGATTGGAGAAGAGCGGTGGTGGTCCCGCTTCACAAGAGTGGGAACAGAGAAGAGGTTGGTTACTACAGACCGGTTAGCCTCACTTCGGTGGTGGGAAAAGAAATGGAGTCACTGTTGAAAGAGAGAATAGTGAACTATCTACAGTCAGGAGAATTGCTGGACCAGAGGCAGCATGGATTCACCAAGGGAAGATCCTGTCACACAAATCTGATTGACTTTTTTGACCGGGTAACCAAGGAATTGGATCAAGGAAGGGCACTCGATGACATCTACTTGGATTTCAGCAAAGCGTTTGATACGGTCCCGCACAGGAGACTGGTGAATAAAATGAGAAGCTTAGGAGTGAGTGTCGAGGTGGTGGCCTGGATTGCAAACTGGTTGAAGGACAGAAAACAATGTGTGTTGGTAAATGGAACTCTCTCTGAAGAGAGAGCGGTGTTAAGATGGGTACCGCAAGGATCGGTATTGGGACCGGTCCTATTCAGTATCTTTGTGAGCGACATTGCGGACGGGATAGAAGGTAAGGTTTGTCTTTTTGAGGACGACACTAAGATCTGCAACAGAGTGGACACGCCGGAAGGAGTGGAGAGAATGAGACGGGATTTAAGGAAGCTGGAAGAGTGGTCGAAGATATGGCAGCTGCGATTCAATGCCAAAAAGTGCAGAGTCATGCATATGGGGAGTGGAAATCCGAATGAACTGTATTCGATGGGGGGAGAAAGGCTGATGTGCACGGAGCAGGAGAGAGACCTTGGGGTGATAATGTCTAACGATCTGAAGTCGGCAAAACAATGTGACAAGGCGATAGCTAAAGCCAGAAGAATGCTGGGCTGCATAGAGAGAGGAATATCGAGTAGGAAAAGGGAAGTGATTGTCCCCTTGTACAGGTCCTTGGTGAGGCCTCACCTGGAGTACTGTGTTAAGTTCTGGAGACCGTATCTTCGAAAAGACAGAGACAAGATGGAGGCGATCCAGAGAAGGGCGACCAAAAAGGTAGAAGGTTTTCATTGAATGACTTATGAGGAGAGATTGAAGAATCTAAGTATATACACCCTGGAGGAAAGGAGGAGCAGAGGTGATATGATACAGACTTTCAGATACTTGAAAGGTTTTAATGATCCAAAGACGACAAACCTTTTACGTCGGAAAAAAATCAGCAGAACCAGGGGTCACGATTTGAAGTTCCAGGGAGGAAGACTCAGAACCAATGTAAGGAAGTATTTCTTCACGGAGAGGGTGGTGGATGCTTGGAATGCCCTTCCGGAGGAAGTAGTGAAGACCAGAACTGTGAAGGACTTTAAAGGGGCGTGGGATAAACACTGTGGATCCATAAAGTCTAGAGGACGTGAATAAATGTGGAAAAAAGGATTTGCATTCACAAAAAAGCAGGGAGTAGCTTGCTTGTTACGGCGGTTACTACCCCAAACCAAATAAGCCTGATACTTCACTTTCAATGCATATCCAGCATAGCTCTCTGCTTTAATGGCAAGGGAGAAAGGCTCATACTTCACACACATCCAGCATAGCTCTCTGCTTCAACGGCAGGGGAGAAAGACTGATACTTTATGCATATCCAGCATAGCTCTCTGTTCAACGGCAAAGGAGAAAGACTGATACTTCACACACATCCAGCATAGCTCTCTGCTTCAACAGCAGGGGAGAAAGACTGATACTTTACGCATATCCAGCATAACTCTCTGCTTCAACAGCAGGGAGAATGAAGAAAAGAGGATCTATATACAGACAACAACCAAAAAGGACTGAATTACATAGTCTGAGAAAACAAATAAGCATGGGTGTAGCTTGCTTATTGCGGCGGTTACTACCCCTAACCAATTAAGCTAAATATTTCACATAGATGTAGCTCCAACACTGCTCTCTGCATTAATGGTGGGGGTGGAAGGGAAACAGAACCAAAAGGTTACTAAGAGCCAAGAGTAACAGATAAGTATGAGAAAAAAAAATGTGCAAAGCTTGCTGGGCAGACTGGATGGGCCGTTTGGTCTTCTTCTGCCGTCATTTCTATGTTTCTATACCCAAAAACTAAGCATATCCCATGCTACTAATGCCAGTAATAGAAGTGGCTATTCCGTAAGTCAACTTGATTAATAGCAGGTAATGGACTTTTCGTCCAAGAACTTATCCAAACCTTTTTTAAACCCAACTACACTAACTGCACTAACCAAATCCCCTGGCAACAAATTCCAGAGTTTAATTGTGCATTGAGAAAAAAGAATTTTCTCCAATTAGTTTTAAATGTGCCCCATGCTAACTTCATGGAGTGCCCCTAGTCCTTCTATTATCCAAAAGAGTAGATAACCAATTCACATTTACTTTTTCAAGCCCTCTCATGATTTTAAAACCTCTATCATATCCCCCCTCAGCCATATCTTCTCCAAGCTGAACAGCCCTAACCTCTTTAGTCTTTCCTCATAGGGGAGCTGTTTCATCCCCTTTATCATTTTGGTTGCCCTTCTCTATACCTTCTCCATCGCAGCTATATCTTTTCTAAGATACAGCTACCAAAATTGTTCACAGAATTCAAGGTACGGTCTCACCATGGAGCAATACAGAGGCATTATGACATTTTTTGTTTTATTCACCATTCCCTTCCTAACAATTCCTAATATTCTGTTTGCTTTTTTGACTGCCACAGCACACTGAGCCGATGATTTCAATAGGTTATCCACTTTGACGCCTAGATCTCTTTCCTGGGTGGTAGCTCATAATATGGAACCTAACATTGTGTAACTAAAGCATGGGTTATTTTCCCCTATATGCATCATCTTGCACTTATCCACATTAAATTTCATCTGCTATTTGGATGCACAATTTTCTAGACTCACAAGGTCCTCCTGTAATTTATCACATTCTGCCTGTGATTTTACTCTGAATAATTTTGTAACATCTCAATTTTTATTACCTCACTCATCATATTCCTTTCCAGATCATTTATAAATAAAGCACCGGTCCAAGTACAAATCCCTGAGGCACTCCACTGCCCACTCCCTCCACTGAGAAAATTGTCCCTTTAATTCTACTCTCTGTTTCCTATCTTTTAACCAGTTTGTAATCCACAAAAGGACATCACCACCTATCCCATGACTTTTTACTTATCTTAGAATCCTCTCATGAGGAAATTTGTCAAATGCCTTCTGAAAATCCAAATACACTACACCTACCAGTTCACCTTTATCTACATGTTTATTAACTCCTTCAAAAATGTGAAGCAGATTTGTGAGGCAAGACTTGCCTTGGGTAAAGCCATGCTGACTTTGTTCCATTAAACCATGTCTTTCTATATGTTCTGTGATTTTGACCTTTAGAACACTTTCCACTATTTTTCCTGGCACTGAAGTCAGGCTAACTGGTCTGTAGTTTCCCGGATCGCCCCTGGAGCCCTTTTAAATATTGGGGTTACATTTGCTATCCTCCAGTCTTCAGGTACAATGGATGATTTTAATGATAGGTCACAAATTTTTACTAATAGGTCTGAAATTTCATTTTTTAGTTCCTTCAGAACTCTGGGGTGTATACCATCCGGTCCAGGTGATTTACTACTCTTCAGTTTGCCAATCAGGTCTACCACATCTTCTAGGTTCACCATGATTTGATTCAGTCCATCTGAATCATTACCCAAGAAAACCTTCTCCATTACGGGTACCTCCCCAACATCCTCTTCAGTAAACACCGAAGCAAAGAAATCATTTAATCTTTCCGCGATGGCCTTATCTTCTCTAAGTGCCCCTTTAACACCTCGATCATCTAACGGTCCAACTGACTCCCTCACAGGCTTTCTGCTTCAGATATATTTTAAAAAGTTTTTACTGTGAGTTTTTGCCTTTACGGCCAACTTCTTTTCAAATTCTCTCTTAGCCTGTCTTATCAATGTCTTACATTTAACTTGCCAACATTTATGCTTTATCCTATTTTCTTCTGTTGGATCTTTCTTCCATCTTCTTTAGCATTTTGATTGCCCTTCTCTGTACCTTTTCCACTTCAACTGCTCCTCCCTACTTCCTCATACCATCATTCTCCTTCAACTTCCCAGCCCCCCAACCCCTCACACACACTCACTCTCCTCCCTACCCCTCATTCATTTTCTCCTCCCCTCTCTCTTCTCTCCACTCACCTTCATTCTCAAGTTTCCCCTTGCTATTTTATTTTCTCCTTTTTGATTAATATCTTTTTGTGATTTAAATATACTAACCATGAGAGAAAGCCCAAAGCAGAGTGACAGAGGAAATAGATTTTTTCCTATTATTTAAAAAGAGAGTTTGGCTCCAGTTATTTGTTATGTGAAAGATAGACATATGGGAAGACTAAGAAATCATGAATAGATCCAAACAGACATATTGCCCTCCCACTTCCTTCCAGCCTCTCACATGGTCAAACAAAACAGTTCAATACCATGCACCAAGTTAGATCAATTAAAGGTACTCAAATTCAGTTTTCAAAACTGGATTACCCAATTTTCCAGCTCAGAGTTTTGCCACTGAGGCTACTTTATGCCTATGTCTACCATAAACCAGTTTCCGAACAGTAAGTCTTCCTAATTTAATATCTTTTACTGATATTAAATATTAGGAAGCAATAAAGTATCATTTTTTCTACATAATGCCTTTTGAATTTAAATGTTATTGCTGAAAAACTATCTGAATTCCAGCTTATATGAATAAGCTTCATGGTTAGTACACCTGGAGAAGCGCGTACATTGGGGCTAATAAATATTCATTAGCTGAAATAATGTCACTATTCTAAGAAGCACTGTTAACTGGGAGAGCATGCCTACAACTGATAAACCTGTCACTTCACTGCTACTGCAGGTAAGTGGACAAATCTCCCATGAATGTTTTTTTTAACTTACTTCTGCTCCTGAGATGCAAACATGTCTTCCTTTCCTTCTGAGCATAATAGTTTCCAGTTATTGCTATGACTGGCAACACAGCACACTAAAACCAAGAGGTGAATACTGAAAATGGTTTGTGTAGTAGTTAACTCGCTGACTTTTCTAGACAAATCATGAGCTAAAGAGAGAAGTCCTGGGAGAAGGTATTCGGAGGCAGTGCCAATTATGCGGCTAAGTTAGCTGGATAAATTCTGATTTTCAGTGTTTTCCGTTTAACATAACCAGGTAGCTTTAGGACTGCCTCTGAGCATTCCTAAAATGCTCAGAGGCAGTCAAACTTATCCAGCTAACTCTGCCATAGCCAAATATATTCAGTAGCACAGCTGCACTACAGAATATACCAGCAAAGTTAGCTGAATAAATTTATCTGGGTAACTTTCCTAGCCAGCTAGTGACTGAAAATAGACCTCCAAGTGCCTAATGGGGCTTCTCTAACTCTGCTGGCACTAGCCATCACAACAACTGAAACAAAGAGGGACACAGTCCTTTTTTTGATCATATTGCCAGAAACTTAAACTTAGCTATAACTTTACCTCCTTCATTCTGAATTTTTCCAAATCTGCTACATCTTTCTTACCAAGCGCTATTGGTTTCAGATATGATATACAGAAAACATGGGTCCCCTTTAAAAGCAAATATTTATATAAAAGCCATTAGTGATTCATTGTTGAATCATTGAAGGTGGTATGACTGGATCATTCTACTGGGATATCATGTGTATCACCCCAAACATCAACATTTCTCCATAGGACAATGGATTGAGTTTTACTATGGAAATCAGATATACTCTGTAGAAATATGCACTAGAAAAGTTTTGCTTTGAAAATTGAGACATCCATTTTTATTTGCAATTTTTATTTTACAGTATAGCAAAGTGATGTATTGTATAAGATATCACTAACAAAAGATGCAATTGCACATTCAGTTCCTGATTTTGCTTTGTAAATTTGTTCTAGGTTCCACAGATTGCACTCTTATATTCCCCCATCCTTCTTGGTACTGGGACAACCTTCTGAAAATCTGTGTTTTCATCTTTGCTTTCATAATGCCAGTCCTAATCATCACAGTGTGCTATGGCATGATGATTTTACGCCTCAAAAGTGTCCGCATGCTGTCAGGTTCCAAGGAGAAGGACAGAAACCTGAGAAGAATAACCAGAATGGTCCTTGTTGTGGTTGCTGTGTTCATAGTGTGCTGGACTCCCATCCACATTTATGTCATTATTAAAGCCTTGATAAATGTCCCTTCTTCTCTTTTCCAAACTGTCACTTGGCATGTTTGCATTGCTCTAGGGTACACAAATAGCTGCCTTAATCCAGTTCTCTATGCTTTTCTGGATGAAAACTTCAAAAGATGTTTCAGAGAATTCTGCATTCCCACTTCTTCAACCATTGAGCAGCAAAACTCAACACGAATTCGTCACAATACCCGTGACCATCCCTCCACCGCCAATACTGTTGATAGGACTAACCATCAGGTATGACTAGCCGTGGAAATGTCATCTCTAAATTCAAGTGTTCATACAGGGGATGACATGAATTCTGAAGTTACAGAGATTTCTACAGGGCTATGATTCACTGGTTTGTGTGGGTTATTTATTTGCTTTTGTGGATTTTGTAGACATATGTAAACAGACGCATACATGTGAATAGGTATATGTTTCTATTTATGCATCTAGTTCAATGTATGTATTGTATACGTATTTCCTCTCTCTTTAGCTATATCTACCAATATGCACACAAAGACTTTTAACATGAAATATATAGCATATGGTTATTTTCATGTATATATATATGGTACGCATATGTAAAAATATGATTCAGATGTCTTAAAAAAGCATTGTCAGTCTATATCAGTTAAATATCTACTCAGAATGCAACTTATGACCCTCTATTGGATGCAAATTTTAAAAGAAAATCAATTTGGAAGACTAGTTCTTTCTGATATATTTATTTCAAGGAGATCTTGTAAATGTCATACCCAAGTGACATAGCTATTAGCAATTTAATCATGGATAACAATAAAAATATAAACATGTTTGCAATTCCTTAAGTAAGGCTCCCTCTTATTTGGTATACTTGATATTTGGAGGGATGGTAGAATAATGAGATCTGATGATATACAGTTAGAAAGATAACATATTTTGATAATATGTGTATTATTTCTGTTCCTTCATGAATCATTTACATTTGCATTAATTTATATGATAAATATTTCCTCTAAATGTGCAAAATAAATATATATGGATACATAAACAAATATATTTCTGAGACAAAGGACATTTAAGTTGTTTATAGAATGCTTCATATTTAAGCTTGATAACTGAAAAAAAGCTATTTTGGGCTTTCATTTTTAATATATTTGCTAAAAGCCTCGCCCATAGATGATCTACTTGAATTACAGTCCCTTGTGAAACAAAGATGCCAAACGTATTACACTGTGCAGTTTGTATGAAAGTCTGTTTAACCTTTAAATATTCATGCTTTTTAATACTTAGCAAGCAATAATACCTCAGAAAAATTGCTTATATAACTTGTTCTTAAAGTAATGTTTAAACAAGCAGGGACGTTTTCAAAATCAATACTACAGTTACCAAAGTACCCTTTTTACTATCAGTGTATTTTTACACATATCAATTGATAAGCAATATTGAAAGATATTAGAAGACATCATGTAAATTATTTTCATTGCTTTCTTCCATTTAACCTTAACTGCAGAATTTCTTTCTTTGTATGCTTTTGCACTATACTAGCAGAACATACTGTGCACAACATAATATAACATAAAATCACTTTTAGAATAAAGCATGGGAAATGGTAAATATTATGTAGAAATCATAGAAAATGCAAAAGTCATGTGAGGTTCTCAGTGAGGGGCAGAAATCATGGCCTGCCATAAAAGCAGAAATGCTAAAATAACTATTGGAACATGAAATCCTGAATGTGAGCTGGGATACTGCTGCATAATATTCTGCAAAGCTCTATTACCTTCAGAGGTATAGGGTGAAATTAAATGCCACAATGCAATTTAATCAAATAATAGCGAGTGGTCCCATAACATAGGGATAGAATACTAGCTCGACTTGAAGTCCTCCTCCCCCCCCCCCCCCCCCAAAGAATAAGAACATAAGAAAATGCCATACTGGGTCAGATCAAGGGTCCATCAAGCCCAGCATCCTGTTTCCAACAGTGGCCAATCCAGGCCATAAGAACCTGGCAAGTACCCAAAAACTAAGTCTATTCCATGTTACCATTGCTAATGGCAGTGGCTATTCTCTAAGGGGCAGATTTTTAAAAACTACGTGAGCGCGTACTTTTGTTCGTGCACCAGGCGCGAACAAAAGTACGCTGGATTTTATAAGATACACGCGTATCTTATAAAATCCGGGGTCGGCGCGCGCAAGGGGATGCACATTTGTGCAACCTGCATGCGCCAAGCCCAGCGCGGCCTGCCTGTTCCCTCCGAGGCCGCTCCGATTTCGGAGCGGCCTCGGAGGGAACTTTTCTTCACCCTCCCCCTACCTTCCCCTACCTAACCCACCCCCCCGGCCCTATCTAACCCCCCCCCCTTACCTTTGTCAGCAAAGTTACGCCTGCTTTCAGCAGGCGTAACTTTGCGCTCGTCGCCGGCAGCCCCGCTCCGTCCTCCGCCCCCGGGCCCGCCCCCGAAATGCCGCGGCACGCCCCCGAAACGCTGCGTCGTTTCGGGAACGCCCCCGGACACGCCCCCTCCCTCCCCTTTTCAAAAGCCCCGGGACTTACACGCGTCCCGGGGCTTTACGCGTGCCTGTGGCCTATGCAAAATAGGCGCGCCGGCGCGCGCGGGCCTTTTAAAATCCGCCCCTAAGTGAACTTAATAGCAGGTAATGGACTTCTCCTCCAAGATCTTATCCAATCCTTTTTTAAACACAGCTATACTAACTGCACTAACCACATCCTCTGGCAACAAATTCCAGAGTTTAATTGTGCGTTGAGTAAATAAGAACTTTCTCCGATTAGTTTTAAATGTGCCCCATGCTAACTTCATGGAGTGCCCCCTAGTCTTTCTACTATCCGAAAGAGTAAATAACACATTAACTAGGCCACAGTTTATTAACACATAAACTAACCCGAGTCCTTACAAATTGAACTTATCGAACAACCCCAACTTACCCCTCCTCCCTTTCCTCCCCCTTTTCTCCACCACCTTACCCCCAGTGGTGAAGGAGCAACCCCTCCCCCTGCCCCGCCCACTCTGCCACAAACCAGCGAGAGTAAGCTCAAACCAAGAGCTTAGCCCCTTAGTTCTCCAGTCTTCCTGTGTAGCAGCACCCCCAGCTACACGAGGCTTGCACCCCCGACCCCCACAACTGTAACCCCACCGCCTTACAAATTCCTCCTGGGCTCAGGTTTACTGCCACAAAACAAGCCGACTAAAGTCGGCTTGTTCCCCCCAAACTGCGGCCAGTTACCATTTCCTAATCTGTCTCTCCAGCCCTTCCTGTATGGAGTTATTAGAAAGGTCCATAGTCCACCTCGGATAAGTGGACCCCGTCCCCGCTGAATAACCCAGCTTCCACCTCTCTTGACCAGGGATGCCTAATCCAACCCCCACCCCCCTTCCCACCCCATCCATTTTCCCAATTGTCTGTTCAATTTTTTGACTCCAGACTGCCAAATTACTTCATCCCTGTTCCTCAATCTAATAATAACATCGGACCATCCAATAAGCACGCGAGGCCATAGGATCATAATCTGCAATAGGTCTTTCTTCATGCACGTGAGTAACTCCCTGCATGATTTAGACCCTATATCGTTTCCCCGAGGTGTATGATGAAAATATTTGGCTCACCCCACATTTCGATCCTCTCAGATAGGAAAGGCAGGAGTTCATCCCAACCCATACCCCTCTTACTGAACCATGGCAAACACCAACCCGCCCTTTCCAACTCCAAATGCTCCCCGTATGGACGCTTCAGCGCTCTTCTTTGCGCCCGATGTATGTAGGAATGGCCCACAATCTAGGCACATCCTTCAAAACGCCGTAGCCCTATGCGCTCTGTAACACAAAATGGATCATGCTAGCCATTTCCCTACCCCCCCTCCCTCGTGCGCTGTGGCTCCTTTATTGTCTTACGTATGACAGAAAAGCATTAGACCTCCACCGACCCAAACCCACTGTCTGAGAGTCCGGTTTCTGCCGCCGTGGTGGCCGCCCCGATCCGAAAATAACGAGTGCTATAAAAATGCTCATTCCCACCTTTTTCTCTAACTGTCGCACTCAAAACCATGGTGAATTGATAATGTGTCAAGGGACTACCATCTTCGTGTACCAAGAAAGATCCCCGCATTTCAGGATGCATTTTTAGATATTCCTGAGCCTGCCTGACTGGACACACATGGATATTTACAGCCGGCACTATGGTCACGAAGTAACCTTTCCCACCCTGATCCGTTTTTGACTTAGGGATAAACAATCCCACTTTTGAATCGTGAACCTGTACACACTGAAAAGTTAACCCTAATTCCTGATCGCTATACCACGATTTGGCTAATAGTTCGCTGACTCTCATGGCCCCAAAGAATGCCCACGAGAAGGCAACTCTGAACAACGTCACCTCATATTTTGGCCAACATACTTTGGGCATCTGTGCAGACAAACTGATCAATCATCATATCTGATAGGCCATCGCAAGTCCCCTTGCTTTCCCAAACTGCACTGCCATCCCCATAACACTCTATGCACTCGAAAGCTGCTCGAGGGGTTCCCCCATCCTCGCAGCTTCTGGAAAAAAGCAAAACCCGCCTATAGCTACTGAATACCCTTGGTTCTTTGCCCATGTTATGAAACCAACTACTGCCTGCTCGGTCATGACCCCTCCTGCCACCCTTATGTTTGTAGAAAACCAGTCACTGCTTTGACTCCTTTAATATACAATTTCCAAGTTGCCGGGGTGACCGAGCTCTGTATCATCGCCCATTCCTCTTCCGTACCCTGCGTGTCGCAAGATCCCTTGCGTCCGTTGCCAAGCTGCGTGCTCCCAAGACATTCTGCTGGGACACCAGTAGTACGACAAAACATCAACATGCTCACCAACAACCACCAACATTGCATTCTGCGAACATCTGTACATCGACAACGTACCAGATGTGACCGCCTACCGTATACTCTGGAATCCAATCCCTCCTGTCCCCGACACTTGAATCTATACTACCCTATCCTCATTACCCATATTGTTCTTGGTCCCTAAGTGTCATTTGTTCACCTCCTTTTTTTTTTTTTGGCTGCCTTCCTCGACGTATTCTGCTTCCTTGCCATACAAAATTGTTTGTCCCTCCCCAAAATGACTGTCTGCAGCTCATGAGCCAGAAATTGACCTAGGCATTAGGGATGTGCAGAGGGACGCCATACATTGCATTCGGGATTCATATTCGTCAGGGGGCAGATACATTGCATTCGGCAAGGGGGGCCCCCAATATGTACATGCTTTAATTCTTATTCGTTTCCCAGCTAAAATTGAATTAAGTACAACCCCCCACCCTCCTGACCCCCCCAAGACTTACCAAAACTCCCTGGTGGTCCAGCAGGGGTCCAGGAGCCATCTCCTGCACTCACACCCTCGGCTGCCGGTATTCAAAATGGCGCTGATAGCCTTTGACCTTCTATGTCACTGGGATCAACTGTCCCGGACCTGACCTCCTCTGAGCCTTTGCTTGCGCCAGGTTCACTGGTCTCCCTTTCTCTACTGGGACCCATTGCCAGTGATGGAAGGCCAGGCCTAACACCCTCGGGGGAAGGGGAAGGCGGAAAGTTGCTACCAGAAGCACTGAGGGAGATATATAAAGGAGGGCCTGGCAGGGTCGGCTGCTCGTGAAGGCGTGCTGGGGGGAGGGACACCCTGCAACCTCTCTTGGACATCGTAAATGGGGAAGGCTCGGCCCTACCTCCCCTCTCTTTTCCCCTCGGCATCTGAATCTGTGGATCTGAACGCTGGGTAATAGCAGTTATTTTCTTCTTCCTATTTGTTGTCAATTATATATTATTATTTTTTTTTTTGGAATAAATTTTTGCCGCTCGCTATCCTTGACAACAAGTCACGGTGCTTTTCCCCTCCTAACTGAGGCTTCTGACCGTTAGGTCTTTCACGTCATCCTCTGCTTCCAATCCCATTGCTCCTAATTCAAAGGCTGCTAATCGCAGCCCTAAACCTTCCCTCATTGGTGCTCCTATTCCCGCCAGCCCTATACCCCGCCCCCTCTCCCCAGGATATTGTCGCAGCGCAAGAGTGGCTTGCGCTGCTCCTCTTTAACTGCACAAACTGAAAACATTAGTGCTGTATAATGGAAAATATTACTGCCTTTTAATGTCATTCACTTTATTAGCTAAAAACAGATTAGTCATAAAGCTGTAGGAGAAACATGTATTAAAAATTATCCTGATACTTTTCTCCTTAGCATTTATGATTATGCTGTTCCAATTATTGGGACGTTATTCACGATAAAAGACTTAATGAACATATCTGATTAGCCAGATTGGATTTCTGCAGAGAATGAAGTTCAAACCCAAGATAATAAAGTTGTGTTTCTACTATGTAAAACATCTAAATCTAGATTATTTATTGTATTTCAAGGAGAATCTCTCACCATTTTATTTTTACTTAATTAAGAAGTGTTGTCACCTCCGTTTCATGTGAGATACTACTATTTAACTATAAAAATATAAACTGCATTAGCAGTGTATACCACAAACACATTTGTTTGTTTGTTTGTTTGTTTATTTATTTAACATTTTTATGGACTGACATTCGTTGAGAACATGATATCGGTTCACATAGAACATTAATGTAGCGTAACAAGGAACAAAGGTTAAAACAAATAATATTTGGAACATATAAAATTTGGAACAGTAGGGTAAGATAACAATGCTTAAGTTTAAATGCAATAAAATAACAGTAATATTATATAACAAAGAAATTAGGTTTTAGTTAAGTTGTAGGAGAGCGGGTTAATAGTTGATCGTTAATTGAATTGCGGGGAGGGGGCTTGACAGGGAAAGGCGGAGGATGAATATGAATAGGGGAGGAGGTTGGCAGGATGTAAAGGAGTAGGGGAGGAGGTTGGGAGAGGTAAGTGGGGGGATTGGAGGGGCAGGAGTGGAGGGGTAAGGGGGGGCTAAGAGGGGCAGATGTGGTAAATCTATTGAAGAGTTTTAATTATAGGCTTGCTTGGATAACCATGTCTTGAGCATGCATCATTAGAATTGTACGTAAATAAATATTTGTGTTAAGCATAAAATAGAACATAATAAATATACTGTCCAATATCCAGTAGAATGTAGGTAAATCAAGTGAATCACCAAGTCAAAAGCTTAAAACATTGGTTATTATAAGCCAGCTGCTCTCAGTTTTTTTTTTTGTTTTATTTTTATTTTGCTCAAAAAAGGTAAACTATCCAAGATCCCCAAAAGCTAAAGTGAGAGGGAAGATTTTCCTATCTTCAGTTTCCCAAGACAAGTGTAAAATGTGGATATACAATTGCAATTCTAATGCTCTCTAGGCATATTCTCTAAAGCTTTTCTCTCAATCTGTGTCTATGCGAATCAAGCTAGCGAAGCCGACCCTGGATCAGAAAATCAGTTCTCATAGGAAGTAATGATTATATTTATGACTTTGATTATGACTAGAGTTGTATGAATTTCAATTTGCTTTAATACAGATTGATGGTTTAACTAAATTATGTGGATTGTTATTTTTATAGCTCTGACACTATACTCAGCAATTTACAAAATAAAAAAAGAAATATCAATATAGGAGTACAATGAATGAGTGCTAAAAGTCCTACAGATCCATTCATTAATTTCCTGCCTCAAAGAATTTAAAATCTAAATGGGCAAAAAGATAGCACTTAAGAAATATGACCAACCATGATGTTATGCATGTTAAATGGCCAACCTCCTTCAAGTCCAGAGAGATAGGAATGACTTGGGGATTTTATAGTACAGCAGTTAATAGTTTGAGATGAGAGAGATCCATGCTTCTGTCTCTCCTACTTGGAAGCTACCATCCATCTCTCACTCTCTCGCTGACTGTTTTGCAACCTTCTTTTAAAAGCCCTCAAACACTTCAGTCAGCCAATTAAACAGGTGTCTCTCCAGTTATCAACAGAATTGTTATACTGGTGTTCCCTAAATCCCTAAAAGCTTTTACCATCCCTATTTAGTGACTTGAGTCACCATTTGCAAAAGGCTGATAAGGACAATTATTCTATTTATTTATTTATTTGTTTGTTATTTTAAAAGTTTTATATACTACTTTTACCATATTAAATTAATCAAAATGGTTTACATACAGTACAGCAGAATAATGTGCAGCAATCAATTAAACTGGACAATAGCACTTTAAACAAAACACTAATAATTTAATATGTACACACAGCAATAGTGCACAAAACGTAAATCAAGAAGTATAGACAAGTAATCATACAGAGCCCCGACACGGCCGTGTTTCGCGTCAGGCTGCGTCAGGGGACCAATTCCCGAAATTCTACAAAACAAAATACATGCAGTTATTGTACAGTGTGGCGGACACAAGGGTAATATTTATAAATCTAAATCCAGAGGCACACAAAGGCACTGTTGGAGACAAAGTAACAACAAAGCCGAGGCCTCGCCTAGGCCATAGGGTAAGGCCCAAAGCAGGGGCCATGGCCTATGCCTGAGCTCGACGCCGGCAACTCAACCTAGGTCTGAAACTGGGGCCTCTCCCTAGGGCATAGGTCAAGACCCAAAGCAAGGACCATGGTCTAGACCCAAGTGTGATGCCGGGGTCTCGGCAGAGCTTGGGCTGACACAATGGCCTCAGCTGAGACCACCAAAAAATAAACAAAAAATCCCTTACCTTATCAGTTGGGTATCCGATGAAGGCAGGGTCCCAATGCCAGGGCCTAGGCATGGAAATAGGCATGAAGCAAAGACCCAATCCCAAGGCCGGGTCCTGATGCATGCGCCTAAGCCTAGATTGGGGCCCTGACTTAAGCCTGACACCATGACATGACCTGGGGGCCGGGTCCTGATGCTGGGACCTCAACCTATGGCAGACCTATGACCCAGGCCCAATGCCATGACCCGACCCAGAGGCTGGTTCCTGATGCTGGGATCTAGGCTTAGACCCAGACACAGTCCGGGCCCAAAGCCAGGGCCTTGGCCAGGAGACCAGGTCCTGATGCTGGGGCCTAGACCTGGACTCAGGCCCGATGCTGAGGCCTTGGCCAGGAGGCCAGGTCCTGATTCCTGGGCCTCAGCCCAGAGTCAGGGCCAAGCCTCAGAGCCTCTTATTTGTCCTCTTCATTCTTTGGCACTTGCAAGCCATATGACACTGTCTAATGGGGTCATGCCACTTAATTAACTCCAGCACATTAACTTCAGCAGACAGCACCATTTTGATGTACATCAATATGTATGGCATTGCTGTACATCAAAATGGCACTTTCTGCTGGGGTGAATGCTCTGTAGTTAATTAGCTCAGGCACAACTCCAGTGGACAGCATCATGTGACTTGCAAGGGCTGAAGAATGAAGAGGACAAAGAAAAGGCTCAGAGGCCTGGGCTCCAAGGCTCTGGCCAGACCCTGGACCTCAGCCCAGGCATCAGGACTCTGCTTTTGGGCATAGGCCCCAGTATTGGGACCTTGCCACTGGATTGGTTCACAGCGTCGGGTGTGGTTCCGGGTCAAGGTCCCGGTGTTGGAAATGGTCTCCGGGCCAGGTTGCGGTGTTGGGCCAGAGTCTGATATGAGGTCCCAGGGTCAGGACCCAGTCTCTGGGTTGGGTTGCGGTATTGGGTCTCGGTCCAGGCTGAGGCCCTGGCGCAGGGACCCAGCCTCCAGACTGGGTCGCATCATCAGGCCTGGGCACAGGCCCCAGCTTAGGCCTATGCCCATACATCGAGGCCCAGCCTCTGAATCAGGCCAAAGCCTTGGCCTTAAGTAGGCCAAGGATATGGCAACCTACTGCACCCTCAGCCTACACAAGTCTGAAGCTTTGACCTGGGCGTAAGATGGAAGCCAATGGATTCCTACTGGACTGGATAAGTGGCTGGGCCTAGGATGGAAGCCAATGGATTCCTACTGGACTGGGTAAGGGGCTACCGGTGCCATTGGTCGGCCCCTGTCACATGGTAGGAGCACAAGATGGTGCCAGCCATCCATTGCTCCTACCGAGTGACAGGGGCCGACCAATGGCACCAGTAGCCCCTGTGACATAGTAAGGTCAAAGGCTATTGGTGCCATTTTGAATATCGGCAGCCGACTATGCAAGTGCAGGAGATGATCCAGGACTCTCGCTGGACCACCAGTGACTTTAGGCAAGTCTTGTGGGGGTCAGGAGGGTGGGGGTTTATTCGTTCAGGATTTGTTGCATTCGTGGGGGTTCACCATACGTTTCTGGAACCCACGAATGCAACGAATAGGGACCTATACATTGCGGATTGCACATTCGTTCACAACAAATGCACATCCCTAACATTTACTATAATAGTACACCACTTTTATTGTAATAATAAAAAACTATAGCTATTCCTAGTTGCTGAGAAACTGGGTCAAATTCCATCATGTCACAGAAAGCAAATTCTAAACACGATAGCACTATTAGCAACATAAGGAAAGGAAGATAAGAACATAAGAAGTGCCATACTGGGTCAGACCATCAAGCCCAGCATCCAGTTCCCAACAGTGGCCAATCTAGGTCACAAGTACCTGGCAAGATCTCAAACAGTAAATAGATCCCATGCTGCTCTCTCACAGAGATAAATTTGGGCTATCCCTAAGTCTACTTGGTTAATAAAGTTTATGGAAATTTTTTCCTTCAATGGGGACCAAGGTCAAGCCCAGGTTGCACTACTGATGATAGCAGTGAGAAGTCTAGGCTTACTCTGACCAAGCTAAAGTGTGATTCTTTTAGCAGGGGGAAACTACAACCAAGGTCATGTAAGAACAAGCTTGAGCTGGAAGAGCATCTACCATTTTTTCCCACCCTCATCACTGAAGAAGGAATAAGTCAGTGGAGGGTGGCATCAGCAATGCAAGAGCACGAGCATTAAAGGCAGAGCACCCAAAAGCAGCTCACTGCCCCACCCAGTTCCTCCTGAGCAGTGTCTGCAGCAAAATACTTGGAGAAAATAGGGATTTGGATAAATCATGCAAGGAATTCTCAGAGGATACTGAACTTCTAGTAGCACAGGAAGGTTTAGATCAGGGATGGCAAACTCCAGTCCTCGAGTGCCACAGACAGGCCAGGTTTTCAGGATCTCCACAATGAATATGCATGAGATAGATTTGTATTCAACGGATGCAGTGCTTGCAATTCTTTGTCATGCAAATTCATTGTGGAGCTCCTGAAAACCTGGCCTGATTGTGGCACTCGAGGACAAGTTCGCCATTCCCGGTTTAGGTAATCGAGTTCTTAGCATGCTGTCCTCTACTGATCATCTACAGGAGGCAGAAAGTGACACTGCCAGGGCAAAGAGCACCCCACAGGAAGAGCAGGTAGTGGAGAGTGTGAGAGATGCCCCTGGTCTTCTCCCTTCTGGACTGCCCTCAACCGCAGCCCTGTCAGCAGCACCTAAGCATGTTGGGGTCCATGTAATAAAACCCTTGCTAAAATCAGGGTAAAATTTTGCGCAGGTTTTACTTAATGCATGTGTTAAAAACAGGGGACTCCGCAGGATGCAGTAAGCTAATGGGATGCAAATTGAATAGGAGTAAAAAAAAAAAGGTACACTAAACAAAAAAAGCACGCTAAAATGTGAGTTAACCTGAAAAATCCGCACTAGTGCAGAAAAGTGCTTAAAAACATGCGTGAGGAAGCTTGAAGTTGGAAGGAGTGTGACCAAAATGAACTTGCATGCAAGACTGATACTGGGCATCCTGCCTTGGCCACAGTCTTGCATGCAAGGCCATTTGGGCAAGGCATGCCAAGTGAAATGAAAGGTTAAACTCTCTAAGGAAGGCACCTACAGCTGAGCAGTAAAGCCCAAATTTTCAAAGGCCCAGGTGCGTAAAAACCGTGGTTTATGCGCGTGGTCGGGCCTTGCGCGTGCAGTGTGCATTTTAAAACGGGCCCAGCCATGCACGTAAACCACAGTACACGCACAAGTGCCAGGCCTCTCCAAAGAGGCGTGCCGGAGGCGGGGTCTGGGGGGGAGGGGCATGGCGGGGGGGGGGGTGCGAGCTGGGACAGCTCCATTCTACGCTGTCCCGGGGACGTGCGCGCCGGCAGCCGGCCAGCGCACGCAGATTACTTCTGCGCGTGCGCCACCCGCACAGGCACACGCAGATTTAAAAATCCGGTACGCGCTGGTGCACTGCCGTCTGATATTAGAACATGGTGCGTCCATGTGCGCGTGCCGAGAACCACACGCACATGGACGGCCGCGTGCTGTTTTTAAAATCAATCCCTAAGTGTTGTGCATCCCTGATAGCTGAGGTTACCATTCTAGAGAGCTTACGCTTTCCTTTCATTTGGCACGCCTTACATGCAAGACTGTGGCAAGGTTGGAATGCCCAGCGCTAGTCTTACATGTGAGGCCATTTTGGTCGCAATATTTCCAACTTCTAGCACTTATCTGCTTACTCCTGTTTTAAAGCCCTTTAATATACAGTGTGGATTTTAAGGTTAACTCCTTGGCCTGAGGTGGAGTGAAAGATAACTCACATTTCTGGTGGCTGGGATATTCTATTGCTGTGTCCAGTCTGATAGAAGCAGCTAGTAGACACTACCACACTGGGCACAGCACTAGTATAACAAGGACACCAGAAATGTGAGTTACGTTTTACTCCTGCTCTCGCCCAGGAGTTACATTTCTAGCATTAAGAAAATGTGCTTTAAGCTGACTGCCCTTTAACACACCTCCCTGTATAGCTGGGGAATAGCTAATGCCTTCTTTTATATGTGTAAGGGACACCACAGTTCCTAAGCCCTGTGCAAACCTTATTTCAGCTAGTGCAGTTACTAGTGAGGGATAATTAGGGAAGGATCCATTCACTGCAGTCCCTCCCTCTGAGGGAGCTGAAGTGGCCTTTGCCTGTTGTGAGGTTTATAAGCAGCTTTCTACAGAGAGCTCTTGGGAGCAGTTTAGTTTGCTGTTTTGGAGGAAGGTTGGAAATTTTCTTCCAAGTTGAATTTTGTGGCCTGTCTGGGCTCCATCCTGCCTGTGACCCTTTGAGCTTGGACGGGGACTCTAGCTGCCATTTCATTGGCTGGTCTTGCTGCTTCTAACCCAGAGGGCTGGGATGCTGAGTCTTTTTTTTTTTTTCCCTGCTCTAAGAGCTGAAGAGGGAATACCTGAGTCCTCTTGCTCCCACCAATGTCTAAATTGGCTCCTCTGCTGCTACTGCTTTCATGCTTTTATTGCCACCATGCATTGCTGCCCTACCTCTACCAGCAGGAGTTGTGGGTCCGGCTGCTCTCAAGACTGGCCAGGCTGGGACCCTTTCAGCTTCCACTAATAGCACCGCGACCCAGCCAGTGCTGCTCTTCCTCCGTCTGCGTCAGCATGAAAGAACTGACACATTTGGTATCAATAATATGTCCTCATGCTGCCATAGACAGAAGGAGCCTGCGCAGTATAATGAAACGCCAAATCGGGGCCCATTTGATTCTGGCAGTGACCAGTCAGGGATAAGCGTACATATTTGCCGACCATCTCCCCAAAATCAGGGATGTTTGGTAACCAAAGCTTGACAGCTTTGCAGCTTTGCAGCTATAGGAACAGTTTTATGCAACCAAACATTAGCAAGAAACGTTTCTGGGGGGGTGGGGGAAGAGAGTCTCTGGCAGCCTCAGACCTTGGACAGCCTTGGAAAATGACTTAAAGCGAAGAAGCAACTACGTGAATTTACTCTGGCTCAGTACCAGCGATGTAAGGATATTTTTCATAATTATATGTGCAGTGCACTATTGATCTTGTGACAGCAAGGGAGTCAATCAGTCAAAAGGTCCTACTGGAGATATGCCGTTCACGGACTCACTGAGCATACATCGCATAAATCACCTATGAATTTCTCACAGTTATTGAGAGACCAGTCACCAGCTAGCACTTTATAATTATGCATTATACTTAATCAAAGAGACTGAAACGTGAAGAAAACGCGGATGTAAAATGTAGAAGAAACAAAGAAGCCCAGAGGAAAAGTAAAAGAAGAAAAAAAAAACGTAATGAACTAACCCCTAGATTCATCACTGTGTTGCGAAAAAAAAAAAAGGGGCCGGGGACGAAAGTGGGCAGCTGGCCGCATCGTGGCGGTGCGGTTTCACCCGCTGGGGTGCAGCCGCACCGCGCACTATCGCCCCCATAGCACCGCGGGGAAAGGCGGTGTTACTTCCCTCGCTGCTGCCGGCGATAATGTGAAAAATACATTATCGCCCGCAGCGCTGCCGGGAGATAACTCCGTCCAAACCCCGCCTACGCTCCTCCCCTTCCTCTAATGATACCGCCGCAGTGCGGCCGGCACATCGCACAATAAAGAATATGACCCTGTAATTAAGTAACAAAGGCCCAGAAGCAAAAGTCATCACAAGCTGGTCATGGTTTCTGAGAACAGGCCAAATGAGGGACTACGCCCCAGTGTCTAACGTCAGTGAGGGGTTTCATAAGTATTGCATTCAGCAACACGAGAGCTACATTTGTAAGTCTTCAATATAACAGTATATTATTGGTACTAAATGTTTCCTCACTGACCCCAATTTGTAGTGGTGGCTTTATGGTGTTTGGACATAGTCTACTCTGGTGCCCATTGGTAAAAGATTCCAGTAAGAGATTTAGGCCTCACGCAACCGTTGCTTTTTCTTTCTTTCTGATATAACAGAATTTGCCATTCTCTACAGGTTGCCGACATGCCTTCATTTTTTGGGGGTTTTATCTGCTGCTCCATGCGGTTATCCCCTCACCTTCCAATCCTAATGGAAAGGTGAGGTGGTCTCCTGCACAGGGAGACAGTTACAATCCTAGACACCTTGCTGGTTAGACTGGATGAGCCATTTTGGCCCTTATTAGTCATCATTTATTATGTTACTCTGAGTATGCCTTATTTTAATTTGCAAAGACCTTCACTCTAAGGGGCCAATGCAATACAGTGTGCTCTGCCGAGCACATTGTTTAACCTGCAGTTGGACAGGGGTTCTGTAGATACTACCTATCCCCTTATGCAATAAGGGGATAGGCGCCTCCACAACGCGTGTCCAACGCCTGATGAAACTAATAGCATTCATCACATGCAAATGCATGTTGATATGGCTATTAGGGAATCACCCAAAATGCAAACAGAAATGTGCGTCTAAAGCGCACAGTTTTGGCACTCAAAAATTAACGCCTGCCTAGAGCCAGCGTTAATTTCTGAGTACTCCCAAAAGTTGTACAGAAAAGCAGAAAATACTGCTTTTCAGTATATCCTCCTACTTAATATAGTTGCAATATTAAGTAGGAGGAAGGAAAACTTTAAAAAAGTTTTAAAAAAATAGTGCCGGCCGACAGGTTCAGAAAACAGATGCTCACTTAACAAGCGTCTATTTCCCGAAATCATGGCTGTGTGCCGATTAGGAAAACAGACACTAATAAATTCAGTGTCTGTTTTCTTAACTGGCGCATGGCCACTGACAGCCGACCTCTCACAGGCTCCTTCTGTCAAGGAGGCACTAGAGGCGTGCAATCAACCCTAGCAACTCCTTGACAATGTGACCCCTAATTTACATATTGCATGGCGCCCCCAGGGGATGTGCCTGGGGGCCACATTAGAAAAGCAGGCGCTGAACACTCAGTGCCCACTTCGATGTGTACTTTTTGCATTGGCCCCTAAGAGACGAAGAGACCATCATAAAACAGGGTGCACTTATTCGCTAAATGGCTGTTCCATAAATAAGCATGGGAACATTTAGTATAGTTAATTTTTCCCATTTAATAATTATCAACATAGGTCTCAAATGTCAAACAAAATACATTTTTTGTGCTTATTTTTTAAATTGGTAATAAAAACCATATATAAAACAGTCACTTATCTTCCAACCGTGGACAGACATGTCCGATTTCCTCACAGGAAGAAATAACTGTAGAAGCCTTCGGATGTTTGACCAAACGAAACGTTTGACGCATTTCACTTCATCATCAGGGGCATTAAATATTTCTATATTTCAACTCATCAAGTCCAAACATACACCAGCATTGCAAAGCTCCACTTCCCATCTCTTGTCAACACAAACTGGTGTGTGCTTATGGGAAGTAAGAAATATGATCATATTACCCCAGTTTTAAAATCCTTACACTGGTTATCCATAACATTTCATATCCATTATCAAGTGCTATGCATAATTCATAAAATCATGAATGAAAAGTATACTGATTAGCTGAGTGCTACGTTGCCCTTTCACATCCCACAACGCAACTTGAGATTTGTGAATAACGCCCATTTAAGTGAGGTAAGAGAGAGAGAGTACTTTTAATAGGAGGCCCAAATCTGTGGAACACCATGCTAATGGAATTAAGGGTGCAAAAAGAATTTACAATTTTCAAAAAAGACCTAAAAACATGGCTTTTCATTCAAGCATTTGAGAGTGAATCAATTATGTAATTATAGAAGAAAGAAAATTAGTCATGAAATTTTCACTATTATTTGACATGTAGTTTGTCTTCTATTGATTTGATTTATTTTATAATTTATGTTTTAATATGCTGTGATTAAAAGTTGTGTTTCTTAAATGCTTGCTGTAAATTGCCATGATTGAAAATAAGGAATGATGGCATGTCTATTAAATAAATAAATACATACATTTTGGGTTATTTTGTTGTTGAATATTTTAATTTGCGACTATAGTAACCGAGTGCAGTAAATGAGGTAGATATTTCTAATGGTTTCTTCCATTTGTATGTATGGGAAATATGCAAATTAGAAAAAGGGGAGGAGTTTGAGATGGGATTTGTGGCCAAGTGGGCTGGCTTCATAATTTGCGAAGCCCTATTGCACGACTTTAACGCATATTTTAACTACACCTTTTTCATTTGTGTAAAGCCATGCGATAGGGCTTTATTGCGCTTTGCAATGTTTTTGCAAATGCTGTCACTCAAGGTGAGGTTTAGGTAATAGTGTAGGGGTTAGGGGCCACTTTGACATTCAAAGTGAGACGTGCGAACAGAACAGTGCTCTCTTATGAAGATTTGATGACCTTCGAAGTGAGGAAACTCACCCAAAGATGAAATTTGTGCAATGTTCTCTCAACCTAGCTTGATGTTACCCAGGTAGAGAGTCCATCAAGCTAGGTTGAGAGAACATTGCACAAATCTCATCTTTGGTGAGTTTCCGCTCTCCGAAGGTCATCAAATCTTCACAAGAGAGCACTGTTCTGTTTGTACGTCTCACTTTGAATGTCAAAGTGGCCCCTACCCCTATACTAATACCTAAACCTCACCTCGAGTGAATAGGTAGGCCTCATATAGAGGTATAAATACCTCCCAAGTATGAGGGCATTATGGCTAGGCTATCTCACTCTCACTCTCACTCCCTCTCTCTCTCTCTCTCTTACAGCAAGTGGACTTTGCAATAAACTTCCTATTACCATAAAACACACCCCTTTTCCATTCACATGTGATATTTAATGCATTTTGATAAATCCAGGCCTTAGTGCTAAAAAGAAATATATTAATACTACTACTTAACATTGCTCTAGTGCTATACGACATCCGAAGCACTGTGCAAACATTCAAAAAGATAGTCCCTGCTCAATAGAGCTTACAATTTAATAAGACAACCATACAGGGAAGAGACTTGGAATATTTCTTAAAGCAAAACAATAGTTAAAAATAAAATAAAAGAAAGTTAGTTAAAACTAGTATCGCGAATGAAAGGGTTGTAGCTACTGACCGCGTTAGGAGCCGCGCTAACACTGCGGCTGTTTCGCCGCACACGATAACTTTACATATGCTCTGCCCCAACTCCGCTCCCTGAATACAAAATTAAAAATTTGCATTCGCAAATCGCGTTAATGGCTGTTAGCACGATTTGCGAACTTATCTCCTGCGGTAACTCCTTGGAAAATGACCCCCATAGTAAGGGCAAAGGCTATTGGCGCCATTTTGAATACTGGCAGCCGACGGCCCGAGTGTAGGAGATCGCTCCAGGATCCCCGCTGGACCATCCGGAACTTTTGGCAAGTCTTGGGGGTGGGGTCAGGAGGGTGGGGAGTTTATTCGTTAATGATACGTTGCATTCGTGGGGGTTCGCCATACGTTTCGGACCCCCACAAATGCAACAAATAGGGACCTATATGTTGCGGATTGCGCATTCGTTCAAAACGAATGCACATCTCTAGTGTCAACCTCTGTCAGCTTTGGAAGGTAAAGGTAGGGAAGAATTAGTATATTGTGGAAGGGTCAACAGGCTTAGCTAGATCCCGTCAGCTGAGGAAACTGATTTAATATTTAGATAGTGCTCTCATGAACCAGATTTTATTTTTATTGTCTGTCTCCAGCTGTTTGTATAACCAGGAAGGATAATTGTATCTTGTGAAAATAGACTATTTGCACAAATCAAAATGGTGCTCCTGTGGTTGAGATTGCTCATTCTGAATAAACTACAGAAGCGGGAAATGGATAACTCTTCACATCTACTTTCTAAACATGCATCATACTATTATCATAAAAATATACTTTAAAATTTTCAACAATAAAAATTGCTACATCCTTTTGTTCACAAAATGTGAGGAAAATATTGTTTTCTAAATGTTAATCAAATAACAATGCATTATATTAAAGACATATAATATAAGCAAACAAAGCTAAATTAAATCATATATTTGCTGCCAGATATCAATTATGTAATGCAGGCTCTGGTTCCATTTCCAAGCACAAGCAAGGAAGAAAAGAAAATAAGGAGAGCACAAGAAATTGGAAGTTCACAAAATTCTGCATTTTCTTTCTCTACTGGAAATCTAAGAAAATAATCCATATCAATAGATGACTATATATAAACATAAAACATATAACATGCAATATATTTGCCTCTAGGCTGTGAAGGCTTCTTTACAATCAAGTAGAAATTGGGAAATTTATTATGGATGTGCAGAGGAAATAAATTTGCTTTGGTTGATTCATTTGTTTCATAGGACACCTAGATTCATTTCATAATTTTCAAACAAAAAAATAATATTGGTTTGTTCATTTTATTTATTTATTCATTTGCAAGTATCGTCAATAGGGGAAGCAATGCAGTTTATTTTGGGCTCCCAAATTGGAATTTTCTAATAATTTCCAATGAAATTGGTGGATAGACATCATTGGAAGGGTGAAAGCATTCTAATGCATCAAGACTTGGTCAACGTGGTACCAAACATTGCATGAAGAGCCTAGGGCACCATAAAGGGGCAAAGAGGTACCAGCAGTGGCAGGAGTTCTCAAGGCATAGTAAGAAGAGCAAAGAAACAGCTATATAGTGGGAAGAACACTCCAAGGTTTCAAAACAGGGTATCAACAACAGTGGCATGACCCATTGAAGGCAATATGAAAGGCAAAGTGGCAACAAGAGTAGCATCAATATCCTAAGGCACCACAAAGAGGGAACTAGCCTAGAGAACCCTTCTACCAGTCAGAGCAAAAGCCAGATAAAAGGGGTCGAAAAGTACAAGACATTTCCCCAAGTTGATGCCACAGTCCCTTCCAGCAGTGAGGTGGCAGGCCAGCAGTCCCCAGTCATGTGTCTGAAGCTCAACCCACCAAAGAGGCAATGAGGTGTGTTTCCATAGCACTGTCCATAGCAGGTAGCTAGTAAAGTAGTAATGAGGAATATTTATGTATTTATTTATTTATTTATTTAGCATTTTTTATATACCGAGGTATAGCAGAGTTGCCTTCACTCCGGTTTACATACAGAAACAACATGTTACATAGAACGATGTATGAAGATTACAATTTAAAATTAACGATGATAAATACAACAGGAGAATGTATAACAAGATAACATAGGATAGAACCCTGAATAGATGTACATATATCTCATGAAGCATTGAAGGGCATCTGTGTCATTGTAACAGGGAGAATGAAGAAATGGCAGAATATATAAAAGAATTTTAGAGTCATTGAGTGCTATCTTTAAAGGATTGGCTGAGAAGCCAGGGTTTTAAGTCTTTTTTGAAGGATTTTAAGTTATCTTGATTGGTGAGGCAATGAGGAAGCGAGTTCCAGAGCTTAGGGCCGATGATGGAAAAGGCTCTGTTTCTGGTGGAGGATAATTTAGCCTGTGGAAGAGAGGGAATCACTAGATTAATTTTGCTGGCGGTTCGTGTAGTACGTTGGGAGCAATGGATGTGAATGATGTCATCAAAGGCGGAATAGTCGGCATTGTATATTGCTTTGTGGAGTATGGTGAGGACTTTGAATTCTGCTCTTTTTTCAATAGGGAGCCACTGTAATTGGTTGAGAACAGGTGTAATGTGATCAGCTTTTCTTGTACCTGTTAGAACTCTGGCTGCAGCATTCTGAAGGAGCTGCAAGGGTCTCAAGGAAGATTTTGGAAGGCCGATCAATAGGGAGTTGCAGTAATCCAAACCTGAAAAAATGAGGGCTTGAAGGACAGTTTTGAAATCATGGGGGTGGAGTAGGGGTTTTAGATGTTTAATTATTTGAAGTTTGTGAAAGCCTTCCTTTATTTTTGTGGAGATGTGTTTTTTATAGATTAGGTCAGTGTCTAACCAAACACCCAGGTCTTTAACGCTCTCTTTGAGAAGGACGAGGGTCTTGTCAAAGTAGAAGGGTGGAATTGTTAAATGTCCAGGATATTTTTTGGCAATTAGGATACATTCTGTTTTGCTTGTATTTAGACATAATTTGAGATGAATTAGCAAGTTTCTGATAGTATCCAAGTGTGAGGCTGCTTTAGACATAGACATAATTTAAGAAATTATTGCTCTTGATAACCGGCCCCTGCAGGTAGTGGAGAATTTGAGGTTTTAGTATCTGCTGCATGTGTTAGCCCCATATGAAAGTGCCCTCCAGGACTACATTTAGTAGGAATTTAATCTCCAACCAGTGCCGTAATTGCATGCAGAAGCAGCTGGCTAAGGCAGAGGAGAATAGCATGCATTTGACCAGCAATATCTGGACCAGTACAAATACTATGCATGCTTATCTCTCCCTGCCAGAGGCTGACAGCAGCACTAGCAAGGATAGAGCATCGAGGTACAGGTAGACTTTGCTTTACACCAGATTTATGCATAGCGCCCCATTCCTCGTTGAATATGCTATCAGCTATAAGAAAGATGCTGGAGAATTGGCAGCTCTGCTGAAGGTGCAGGAGTGTTGGGGTAAGTTTCTCTGTGAAAGAGAATGGTCAAAATATGGTAAAGGCAATAGAAGAGAAGATGGGGGCTTTGAGGGTATCCATTGCTTTACATACTTGTTGCACCTTGCAGTGATGAATGCCTCATGGCTGGCACTCATTGATGACAGGAATCCGTTCCTGAAGCTTCTGATAGAGAGATGCAGCAAAATAGCAGGACATTTCAATCAAAGTGTGAAGGTGAGGCAGCTTCTGTGTGAGAAGCAGAATCTGGGATGTTTCACAAGCATCTGATTGAAGATGTTGGCACCCACTAGAATTCTACCTATATGATGGTGCAGAGGTTAATGGGGCAGCAGACACCCCTTCGTGATCTGTCTCTGAAAATAGACATAAGTCTGCATTGCCCTATGGGACATGATGATTGGGTAGCTTGTGATGAGGCAACTGGTACAAATCCTGAAGCCCTTCGAGGATGCCACGGAAGATGTGAGTGCTAGAAGTACCACCCTGAGTAGGATCATCCCTATAGTAAATATTCTGAAAGAGGGCTTCCAGGAGCAAGAGAATATGGATGCAGAGATATTGACGTTTGTGGACTCTGCAGCAGCAGGTGCAAGAGAGACCAAAACCTCTGACCAAAAGCAATACATACATGACTGCTACACTATGGGGTAGATTTTAAAAGGGTTCCACACATGCGCGTAACCCTTTAAACCCCCCCCCCCCTGCGCGCGCCGAGCCTATTTTGCAAAGGCTTGGCGGCGTGCACAAGCCCCGGGACGTGCGTAAGTCCCGGGGCTTTGCTAGGGGGGGGGCATGTCGGGGGCAGCGCGACATTCGGGGTGTTCCGGGGGCAATGGTTCTGGGGGCAATGGTTCCGGCCCGAAATCGCTCCCGGGCCGGGGAATCGCGGGGGGTGTAGATAGGGCTGAGGGGGTGGGTTAGGGAGGAGAAGGGAGGGGAAGGTGGGGGGAGGCCGAAGGAAAGTTCTCGGAGGGAACTGGCAGCACGCGAAGGGCTCGGTGCTCGCAAGGTGCACAAATGTGCACCCCCTTGCGCGCGCCGACCCCGGATTTTATAAGATACGCACGGCTACGCGCGTATCTTATAAAATCCGGCGTACTTTTGTTTGCGCCTGGTCGGCGAACAAAAGTACGTGCGGGCGTACTTTTCTAAAATCTACCGCTTTGTGAGCAATGGGTAAAAGTGAGACTCACCCTCCAGTCTCAGCATCTCATATTCATGAAGGAGAAGATGGAAGCTAAGGAGGGTGAACAGGAGCACCACAGGCAGAGGCAGAGTGGAGATGTAGAACAAGAAAGAGTGGCCATTTCAGAGAGTAGTGCAGCACCCTGTCAGCTACCACCTCCTTCACTATTTCAATATGCCAAAGTCATGTTAACTGAACTGCAAAGAACCATCTCTCCTGATACAGGCCATACGTAAAGCAGCTGGCAAGAGAGACCCTTAAACCAAACAGCAAAGAAAACCCCAGCACACATTTCGGTGACACAATTTCTTGTAGAGCCCATTAAGGAGATAGATACAGATATGCTGCCATATTGAACAGAAAAGTCTGCAGTTTGGCCAGACCTATCCAAGGTGGCTCAGTGCTATCTTTCTTGTCTGTCACCCAGCATGCCCACCCAGTGAACAAGCCTTCTCAATTACAGGGGCTATCATGTGCCCTCACTGCTCAAGACTGACAGCAGAGTTGATGGAAAAGCTGTTTTACTGGAAAATCAATCTTGAGGGTCCTACTTCTGCTTTGCCAGACCTCAAATGTACCACCATATGGATCTCAATGTTACCATTCTGCCTACCTACTATACCTCTGATTTGCCACCTTAGGGGTCTTACTACTACTTCTCTGCCTACCTGCGGTGTCCCAGATGTATCACCTTAGATGTTTTCTACAACCCCTTTGCCTGCCTGCCTTTCCTCTGGTATAACACCTTAGGGGTCTTGCTTCCAGACGCCTGCCTGCCATGCCCCTCATATACTACCTCGTGGGTCTTGCTGCTACAAATCTGCCTACCTGCTATGCCCCAAATATATCACATTAGTGGCCTTTCTGCTATGACTCTACCTATCTGCCATGCCCCAGATGTACCATCTTAGGAGCCTTGCTGCCATATGCCTAACTATCTTGACATTTACCCCCCCCCCCCCCCACCCCCATATTACCTTAGAGGTTTGGTTGCTATTGTTTTACTTATCTGTCAGGCCCCAGATGAACCATATTAGGAAGCTTACTGCTATGCCTTTGTTTACCTACCAGCCCCTGATATGCCACCATTGAGGTCATGCTGTTAATATGCCTAAGAAGTTGGCTGTAGAGGCAAAAACTCACAGTAAAAACTTTTTTAAATATATCCGAAGCAGAAAGCCTGTGAGGGAGTCAGTTGGACCGTTAGATGATCGAGGGGTTAAAGGGGCACTTAGAGAAGATAAGGCCATCGCGGAAAGATTAAATGATTTCTTTGCTTCGGTGTTTACTGAAGAGGATGTTGGGGAGGTACCCGTAATGGAGAAGGTTTTCATGGGTAATGATTCAGATGGACTGAATCAAATCACGGTGAACCTAGAAGATGTGGTAGGCCTGATTGACAAACTGAAGAGTAGTAAATCACCTGGACCGGATGGTATACACCCCAGAGTTCTGAAGGAACTAAAAAATGAAATTTCAGACCTATTAGTAAAAATTTGTAACTTATCATTAAAATCATCCATTGTACCTGAAGACTGGAGGATAGCAAATGTAACCCCAATATTTAAAAAGGGCTCCAGGGGCGATCCGGGAAACTACAGACCGGTTAGCCTGACTTCAGTGCCAGGAAAAATAGTGGAAAGTGTTCTAAACATCAAAATCACAGAACATATAGAAAGACATGGTTTAATGGAACAAAGTCAGCATGGCTTTACCCAGGGCAAGTCTTGCCTCACAAATCTGCTTCACTTTTTTGAAGGAGTTAATAAACATGTGGATAAAGGTGAACCGGTAGATATAGTATACTTGGATTTTCAGAAGGCGTTTGACAAAGTTCCTCATGAGAGGCTTCTAGGAAAAGTAAAAAGTCATGGGATAGGTGGCGATGTCCTTTCGTGGATTGCAAACTGGCTAAAAGACAGGAAACAGAGAGTAGGATTAAATGGGCAATTTTCTCAGTGGAAGGGAGTGGACAGTGGAGTGCCTCAGGGATCTGTATTGGGACCCTTACTGTTCAATATATTTATAAATGATCTGGAAAGAAATACGACGAGTGAGATAATCAAATTTGCAGATGACACAAAATTGTTCAGAGTACTTAAATCACAAGCAGATTGTGATAAATTGCAGGAAGACCTTGTGAGACTGGAAAATTGGGCATCCAAATGGCAGATGAAATTTAATGTGGATAAGTGCAAGGTGATGCATATAGGGAAAAATAACCCATGCTATAATTACACGATGTTGGGTTCCATATTAGGTGCTACAACCCAAGAAAGAGATCTAGGTGTCATAGTGGATAACACATTGAAATCATCGGTTCAGTGTGCTGCGGCAGTCAAAAAAGCAAACAGAATGTTGGGAATTATTAGAAAAGGAATGATGAATAAAACGGAAAATGTCATAATGCCTCTGTATCGCTCCATGGTGAGACCACACCTTAAATACTGTGTACAATTCTGGTCGCCGCATCTCAAAAAAGATATAATTGCGATGGAGAAGGTACAGAGAAGGGCTACCAAAATGATAAGGGGAATGGAACAACTCCCCTTTGAGGAAAGACTAAAGAGGTTAGGACTTTTCAGCTTGGAGAAGAGACGACTGAGGGGGGATATGATAGAGGTGTTTAAAATCATGAGAGGTCTAGAACGGGTAGATGTGAATCGGTTATTTACTCTTTCGGATAGTAGAAAGACTAGGGGACACTCCATGAAGTTAGCATGGGGCACATTTAAAACTAATCGGAGAAAGTTCTTTTTTACTCAACGCACAATTAAACTCTGGAATTTGTTGCCAGAGAATGTGGTTCGTGCAGTTAGTATAGCTGTGTTTAAAAAAGGATTGGATAAGTTCTTGGAGGAGAAGTCCATTACCTGCTATTAAGTTCACTTAGAGAATAGCCACTGCCATTAGCAATGGTAACATGGAATAGACTTAGTTTTTGGGTACTTGCCAGGTTCTTATGGCCTGGATTGGCCACTGTTGGAAACAGGATGCTGGGCTTGATGGACCCTTGGTCTGACCCAGTATGGCATTTTCTTATATTCTTATGCTCTTACTTATTATGTAAGAGTATGGGAGTTTTGCTGTGTCCAATTTATTTTCTGTTTGGATCTCGGCCTAGTTCTCCAACCTGTTTGTTTTGTTGTTGATTATACTATGGTGTTTTGTCTCTCGAAAAAAAAATGTAAAAAACAAAATTCAAGTTTTTTAACCCACCCCACCTCTTTTTTTTCATTTTTCTCTACCCCTATACAGTTCCAGCCTAGTTTTTCTACCTTCTTTGTTGGTTATATTGGGGTGTGTTGTCCCCAGAATAAAAATGTGAAAAAAAAGAAAAAAAGTTTCTCTTCTCACCCCTAACTCTTTTATAGTGTTCTGCCTTGCTATCAAGACCCAGCTAGGCCTTTGTGCTGTTTGCAATTCCCTACCCAGCATGCCTTAGTGATTTAGATACCTTTGTGTTGTTTAAAATTTCCTGCACTATGGGCCGGATTTTAAATGCCCTGCGCGTGCCGGTGGCCTATTTTGCATAGGCCGCCGGCATGTGCAGAGCCCCGGGACGTGCGTAAGTCCCGGGGCTTCATAAAAGGGGCGTGTCGGGGGCGTTCCGTAAATGACGCGGCATTTCGGGGGCAAGATGCGGCGTTTCGGGGGCGGACCCGGGGGCGTGGCACCGGCCCGGGGGCGTGGTCGAGGCCTCCGGAACAGCCCCCGGGTCGGGTGATGGCGAGCCAGCAGCTCGCTGACGCGCGCGCAGATTTACGTCTGCTTTCAGCAGGCGTAAATCTGCCAACAAAGGTAAGAGGGGGGGGGGGTTAGATAGGGCCGGGGGGGTGGGATAGGTAGGGGAAGGGAGGGTGAAGGATAGTTCCCTCCAATCTTCCAGTCTTGCAAGATCCTCCTGTAATCCGCTTGTGATTTAACTACTCTGAATAATTTTGTATCATCCGCAAATTTGATAACCTCACTCGTCGTATTCCTTTCCAGATCATTTATATATATATTGAAAAGCACCGGTCCAAGTACAGATCCCTGAGGCACTCCACTGTTTACACTTTTCCACTGAGAAAATTGACCATTTAATCCTATCCTCTGTTTCCTGTCTTTTAGCCAGTTTGTAATCCACAAAAGGACATCGCCACCTATCCCATGACTTTTCAGCTTCCTTAGAAGCCTTTCAGGAGGGACTTTGTCAGATGCCTTCTGAAAATCCAAATACACTACATCTATTATGCTACAATATTTTCCTGCAAGAGGGGAAAAATATCCCAGGGGGTCAGGTGTTCCTTTGATGACTGGCCCCTCCCCAGTAAAATATCATGGCGGCTTCCCCTGCAACACATTGCATCAAAGAAGCTAGAAGCCCTAAATAGACCATGTTACAGTAATTCAAGCCTGTTAGTATCAGTGATTGGACAATAATTTTAAATTCTGTAGAGCTATAAAAGGCTTCATTTGAGCAGAAGATGTACATTACGCATATCATAAGCCTCCTTCGTAAACTTAAGCCAGCCTCTCACCCCAACGACACCATCCCCACCAAAGCTCTAATAGCCATCCCCGAATGCATAGCCAGCACTATAGCAGACATTATCAACTGCTCCTTCACCCATGGGACAGTCCCAGACCCCCTCAAACACGCTGTTGTTAAACCCCTCCTCAAGAAACCCTCCCTAGACCCAAAAGACCCCGCCAACTTCCGCCCCATTTCCAACCTCCCTTTTATCTCCAAACTAATGGAAAAAGTGGTTAATTCTCAACTCATGGACTACCTTGAAAACCATGATATCCTCCATGTTTCCCAATTCGGATTCAGGAAACACTTTAATACTGAATCCTTACTCCTTTCCCTTACTGACCATCTCCTCAGAGGTCTGGGACAAGGCCACAGCTACCTCCTCGCCCTTCTCGATATTTCAGCGGCCTTCGACACCATCAGCCACCACCACATCCTGACACGGCTAGAAAGCATCGGCATCTCAGGAATAGCCCTCACCTGGTTCAAATCCTACCTCTCTAACAGAAAGTTCTCTGTTAAAATTGGAAACAACCTATCTGCCTCATACCCCCTACAACAAGGAGTCCCGCAAGGCTCATCACTTTCTTCGACCCTCTTCAATGTTTACCTCACACCTCTCTGCCACCTCCTCTCAGACCTTAAACTCAAATTCTACCTCTATGCTGATGATTTACAGATCATCATTCCCATTCACAACTCTATATCTGATGCCCTGGAACACTGGGAAAATTGCCTAGCAGCTATCAACGCCCTCCTCACCAACCTTCAGCTTGCACTCAACACAAATAAAACAGAACTCCTCCACATCTCCTCGCATCCCCCTGACCTCCCGCCTAACGACCCTAAACTTAACCTCCTTACTGCTCAACCCTCCGTTAGGGACCTCGGAGTCCTCCTCGATCCCAATCTCAGTATGAAACCTCACATCAATTCCATCCTCAAAGCCGGTTTCTTCAAACTCAATGTTCTAAAGAAACTCAGACCCCTGCTCTACACCCATGACCTCCGTACAGTGATTCAAGCCACCCTCACCTCCAAACTTGATTACTGTAATGCCCTCCTCTTAGGGCTCCCCCTATCTTCGATAAAACCCCTCCAACTATTGCAAAATGCTACTGCAAGACTCATCACAAACACACGCAAACACGACCATATTACCCCCATCCTTAAGGACTTACATTGGCTCCCCATCCTGTCCCGCATACACTACAAAACTTTGACCATAATACACAAATCCATCCACACCCACAACTCAAACTGGCTCGACCTCCCATTCACCGCCTCCTTTTCCACCCGAGCCACCAGATCCACCAACAAAGGCACCCTACATGTTCAATCCTTGAAAACAGCTCATCTCTCCTCCACCCGCGACCGTGCCATCTCAATTGCCGGTCCAGCCCTCTGGAACTCCCTACCTGTCCACATGCGCCTTGAACCCTGTGCATTCAAATTCAAAAAGAAACTAAAAACACTTCTGTTCAACCACGCCTACACAGAATAGCTTTCCCTCCCCCTCCGCAGCCCCCCCCCCCTCTAGGTGACCGCCCTCTCCTTATATTAAGGAGATATTCAATGTAAATTGTAAATTGTTAATTGTTATTCTCTCGTTATGACCTTCTTGTTTTCTATCCTTCATTCTGCCTATTGGTTATCCCCGCGCCCAGTTACTATCCCTGTTGAAATGTACTTTCCAACCCTGCAGTTATTATGTGAACCGGTATGATGTCCCCACAAATACCGGTATATAAAAGTTTCTAAATAAATAAATAAATAAATAAAATGCCCACCACCATGATGCCAGCTTCAGCTAAAGTCAAGAAAACAAAATAATTTGTGCATGCAATAATCAACCTACTAGCACATTTGAATATGCTCAGAAACACATATGCAACTCAGCTCCCTAAGAATCAGTGGGAGAAATGGATAAATATTATTTTTCAATATTTTTGCAAACAAAAGTATAAGTTGTTCTTCATTTTTTGGTGTGATTTAGCATTCTTTGGGTGAGGATTGTTTATGCTGTTGTGTGGGCTAGAAGTATGTCATCCAGTAACAAATATTTGCAAGCCTCAGGGACCATAGGCTCATCATTCCATCCTGGAAATGTGTAATTCAGAGTGGTTTTAACCATTCCCTGATGATTCAACTTCCCACCAGGGCAAAACCTTTCTAAAATAAAGACAGAAAGAGGGTCTGCAAATTTACACAAGATCTGATCAGATGACTCATCCCACAAATGCTTCATTTTTGTGACTGTTCCTGAACTTTGCCATAGATATCACAGGTACTGGATTACATTCATAATGAGCCGGATTTTAAGAACTGTGCGTGGGCATAGATTTGTGTGCGCAACCCGTCACGCACAAATCTACGCCCGATTTTATAACATGCATGCGCGGCCGCGTGCATGTTATAAATCCAGGGTCGGCGCGTGCAAGGGGATGCTCATTTGTGCAACTTGCGCGTGCCAAGCCGCGATTCCGGGCACAGCGGCAAATGGTTGCTGTGCCTGGAGGCTCTGGCCCTGCCCTCGCCCTGCCCCCGCCCTGCCCCCGACTGCCCCGCCCCCATCCACTTTTTCAAGCCCCGGGACCTACGCGCATCCCAGGGCTTGCGCATATCACCGGGCCTAGGCAAAATAGGCTCGGCGCGCGCAGGAGAGGATTCTCGGGGTTACGCGCATAACTCTTTGAAAATCCGCCCCAATACGTGCAAGACCCCATTTTCAACTATGAAATATATGTTTTAAAATATATATATTATATTCGTTTCCCTACCCACTCACAAGTCCAAAAAATTTGTAGCCCACATTCAGGGCCACTTTTCTTGTAACTTTGTAATACATATACAAATATTTTCTGTATTACTGGTTCTGTGCTGTTGAAAGAGTCAGAATTCACACTGTTCAAGACTGCAAGCACTTTCAGTGTCAATCAATAATGAAGTTGCTCAAATCGCTAACATAAGAAATCAGTTTTCCAGGAATGATTGAATGGTATGAGCTTGGGCTTATGAGTATGTGGACAGACCACTAACTAAAATGTATGTTCTTTCTGATGGGAATGCGTGGCTGTTATTGTGGGTGGAAGTATAACATTTATCAGGAGAGTTCTTTTCTTCTTTGATTTATGCCAGTGATCTGATCGCTTTATTCGCTCATGTTGTTTTTTCATACTGGTGTATGGGCAAACTCTAATGTTTGTTGTGTTGTCTCTTGAATAATGAGAGTTAAAAACCAAAAAAGAATTGAATGGATTTATTAACTTGCTCACAAAAACCCCCCACATGTATAAAGAGTTCGAGCAATTGAGTTCGCTTGTAATTTGCAAGGTGTGCTGACATGCAGACTAGTTTGGAATCTGAAATCATTATTGGATCCGGATGTTTTCAGTACAGTAATATAAACATTAGTATGCTCCACTGTGGACTGCTGTAATTCCATTTATTTGTGCCCACTGAAGGTAGCAATCAAAACCGTACAATTATTGAAGAATGCAGTTGCGAGATGGATCTCGGGCTGCAGTATGAGAGAGCACATAACACCAATTTTGGCTGAATTACATTGGCTCCCCGTTCACCAGAGAACTGAATATAAGATTATAGTGACTGTGCACAAACTGTTGTCCATGAATACTTGTCCATAGAACAACGCGCTTCTGAAAATGTATAAACCAACTAGGCTTTTACGATCTATGGATCGTGACCTTTTGGAAGTGCCATCTGTAAGATATGCTTGTTTGTGCATTATGAGACAGCAAGCATTTTCAGTAGCTGTATCACAACAATGGAACGCACTGACCCAAGATATGAGATTAGAACGTTGCCGTAAGACATTTAATTCTTTTAAAGACCATCTTATTTAGACAAGCTTTTTATTGCATTTTACTTTTATCATGTAGGACTTTCAGCTAGACAATTGTATTATATTAAATTTTAATTCACACATTTCATTGTGAATTTTATTAACCGTTTTATATTCATTGATATTAGTTTTAGTTATGTGTTAGATTGACATTGTATTTATTTTATGCTGAGAATTCTGTTTTATGGTTTTTTAACGATTGTGTGTGTTTGATGTTCCTCGCTTAGGGGTAGATTTTCAGAGCCCTGCTCGCCTAAATCCGCCCAAAACCGGGCGGATTTAGGCGAGCAGGGCCCTGCGCGCCGGGAAGCCTATTTTACATAGGCCTCCCGGCGCGCGCAGAGCCCCGGGACTCGCGTAAGTCCCGGGGTTCTCGGAGGGGGGCGTGTCGGGGGCGTGTCGGGGGGCGGGCCCGGTCGTCGCGGGGTTCGGGGGGGTGTCGGCCGCGTTTTGGGGGCGGGTACGGGGCGTGGCTACGGCCCGGGGCGTGGCCGCGCCCTCCGTACCCGCCCCCAGGTCGCGGCCCGGCGCACAGCAGGCCCGCTGGCGCGCGGGGATTTACGTCTCCCTCCGGGAGGCGTAAATCCCCCGACAAAGGTAAGGGGGGGGTCTAGACAGGGCCGGGCGGGTGGGTTAGGTAGGGGAAGGGAGGGGGAGGTGAGGGGAGGGCAAAGGAAAGTTCCCTCCAAGGCCGCTCCGATTTCGGAGCGGCCTTGGAGGGAACGGGGGGAGGTAGCGCGGCTCGGCGCGCGCAGGCTATACAAAATCGATAGCCTTGCGCGCGCCGATCCAGGATTTTAGTGGATACGCGCGGCTCCGCGCGTATCTACTAAAATCCAGCGTACTTTTGCTTGAGTCTGATGCGCAAGCAAAAGTAGGCTGATCGCGCTTCTTTTAAAATCTACCTCTAAGTGCGTTTTACATAAGCGGACTATAAATGAATAAATGAAATGAAACGAAATGCACTGTTAATATGAGCTATAGCAAATTCCAGCATCTGCAAACAACCAAAGTCCCAAATCAACTGGCCTACTGTACTGATCTAAAACACAAATAGTGGGGAAGTTGCTGTTGTTGCTGCTTGTGCAGATGAATCCTTTACAGAAATGCACGCTCCAGAAATTGAGAGCAGAAGAAATCCTCCTGCTTCACTGGTACCAGCAGGCAATGCAAAGTACATTAGTTGTAAACAAATAACTTTTCAGCATTGCACCAGAGCAGAATTTAACCCTGTTGTGTGCTAGCATGATAAGCAGACTGCTTCAGTGCTAATTCAAACAAACCATTCAAACTTAAAACTTTATGCAAGTTCTATTTCTCCTAGAGCGTTTCCTTGTGCTGTGAGATGCTTTTGCTCTGCTATTTTGCAACCCCATTGGTCCCAGTATTAACCCTTCAAATTCCTTATTTCATGCTTATGAGACTTTGAGGACTGATAGTGGTCTTTCAAGCCACCTGGACTTCTTCACATGCAACCTGCAGATGCCAAGCAATATTATTTCTTATGTCAAATGTTTAAATTACTAGTTTTGGGCTTCTGTCCCTCCCGATGCAGCCGGAGTGGTGAAACACGTTCCATGTCAGTGGACTTACTTGCATTTCATCTACATTCATTTACTCATTAAAGCTTGATGTCGCTTGGCACCTGTCATATTGATTGAGTCATCCTTTGAAGTTTAAGGCTCCACATGTATCTTGGTGTAATACTTTAATTTATTGCAATTCCTTTTAGGAACCTAAGTTGCCATACTGGGTCAGATCAAGGGTCCATCAACCCAGCATCATGTTCCCAATAGTAGCCAATTCAGACTAGAAGTACATGACAAGTACCTAAACATGCTGAGTCAGACCAAGAGTCCATCAAGCCCAGCATCATGTTCCCAACAGTAGCCAGTTCAGACTAGAAGTACATGACAAGTACCTAAACATTAAATAAGAACATAAGAAATTGCCATGTTGGGTCAGACCAAGGGTCCATCAAGCCCAGCATCCTGTTTCCAATAGAGGCCAAAACCAGGCCACAAGAACCTGGCAATTACCCAAACACTAAGAAGAACCCATGCTACTGATGCAATAGCAGTGGCTATTCCCTAAGCATCGCAACTATATCTTTTTTGAGATGCGGCGACCAGAATTGTACACAATATTCAAGGTGCGGTCTCACCATGGAGCGATACAGAGGCATTATGACATTTTCCGTTCTATTAACCATTCCCTTCCTAATAATTCCTAACATTCTATTTGCTTTTTTGACTGCTAGGTCTCACACTATTCTCATTAACTTCTCTTAATGCTCAATCCCTCTCGAAAAAACCCCACCTCCTTTCTGACTATCTCATAGAGGCTCAACCTGACTTATGTGCCATCACCGAGACCTGGTTATAGCCAGAGGATACTGTTCTAATCAACCAACTTCTTCTACATGCCTACGATATCTTCTCTATCCCTAGACCAAAGAAAAGAGGAGGAGGTCTGCTTCTAGCTGCAAACAAAAAACTAGGTTTGTTACTTCAGTGGGAAAACGCATCCCCCCCTCTAGAATTTGCGGTATTCAAATCCAACTACCTTCAAATTGGCCTAACTTATGCTCCCCCCCGGCTGCCTGGAATCAGACCCATCTCCTTTAATTGAGCGCAAGGCCAAACACATCAATACAGACACTCCAGCCATTCTACTTGGAGACTTCAACCTCCATGTGGATGCGACTCCGTGCTCATCTAGCTGTGACACTTTTCTCAACACACTCAACTTCATGGGCTTCAAGCAAATCATTGATGAACCTACACACAAAGCAGGACACACCTTGGATCTAATCTTCATCAAGGAGAGCCTCTCCCCTTCCTCTCACACAGTATTTGCCCCAGTCCCATGGTCAGATCACAAGCTGATCTACACCACTTTGAAGAACCTTCAACCTATCACCTCACTGATACAAAAAACCACGGTACAATTCCGGAAGTTGTGTAACTCAGACTCCCTCAGCATTCTCCTGTCTTCAGAGTTAGAACAGCTTGATCTCACAGACACAGACTCTGCCGCATCCTCCTGGTCTAAAATCACCAAAAAAGTGGCAGGCCTTACCTGCCCTTTAACCACTAAAGTCCTACAATCAAACATAGACAACAGAAAACCCTGGTACACACCGGAACTAAAAACCATCAAGCGAGAACTCAGAAGCAGAGAACACCAATGGTACAAAGACCCGTCTGCAATAAACAGGACGGCATACAAATCCATTATGCATCATTACAGGATCTCCATCCTCCACACAAAAAGAGACTTCTTTTCTCATAAAATCCATCATTTCATATTCAACCCGAAAGCATTATTTTCTCTTGTCTCGTCCCTCACCAAACCATCACCTATGACTATACCAGATGATCAAGCTGCAAGCAAAGCTGTTGAACTAGCCACATACTTCAAGAATAAAATTGCAAACCTCACTGCTCCGCTCAAGGACAACAAGGCCCTTCCTCCTCCAACCCCCATCCCTGCATTGGTACATCCGACTCCGAATTTGGAAACCTTCGAGCCTACCTCCTCCTTAGAGATCGAGAACGTTCTTAGGAAGCTCAAACCGGCTGCTCACCTCTTTGACGCGATCCCATCCAACCTACTCATCGCCATCCCGAAAACCATCGCCAAACCTATTACAGAGATCATTAATTGCTCCTTATCACAGGGCCTTGTCCCTGACACCCTCAAACTTGCTATCCTAAAACCACTTTTGAAAAAACCAAATCTATCGCCAGACGACCCAGCCAATTTCCGCCCTATAGCAAACCTCCCGTTCATCTCCAAAATCTTGGAAAGAATAATAAATGGGCAACTCACGGAATTCCTGGACAATAACAAAATCCTCTCCCCATCTCAGTTCGGCTTCTGAAAATCCCGTAACACTGAATCCCTCTTAATCACATTAACAGACACCATTCTCCTGAATCTTGACAAAAACCAACCCTGTCTGCTCATTCTCCTCGACCTTTCAGCGGCTTTTGACACGGTGAACCACACTATTCTCATAGATCGGCTATCTGACATTGGCGTCAAAGGCACCGCTCTCAGCTGGTTCAGGTGTTTTCTTCAAAACAGGTTCTACAAGGTTAAAATCAACAACATAGAATCACACCCCGTCTGCTCTACATTGGGAGTCCCACAAGGATCCTCATTATCCCCAACCCTCTTCAACATTTACTTGCTCCCACTCTGCCAACTCCTCTCCAAACTAAATCTAATTTATTACTTATACGCCGACGACGTACAAATTCTCTTACCGATTACCAAATCATTAGAAAAAACCCTGGATTTCTGGAACACCTGCCTTCAATCCATAAATAGCCTTCTAACAAGCCTCAACTTGATCCTGAACACAAACAAGACGGAACTCCTCCTCATCACTCAAGACGGAAATTTCGCACTGCCCAATACACCATCTGCAATTCTACCAGTTTTCTCCCCCCAAGTAAGAAACTTAGGAGTCATCATGGATAATCAACTGAATTGCAAACGTTTCATCAATAACACTACTAAGGACTGCTTTTTCAAACTTTAAGTCTTAAAACGATTGAGACCTCTCCTCCACTTCCAAGACTTCCGTACAGTGCTCCAGGCAATCATTTTTTCAAAAATAGATTATTGCAATTCTCTTTTGCTCAGCCTTCCTGCCAATACCATCAAACCCTTACAGATGCTGCAAAACGCCTCTGCCAGGATTCTGACCAAGACCAAAAAAAGAGACTACATTACACCCATCCTGATGAACCTCCACTGGCTCCCAATCAAATTCAGAATCTTGTACAAAGTTCTAACGATCATCCACAAAGCCTTTTACAACATCACACCACTAGAGCTCAAGATCCCTCTTCGACCTCACATACCATCCAGACCGGTAAGAGCAGCGTATAAAGACACACTCCAGGCCACCTCCTTAAAAACCACATTAAGAAAGAGAGCCCTCTCCTCTTCTGGACCAACACTTTGGAACTCTCTTCCTCCAGATCTCCGGCTCGAACAAGGTCCTATCACCTTCAAAAAAGACTCAAAACCTGGCTGTTCAATCAGGCCTTTTCCTAACTAAGATGATCTGCTGAATTGAACAAGTTGCTCGCTATAAGCCTTCGTTTTGCTAGCAATCAGCTCTCTTTCTTTACAGACAAATTTAAATTTCTCCCTCCTAATTCCTAATCCCAATGTTCTGATTCTTAAACACCCAGGTATTAAACAAGTCTGAATCCGGCTCGCCATTCAATGTCTATAGTTATCCCCCTGCTTATCGCAGTTCTATGGATCCAAGTTTGTCCTTCCCTGTTTAATGTAATGCATTCGTTTATGCGATGGTTATTGTTACAATGTAAACCGAAGTGATTTGTAACTTGTTACAAGAATATCGGTATATAAAAGTGTTAAATAAATAAATTAATAAATAAATAAATGCATGTGTGCGGGAGAGAAAGAGAACATGTGTGTGGGAAAGTGAGAGTGTGTGTGTGGGAGAAAGAGAGAGAGAGAGCATGTGTGTGGGAGACTGACCCCACTTCCTCTCTGCCTGCTAATCCATGACAATTTTAGGGCTTCTAGAAATCAAAAGTTCTAGATATGGATAGCAGGGAATTTTTTTAAAATCCTTATTAGTTTTAATTATTGGGTGTTATTTGATATGTTATTTGAAATATTTTATTGAAGTTTGGAAAATTAGTATGTGAGTTTTAAATTTTTGAATGCTATTCTATTCACTTGTTTCAAATTATTCTTTTTATTGGTATGGTTTACTAATTTTCTTGTTTTATGAGGAATGGTAATGCTTCTGTTTTTCCATCACTGCAGTTCATATAGAATTTGGCTTGTTGAGGTTTCCTGTTCAGTTTTTCTGTACATTTCCATTTCTTTTTTATGATCTCTTTATTCTGTATTTGCGGGTCTGTGTTTTGCATGTGAGACCGAAGTGAAGTATTCCAATAGGGGCAGATTTTAAAATGTACGTGTGTGGCCTACATTTGTGCACGCTACCTGGAGCGCACAAATGTATGCCCAATTTTATAACATGAGTGTGCAGTCGCGCGCATCGTATAAAATCAGGGGTCGGCGTGCCGAGCCCTCGGGGAAAACAGCTGGCTTTCCCCGTTCCCTCTGAGGCCGCTCCAAAATCAGAGCAACCTCAGATGGAACTTTCCTTCCCCCCCCTCCCCCACCTTCCCCTCTCTTCCCCTACCTGTCCTGCCACCCCAGCCCGAAACCCCTTCCTGTACCTTTATTTCACAAGTTACACCTGCCAGAGTCTTTCCATTTAGTTAAATTTGAAGGATTGGGGAAGGCGGATCCAAGATGGCCACTGGATGAGATGTTGTGACCAGAGCGTCCTCGAGTTAACTGCTAAAGATTTTTCTTTTTTCTTGCGAAACATTTACCTAACATGGGAAGGAAGCGCAAACCGAGGACATGTTGACTGCCTGCCTGCTGCCCTTACTTACCGAAGCTGACATCGCTCGTTCATCAGAGGAGGGAGGCCTGCGCGATCGGCGCCCAGACCCGTCGGGGTAAGGCCTGTTGAATTTTCCTTTCCCCCCGGCGGGCCTGATCGCCGACCTCACAGATTGAGCAGTGGCCCCGGCGCTAAGACCCGCCCACCAGCCCGATCCGGCCAATCAGACAGCAGCAGAGGGAAGTTTAAATCTCCTCTCCCTCCGGCGCCGCGTCTGACTGCCTGCCTGCTGCCCTTACTTAAAAGCTGACATCGCTCGTTCATCAGAGGAGGGAGGCCTGCGCGATCGGCGCCCAGACCCGTCGGGGTAAGGCCTGTTGAATTTTCCCTTCCCCCCGGCGGGCCTGATCGCCGACCTCACAGATTGAGCAGCGGCCCCGGCGCTAAGACCCCGCCCACCAGCCCGATCCGGCCAATCAGACAGCAGCAGAGGGAAGTTTAAATCTCCTCTCCCTCCGGCGCCGCGTCTGACTGCCTGCCTGCTGCCCTTACTTACCGAAGCTGACATCGCTCGTTCATCAGAGGAGGGAGGCCTGCGCGATCGGCGCCCAGACCCGTCGGGGTAAGGCCTGTTGAATTTTCCCTTCCCCCCGGCGGGCCTGATCGCCGACCTCACAGATTGAGCAGCGGCCCCGGCGCTAAGACCCGCCCACCAGCCCGATCCGGCCAATCAGACAGCAGCAGAGGGAAGTTTAAATCTCCTCTCCCTCCGGCGCCGCGTCTGACTGCCTGCCTGCTGCCCTTACTTACCGAAGCTGACATCGCTCGTTCATCAGAGGAGGGAGGCCTGCGCGATCGGCGCCCAGACCCGTCGGGGTAAGGCCTGTTGAATTTTCCTTTCCCCCCGGCGGGCCTGATCGCCGACCTCACAGATTGAGCAGCGGCCCCCGGCGCTAAGACCCGCCCACCAGCCCGATCCGGCCAATCAGACAGCAGCAGAGGGAAGTTTAAATCTCCTCTCCCTCCGGCGCCGCGTCTGACTGCCTGCCTGCTGCCCTTACTTACCGAAGCTGACATCGCTCGTTCATCAGAGGAGGGAGGCCCTGCGCGATCGGCGCCCAGACCCGTCGGGGTAAGGCCTGTTGAATTTTCCCTTCCCCCCGGCGGGCCTGATCGCCGACCTCACAGATTGAGCAGCGGCCCCGGCGCTAAGACCCGCCCACCAGCCCGATCCGGCCAATCAGACAGCAGCAGAGGGAAGTTTAAATCTCCTCTCCCTCCGGCGCCGCGTCTGACTGCCTGCCTGCTGCCCTTACTTACCGAAGCTGACATCGCTCGTTCATCAGAGGAGGGAGGCCTGCGCGATCGGCGCCCAGACCCGTCGGGGTAAGGCCTGTTGAATTTTCCCTTCCCCCCAGCGGGCCTGATCGCCGACCTCACAGATTGAGCAGCGGCCCCGGCGCTAAGACCCGCCCACCAGCCCGATCCGGCCAATCAGACAGCAGCAGAGGGAAGTTTAAATCTCCTCTCCCTCCGGCGCCGCGTCTGACTGCCTGCCTGCTGCCCTTACTTACCGAAGCTGACATCGCTCGTTCATCAGAGGAGGGAGGCCTGCGCGATCGGCGCCCAGACCCGTCGGGGTAAGGCCTGTTGAATTTTCCCTTCCCCCCGGCGGGCCTGATCGCCGACCTCACAGATTGAGCAGCGGCCCCGGCGCTAAGACCCGCCCACCAGCCCGATCCGGCCAATCAGACAGCAGCAGAGGGAAGTTTAAATCTCCTCTCCCTCCGGCGCCGCGTCTGACTGCCTGCCTGCTGCCCTTACTTACCGAAGCTGACATCGCTCGTTCATCAGAGGAGGGAGGCCTGCGCGATCGGCGCCCAGACCCGTCGGGGTAAGGCCTGTTGAATTTTCCCTTCCCCCCAGCGGGCCTGATCGCCGACCTCACAGATTGAGCAGCGGCCCCGGCGCTAAGACCCGCCCACCAGCCCGATCCGGCCAATCAGACAGCAGCAGAGGGAAGTTTAAATCTCCTCTCCCTCCGGCGCCGCGTCTGACTGCCTGCCTGCTGCCCTTACTTACCGAAGCTGACATCGCTCGTTCATCAGAGGAGGGAGGCCTGCGCGATCGGCGCCCAGACCCGTCGGGGTAAGGCCTGTTGAATTTTCCCTTCCCCCCGGCGGGCCTGATCGCCGACCTCACAGATTGAGCAGCGGCCCCGGCGCTAAGACCCGCCCACCAGCCCGATCCGGCCAATCAGACAGCAGCAGAGGGAAGTTTAAATCTCCTCTCCCTACGGCGCCGCGCGCCAGCGTCGCGCGCCAAAGGCGCGCGACAAAGGGGCCTGCCCCTTTGTTTCGCCCCTTCGTAAACCCCCGAGGAAGCCCCGAGCCCTATCCAGGGAAGAATCTAAATCTATAACCTTAATAAATTAATAAATTGTTGCTGACTGCAAAGTTACTGGGCTAACAGATTCTGCTGTCTGAAATAAAGCCACCTTTCACCCATTCACACCAGCAGCCATTCCAACATTCATTCTAGCCTCCTCACCGTCAGTCAAGACTCTTCATCATCCACCCAGCTCTCATTCAGCCTCCCCCACATCCAGCAAGACTCTCCAACATGCTAGCCCAACATATTCCAATTAGATACCATCGATTACACCGCAGCATGCTTCCAGCTCTGACTCTGGTACCTCCAGTAAGAACTCCTAGATCTCTCATTCCAATCATGATCAATCCGCTGACTCAGTTCCTAGGATTATCTCTCCTCTCAGTAACACTAGTTAACTCTCAATCTCTGACAAAAAAGACTCACATCCTCAACGACTATCTCTTGGACTGTAACCCAGACGTCTGTGCTATCACAGAAACCTGGCTAAAAAACTCGGACATTGCCCTAATCAACCAATTACCCACCCACAAATATGACGTTTTTACAATTCACAGACAAAAAAAGAGAGGAGGCGGTCTGTTACTAGCCACCAAAAAAGAACTCAGACTAACTCCACATACAATTAAGTCAGAATCTAAAATTGAGCTAGGTCTATTCAAATCAAACCAGCTGCAAGTACTACTAGTCTATGCACCCCCAGGAGTATTAGACACAGATGCTTCCCCTCTTATAGAATCTGTGGTGAAACACGTCAACACTGACTCACCCACCATAATCATGGGAGATTTCAACATTCACTTTGAGGCTTCTTCCCACCCACCCAATTGTGACGCCCTCCTCACAGCCCTCAGTGCAATGGGATTCACTCAGATTGTAAACAAACCTACACACAAAGCAGGACACACCCTGGACCTTATTTTTATCAACTCTAATTTTTCTAACTCTACGGAACCTGTGTGTACTTCTATCCCCTGGTCAGATCACTTTCTGATAACTACCACCCTCACTACAAAAAAACAATCTCCCTCCCCACAGCACCTTTCCTCTTTTCAATTCAGGAAACCTTGTGCTTCTGAGACCCTCAGTGAACATCTCTCCAAGGAAATCTCGAACTTAGATCTATCCAACCCTAACACAGCAGTGCTATCATGGCACAAGATCACTGAAGAGGTAGCAAACAAACTCTGCCCATTAATCACAAAACTAAGCAACACGACAAAAAAAGGAAACCAACCTTGGTTTTCCAACGATCTCAAACGGATAAAACAAGAATTACGCCACAAAGAAAATAAATGGCGCAAAGCACCTTCCACCACTACACTATTGTCATACAAAGGAACACTACATTACTACAGGACTTCCATTCTAAAAGCAAAAAGAGAATACTTCGGTAAAAAAATCCATGACATCCAATTTGATGCAAAAACCCTCTTTGCATATGTCTCTCAAATAACAAAGTCTCTACCACCGTCGATACCTGACGAACAAGCTCAGTCCAAAGCAAATGAGCTAGCCCTTTTCTTTCAGCAGAAGATTTCAAACACACTTGCTCTCCTTCCTACCAAGACTGACTACAACACCTCATTCGATAACACCTACATTCTTAAGGGAGTCAAATTCGATAAATTCGAATTAATATCGACCAAAGAGATCGAATCCATTCTTAAAAGGCAGAAACCATCCAGCCACCCATCGGACAACATTCCTTCCAAGCTACTGCTACTTATTCCTAATATAATCTCTGGTCCCTTAACCAAAATCATAAACTGCTGCTTAACTCAAGGACTCTACCCAGATAATCTAAAAAACGCCTCCCTGAAACCACTCCTCAAGAAACATAACCTAGACCCTGGTGTGCTGGCAAATTTCCGCCCTATCTCTAATCTACCATTTCTAGCCAAAATCACAGAAAAATTGGTCAACATCCAGCTCTCGGATTATTTAGAAGATCACAACTTACTTTTCCCTTCCCAATATGGGTTTCGCAAATCTCGCAGCACAGAAACCCTACTCATATCTCTAACTGACCATATTCTTATGGGTCTAGACAAAGGACACTCCTTTCTCCTAATCCTTTTAGACATTTCGGCGGCTTTTGACACAGTCAACCACCCCATCCTCTTGAATCGCCTCTCAGACATAGGCATTTCAGGAACAGTCCACAATTGGTTCAAGTCGTTCCTCAGTAGTAGAAGTTTTAAAGTCAAAATAAACAATAAAGAATCACCATCTACAAATTCTTCCCTTGGCGTACCACAAGGTTCATCCCTATCACCTACCCTTTTCAATATTTACCTCCTTCCCCTTTGCCAACTGTTAACCAGTCTTAACCTTATTCACTACATTTATGCGGACGATGTCCAGATTTTGATTCCCATAACAGAATCTATTAACAAATCCATCGCACTCTGGAACAACAGCTTACAAGCCATCACTAATCTCCTCAACAGTCTAAACCTGGTCATCAATGCCTCTAAGACTGAACTCCTCGTCATTTCCTCCAACCAAGAAAACCCCTCGTCACAGATCCATCACAAACACCTTCTCACCCACACTCATGTGAGAGACCTTGGAGTAATTATAGACAACCGTCTTAACCTAAAGAATATGATCAAAACCACAACTAAAGAGTGCTTCTACAGACTTCAAGTGTTAAAAAGACTCAAACCTCTCCTATTTTTTCATGACTTTAGGACTGTTCTTCAATCCCTAATATTTGCCAAAATTGACTACTGCAGCTCTCTCCTCATTGGCCTTCCCAACTCAACAACCAAGCCCTTACAGATGATACAAAACGCTGCAGCGAGAATTTTAACAAGCACCAACCAGAGAGACCACATTACGCCCGTCCTCCGTAATTTACATTGGTTACCAGTCAGTCACAGGGCTCTGCACAAAGCTTTATCTCTAATTCACAAATCAATTCATAGCTTCCTCCATCTTGACCTCGAATTCCCACTCAAACTCCACACTTCCAACAGACCAATGAGAGAAACCTACAAAGGAGCACTACAACCCCCACCTTCTAAAGCTTCACGACTCATCTCTACCAGAGACCGAGCTTTTTCCACAGCAGGTCCAGCCATCTGGAACAACCTACCTGCAGAACTCAGAATGGAACCGTGCCTACCAACATTTAAAAAAAAACTCAAAACTTGGCTCTTCTTACAAGCCTTCCCTGATCCTTCAAACTTTCACTAGACAACTACAACTACTCAGCATTGAATTTGGAACTTCGCCCCTTCAATATTCTCATCAGTTACTAGTCTCCTAGTATTTTAATTTAATACATTCTTAAGGTTTCTCTTTTTCCAGCTGAATTCAGCTTCCTAGTTCATGGTCCTTGTTATTATGTAACTTTCTTACTTTTCTGCTTTACCTCCACTAATTATAAAAAGTTGTTCCTTTGTTATGTTATGTTACACTGATCTACCCCTGTTCGATGTAAACCGACCTGATATGGTATTTAACCTTGAAGGTCGGTATAGAAAAATGTTAAATAAATAAATAAATAAATGTTACCCTGCTGATCCCTCGGTGAGCACTCCCTCCGGCCCGATGGATGCCCATGTCACACGCAGCACTCGAGAAGCGGGGAGACCAACCGTTGCAGAGTGGGGGAGGGAAGCAGAGCTCCCTTCTCTGCCTGGTTCTATGTCACCTTTGAGTCCCGCAGTGAGGACTCCACCGCTAGACCCAGCAGCCGGTAGAGACGCAGCACAGAATGGGGAGGATACTCTGAACCGGAGTGGTCATGATTTCCTCTCAGCAGGAGCAGGAGTGCTGCCGACGGCTGCCTCAAGCCCAACAAACGATCAGGGGCACGGCGGTGAAGGAGGAGGACTCCTAACTGAGGGAAACGCTATGGCTGCTACAGTTTTTGCCACGAAGGCAATACCAGCAATGGTAAGACCTCAGGTTTTTTCTTTTGAGACTTTATGGGAAGCCATTAATGAAATGAAGACAAACATATTACAACATCTAATTCCAGCAATGGAGCAACTGAGGAAATTTGAACAAAAGCTGGAGGTGTATGAAAAGTCCAATATGGAGGCAGACCAACAATCAGTGATTATCAGGACTGAGATAAAAATGATTCAACAAGTGCAAGCAATGATTATAAAAGATAATAAAATTATGGGACAAAAGATCGAGAGTCTAGAGAACTGTGTTAAAAGTAGGAATGTCAGATATATAAATTTCCCACAGTTACCAGTGAGGTCTTCAAGGGAAGTTTTCAATAGATATATGCTTGAAATACTAAAAATTCCACCCGATCAGAGCCCAACGATTTTGAAATCCTTTTACTTACCAAAGCCTAGAACATCGGCAGAAAATCAAGGAAATGGTTTAGAGATGGAAACACCAGTGATTGATCAACCTCTGAACATAACAGCACTGCTGGAAACATCGGATACTGAAATGGCGGTACCTGCAACCTTGATTGTGATTTTTGCCTCTGATACAGATAGAGACAGACTTCTGAGACTGAGTATAAAACATAGAAATGAGAGATTTCTTGGTTTAATGGTCCGAGCCTTTCCTGATTTGTCTCGCGAGACACAGAAGAAAAGGAAGGCCTTTCTCCTTTTGCGACCTCAGGTCTTGTTAATTGGGGCTAGATATTTCCTCAAATTTCCATGCAAATGTGTGGTTAAATACTTGCAAAATACATGTTTTTTTCGATCCGCCCCAACTAACACAATTCTTGGTAGGCAAGACCACAGTGGCCATGGATGATGTACCCTGAAGGATCCTCCATAATTTCTCACAAATAGTGCGGGGTGCTGTAATAATCCGGAATTATCATTATTTTGGTATGATCCTGTTGTGTTTGATAGGTTTGGTAAAGATCCGCCCTCCTATTAGTGGATCTCTTCAGTGGAACAATAAGTAGAGATAATGTCTCTTTCCTTTGTTTTTTATTTTCTTGGTTAAAATTAGACGATACTGATGTTATATAGTACCGACTAAGATTATTGTTTTCCCTGATTCTGTACAAGATTTCTTGAATAATTGTAAAATTGCATAAATAAATAATAATTAAAAAAAAAAAATTTGAAGAATTGGAGCTTTTTTGTTTGGTTGGGTTTTTTACGAAATTGGCAAGGGAAAAAAAATTCTGATTGGGGGGTGAACAGAAATGGCCCACCCCCAAACCGAAAAACAGACCGGCACAAAATTTTTTTTATGCACATCTCTAAATTATTTTCTGCTTTCCCGTAAAAATTTGAGGTGCTCAGAAATTAACGCCTGCTTCCAGCAGACATTAATTTCTGAGTGCAAAAATGTGCATATTAGACACACAATTTTTTTTTGCATTGGAAGTGAATAACTAATAGCCTCATTCACATGCATTTGTATGTGATGAGCACTGTTAGTTTCCCGGCACATTGGATGCATGTTGTGCAGGTGCTAATCCCCTTATAGCATAAGGGGCTGTGCACGCGCCTACACAACCCGCATCCAACTGTGGGTTAAACAGTGCGCTCGGTGACCAAAACTTAGAAAAAGAAAAACAAAGCCCCCTGAATCTAAGATGGCGTCTGCGCCATCTGAAATGCCTGAAAATGTAGGGGAAGAATTGTTAGAAGATAAAATCTCACATGCGGTTATTTCAGCTTTGGATGTGAGGTTATACCAGATTTCAGAACAAATCACTGAAGTCCTGCATGCATTCCCTGAGAGCTAAGAAGTAGAAGATTTAACAACCCTGTCCTTTGGTTTTAATGTACGGTTTTTCTGCCTTATTTAATCAAGACTATCTATTGCCTATTTATTTACTTAAAGTGAGCTTAGTTTTGTTTTTTCCTATTTATTTAGATCAACTGTTCTTACTTGTTCCAAGATTTGTTCCATGTAAACTGCCCCCCGGCAGTAGTTCTTCTGTTAATTGTGAACCGGAGTGATATGTATTGTATACAGGAACTCCCGGTATATAAAAACTATAAATAAATAAATAAATAAATAAATAAGTCAGAACCTCTGTGGGAGAATTTGATATGAGAGTGGAGTGGGTAGATTTGTTGGATTTCCAGAAACAATTGTGGAAGTGGACTTAATTCAAGTGTTGGAGAACTGGCTTAGAATAAAGATCCCTGCTTTACAGGCCTCAGCGAAGGATCTTGTGGAACGGGCCCACAGGCTGGGCCCAAAATCAGCAACAGAGGAAACACATAAACCTCGTGTGGTCATTGCTCATCTCTTGAACTACGCGCACAAGGTGATTATTCTACAACAATATCGGAAATCGGGTGAGCTACAATATGACAATAGAAAAATGTTAATCTTTTGAGATTTTTTGGCTCGGGTTTCAGGTCTGCGTAAAGTGTTTAATCCTATATGTTCAAAACTGGCTACGAAGAAGCTACGTTTCTCCTTATCCAGCTAGATTGAAGATTTGGCAGCTAGATTATCCAGCTAGATTGAAGATTTGGCATCAAGGCTCAACACAAACTTTTGACTCTGTCCCATTAGCCAAAGAGTTTTTGCAAAAGATCCAGAAGATTGCTAATGAACAATCTGGCTAAAAGGGCCATATTACTATGCAGTGATTTCTGAGGGGTTTTATTTATACTTTTTTTTTCCCCTGGATACACCTGGTAAGAGAAGCCATTTTGGGATCATGGAAAGAAACTAATTGCGGCAAGATAAATGATATGGTAGAAGGTGAACGCTTGAAATCATTTTCTTTTTTTCAATGCTGGTTAAACGTATCGCTATAGCTGGAGCACTATAGTTTCATCATTTGGGAGATGGCTGAACACATCGAACATCGAATGACTCCTAGTCTCATAGAAGGGAGACATGATATGCAAAGACACAGGGGTGGGGGGTGGGTTTATGGATCATGGTATGGTTTCTGTTTATTTGTATAGGGATGCTGGGAGGGAGGAAGGGATGACTGTTGCCAAAATCTTTTTCTGCCGGGAATTTATATCTGAGATCTACCAACTGTTACTTCCTAATCAGATATTTTATAGAATAACAAGGAGGGTACACCAATTAGATATTTGGGCTGCTTTGATTAAAACACTGAGGTCACACTGCAGGTTGCATTTCTCCTCTAGTTAAAATGGCTTGTAATATAGTCACGTGGAATGTTTCTGGGCTTGGGACACCCATAAGGAGGGAAAAAGTGTTAACCAGATTGAACAAGTTGCAAGCTAAACTTATATTTCCTCAAGAAACCCATTTATCTCAAATGGAAGTGGATAAACTGAGGAAAAATGGAATTGCTCAGGTTTTTTTCTGCAGCAGGGTCATCCAAAAGTTGCAGGTTAGCTATACTCATCCACAAGTCATTAGATTTTCAACTGAGCAAAAAGATAGTGGACCTCGGTGGAAGGTATTTAATTTTAGTGGGGAAGTTAATAGGAATGATGTTGAAATTAATCAAAGTCTATGCACCAAATACATATGATCCTTCTTTTGTTTCAGAACTAGTTTCACTGGTGGCACTAAATAATATCATTCATAACAGAGCGAGTCACTCCTTCCAACATAGAAACATAGCAAAGAAACATAAAAATGACAGCAGAAAAAGACCAAACGGCTCATCTAGTCTGCACAGCAAGCTCCCACACTTATTTTCCCAGACTTATCTGTTTCACCGACCACCACGTTCAGGGCTTTTGTTGGTAACTGTTTGATTCTAATTTCCTGCCACCCCTGCCATTGATGCAGAGAGTAATGTTGGAGTTGATCAAAGGTGAATCTAAGGCTCTTAATGGTTAAGGGTAGTAATCGCCGCATCAAGCAAGTACCCCCATGCTGTTTACCCAGACTGCAATGCCTTGTTGGATGTTGTCTGAATGTAATCCTCTTTTCTTCATTTCCCCCTACAGTTGAAGCAGAGAGCAGAACTGCATATGCAGAGTGAAGTATCAGGTTTAATTGGTTTAGGGTAGTAACCGCCACAATAAGCAAGCTACCCCACGCTTACTTGTTTATCCAGACTGTGTTGTTCAGTCCTGTTGGTTGTTGTCTGAATGCAATTCCTCTTTTCCACATTTCTCCTTGCCATTGAAGCAGAGAGCAATGTTGGAGTTGCATTAACCATGTGAAGGCTTATTGAATAAGGGTAGTAATCACCAGGTAGTAGCCACCATTTCAGCAAGCCACCCCCATGGCTCTTCCTTCATTCCCATCCTCTAGCCTTTATGTATCCACAGTGTTTATTAGGGGTGTGCATTCATTTCCTACGTATTTGTAATCCGCAATGTATAGGGCCATATTCATTGTATTCGTGGGGAAGCGAAACATATCGCGATTCCCCACAAATACAACAAATCTTTACCGAATTATTCAGCAGTCTAAAGGAGCCAATTTAAACAAAACCCTCCTGACCCCCCCAATACTTACCAAAACTCCCTGGTGGTCCAGCGGGGGTCCGGGAGCCATCTCCTGCACTCACACCCTCGGCTGCCGGTATTCAAAATGGCGCCGATAGCCTTTGACCTACTATGTCACAGGGGCTACCAGTGTCATTAGTCAGCCCCTGTCACATGATAGGAGCAATGGATGGCCAGCGCCATCTTGTGCTCCTACCATGTGACAGGGGCTGACCAATGGCATCGGTAGCCCCTGTGACATAGTAAGGGCAAAGGCTATCGGCACCATTTTGATTATTGGCAGCCGACGGCCCAAGTGCAGGAGATCACTCCCGGACCCACGCTGGAAAACGAGGGACTTTTGGCAAGTCTTGGGGGACCCTCCTGACCCCCACAAGACTTGCCAAAAGTCCAGCAGGAGCAGGGAGCGACCTCCTACACTCAGGCCATTGGCTGCCAGTATTCAAAATAGCGCCGATAACTTTTGCCCTCACTATGTCACAGGGCCGACGTTCATCCAATGCTCCTACCATGTGGCAGGGGCTGACCAATGGCACTGGTAGCCCCTGTGACATAGAAGGTCAAAGGCTATCAGTGCCATTTTGAATACCGGCAGCCAAGGGTTGTGAGTGGCAGGAGATTGGCTCCCGGACCCCCTGCTGACCACCAGGGACATTTGGAAGTCTTGGGGGTCAGGAGGGTGGGGGTTTGTACTTAATTCGATTTTAGCTGGGAACAAATACAAATTAACACATGTATGTATTGGGGGCCCCCCTTGCCGAATGCAACATATCTGCCCCCGACAAATACGAATCCCAAATGCAATGTATGGCATCCCTCTGCACATCCCTAGTGTTTATCCCATGCCCCTTTGAAATCCTTCACAGTTTTGGTCTTCACCACTTCCTCTGGAAGGGCATTCCAGGCATCCCCACCCTCTCCTTGAAGAAATACTTCCTGACATTGGTTATGAGTCTTCAAATCGTGATCCCTAGTTCTACTGATTTTTTTCCAGCAGAAAAGGTTTGTTGTTGACCATGGATCATTAAAACCTTTCAAGTATCTGAAAGTCTGTATTATATCACCCCTGCTTCTCCTCTCCTCCAGGTTATACATATTTAGGTTCTTCAATCTCTCCTAAGTCATTTTATGAAGACCATCCACCTTTTTGGTCGCCCTTCTCTGGACTGCCGCCTTCCTGTCTCTGTCTCTTTGGAGATACGGTCTCCAGAATTGAACACAGTACTCCAGGTGAAGCCTCACCAAGGCCCTGTACAAGGGGGATCATCACTTCCCTTTCTCTACTAGATATTCCTCTCTCTATGCAGCCTAACATTCTTCTGGCTTTAGCTATCGCCTTGTCACATTGTTTTGACGACTTCAGATCGGAACAGATATCACCCCAAGGTCTATCTCCTGCTCCGTTCACATCAGCCCTTCAACCCCTATCAAATACAGTTTTTTTGGATTTCCACACCCCATATGCATGACTCTGCACTTCTTGGCACTGAATCTCAGCTGCCATATCTTCGACCACTCTTCCAGCTTCCTTAAATCCCGTCTCATTCTCTCTAATCCTTCCGGCGTGTCCACTCTGTTGCAGATCTTAGTATCATCCGCAAAAAGACAAACCTTACCTTCTATCCCATCCACAATGTCGCTCACAAAGATATTGAACAGGACTGGTCCCAACACCTTGTGGCACTCCACTTAACACCGCTCTCTCTTCAGAGTAAGTTCCATTTACCATCACACATTGTCTTCTGTCTGTCAACCAGTTTGCAATCCAGGCTACCACCTCAGCACTCACTCCTAAGCTTCTCATTTTATTCACAAGCCTCCTGTGCGGGACCATATCAAAAGCTTTGCTGAAATCCAAGTAGATGGCATCTAGCGCTCTTCCTCTATCCAATTCCCTAGTGAACCAATCAAAAAAGTCAATCAGATTTGTCTGACAGGACCTTCCCCTGGTGAATCCATGCTGCCTCTGATCCAGCAATTCTTCTGACTAGATAGTTCACTATTCTTTCTTTCAGCAGCGACTCCATTACTTTTCCCTCCACCAAGGTGAGGCTAACTGGCCTGTAGTTTCCAGCCTCCTCTCTGCTCCCACTCTTGTGAAGCGAGACCACCGCCGCTCTTCTCCAATCGGCACCGCTCCTGTTTCCAGGGATCTATTGAACAGGTCACTCAGCGGAGCCGCCAGCACATCTCTGAGCTCCCTCAGTATCTGGGATGAACATCATCAGGCCTCATGGCTTGTCCACTTTCAGTTCCACAGCTCTTCCCATAAATTCCTCTCCTGTAAATGGTGTTTTCATCTACTTAACTCCCCTCCAGTTTCTTATTAACTAGCAATGGTCCTTCTCCAGGGTCCTCTTTAGAGAACACCGAAGTGTTCATTTAATATTTCTGCCATTTCTTCATGTCTCTCCACACATTGATCCTTTCTCCTTTAATTTCGCTATACCACCTTTGCACTTTTCTCCTTTCTCTGATGTATCTGAAAGATGTTTTTTTCACCTCACTTACCTCTTGGCAATCTATTCTTCTGCTTGACTTTTTGCTTTCTTGATTACTGTCTTTATCTCCCTCAGTTCCACCAGATATTCTTCTTTGTGATCCTATCTTTGGGAGCCTTTATTTTTCTTAAATGCTGTTCTTTTAGCTTTTATTTTATCAGCCACCTCCTTTGAGAATCAGATAGGTCTCATTTTCTCTTGCTTTTCTTTACTTTTCTAACATATAGATTAGTTGCCTTGGTAATTGCTCCTTTTAGTTTCACCCACTGTTGTTCCACATCTCTCATTTTCTCCCAGCCTTCTAGTACTTCCTCCAGGATACTTCCCCATTTCAACAAAGTCCGTGTTTTTGAACTTCAAAACTCGGATCTTCGTGTGACTTCTCCATATCCTTAAAAAATGGCACGGGCAATCCATTGCTCCTACCATGTGACAGGGGCCAACCAATGGCACCGATAGCCCCTGTCACATGGTAATGGCAAAGGGCCATCGGTGCCACTTTTATTAGTGGCAGCCGATGGCCCGAGAGGGCGAGATCACTCCCGGGACCCCGCTTGACCACCAGGGACTTTTGGTAAGTCTTGGATGGGGGGGGGGGGTTTGAGCAAGTTTTGGGGGGTCGGGAGGGTGGGAGATTGCAATTAATTAAATTTGAAGGGTTGGGGTGGGTTTGGGTTTATTTTTTTAATGTGCCCTTTCTCCCCCGCAAAAAACAATAAGAAAACCACACAAAATTTCATGGGTTTTCTATCGTTTCATCAGCCCCCCGAACCGCAACAAAATAGGAAATATCATCTGTATTTCCTATTTCGTTGCAAACAAATGCACATCCCTATTCTTTTTTTATGATGCAGATGCAAATGGGAATCCATCCTAATCATTTTCTACTGTATACCTAGGTAAGGGCTTTTTACCAACACATTGACAAAGTGGACAATGGGACCACTAGACAATCCTTCATATACCTTTTTGTTCAAACTCTTTTTGGCAAAACAAGATACTCTTTCCCATTTGTAGAGTTTTTGTCAAAATGTTAAATCCTATACAACCTATGGTAATCTCTTAGTAAAATGGCAGGCTGAAGTACAGAGGAATTGACCCACAGATGCTTTGAGAATGTTACCTGTCCACACAAAAGATTACAAGTAATATTAATCTTAGGGAAATGCAAGTTTGAATTTTCCATAGGATTTATATTTTCCACCTGGTGGAACCATGTGGACTTCCTTAATGACAGAACTCTATCAGTTGGAGTATGGATCCTATATTACTCTTTTACTCCAAAGAACAAACTTTCTTCAGAGACATTTGGTATATATTTAATTGCAGTCTACCAAAATCCACTCAAGTTTGTTCCCTCTGATCGCCGATGCGTGAAACCTTTATGGAAGTATTACAACTACAAGTTATGCAAGAAAACCATGGCCATAAGTAGAATTATGAACAATTTTCGGCAAATGCAGGGGGAGGGGGGGGGACGGATGGGAGCCGCTTTACAGACTGAAAAATGGGAAGGGATATCAACACATTTTTGTAATAAATATCTGTGTTTAGCTTTGTCTGTATGCCAGTTTGGCAGCATTCCTTAATAAACTGTTTGGAAAAAAATATATATATAAAAACCCGGCTGTCACTATCCCACACCTCCATGCATCTCAGTATCTTCTCTTGTTAAACTGCACCACAGATTTATCTTCAGCCTGCTGCCACTAAGATAAGCAATTTTTTTTTAGATACTTGCTATGCTGGTATGGCATGTGTTACATCCCCTCCCCCCCCACCACCAAGCCCCAAATCGATTTTTTAGTGCACACTACTGCGTGCTCGCACCATCCAAGACTGATTCTGCTCCCAGCTGCTCCCAGTACTCCACTGGGTCCCCAGTCAACTGATCTGGTGCCGCCCACTCCCTTAAGTGTGCCGCCTCTGTGCAGATGCACGGTAAGCACACCCTGTCGCGCCGGGCCTGACCTCAGCCAGGAATCACTGGAAAACCTCTCCTTTTTCTCTTGCTTCTCCTCTGCAATTCCCTGGTGCCTCAAGAAGCCCTAATAACATCTCCAACCCCAATCCCTAATGGGGAAACACCTCCCACCATCCTGTGAAGTCTATCTTTTCCCCTATAAACCAATCTGATATGGTCATCTAACCATGAAGGTCGGTATAGAAAAATAAATAAATAAATAAATATCTTCACTTCATTGAACTTTTCCTTGACCTTCCACTAAAGGAAGATTCATTAGCTGAGCAAAACTCATTACTGGTGAACCCAAGGCAGGGGTCACATAGAGTATTTATTAATTATCATTTCCTGAATGATTCTCTTCTATGGGAAGAGAAATAAATTAAATACTGGAGATCAGAAACTTCAAAGCTTTTCGGTGCAATTTTTGGAAAAGAATCGCAGAATTATTGTATCAGGAAAAAACAGTTAAAATTATTCAGACATTTTCAGCAAATGTGACGTGCACCGAGTCTCAGCACACTGAGAGAAAATTGCCTAAAGAAGTCTGACAGAGATAAGTCTAAAAGAACCTTTAATAGAGAGAGATATAAGAGATTTCACTGTCTGAGGGCATCAGGCAGCTAGCCAAATGTAATAAACCAAAGAAACTTCAATTAGCTGCATATAGCAGAAAGTAACACGCTGAAGTCAGACCAGCAAGGGAGTCCTAAATAGTAGGAGCAAAAAAAATAACATTTAAAATTGTTCTTTCAAATTCTCCAAGGCATTGGAAATCTTAAATCAAAATTCATTGGGTGAAATAAATGAAAACTACAATCAAAGAAAAAAAAAATATATATATATATAAAAAAAAAAGTATGGTGGTGTTTCAAAAAGTATCTGTTCTCAGCTTAGAAAACCTAGATAAGGACATTTCAATCATCTATACTTTGTTTGTTAGAGAAACAGTTTACCAAGCTGTAAAAACAATCACAGTCCTTCATTAGTATTCCCACTGAACACCAACAGCTTCAGGATTTTCTTCCTTACAGAATGATTCACTTCTTCCATTAAAGGTAACAAAGCAAGAAGGTAACGACACATTTCCCAACAATTATAAAGTAAACAAATATGCAAGGGAAATGCAAAATACAGCATAGCAAAAATGTATTACATTTCAAAAAGCTTATTTAAAAGTAAGCATTAACACATATCACAATACATAGAATGAAGGGTCCAAGACAACTTTAACGTAACCCTGCCCTCAGATGAGAGGAGTCTCTGATATTGGACGAAAGAAAAAGACTGTATCATTCACTGATCCATCGGAAGATCCTTCTAACCATTTGATTCCTTGCCTGCACATTTTTTTACGCCCACGGACCCGTCTTCAAAAAGGATGGAATTTTCAGGCACAGGGCAAATCATGGAGCAAATCTTTTCTCAGTCACAAATACTAAAACATACTTCAATATCTGTATGTAATCTGTCCAGCAAAGTTACGCACGAAGAGGTAAATGTCCTCAATAAAGGCCGGCTTTTGTGCCATCGGATTCATATGATTCCTTTGCTTTTTTTTAAAGACTCATCAATGGTCTTGGATAAGAGTGGCTTATATCGTAGGGATGTGCCTGTTTTCAATGAAATAGACAATGCAACAAAATTGTCTATTTCATCATCTTTCGGGAGCACCACGAAACAAAAAAAAAAAGATGAAATTTCAAAAAAATGTGTATTCTTTGTTACCTCGTACTAAGTCCCATAAGTGCGCACTAACTATAGTTTTCCCATATCACGCACATGGGGTCGATTTTTAAAGACACGCATGCGCACGTCCATGTGTGCGCAGGACCCGGCGCGCATACATGGATGCGTGTATTTTATAACATGCGCGCATGGCTGCATTATAAAATATGTGGGCCATGTGGACATACTCGCAGGATTTTATAATCCACGCACGTACGTGTGGGTGGTGCGCACAAGGGGGGGAGAGGGTAGATAATTGAAATTTCCATGCAGCGACATATTGAGGCTTTTTCCAGTTCCGTCCCAGTCCACTCCAATTAAGGAGCGGACTGAGAGGGAACTTCCTTACCTCCTACCCTAACCTCTCTTCCCTTCCCTCCCTTCCCCTCTCCTCCCCAACTCCTAAATCCTACTTTTTCCCTTTTTCTTCTTTATCTCTCAACTTTCTTCAGCTTCCCAGCCCCTCCCCACTCCTCCCTGTCCCCTGACCTGCCCCTTCACTGAGGCCTGGCTCTTGTGTGTGTAACGAGGGTTATGTGCACGGCCGGGCCCTTTCTAAAATGCGAGCGGCATGCGCAAGGCCTGGCCGTGCGCATAACCCCCGTATTTTGTCCATGCAGGCGATTTAAAATCCGGCAGTTAGAGTACACTAACGGGACTTAGTGCGCACTAACTGGATGTTAGCATCATTCCCATTGGCTGTCTCCTTAGTTACTTGTTTGTGTTGCCAAGGTTGCAAAGTGGTATTTGTAGGGGGATGGCCAGTGCTTGGTAACAAGTGTAAATAAAAAGTGATGTAATGGTATGCATCCTAGAGTACTGAAGGAACTAAAAAATGAAATTTCTGATCTATTAGTTAAATTTGTAACCTATCATTAAAATCATCCATTGTATCTGAAGACTGGAGGGTGGCTAATGTAACCCCAATATTTAAAAAAGGCTCCAGGGGCGACCCGGGGTAACTATAGACCAGTGAGCCTGACTTCAGTGCCATGAAAAATAGTGGAAACTATTCTCAACATCAAAATCGTAGAGCATATAGAAAGACATGGTTTAATGGAACACAGTCAACATGGATTTACCCAAGGGAAGTCTTTCCTAACAAATCTGCTTCATTTTTTGAAGGGGTTAATAAACATGTGGATAAAGGTTTATGTAATGTATTTGGATTTTCAGAAGGCGTTTGACAAAGTCCCTCATGAGAGACTTCTAAGAAAACTAAAAAGTCATGGGATAGGAGGCAATGTCCTTTCGTGGATTACAACTGGTTAAAAGACAGGAACCAGAGAGTAAGATTAAATGGTCAATATTCTCAGTGGAAAAGGGTAAATAGTGGAGTACCTCAGGGACCTGTACTTGGACCGGTGCTTTTCAATATATATATAAATGATCTGGAAAGGAATACGAGTGAGATTATCAAATTTGCGGATGATACAAAATTATTCAGAGTAGTTAAATCACAAGAGGATTGTGATGTACTGTGTACATTACAGGAGGACCTTGCAAGACTGGAAGATTGGGTATCCAAATGGCAGATGAAATTTAATGTGGACAAGTGCAAGGTGTTGCATATAGGGAAAAATAACCCTTGCTGTAGTTACACAATGATAGGTTACATATTAGGAGCTACCACCCAGGAAAAAGATCTAGGCATCATAGTGGATAATACTTTAATATTGTCGGCTCAGTGTGCTGTAGCAGTCAAAAAAGCAAACAGAATGTTAGGAATTATTATGAAGGGAATGGTTAATAAAATGGAAAATGTCATAATGCTTCTATATCGCTCCATGGTGAGACCGCACCTGGAATACTGTGTACAATTCTGGTCGCCGCACCTCAAAAAAGATATAGTTGTGATGGAGAAGGTACAGAGAAGGGCACCCAAAATGATAAAGGGGATGGAACATCTCCTCTATGAGGAAAGGCTGAAGAGATTAGGCCTATTCAGCTTGGAGAAGAGATGGCTGAGGGAGGATATGATAGAGGTCTTTAAGATCATGAGAGTTCTTGAATGAGTAGATGTGAATTGGTTATTTACACTTTCGAATAATAGAAGGACTAGGGGGCATTCCATGAAGTTAGTAAATAGCACATTTAAGACTAATCAGAGAAAATTCTTTTTCACTGAATGCACAATTAAGCACTGGAATTTGTTGCTAGAGGATGTGGTTAGTGCAGTTAGTGTTGCTGGATTCAAAAAAGGTTTGGGTAAGTTCTTGGAGGAGAAGTCCATTAACAGATATTAATCAAGTTTACTTAGGGAATAGCCACTGCTATTATTTGCATCAGTAGCGTGGATTCTTCTTAGTGTTTGGGTAATTGCCAGGTTCTTGTGGCCTGGTTTGGTTTCTGTTGGAAACAGGATGCTGGGCTTGATGGACCCTGGGTCTGACCCAGCATGGCAATTTCTTATGCTCTTAGGGGCGGATTTTAAAAGGCCCGCGCGCGCCGGCGCGCCTATTTTGCATAGGCCACCGGCGCACGTAAAGCCCCGGGACGAGCGTAAGTCCCGGGGCTTTTGAAAACGGGCGGGAGGGGGCGTGTCTGGGGCGTTCCCGAAATGACACAGCGTTTCGGGGGCGTGCCGTGGTGTTTTGGGGGCGGGCACGGGGGCGTGGCACCGGCCCGGGGGCGTGGTCGAGGCCTCCGGACCAGCCCCTGGGACCGGAGGACGGAGCGGGGCTGCCGGCGATGCGCGCAAAGTTACGCCTGCTTTCAGCAGGCGTAACTTTGCCGACAAAGGTAGGGGGGGTTTAGATAGGGCCGGGGGGGGGGGGGTTATGTAGGCGAAGGGAGGGGAAGGTGGAGGGAGGGCGAAGGAAAGGAAAGTTCCCTCCGAGGCCGCTCCAAAATCGGTTAGGTAGGGGAAGGGAGGGGAAGGTGGGGGGAGGGCGAAGGAAAGTTCCCTCCGAGGCCGCTCCGAAATCGGAGCGGTCTCGGAGGGAACAGGCAGCGCGCGCTGGGCTCGGCGCGCGCAAGTTGCACAAATGTGCACCCCCTTGAGCGCGCTGACCCCGGATTTTATAAGATATGCGCGGCTACGCGTGTATCTTATAAAATCCAGCGTATTTTTGTTTGCGCCTGGTGCGTGAACAAAAGTACGCGCTCGCGCAAGTATTTAAAATCTACCCCTTATGTTCTTAATAATATCATAAAGTTCTAGTCAGCAAAAGCATGTAATGCAAATGCAAAGTTACTTTGTATTTTAGGAAAGGGGACATGGCATTTTTATATGCATACTTTGAATTCCCCTGGTGTGAGTCTGTGTGTTTGGGTGGGGTAGTGGGTGACTGGTGAGAGGGGAAGTGACTTGAGTGAATATATGGAGTAACAGGTGGGAGAGAGAGAGATTAAACCTGGTATGTGTGGGGGGTGACTTGTCACCCCATACAGTTAACCAAGTCATCCTCCCCCCCCCCCACACACACACACACCAGGCTGCCTCTCTCTCCTGCCACCCATACAGTCATCCCAGTCACTTCCCCTCTCACCAGTCCCATCTCACACACAGCAGGCTCCCTCTCTCTCTCATCAGTCACCACCCCAAACAGCCTCTCTCACTCCATCATCCCATACAATAACCACAGTCACTTCCCCTCACCAGTCACCCCCACACACCAGTATGCCTTTCTCTTACCACTCACAAACCAGTTTCTCTCCATCTGTCACCCCTTACAGTCACCTCAGTCACTCCCCCTCTCAACAGTCACCTCCACACACCAGGCTGCCTCTGTCTTACCAGTCATCACTCCATTCAGTCTCTCTCCCACCTGCCACCTCATACATTCACCCAAGTCACTTCCCCTCTCACCAGTTATTTCCCCCTCACCCAAACACACAGACACCAGGGGAATTAAAAGTATGCATAGCGTAAAATGCCTGGGTTCCTTTCTTAAAATACAAAGGAATTGGCAAATTTTAAAATATGCATTTGCATTACATGCTTTTGCTTATTCTGACTAGAACTTGATATTATTATATCACTTGCTTGTTTACATTTGTTACCAGGCACTTTACATCCCCCCACAAATATCATCTTGCAACCTTGGTAAGCACAAACAAGTAACTAAGGAGACATCCAACATCCAGCCACTAACATCCATTTGTACACACTAAGCCCCATTAGTGTGCACTAACTCAAAAATTAAGAAAACTAGTTAGTGCACACTAAGGGGCATGTTTTCAAAGGGTTACGCGCGTAACTTACACACGTAACCCCAAAAACCTGCTCCTGCGCACACCGAGCCTATTTTGCATAGGCTCGGCGATGCGCAAAAGCCCCAGGACGTGCAGGTGCGCGCATGTTATAAAATCAGGGATCGGCGCATGCAAGGGGTTGCACAATTGTGCAAATTGTGCGTGCCGATGCACACAGCCGTCCCCTGTTCCCTCCCAGTCCACTCCAATTTCGGAGTGGCCTCGGAGGGAACTTCCCAACCCCCTAACCTAACCTCTCTTCCCCTTCCCCTAACCCTCCCTCCCCCTAGCCCTATCCTAAACCCCTCTGACCTTTATTTTATCTGTTGCACGCGCCGGCAGCCTCCCGGCATGCAATCCTCCGACACAGCAGCAAATGGACACTGTGCCAGAGGCCTCTGGCCCTGCCCAGCCCAGCCCCGTCCCCTCCCCACCCCTTTTTCGAAGGGGTGGCGAGGGGATGGGGCTTTTCGCACTTCGCTGTGCCTTTCTAAAATAGGCCCGGCGCGTGTAACCCCACCTATTCGCGTAAATGCAATGAATTTATGTGCATAGGCTTTTTAAAATCTATCCCTAAGTGTAAAATCTTTGCTCTTCATATATATACTGAAAGATCAATATCAAGATTAAGGCCATGTGGTCATCATAGACTCTGTTTCCAGAGGAGAGCATGGGTAAAAGCGGAGAGGGGGCAGGACCTTTGCCTGCTGCTTACTGAAAATATCAGCAAATTTGGTATATTGTGGGGGAAGATCCGGGAGCCCCAAGGTAACTGTCCAAGCCATAGACACTAAAGGCAAGACCTGATGAGCAGGAAGGTACATCATTTTAAAAAACGTTACATCACAAATGTTGCCAATTGACAGTGGAGAAATATTGAATAACATACATATTATTGTCAGCTATAGCAGGTCCATCTAGTGCAGAATAGAAAAACTGGTGACGCAGTATTACATAGCAACATAGAAACATAGAAATGATGGCAGCACCCGCCACGCCATACAGATCACCCCCATACTTATCAGTTTCCCAGACTGTAAATGTCAGGGCCCTTATTTATTGCTGTCTGAATCCAATTTCCCATCATCTCTTGCCATTGAGCAGAGAACACTGTTGGAGTTGCATCAAAATTATCAGGCTTACTGGTGAAGGGTAGTAAAAGCCACATCTGCAAGTTATCTCCATGCTTGCTTCCCCAGACTGTGAAAGTCAGAGTCCTTGTTGGTTGCTGTCTGAATCCAATTCCCCTTTTCCTCTTTTCCCCCTGCCGTTGAAGCGGTGAGCAATGATGGAGTTGCATCCACAGTATGAAGGCTTCTTGGTTAAGGGTAGTAACTACTACCAAACCAGCAAGTTAACCCATGTGCTCTTTTCTTCACTTCCAGCCTCTAGCCTTTAGGGATCCACAGTACTCATCCCATGCTCCTAGGAATTCTTTCACTGTTTTTGTCTTCACCACCTCCTCTGGAAGGGCATTCCAGGCATTCACCACCCTCTCCGTGAAGAAATATTTCCTGATGTCGATTCTGAGTCGTCTTCCCTGGAGTTTCATTTCGTGATCCCTAGTTCCACTGATTTCTTTCCAGCAGAAAAGGTTTTTGGATTTATTGATTGTGCATCAGTCAGTACTACTGCCTGTTCTGTAGATATTTTGTAGATGGTTTATGGTTTATTATTTTTTATATCCCGTTACATCGGCATAGCCTTCACAAAGGTTCACATTCATAATACATTAAGGGCCAGATTTTCTAACATACGCGCGGGCGTAGATTTGTGCGCGCAACCCAGCACGCACAAATCTACGCCCGATTTTATAACATGTGCACGCAGCTGCGCACATGTTATACAATCCGGGGTCCGTGTGCACAAGGGGGTGCACGCCGATCCCTAGGGGAGCCCCAATGGCTTTCCCCGTTCCCTCCTAGGCTGCTCCGAAATCGAAGTAGCCTAGGAGGGAACTTTCCTTTCAACCCCCGCACCTTCCCCTCCCTTCCCCTATCTAACCCGCCCCCAGCCCTACCTAAATCCCCCCCCCACCTTTATTATTTAAGTTGCGCCTGCCTCCGGCCACACCCAGACCGCCCCACCCCTTTTTTCAAGCCCCAGGACATACACGTGTCCCGGGGCTTGCGTGCGTCGCCGAGCCTATGCAAAATAGGCTCGGCGCACGCAGGAGCGGGTTTTCGGGGTTTTGAGCGTAATATACACGCGTAACCCTTTGAAAATCCGCCCCCTAAAGAAAAACAATAAGACATTCAATAAATAGTGATAACAGCTAAAATATTTTAAAAGAGAACATGCATATAAATTTAGCTGTTAAAATACAATTAAAACTAATAAAAACTTTTTACTTTACTATTCCTAACAATTAGTTACTAAACACATCTAAAACATGAAATACCATACCAGTATAAAACTAAATACTAAAAAGAAAGGATTAAGCTCATGCAATCGCCTGCTACTCATTTTCGTTGTAAGCACATTGAAATAGCCGTGTTTTTAATTCTGCCTTAAATTTCTTCTTGTCTACCGTTAGTCTTAAATATGGTGGTAGTGTGTTCCATAATTTTGACTCTGCTATCAACATAGCACGTTCCCTCACTTGACTCTCGCGAGCAGATCTGATTGAAGGAAATGCTTTACTTCTTGGTGCTGTTAGAGCAGAACTTTTGTAAATATTAAAGAAATACATAAAATACCTGTGTTGAGTTTAAATATGAATTTGAAACCTCGTAATTCACCTGGGCTTTCATTAGCTTTGCTTTCACATAATCCACATCTTTCCCAAATCTTCCAGACAATTTTTTTTTAAAATTTCCAAATAGCCCTTATGCTTTTTTCAATCTACATTATTAACTGGAAAAAAATCATTCAGTTTATGAACTTGGTTACAAAAATAAAACCCCAGTTCTCCCTATACTTATAGCTTCAGCATTTTGTTAGTGCAAAAATCTCTTTGCTTGATTAATCTCTCACATTTGCTCCTTTGAGGAATTAACTGAGCTGCTGGTCATTTTGGTAGCATTATGTCTGACATAAAACTTTTTTTCCATTACATGAAAATTATAAACAATTACTAAATCTTTGCAGGGCTTACACCTTAAAAATATGCCAGAGGGTTAAAGAGACCTTTTAACCATTGCATACAAATGTCTTTAATTTCCACAAGGTACAGTCTATTGCTTTCATAAATTATTCTTATCAATTTATTCCTGTGTTACTAGCCAATCTATTTTAATCATTTTTCTAGTGGAATATAATATATCTGAAATGTTCTTCAGGGTGCACATTGTTTTATTCTTTATTCAAGCAAATATCTCCTTTAAGGAAGATGTGTTTTTTGTTTTATCAGATTTATTTGGAAAGAATTATCCTCTACATAGTGGTACATTGTTTTTACCAAATATAGACTTAAACATACTTTCTGGGAAAACAAATATATGAATCTGCTTCTTTGCTGTATATATGGCACAATATACATCCTGAGGGTAATCTTCAAAGCAATTTCTGTGAGTAAAACAGTACTTTATCCACAGACGTGGACTGTTTCAGAACTGCCCACCTGACATGCAGGTAAACTTGTGCACACACAGGTCTGGGTGGAGGTGTTCCCGAGGGGTGGTAATGGGGCGGAGTTTGCACTTATGCAGGTACGCTTTGCATTTTCAAACGTATGCATGTTCAGTTTTCCGGGAGAAATTCTGCACATAAATTAGCAGGAATGATTGCGTTGGAGAGTTTTCATGGAATCACTTTCAAAGGGAACTTCATGCATACTTTGCCTCTGGAAACTGGTGTGAAGTATGTGGGTAATTGACTTCCATTTCCTGCAGGCTGCTACAAGATGACCACCTGTATACAAAGCAGGTTGGAAATCAGGGAAATCCCCAGGAAGTGACTGTTAAAAATAACAAAACTATACAAAGAGCCTACATTTCAAATCTATTTTATAAACATACAGGTGTATATTTTGGGCACGGAAAAATAAAACACATAGGTGCAGGTATTTTATAAAGTATGTGCATATACCGTTTGCAAATACATAATTGTGTACCTACTTGAAACTGCCAGCTGACCGATACCTTTGCCAGTTCACCTAGACCCTCTAGCACTTTTAACCTGAACCCCCAACAGTTTACCTAGACCTCCCACCTAAAAACTGCAGACAACAGAGAAATCCAATTTCACTTGAGCTAGTCAATTAATTTATTCCGGTGTAACATTGTAGAAGTTGGCTAATGTATATGCGTAAATCTTATAAAATAGCAGCTTCTGGGGTAGATTTTAAAAGGGTTACGTGCATAAGGTACGCGCGTAACAGTTTTAAAATGCCCCTGCGCGCGCCAAACCTATTTTGCATAGGCTCGGCGGCACGCGCAAGCCCCAGGACGCGCATAAGTCCCGGGGCTTCGCTAGGGGGGCGTGTCAGGCGGAGGCGCGATGTTCAGGGCGTTCCAGGGGGCGTGTTGGGGCGTGGTGCCAGCCCAGGGGCATTCCAGGGGCGCGGCCGAGGCCTCCAGAACAGCCCCCGGGTCGGGAGATGGCTTGCCAGCAGCCTGCTGGCGCACATAGGGGTAGATTTTCAAATAGCGCGAATTGGCCTACTTTTGCTGGCGCATCAGGCGCCAGCAAAAGTAAGCTGGATTTTAGTAGATACGCACGGAGCCGCGCATATCTGCTAAAAACCTGGATCGGCGCGCGCAAGGCTATTGATTTTGTATAGCCGGCGCGCGCCGAGCCGCGCAGCCTACCCCCGTTCCCTCCGAGGCCGCTCCGAAATCGGAGCGGCCTCGGAGGGAATCCTCTAACGCCCTCCCCTCACCTTCCCCTCCCTTCCTCTACCTAACCCACCCGCCCGGCCCTGTCTAAACCCCATCCTTTCCTTTGTCGGGGGGATTTACGCCTCCCGGAGGGAGAAGTAAATCCCCGCGCGCCAGCGGGCCGCTAGCGCGCCAGGACGCAACCTGGCGGCGGGTCCAGAGGGTGCGGCCACGCCCCCAGACCGCCCCGGGCCGTAGCCACGCCCCCGAGCCCGCCCCCGGAACGCTCCCGACACGCCCCGAAAACGCCGCTGCGCTCGGTCCCGCCCCCGACACGCCCCCTCCGAAAACCCCGGGACTTACGCGAGTCCCGGGGCTCTGCGCGCGCCGGTAGGCCTATGTAAAATAGGCTCACCGGCGCGCAGGGCCCTGCTCGCCTAAATCTGCCTGGTTTTGGGCGGATTTAGGCGAGCAGGGCTCTGAAAATCCGCCCCATAACTTTTACAATAACGGTAAGGGGGGGTTTAGATAGGGCCAGGGGAGGGGTTAGGTAGGGGAAGGGAAGGGAGGGGAAGGATGGGGGGGGTGGAAGGAAAGTTCTCTCTGAGGCTGCTCCGATTTCGGCCACAGGCATAGCTTATCAAATCCAGCGTACTTTTCTTTGCGCGCGCGGTGTTTTTTTAAATGTACCCCTCTGTGCGTACTTCTTGACCCCACACTTGTATGTCACTACACCTCCCCTTTTTTTGCACCAGTAAAATGTGCACATGAAACTGAAATACACTCATACTTTTGATACTTAGAAAATAGCATATTTGTGAATACGTGCTACTTATGCGCATATATGTGCTTTTCCCACGCAGAACCCCCTTTGAACATGTATTCAGAAGAGCACATATAGTTTTACCCGTGCCACACATGAGTAGAGTAAGACTAAGCTAGGCTGAGGGAGGGCCCAGCCAGCAGATAACTTAGGGGGATTTCATTTTGATTAGTGGCGCTGACTCTGCACCCATTTTAAAGTAGGAGCAATGTGCCCACAACACTGGCTGGCCCGGCATTTTCAAAAGGAAACTCTATGGGGGGATTCCTTTTGAAAATGTGCTTGCCTATAAGCCCCATATACATTTTAAAATCTTCCTCCAAAGTATATGATGGCAGAGAAGTACCATCTGATCTGTCAACTTTATTTCCAACTCAATGCCATAGATCACGGGTGGCCAACTCCAGTCCTCAAGAGCCACAAACAGACCTGGTTTTCAAGATATCCACAATGAATATGCGTGAGATAGATTTACATGCACTGCCTCCATTGTATGCAAATCTATCTCATGCATATTCATTGTGGATATCCTGAAACCCTGGCCTGTTTGTGGTTCTTGAGGACTGGAGTCGGCCACCCCTGCCATACCTCTCAAAGTGTATCTCTGGTTTTCTGTTTACTTCATTGCAACCAAGGATCCACTGTGCTTAACTCATGTTTTCTTGAATTTAGTTAATGTTTTTAACTGCACCACTTCCACTAGAAAGGTTTCTATGCATCCACCCCTTCTCCATTTCAGCATTCAAAAATGAGGAAACATGGAAAATGATACATGATTAAATGATATTGTGAATTATGCTATATTGGGACGTCAGGAAACTAAAAGTAAAAATAAAACTGTGTGAGGAGGAAATGAAGATGCCACCTCAATTCTTAATAGGAATTGCAATCATCCAAGCTCAATTTTCACAAGTTATTTTGGGCTACAAGAGATTGAACAAATAAGCAAAAATCCTGAATAGCAGCTAAAATGAAGAGACATATTTGAGAGATGATCATAAAACTAAGACATAAGGAATGCCATACTGGCTGGATCAGAGAAAATATCTATCAAGCCCAGCATCCTTTCTCCAACAGTGGCCAATCCAGGTCTCAAGTATCTATTAGAATCCTAAAGAACAGATCCAGTCCTTCTTGCTCATAACCAGGGATAAGCAGTGGTGTTCCTGGGTCTACATAGCTAACAGTGGTTTGTGGACTTTTCCTCCAGGAACTTGTCTAGACTTCTAAAACCCAACTATACTAACTGCTTTCACCACATCCTCTGGCAACAAATTCCGCAGCTTAATTGTGAACTGAGCGAAAAAATACATTATCAGATTGATTTTAAAAGATAAACCTATTAACTTCATGGAGTGTCTCCTAGTTTTAATACTCTTGGAAAAGATAGATAACCTAGGACATTTAAGTATGGGCTAGAGGCTGCATACAGGATGGAGGATGAATGGTTCCTGAAGATATATGAGAAAAGTCAGCCATTATTAGGGATGTGAATCATTTTTGAACGATTAAAATTATCGTCAGATAATTTTAAAATCGTCCAAAATCGTTAGAGTGCACGATACAATACAAATGCCCCCGATTTATCATCAGGGGCATTTGCATTGTATCGTTAAATAGGGCGCGGGAAAACCGGCACACCAAAAAAAACCCTAAACCCACCCCGAATCTTTAAAACAAATCCCCCACCCTCCCGAACCTCCCCAAAATGTTTTTAATTACCTGGGGTCCAGTGGGGGGGTCCCGACGCGATCTCCAGCTCTCTGGCCACAGCTGCGTTGAGAAATGGCGCCGGTGGCCCTTTGCCCTTATCATGTGACAGGGCAAAGGTAGTGCCGGCGCCATTTTGATTCCTGGCTCCCGACATCACGCGTGCAGGAGATCGCCCCCGGACCCCCGCTAGACCCCAGGGACTTTTGGCCAGCTAGGGGGGGCCTCCTGAGCCCCACAAGACTTGCCAAAAGTCCAGAGGGGGTCCGGGAGCGACCTCCTGCACGCGGGCTGTATTGCCAATCCTCAAAATGGCGCCGGCGCTACCTTTGCCCTCACTATGTCATACGGGCGACGGTCACCCGTATGACATAGTGAGGGCAAAGGTAGCAGGGAACTGGATCACCTTCTCCATCTTATTGCCTTAGCAAGCTGACTGCACACAATGTACTTCTCAGGGAATAGGAAAGTAGGGAAAACAAAAAAAATCTGCTGGCTCATCTGGCCATTACACTCTACTTGACCTTTGACTGTACAGGTGGGGCTAGTCCCCTTGGCCTGTTGTGCAAAGCTGGGGGAAGGAGTGGAACTGGGAGGCCCTAAAAAAGATAGAAACTTGAGAATTTTGGATTTTTTTTTTTGCTTTTCTTGCGTCAGCTGTTAGGGATGTGCAGAGGGACCGCATACGTTACATTTGGTATTCGTATTCGAGGGGGGGGTCAGATACATTGCATTCGGCAAGGGAGGGCCCTGATCCGTTCATGCATTCCATTCTTATTCATTTCCCGGCTAAAATTTAATTAACTACAAACCCCCACCCTCCTGACCACCCCCCCACACTTACCAAAACTCCCTGGTGGTCCAGCGGGGGTCCGGGAGCCATCTCTTGCACTCATGCCATCGGCTGCTGGTATTCAAAATGGCAGCGTTAGCCTTTGACCTTACTATGTCACAGGGGCTACCGGTGCCATTGGTCGACCCCTGTCACATGGTAGGAGCAATGGACAGCCGGTGCCATCTTTTGCTCCTACCATGTGACAGGGGCCGACCAATGGCACCGGTAGCCCCTGTAACATAGTAAGGGCAAAGGCTATCGGTGCCATTTTGAATGCTGGCAGCCGACGCCCCGAGTGCAGGAGATGGCTCCCGGACCCATGCTGAACCACCAGGGACTTTTGGCAAGTCTTGTGGGGACCCTCCTGACCCCCATAGGACTTGCCAAAAGTCCCTGGTGGGCTAGCGGGGATCCAGGAGCCATCTCCTGCACTCGGGGTGTCATTTGCCAGTAATCAAAATGGCGCCGATAGCCTTTGCCCTTTCTATGTCACAGTGGCTATCGGCACCATTTTGTATACTGGCAGCCGACAGCCCGAGTGCAGGAGATCGCTCCTGGACCCCCACTGGAACACCAGGGACTTTTGACAAGTCTTGGGGGACCCTCCTGACCCCCATAAGACTTGCCAAAAGTCCCTGGTGGTCCAGCGGACCACCAGGGACCACTAGGACGTCAGCTGCCAGTAATCAAAATGGCACTGATAGCCTTTGCCCTTCTTATGTCACAGAGGCTATCGGTGCCATTTTGAATACTTGCAGCTAACGGCGTGAATGCAGTAGATGGCTCCCGGACCCCCGCTGGACCACCAGGGAGTTTTGGCAAGTCTTGGGGGGGTCAGGAGGGTTGGGATTTTGTTTAAATTCACTCCTTTAGATGGCCGAATAATTCAGTGAAGATTTGTTGTATTCGTGGGAATCATGATATGTTTCGCTTCCTCACGAATACAACGAATATGGCCCTATATGTTGTGGATTGCCAATATGTTGCAAAGGAATGCACACCCCTAGCAGCTGTAGTCTCTTGTCTGTACTTCAATTTTTTTGGTTCTGCCCTATTAGCAACACTTTTCATCTTGCCCAATCCTACTTCCTTAGGTAGGATACCCAGAATAATTTTTCCACGTTTTTGTCCTCCCCTGGGAGACTTGAGTTTTTTCCTTGTGTTTTTTTCCTGTTTCAAGCTAACAACATATGTGATAGCTTGAGCAGTAGGAGGAGGCATACTAAGGCTGTTCCTTAAGTGCCCTTTATTTACAGTGAAACAAACATAAATCTGGCAGCACACCTTCACTTCAGGAGTCATAATATACCATAGGGCTCACCTTACCTCAGGTATTACACAGTCCTTTAAACATAGCAGGTTCTTGCATACAGTAGCTCTCTCTCTCTGCTTCCCAGGGCCCTCTAACTTCCACCAGGCCTGCAACTTAACCCAGGCTAAAGGAAATGCCCCTAAACCAGAATCCCTTGCGGTGTTGATCCTTAAGAAGGACCAGGCCAGGTACATACGAGCTGGTCCTTTAAGGTGTTTTGAAGGGGTTTCTTATAGACTCCTCACATAGAGACAGATCATAAAGATTGTCTACTGCTCTACTAAACTCTGCAGCATCATTTAGGTGGAATTCCAGTAGATGACAACATCTTGAATCAGTTGTTAATGAGACATCCCAAATTCTTCATGCTTCTCATGGAGAAACTGCCTCCCTTCATGTTTTGATGTAAATGCCCAGCTATTTTCCTATACCTTTCTATCAGTTCCTTCAGAAATAGATTCCCATGGTCCTGGGGTCCCTCCCCCAAGGTATCCCTCAATATCAGCTGCAGCAAGTCTGCAAAGCAATTGATGTCCCCAAAACCCCATTTAATATTTTCCTTATGATATTTTTCCCACTGTCTGCCACAAAGAAACCAGTCTGAAGACTCCTGCCTCTCCAGTCTAGGAACCAACCCTCCAGTATCTTTCTAATGGCTGATAGTATATTGCATGAGGTATGATGACTATCCCATCATCTTGGTATACAGCACAACATACCTGTATCCTGATGCTCAGACCTCGCTAGAGCTGCTTCCTTCCCCTTCCTTGGCCAAGTCCTACCAGTGTGCCATCAGGGAGAGGTAAGCATGTATAGAGTTTGTGCTGGTCTGGATATTGCTGGTGAAATGCATATTATTCCCTTTCTGCCTTAGCCAGGTGCACCTGTATGCAACTACGGCCCTGATTGTACAGGATGGGGATGATAATTGAGGGTAATACTTTCAGCAGATAATTAAAACCCACAATCTTCACTACTTACAGGGGAGGGTCATCCAGGGCAGTCAGTTTCCTAATGTTCCTCATCATTACTTTTGATGCTACCTGCCTCTTGCCCTGAGACAGTGATATGGAACACCATTCCATTCCCTCTGTGGTGGGTTGCCACTGTGGATGCATGGTGAAGGCTGCTGGTCTGCTACCTGACTTGTGGAGGGTCCATGGGATCAGCGTGGGGAAAAATCTTTCCCTTTTCATCTCCTTTCCTCTGGTTTTTACCTTGAGTCGCAGAAGATGTGCCCATGCTATACTCCTCTGTTGCCAATGCTAGCAAGTGCTTCTTCTGCAGGTGGTGGTACATACCATTCTTTATCAGATGCCTCACTTGCTTACCTTGACTGATATCTTTACCGCACAACACACAGAGTAAGACACAAGTCCTCTCTCACTTTTAAGTGCCTCTAGATCAAGGATGTCTTCCATAATTTATTCTTTTTATCATTGAGAGCTGATGCTGCCACTGAAATTGAAATTAAGAGTGGACACTGAGGAAAAATACCAGAGGCATCACTCACACTCTTTACCTATGCTGCCTGTTATTCCTGGGGGGGTTCATCTCAACACTATCAATATTATCCATCTCTCCCATCACTGCACTGAAGGCAAAGATGCTACTGACTAAACAATCTACATTTTCTTTTGCTGCTAGCTCCTCAAGTTCTGATTCAGGGAATCCCAGACAAGATTCTTCCTCAGAATCAGTTTTTGAAAATGCTTCTTCCATTGCCTTAGAAGCAGTAACCATTAAGCTACTGGTTTTGGCTGTTGCACTTTTGCTGCCCCAGTCAATGCCTTGGCCCTGCTACTGTCAGCCTTGGATGGCTCTCCCACATTTTCCCTTTGATCCAAAACAAGAGGGAAGGGAACAGGTGGTGGTGGTACCTAGTCTCAAAATTTAATTGAGATGTCTTCCACTCCTGCCACTCTGAGACTAAAACAATCTATTTTAAGTTTAATGACAAGGCTGCCTTTTTTTATCACTGCTACTAGCCTAGACTAGCTCAGTAATAAACCCTCTATCCCTGCCAAGAATGCCATTCCCTCCTCTGCTTTTTTAAGTGCCTACTAGGGATTTAGATATCACAAAATAATGTTTTTATTGATACTGTGCTCATCTTCTCACCAGAAACTATCCTTTTGCAGCTATTAATAAAGCATACAAAAGAGCTTTCAATGTTGAACAACAATATCTACTATACAATCAACAAAAGGATTCAGAGAATAGACTGGTCTGTGTGCTAAAATATTCTCATATTGTTAGTAAACTTTTGCAATTTCATTCAATTTTCTCTCAGCCTGCAAAGATTGTAAAAACATGAGGGAGAACTATCAAGGATACTTGATGTGTTCACATTTTCCTATTACAGAGGGAGATCAACAACTCTATTGCAGAGGACACAAGGCTTGTGGCAAGTACGCCTTTTGCTCATCCACTACTGAGGGAATAACTGGCAAGAACTCAGTCAAGATATTGTTTAAAGTTGACAGGATCTATAGACTGCCTGGCATTATTTGTGGTATACTTCATCAGATGCCCCTGTAAAATGTTTACATAGGGAGAACAAAACGAAAGATCTGTGTTCAACTAATGGAACACAAGAGTTGTATCACCACAAAAAATGTTGTGCTGGAGGTGGACCCTTGGCCTGGTGCAGGATTGGTATGGCCCTCTGGTCAGATCCAGAGAGTGCCTGCCACCAGGAGGTGGAGTAAACGAGGAGACTGAAGCTAGCTGGAGCTTCGCCAATAACAGTCCGGGGTTTCTGCAGGTTGAGCCTTGGGTACCTGGACTGCCTGGATTTAGGTGGGCCTTGGATGGTCTCCCGGAGAGGTAGTGGAGGGGCGTGCCCACCACAAGCAAGGGTGCGCGGCTGATGCAGAGAGGATGGACTAGGCCCAAACAGGGAGATAACAGTTCAGGAAGGTTCTCTTGGCAAGGCAGGCAGGTGAAGGCCGCAGTTGGAATCCAAGCAGGTTGGTCTGGTAATCACAGTAGTCCAGAAGAGAATGTCCGAGTGAAGCACAAGGGTCAAAGCCAGAGTATGTCCAGAAGTGGTCAGCCAAAGCAGGAGTCAATATCAAGGTCAGTCCGAGCATAGTCAAGGCAAGCGAGGGTCATTTCCAGGCAGCAGATGAAGAGAGTGGTCAGGCAGACCTCTCATGATCTTAAAGATCTTTATCATATCCCCCCTCAGCCGTCTCCTCTCCAAGCTGAACAGCCCTAACCTCTTCAGCCTTTCCTCATAGAGGAGCTGTTCCATCCCCTTTATCATTTTGGTTGCCCTTCTCTGTACCTTCTCCATCGCAACTATATCTTTTTTGAGATGTGACGACCAGAATTGTACACAGTATTCAAGGTGTGGTCTCACCATGGAATGATATAGAGGCAATATGACATTTTCTGTTTTATTCACCATTCCCTTCCTAATAATTTCTAACATTCTGTTTGCTTTTTTGACTGCTGCAGCACACTGAGCCGACGATTTTACTGCTCATCCTCTAATAGGCTTTCATTGAGGCGCCAATAGCGGTTGCCCCTGGGAGTCTCCATCAGATTAAGATCCATCCACACCGGGGCATGATCACTCCAAGTGATCGGTTCAATCTCCACCCTGCGCACATTATTCTGCAGTCGTTTATCAACAAAGAGGTAGTCAATACGTGTATATGAGGCATGGGCCTGTGAGTAAAATGTATATTGTCGAGATCTCGGAGACCGCTGCCGCCACACATCAACTACATTCCATGACTCCAGTAAATGAAGAAGGCTGCGTCTAGTGGGCCCCTGAGAGACAGTCGTCACATGGGATGCATCTAAGTGAGGCCTCAGGGTTAGGTTGAAGTCGCCTCCCACAAGCAACTGGTGATCTGTATGGAGAGTCAGACAAGCCTCAAGACCCCGTATAAATTGCAGCTGGGCTGAGTTGGGGGCGTAAACATTAACAATCGTTAGTAAAACCTTTCCCAATCGCAGGGTTAAGATTGCTATGCGACCCTCAGGGTCCGTGTAGGAATTTAAAACTTCATGAGGGATGTGCGCAGATAATAATATAGCTACCCCTGCATATTTAGAACCCAAGGAGCTGGCTGCATGTATCTGTGTCGGGAAGTTTTTATGGCTTAAATACTTCACGTGTCTAGGTCTCAAGTGCGTCTCCTGAATCAGCGCCAAGTCAATGCGCAAATTACACAATTCCTGGAAAAGTAATTGTCGCTTCCTATGAGTCCGCAGGCCCTTGACATTCAGAGTTAGCATTCTAAGCATGACACCTTAAGTAAATTGCTAATATAGCATCCCCACATGCATTCCCCACATTTCGTATTAATCCAATGTTCTCTAGAGCTGCTGTCCTCCAAGATTCATGAAAACGAACATGGTAGTGTTCCCCCAAAATCCCCGTTACATGGTTACCTTCTGCCAAACCAGTCTGGCAGATTACCCTCCCCTTGGGGGCCTTAGCGCGCTCGGAGATCAACATATAGCAAGTCCGAGCCCCATAGAGGTCCCCTCACCCTGTTAAATTAACATACAGCAACAATATTGTAATCAGAACATCAGAGAGCAACAAATACAAACTACAAAACAAGCTAGTAAATTCGTCAGAAATACGATTATGATAAGCAGCACTCAGAAACAATATACCATCAGCAGATATTCAAAAACATCCCAATGAAAACAGGTTATATTAAATTTGTGAGCAACAGTCTCCTCGAAACCTTATTCAGCCCTGATCATCCATGGTAGTATCATGAGCCAAGGACTGTCGGCGAAGGCGTCTACGTCCATTAGGCGCCCTTTGCCAACGAGGATAAGTCTCTCGTGAAGAGGGGCCAGCCTGAGCCTTAGGGATCGTAAAGTTAACTGTGAGTCCCGCCGACTTCAAGGCTTCAGCTGCCTCTGAGAGAGATTTCACCCGATATGAGGATCCTTGATGCGAGAAGAACAAGCCAAAGGGAAAGGTCCATCTATACCGAATCTGGGCTCCCCGCAGCACACTGGTGGCCTCCCGTAATTCAAAACGCTTGCGTAAGGTACTGGGGGCCAGATCTTGATAAATGGAGATGTTGTGACCCTCCCATTTCCAAACGCTCTGCGCCCGAGCGGCTTCATAGATCCGTGTTTTCTGTGTAAAATCCCGGATGCATAAGATAATGTCCCTCGCTTGATTATCAGATCTCAAACCAAGCGCACGGTGCGCCCTGTCAATAATAAGTTCAGGCTCCGACGAAGCAGATGCTGCTAACTGCGGTGTAGTACCTCCAGTGATAAAAAACAAGCAGATTTTGCGAGCAACCTCCGGCACATCTTTATAGTCCTCCGACTCGGGGACACCTCGGATTCGTATATTATTGCGTCTCGAGCGATTCTCGAGATCCTCGAGTTTGTCCTGTATAGCCTGGGTTTCATTTTTCAGGTTTAAATAATGCGTAGTGTGCGACGCCATTTTGTCTGCATGGCCCTCGACTCTGAGCTCTAGCTCATCAACTCGATTCCCGAGTGCTGCCATGTCCTCCTTCAGCTCAGACATCGTGGCGAGGAGCTCCATTTTATGTTGCTTCATATCCCTGCGAATGTCCATAAACCACCCTCGTAGCTCGTCGCGGCTGATAACATCAGCTATCTGTAGGGCAGGGCCCGAGACCACCGGATTTTCCTCGTCTCCATCGCCATCTTGGGAGCCAGGAATCAGCGAGTCCCCTTCAGCGGGTGGATCTGGTAGTAATTTTTGATAGCTGTATTGTTTTAAATCCGCTGTTTTGCGTTTCGCTGCCATCACGATTAACTCTGTGCCCGATTAACAACAGTCGAGAGTCCAAAAATCAAACGTGCGCGCATATAATCTGGGTTTAGGGACCCCTCAGTCAGGAGCTCAGTCCTCACACGTCCATCCCCTGCGCGCGCTCAATAGCGCCCCCCTGAGCCGACGATTTTAAAGTATTATCCACTATGATGCCTAGATCTTTTTCCAGGGAGGTAGCTCCTAATATAGAACCTAACATCGTGTAACTACAGCAGAGAAGTTCCGAAACAGCCCATTACCAGTGCCAAAGCCAATTTTTTATTTATTTTTTAAATCTCAGCCAACTTCTCAAAAACAGATCTTTCTCTACCAACTGCTAGAGAGGAAACAGAGATTTTCTTGCACATGCTAAGAACTTTCAATGAGAGGACATCAGCATCACATGATCCAGATAGCAGCTATAAACTAATTGAAAAAAATGCTTCATTGTGATTTATTTTCCATCTGGTCTCTTTGTCAGTTTGTCCTGCCTCAGCTATCAGGAGGCTGTGATGTCACACAGACAATATTTTGTTAAAATTCATGGGCACCCTTCGCTTGTTTCAGGAGTCAACAAATGAAATGATAAAAGACTCATTTGTGGCATTGTTGCCATTTATTTCAAACAAATGCGCATCTCTTCAATGAGCTTATCTGCGTGATTTTACTGATTATTATTATTATTAATGGTTTGCATACTTTTTGTGAATGGCAAACTCAAAATTATAAATGGAAAAATGGCAAATAGTACATATAAAGATTTACACACATTTATGTGTCCTAATGTCCATTTTGCACAGTTTATCACATTTGCAAAGCTGTTCACAGTTTAGTACATTGACCTCTAAGAGCACGAGTAAGAAACAAAAGAATGAGCTCTGATAACATTGAAATACTGCTGATAATATTTAATTAAGGTTTAAGGGATGTAGATCACATCTTTCACCTGGTAATCAAATTGTATTACACTTATGCTGGTAGCCTAATATGTTCATGGACTTAATAGTCCAATCAAGATAAAAAGGCCATTGGGGAAGTTAAAGAAATTGAAGGTTAGATTGACATATGCATAATAAAGTGAAGAAAGTACGTGGGAGAAAATGTAATTGTCCTCCAAAGGATCAGTTCCACATATGATAATTCACAATTCTTTATTCAAAACTTAAAACATCAAGAGCTTCAAAATCAATAGTGTAGAAAGAAAGTATGTCTCCCAACACGGTCCTGAGTTTCACCAGAAGGCTGCATAGGGAGGAACAACAAGGACAGGGAGCTTCAAGACTACAAAGCAAAATAAATGAATAAAAGTAATACAAGGACAATGGTTAAATCTAAAAACATAAAAACATATAGCAGAGGAAAATTTTATATGTACCCCAGGGAATTCCATTTAACACTGAAATCACTGACAATGTTAAGATTGTCAGTGTATGTACTTTAAAGATGAAGTTGAAAATTGTATAAAAAACATGCTAACCAATCAAATGGAAAAATGTTACGTGTATGATCAATGTAAGCCAATCAGTGAGGAATAGATACTGAAGAATATGAATGGAATCATGTGGGCAAAATAGCCATTTCTTAGCATCCAGTCAGACAAGTCCAGACAAGTGGGTTTTTGCATCTTTACCAGCAGATGGAGATGGAGCAAACTGATGTCACAGTATATATACCCCTGCAGTGACATCAGCCTGCCAGTATTCTCCCTCTCCAGCAGATGGTGGATGTGCATTTCTCTACTGGGGATTGCTTCATTTTAAAGAAAAGGAGAATTAAGGAAATAAATTTGCCCCATTCTCCTGTAGTGTAACCGAATGGTCCCTCCCACAGTTGAGAATTCCTGAGGTAAGTTCCATGGTCCCTCAGACAAGTGCCTGGTCCATTATTTATTTACTTATTTATTTATTTATTTATTTATTTGATTAATTAATTAATTAGAAGGTTCTTATATACCGCATATACACATGTTGGTAGATCTAAATGGTTTACAGTTAAGCTACATAAAATCAATAAAATAATCTGTTAATATACATAAGTCAGTAATCAAAGATCAAAACAAACAAAAGAATAACAGAGGTACAACTTAAATCAATTCAAAGAAAGATTAACTCTGGGGGTTTGGAAAGGCCATAGAGAATAGGTACATTTTTATTGCTTTTTTGAAGTCATTTTTGGTAGTAAGTTGATGGATGTAGTTTGGTATGGAGTTCCATAATTTAGGACCGGCCACGGAAAGGCACGGTTTCTAGTAAGTTCTAAACGGGCTGTTTTGACAGTGGGTATTTCAAGATAAGTTTTTGTGGAAGAGCGAAAGTGACATGGTGGTCGATATAAGCAGAGAGAAGAATATAACCATAGTGGCAGATTTTAAAAGCCCTGCGCGCGTAAATCCGACTGGACTTGCGCACTGGTGGCCTATGTTGCATAGGCCACCAGTGCGTACAAAGCCCCGGGAAACGCGTAAGTCCCAGGGCTTTGCTTGGGAGGGGGGTCGGGGGCATGTCGGGGGGGGGGGCGTTTCGGGGGCGGCGCGACATTCGGGGGTGTTCCAGGGGCAGGGCCGTGGGCGTGGTGCCAGCCCGGGGCGTTCCCTGGTGTGGCTGAGGCCTCCGAACCAGCCCCTGGGGCGGGGAATGGCACGCCGGCAGCCCGCCGATGCACACAAGTTATGCCTGCCTCGGGCTGGCATAACTTTCTTAACAAAAGTAGTGGGGGTGGATTTACTTAGGGCTGGGGGGTGGGTTAGGTAGGGGAAGGGAGGAGATGGTGGGGGGTGGAAAAAAAGTTCCCTCCGAGGCCGCTCCGATTTTGGAGCGCCCTCGGAGGGAACGGAGGCAGGCTGCTCGGCTCAGCGTGCGTAGGGGGGGGTGCTCGGCAGCGCGTGCATGTTATAAAATCGGGCGTAGATTTGTTCACGCCGGGTTGCGCTATGCCCGCGCATAATTTTAAAAATCTACCCCATACTGAAGAAGTATTATGAAGTAAAGAGTGAATTATTGTCCTAATTTTATATTGTATCCATTGACAAATTGGTAGCCAGTGAAGGTGTTTGAGTATAGGGGTTATATGAGTATTCTGGGGTGTATTGGTAAGGAGTCTAGCAGCACAGTTCTGGATTAGTTGAAGTGGTTGAACTAAGTATTTTGGGAGTCCGATAAATAGATAGTTACAGTAATCAATGCAAGTTAGAATCAGAGCTTGTAAGACTGAGCAAAAATCATCAGGAAAAAGTAAAAGTTTGAGGTTTCTTAACAGATGGATTCTATAAAACATAGATTTTGTAACAGTTGAAATGTGAGATGACATGGAAAGTTTAGAATCAATAATAACTCCTAGGCTGCGAGCATGGTTACGTAAATGCATGGAGTGATTATAAAAAATAAATGTTGAAGGTGAGGCACAGATGGAGTAGGGGATGATAGATAAATGTACAATTTCAGTTTTAGCTGCATTTAAAGTGAGATGATTATGAGTTAACCATGTATTGATAGTCTGCAGGTAAAGAGTTGCTAAAGAAAAGGTGTCATTCTAGGATATATACTGTATGGGAGGATGAACTGACTGTCATCTGCATATATTTTATAATTTACATTGTGGCTAGATAGGAGGTGACATAATGGGAGAAGATAGATGTTGAATAGAATAGCGGAGAGGGCAGATCCTTAAGAGACTCCAGAGTTAATAAAATACCAATCAGATTTGTGATCTTTAAGGTTAATTTGTTGTGGATGGGATTGTAGGTAAGATGTAAACCATTCAGGTACATTGCCATTAATGCCTATATTTTTAAGATTGTTGCAGAGAATATTATGATCTAGTGTATCAAATGCAGCAGTATGTCTAGGAGAATGAAAATGTAATCTATGTTTGAGTCGAAACCACAAATTATGGGGTCAAATGAAGAAAGAAGGAAGGTTTCCATACTATGGCCTTTACGGAAACCATATTGGTTTGGATGTAAGATATTATGTTCCTCAATGTATTCATTGAGTTGGTGTAATACCACAGATTCGATAACTTTTGCTGGAGTTGTCAGTGATGCAATAGGACGATAGTTTTATCACTGAAAGTAAAAGAAAGATACACTAAACTCATGGTGCTCAGAAAGCTAAAACCTTTATTAACATTAACAAACTTCAGAACAGTTTTACAAGCACTAATATTCGCAAGCACTGATTACTACAACGCCCTCTTTTTGGGATTACCTTATATCACTATAAGACCACTCCAAATACTACAAAACTCCGCAGCAATAATTCTTATAGGTAAAAGGAAAAGGAACCATATTACTGAAACACTAACAGATTTGCAAGATGATTTCCCTGTTGCAGGAGCTTGGCTGGGTGGTGAACCTAGCCAAAAGCAGTCTTCAGCCTACTCAGTCACTGGAATACTTGGGGGTTCGGTTCAACATGAAGCAGAGCAAGGTGTTCCTGCCAGAAGCTCAAATTCAGAAGTTGCTAGCTCAACTCCATCTGTTGTTGAACACTCTGCGCCCGATCGTATGGTCTTACCTGCAGGTCCTTGGCTTAATGGTGGCAACTCTGGAAGTAGTACCATGGGCGACACATATGCATCCTCTTCAGTACTTCCTGCTGTCTTGGTGGAATTCACAGTCTCAGGACTATTTGATTCGGCTCCACCTGCGATGGAGGTCACCTCCCAACCACAGGGGTGGTTACAGGTGGATCATCTACAAAAGGGAGTTTCCCTACCCCCACTGGACTGGTTACTACTGACAACAGATATGAGTCTCTGGTTGGGGAGCTCACTGCCAGGAGCTGACAGCACAAGGGTGCTGGAGTGCTAGAAGAGTCTCTCTGGAATATCAATTGGCTGGATACCAGGGCAGCCTGTTTCGATGACAGGCTGCAGGGTCGATCAGTCCAAATACTGTCGGACAATGCAACAACTGTGGCTTATATCAATTGGCAGGGAGGTACCAAGAGCCAGCAAGTGTTGAAGGAAATATACCAACTTATGGAATGGGCAAAGGTGCATCTCCAAATGTTTCAGCCTTGCACATTGCAGGCAAAGACAACGTAAGAGAAGGTTTTCTCAGCAGGGAGAGTCTGGACATTGTCAGATGAGGCATTTCAGCTATTCAGCATCGCTGGGGTCTCCTGTTCCTGGACCTGTTGGCGACTTGGCGTAATGCACAAGTTCCATAATTCTTCAGCCGCAGAAGAGATCCAAAGTCACTGGGGATTGATGCCCTAATGCAGGAGTGGCTGGAAGACAAGTTTCTGTATGCCTTTCCTCCATGGCCCATGTTAGGCAGATTGATTCAAAGTATTGAATGCCACAGAGAAATGGTGCTCTTGGTTGCTCCAGATTGGCCCAGGAAACCGTGGCATGCAGATCTGCGGAGGCTCCTGGTAGATTCACCTTTTCGACTTCCAGTGCACAGGAACCTGTTGCAGCAGAGACCTGTTCTTAATGAAGATCCGACTCAATTTTGTCTTATGGTATGGCCCTTGAAACATGGATACTCTGCGGCAGTGATTTCCACCTTGCTAAGAGCTAGAATGTTCGCCACTTCCTTGGCCTATGTGTGGGTTTGAAGATTGTTGGAGGCACAGTGTGAGGATCGAGGTACTCTTTCTTCCTTGGTCAAGATTCCAATCATTTTGGAATTTTTGCAGGATGGCTTTAATAAAGGCTTGGCTCTTAATTCCTTAAAAGTACAAGTAGCGGCTCTCACCTGTTTCAGGGGTCCGATAATTGGTGGATCCTTGTCAGCTCATCCTGAGGTAGTCCATTTTCTGAAAGAAGTGAAACAGCTTTGACCTCCTTTGCAGTTTCTGGTGCCCTCATGGGGTCTTAATTTGGTTTTGGATTTTTTGGTAGGACTTAAATTTAGACCTCTACACACTCTGTCCTTGCAGATCCTGACCTTGAAAATGATTTTCCTTGTGGCAATTTGTTCTGTGAATACGGTTTCTGAACTGCAGGCCTTAACTTTCCTGGAGCCATTTATCCAGGTGACTCCAGGAGCAGTACAGCTGCATTCTCTTCCTTCCATTTTACCAAAGGTAATCACTGAGCTTCACTTGAATCAGTCCATCTCCTGTTGTCTCTGGACAGAGAGAGAGAGTTGTAGAGAAGTATCATCTGTTGCAACCCTTGGATGTCACGAGACATATTGTCAAGTATCTAGAAGTTACTGAGCCTTTGAGGAAGTCGGATCATCTGTAGGTCCTTCACCACAGTACAAGACAGGGAAAGCCAGCCTTGTGGGCTACAATAGTTTGTGGGATTAAGGAAGTAGACATGGCTGTATACGTGGATATTTGGAAGCCATTAGCTAGTCAGGATAGGGCTCATTCCACTAGGGCTCGGACAGTGTCATGGGCAGAAGTTAGATTATTGTCTTCCATCAACATTTGCCAAGCTGAGATGTGGTCCTCCTTACATACTTTTTCCAGGTATTATCATCTGGATGTTCAGGTCTGGGAGGACGCAGCCTTTGCATGTGTGGTTTTGATTGGACCATGGGCAGCCTCCTGCCCTATTCAAGAGTAGCTCGGGTACAACCCACTTGTTCTGCATTCATCTGATTGGACACCAAGAAATGAGAAATTACTACTTATCTGATAATGTCCTTTTCTTTAGGACAGTCAGATGAATTCAGCTTCCCTCCCTTGGCTGCCCAATGATTGCATGTTGATCTTCCTGTGTGCCTACACGTTTCAGGTAAGTGTTACTCCAGTGCCTAGACTAGTTTGATTACATTCTTGTCTGAGCTCAGTGTTGCCTGAGTATTGAAATGATTATCTGTTTTAATCAAGTTTTTTGCTGGTCTGTCCAAAGTTGCTTTTGAAGAAAATACTGGCAGGCTGATATCACTGCAGGGGTGTATATACTGTGACATCAGTTTGCTCCGTCTCCATCTGCTGGTAGAGGTGCATAACCCATTTGTTCTGGATTTATCTGACTGCCCTAAAGAAAAGGAAATTATCAGGTAAGTAGTAAATTCTCATTTAAAAACAGGCAGAATTGAATGAATGGATGAGGTTAAAAAAAGAACAACAACCACTTGACTAAGGTAAGCCAATCAGAAAGAACTAAGACTACGGAGGAAGTCAAGTGGTCAAAACTAATCAATCAAAAAGATACTGAAAAATTATTGAACAGGTGAAATGACATAGTAAGGAGAAAAAGGAGGGATACTTTTCAGGCCTATTGGCCCACAATGGCTTAAGAGGTGTGGAGGTTGACCAGCAGGGTTGACATTTGTTTTACCGGGATGAAGGTTGAAAGACTGGGCCAATAGATCTGCTTATTTATTTATTTATTCTGAATTGCTACTTAACCAGCTATATTCTTTTGAAAAAAAATCCAGGAATACATTCCTGGATAACTTTAACCCTGCTGTTTTCAACATCTTGAATTACCCAAATAACTCATTTGGCTAACACCAAGTATTGGAGCTGAATGTTATTCAGCTAACTTAACTCTGGCTTGGAAAACTTCTGAAATGCCTGTCACTTATCCAGGTAAATTTTAACTGGATAATGATTTATTTGAATGAACTTTATCTGGTAAGTGTTGACAATATTCAGAAGTCAGCATTTTTCCAAAATAACTGAAAGTTTTCTGGATTAATTCCTATGATTATTGACTCCTGTATATGCAAATGCATATCATAAATATTCATTGTGAATATCCTGAAGCTAGACACTCACTGGAAGCTCTGTTATATGTCAGTATCCTACCATAGTGCTCATGAATGTTTATATATATTTTTAGTTAATAAGCATGCTGTTATACAATATAGAAAATCTGTTTTCCACTAGCATTCAGATGTGGCACCCAATGAAGTTTATCTGATGAGAGAAGGAAAAATCATTCAAATCCAAATTCATGAGGTTTTTTTGTTTTTTTAATTCATTTATAAAAGCAATAATTCTCTTGGGGTAACTCAGGATTTTTCACTTCAGTTGTGGATGTTTATCTGATGGTAGAACCCATTACCATGGAGACTGTTGTTCCGTTATAAATGTAAGGAGACAGGAGGAAAATGCAGGGACTGAAATCTCATATTTTGACTGCCTGAGTGCTCTAGAAAGCTGGGTCCTAATAGCTATGAAGTGCCTGTTGCCCTAGTAACCCAAGAATTTTCTGTTAACAAAAAGCATAAACTCTGGTGATTCTGTTCTGAGAAATTGGAATTACACAGTTCGGGGGGGGGGAGAAGCGTGAGGAAGCAGGTACCAGAAGAGATGCAATAAAAAATTGCAACCTCAAAAGTTGTACAAAAATAAGCCAGCTCTACTCCTAACCTAAATGCAATGGTCTTTAAGCTGCAACATTCAGAGTGCATATACAAAATCATATGCAGACCCAAATCTCCAGAAGGGGGTTGTTTGTTTTGTTTTGTTTTAATTTTGTTCTGATGATATCTTCAGATATGCAACCATGCATATTTGCTGCAGAATTGATGCCATCAGGCATTAACTATTACTATTTGAATGAATGGAATGAGCTAGAATATGCATGAAATTGTTTGGTTATTATAAAGACCAAAATTAATTTGCAGAATGTTTAACAGTCTGCTACACATTCACACGTTTTTCAGTATCATTTTTGTCTGACAGCTGCATTTTATTAATAATGCCTCGTGTGCATGTTTGCTGGTATGTAATTAATTTAGCCTGCTTTGAGTTTCAAAATGTTCATGTAATTCATCATTGTGTATATTTATATAGTAACATAGCAGATAATGGACCACCTCATCTGCCCAGTTGTCCTCCTCTCTGCATACCTCCAGTAGGTCTTTAGAAATGAAAAGCATATAAATTACCATATTAAAATCCACATCAGTCCTCTAGACTTTTACCGTTCTCCAATCCATCTTCCTATCACTGCCCTCTGTATTTATTGCTAGTGCGTTTAAATTCTGTTACAGTGCCAGCCTCCGCCACCTATACTGGTAGGCCGTTTGAGGCACTGTTATCTTCCTCTTTGGTTCTTACAAGTCCCATACTTAATCTAGCACCCAAGATCTTTCCTATGTCTTACTACTAAGATTTATGCTAATCCAAACAACTACCACAACTACAGGCCAATGGAATATGGGCGCACGAAAAATGGGCGTTCAGTCATTTATTATTTATTTTTTTATTTATAGGCTTTTAGTATTGGTGATGTATTGGTGATGGCCTTGACTCCGAAGTATTGGTGATGGCCTTCACTCCGGTTTACATTTTAACAATAAGTACATTACCAATCAAAGTAGCAACTTTAACATGTATAAATTTGCAGCGAAAAGATACTTTGAATTCGGAGGATCAAATTGAACAAGTGTGTAACCTTTGCGTGCGCCAATCCCGGATTTTATAACATGTGCATGGTTGCGCACGCATGTTATAAAATCGGGCATAGATTTGTGCGCCGGGTTGCGCGCTCAAATCTACGCCCGCACGTAGATACGAAAATCTGGCCCTGTGTCTGTCCAATACATGTTCAAATTCTGGCATGGGCTTAGCTATAAATACCTTTCCTTGTAGGCTATTCCCGGCATCTACCACTCTTTCAATATAGAAATACTAGAGAAAACTATCTGACATTGCTCAGGTTGTCTTGTCCATAACAGCTATAAAGTTTAAAATCAAACAAAAATGAAAATGATAAATATTGCTTTATTTTAAGTAATTAACAGCTAGTATATAGAAACTTAGGGAACCTCTCCATATACTACACTAATAATATGTTAGATGTCTTTCATTGCCTTTATAGAAAGCGCTAAATTAGAACATAAGAACATAAGAAATTGCCATGCTGGGTCAGAACAAGGGTCCATCAAACCCAGCATCCTGTTTCCAACAGAGGCCAAACCAGGCCACAAGAACCTGGCAATTACCCAATCACCAAGAAGATCCCATGCTACTGATGCAATTAATAGCAGTGGCTATTCCCTAAGTAAACTTGATTAATAGCAGTTAATGGACTTCTCCTCCAAGAACCTATCCAAACCTTTTTTGGACCCAGCTACACTAACTGCACTAACCACATCCTCTGGCAACAAATTCCAGAGCTTAATTGTGCGTTGAGTGAAAAAAGATTTTCTCCAATTAGTCTTAGATGTGCTACTTGCTAACTTCATGGAATGCCCCCTAGTCCTTCTATTATCCGAAAGTGTAAATAACCGAGTCACATCTACCCGTTCTAGACCTCTCATGATCTTAAAGACCTCTGTCATATCCCCCCTCAGCCAACTCTTCTCCAAGCTGAACAGCCTTAACCTCTTTACTCTTTCCTCATAGGGAAGCTATTCCATCCCCTTTATCATTTTGGTTGACCTCTGTACCTTCTCCATCGCAATTATATCTTTTTTGAGATGCGGAGACCAGAATTGTACACAGTATTCAAGGTGCAGTCTCACCATGGAGCGATACAGAGGCATTATGACATTTTCTGTTTTATTAACCATTCTCTTCCTATAATTCCTAACATTCTGTTTGCTTTTTGACTGCTGCAGCACACTGGGCCGACGATTTCAATGTGTTATCTACTATGATGCCTAAATCTTTTTCCTGGGTGGTAGCTCCTAATAAGGAACCTAACATTGTGTAACTACATTTGCAATTGTTATAGAAGAAGATTCAAAAGCACCTTTTCCAGTGCAGATCCCTGGGCACACCACTATTTACCATCCTCCACTGAGAGAACTGACCAGTTAGTCTTACTCGCTGTTTCCTGTCTTTTAGCCAGTCCACAATCCACAACAGTGTCGGGACCAATTTTCTCTGTGCCCGGGGCAAATATTTGAATTACACGCCTCTCCCCCATGACTTACCAGTGCCAAAGCACCTATTTTGGCAGCAAAAGCACAGTTGTCCCTTTGGTAGTGGCAGCTCCAGCAAGGCACCCCCTCTCTCTCCCCTCCTAGCCAGCAAGCCCCTCCTTCTCCACCTCTACTCCTTGACCAGCATCCCCCCTCCTCTCAACCCATACCTTGCATTCATGCTCCTTTATTCATTGCCTTGCCTATACCCTCTTTCTCTACTACTTCTTGACTTGCATTTGACCTCTTTTTCCACCCAACCCCCCACCACTTGCCCTGGTTCCCCTTCTTTCTCTCTCTCTACTAATTGTCATGCATTTCCCTTTCACCCTCATCCATTTCTTGCCCTGCATCCTGGTCTTCTACCCTTTCATTCCTTGTCCAGCAGCATCCCTTCTTTCTCTCCTACCCAGCCCTTCCCCAGCAGCACCCCCTCCCTTCCACCCATCCCTTGCCTAGCAGTTTCCACCCCTCTCCTCCCCCGCCCCTGCCCAGCAGCCCCTTTCTCCCAATCACTTGCTCAGAAATAGAAGCCCCTCTCCTCCACAACCATCTGCCCAGCAGCAGAGGGTTGTGGGGCTGCTGCCTAACAGCAGCAGCCCCACGTCTCTCTTTGCCTCCCCCCCCCCCCCCCCCCCGCCTCCTGCCCAGCAGTAATTCCTTCTTTGGCTCCCCTTTGCACCTGCCCAGAGGCTTATGGGATTGTCAGGAGCTCTCTAATGCAATGTAAGTAAAGCAAAGAAGCAGTAAGAGGAGGAAGAACACCTCAAGGTTTAGAAAGAGGATGCTGCCCAACAATAGTTTCATGATTAGTTATGGCAGCACGAGGGGCAAAGTGACACCAAAAGTGACATCAAAACCCTAAGGCAACATGAAGGGGGAATGTAGCAGAAAAAATCACAAGGTACAGATAAAGGGATCAAGAATCAGAAAGACTGTTATCAAGATAAAGAATTCAAAAGCAAGGGAGAGATGCACAGCAGAACCCCAGATAGGCAAGAACTCCTCAAAATGTAAGAGCTGGAGTATGCCAGGAAGATACAAGCAGAAAGAACTAAAATAATTGCTGTTTTAATACGTGGTACAGCAACAACATGAATTAACTTTGCTGCTTCTATTCCTACCTTGTCAGGAACTAGAGATGAGCTTCGTTTTTTTCTACCGTGTCATTTTTTGAGTCAGACGCTTCGGGGTAAAGTTTGTTTTCCCTCGGTTAGTATTTTGGAAAAACGAACAAAAAACTAAGCGGGGAAAAATGAAAGGGGCCCAAAAAACGATGCGGGAAAATGAAGCTCAAAAAAACCCACCGCAAGCATTAAAATTTACTATAATACTTTAAATTCAATCATTCCCCACCATCCCGATAGTATAATATTATGTATGTTTGTGACTCCTATTAATTGTGAATGACAAGAAATGACTATGCAGGGTAAATCACTATAAAAATAGGCTATCGGTGCCATTTTGAATACTGGCAAAGGCTATGGAGTGCAGGAATTACCAAAACTCCCTGGTGGTCCAGCGGGCAGGGGGGGGGGAGGGGGTTCCGGGAGCCATCCCCTGCACTCACACCCTCAGCTGCTGGTTTCAAAATGGCGCCGATAGCCTTTGACCTACTATGTCACAGGGGCTACCGGTGCCATTGATCAGCCCCTGTCACATGGTAGGAGCACAAGATGGCACCGATGGCCATATGACAGGGGCTGACCAATGGCACCGGTAGCCCCTGTGACATAGCAGGTCAAAGGCTATCGGCGCCATTTTGAAACCGGCAGCCGAGGGTGTGAATGCAGGGGATGGCTCCCGGACCCCTCGCTGGACCACCAGGGAGTTTTGGTAAGTCTTGTGGGGGTCAGGAGGGTGGGGGGTTTGTTTAAATTGGGTCCTTTAGGCGGCCGAATTATTCATAGAGATTTGTTGTATTCATGGGGAATTCGTGGGGAATCGCGATACGTTTCGCTTCCCCATGAATACAACGAATAAGGCCCTATACATTGCGGATTCCCAATTCGTAGGGAACAAATGCACATCCCTAATGAGTGAGTGAATAGCTCAGCAGATGCAAGGGAGTGTGTGTATCTATGTATGTCAGTATGCGTGTGAGAGAAAAGAAAGTTTGCGTGCTCCTCTCACCCCCACTAATCTAAAAAATCTCAAGGTGACTGGAAAGTATAGAAAGTGGGGAATATTTTAAATTCTTATTGGTTTTAATTATTGGATGTTAACTGTGTCTGCTATTTTAAAATATTTTATTGGTTTTTGGGAAATTTTTAAAATATTTATATGAGTTTAATTATTGTATGTTCAACTGTTTTGAAATATTATATTATTTTTATTGGTATGACTTTGGTATTGCTGATTTATATTTCTTGATTTCATTATTTGATATTTTATGAGGAATGATAATGTTTCTCTTTTTCCATTGTTGCACTTTATACAGGATCTAGCTTCTTGTGGTTTCCAGATCAGTTTTTGTCTGCACATTTCTATTTATACTTCATGGTCTCTATTCTAGAGATGTACATTAATTTAAAATGAAAGTGCAAAATGTGACAAATAAGGCTAATTTGTTTCATCTGGGGGGCTCCCAACTGAATCAGGAGCCCCCCTGAATAAATCAAACCATATTCATTCATTTCCATTTAAACAAATGCATCGAGCCTGGGTCTGGGCTCGAAGCTGGGGCCTTACCTATGGCATAGGCTGAGGTCCAAAGCAAGGACCACAGCTTAGGCTCAAGCATGACACAGGTGCCTCGGCCAAGACCCCAAAAAATTAAAAAGAAAAAAACAAAACAAAACCTTACCTGATCCATCAGGGATCTGGTAAAGGTCAGGTCCTGATGCAAGGGCCTTGGCCCGTTCCCAGGTCTGACAATGTGACCTGACCTGTTGACTGGATCCCGATGCCTGGCCTTGGCCTAAGCCAGGACCTGGACCCAGGCCTGATGCTGCAACCTGACCCGAAGGCTAGGTCCCAACACCAGTGCCTCAGCCTGGATCCTGGCCATACTCCATGACCTGATCCGGAGGTCAGGCCTGGGCCTAGGCCCTGGCATTGGGACTCAGCCTCTGAGTCAGGTCATGGCATGCCATGGCCTAGGCCAAGTTCCCAGTGTCAGGACCCTGCCTCCTGGTCATGTCTTGACATTGGGCCTAGGCCGCAGCCTAGGCCACAGCCTCGATGACGGGATCCAGCCTCCTGGTTGGGCGATGGTGTCAGGCTAGGGTCCAGGCTCTGGCTGAGGCCCAGGCATCAGGCCTAAGACTAGGCAAAAGCCGAGGCCTTGCATAGGCCGAGGCCACAGCGGGCTTAGTCCAAGCTAGTGGATCTCCACTGGACCAGGTAAGCTGGGGCCTGGGGAGATCCTGGCCCCCAGCATTTTCCAGGAAGGGCTCATTTTTTTTTTCTTGGCTGTTTTGGTTTTTTGTTTTAATTGCTTGATTCATTTCTTTCACATGAATGAAACGACTCAAGCAGTGCACGGACTGAAATTCATGGGGGAAAGTCTCCTGAAAATGAACTGAAAAATAAAAATGACACAGAAAGACATCCATATGCACTCTTTGGGGCGGATTTTAAAAGCCCTGCTCGCGTAAATCCGCCCGGATTTACGCAAGCAGGGCCTTGCGCGCCGGTGCACCTATTTTGCATAGGCCGCTGGCGCGTGCAGAGCCCCAGGACGCGTGTAGGTCCCGGGTTTTTTTTGAAGGGGGCGTGTAGGGGGCGTGTCGGGGGCGGGACCGGATGACGCAGCGTTTTGGGGGCGGGACATGGCGTTTCGGGGGCGGGAACGGGGGCATGGTGCCGGCCTGGGGGTGTGGTCCAGGCCTCCGGACCAGCCCCCGGGTCGGAAGACGGTGTGCCAGCAGTCCGCTGGCATGCGTAGATTTACGTCTGCTTCTCGCAGGCGTAAATCTAGGGACAAAGGTAAGGGGGGGGGTTAGATAGGGCCGGGGGGTGGGTTAGGTAGGGGAAGGGAGGGGAAGGTGAGGGGAGGGCGAAAGAAAGTTCCCTCCGAGGCCGCTCCGATTTCGGAGCGGCCTCGGAGGGAACGGAGGCAGGCTGCGTGGCTCGGCGCGCGCAGGCTGCCCAAAATCGGCAGCCTTGCGCGCGCCGATCCAGGATTTTAGAGGATACGCGCGGCTATGCGCGTATCTTATAAAATCCAGCGTACCTTTTTTAAAAATCTACCCCTTTCTCTATGACACACACTTACACTGAGAGTGAGAGTATGTGTGGGTGTCTTCAAGTCAGAGAGAGTGAGACACCTACATTCACCCTCTCTAAGACACAAAGTGGGTGATTGAAAGAGTTTGTGTGGGTGTTAGTGTTTGAGAAACTGTGCGTATGTCTGACACTGGCTGACAGTGTGGTTGTCACATTACTTGGCAACTGGTTCAAGAGCTGATTGGTTGACAACAGACCATGAATCCAAGATATATATGAGAAATGCAACTAGACTTGGGGGCAAATGGCAATTGATTACATGGATGGAAGAGGGCCCGCAGCTCTGTTTGTTCATCCTAGTCAAGGGTGTGTTCTGCTGTTTAGTTATTTAGGAAAAGTGTGAAATTTATGTTACAGATTTTTTGTCTCAGTTCTGCCAGGCTCCAGGTCACATTATCTACCTCTGAAGGGTCAGTTTGGTGTGCTTTTGAGAACTGTTGAAACACATCCTGGAGGGAAAGTACACAAGGGATTCAGATAGATACCATTTGCACTGATTTTGAAAACAATCCCCTGGGCTGATATTTTCCTGCAACACGGACTTGGGCAGCAGTGGTACATGATCTCCCAATTTTAATACCTTATTGCTAAAAAGCAAACACAGGTAAACTATGCAAAGGGGTCCAGCAAAAAAAAAAAAATCAGAAATGTGTCCCAGTGGATGTTCTTAAAAACATAAGAAGTTGCCATAATGGATCAGACTGGGGTCCATCAAGTTCAACATCTTGTTTCCAACAGTGGCCAATCCAGGATACAAGTACCTGGCAAATACCCAAATAGTAAATAAATCCCCTGCTACTAATGCCAGCAGTAAGCAGTGGCTATTCCCTAAGTCAGCATGATTAATAGTGGTTTATGGATTTCTCCTCCAGAAACGTGTCCAAACCTTTTTTAAACCCAACTACGAACTGCCTTAACCACATGCCCTGGTGGAATTTCAGTGCTTTATTGTGCGTTGAGTGAAAAAGAATTTTCTTCAATTTGTTTTAAATGTGCTACTTGCTAACTTAATGGACTGCTCCCTAGTCCTTGTATTATCTGAAAGAGTAAATAACAAATTCATATTTACCTATTCTATTCCTCTCATGATATTAAGACCTCTATCATATCCCTCCTCAGCCATTTTATTGAACAGTAATGGTTGAACCCATACTAGTGATCTTTTGTAATTGGTTTTGTCACATATAAATTTGGCTCCATTATTTTAGGGTTTGTAGCAGCAGAGGGTAGTAGTACTTCAAAAAGTTTTGGGTGTTAAGAATTGTTGGGGATCCTTCATTCATGAGTTGCCCATACACTCTCTCAGTCCTTCGGAGTCTTATAAGACCTGCAATTGTGCTCTGTGTTGCACTGGAGCATCTCCGGCCTCCACCCAAACTCCTCCCACTGACATTGACACTGACTCTGGTTGTGCTGTCTTCCCTAGCTGTTGCTGCTTTAAATTGCTTGGCTTGATGCCAATGACACTCCTGTGAACTCTGGAATTTGTTGCCAGAGGATGTGGTTAGTGCAGTTAGTGTAGCTGTGTTTAAAAAAGGATTGGATAAGTTCTTGGAGGAGAAGTCCATTACCTGCTATTAATTGTTGACTTAGAAAATAGCCACTCCTAATACTGGCATGAGTAGCATGGAATAGACTTAGTTTTTGGGTACTTTCCAAGTTCTTATGGCCTGGATTGGCCACTGTTGGAAACAGGATGCTGGGCTTGATGGACTCTTGGTCTGACCCAGTATGGCATGTTCTTATGTTCACTCAAGAAAGGTGAGAAAATACCATCAGGTTTGCCTCCTAAACTCTGCAGGTGAAGCTTCACCCTTTTATTCTTTTGTTTCCTCTGCCTAGGATCAGCTTGCCAATCAGAGGAGAAATCTTTTCCTGCCTCTCTTTCAGATGGAATAGTTCCAGTTCAGTCATCAACCCTGCAGAAAGGGAAATCCTGGTGCTGGTGGTAGTGGTGGGCAACGGGACAATTGCGTGAGGGGCCGAGGGGAACAGACATCCATTGGATGCTGTCCACTGCTTGATGCAGTGAATGGCAGCCCTTTATTAAGATTATTAAATGAAATTCAGTAGCACAAAAAACAATGCTTTTTTTTCTTTAAAAATTCATTAGTATTCACAGGAATATTTCTAAGCTATTTTAGCCAAAGAATACAGATCAATGCAACATTATACAGTGTGCTCTATATGCTACCTCAATATACAAATAGTTTATTATATTATCTTATTAGCCCATGGTTCCAAGAGCCAGCAGCCTATTAAAAATTACAAGAGGTTCTCAAGAATTATATATTTCCCTATAGAATATTGGAAAACGTGACTACAACAAAACAGAAAAAAAAACAAAAAACATGAGTGTGTTCCAATACAGTTGCCATGGAAATTGTGGAGTAGCATTATGAAACATTGATGAATGATATTCAGAAGTACTCAGGTATTTCTTCCATGGAAGCTATTCCACATGAATATTCTCCTGAGGAGCAGCCATGAGAAATATTTTCTTGCCTGTACTGAAAATAAAAATAAAAATCCTTGATCAGGTGCAGAACTTCACTTCAGTAAATCAAAAATCTTCCTGATTTGTTGATCCCCCTTGTACAAAATATTATGTTTCCGATTGGTATTCAACAAAGGATATGGAATAATACAGAAAATAAAATAATTATTATTGCTGGCAGCTGGAGAAGTAAAAAATGAAAGTCATAGCTTTAGGTACATTTGACCCAGCAGGTGTACTGACAGATGTTCTACAGTTCTGAAGCAGTTAGGGATCCATCTACTGGCTTTGGTGAAGGAATCCGTACACGGATAGACACTACAAGTTGTTATAAGGTATCACTGGTATTCTTTTTTTTTTTTTGTAACTATTTTAATGATTTTTTTGGCATGCAATTAGTCATATAAAGTGACAAACTGTAATCACACTCAAATTCAATGAACAGGGAAACCAAACATTGTCTTAGTAAATCACAGTTCACAGTACAACATACCAGCTAATGTACCGGGCTTGTTACAGAAAAGGCCATATTGATGATAATAATAATAAATTCAAGTTTATGCATCTTTATAATAATGATGGTATGGACCCCAATTGCTATCATATCTAAAGAATTCCCCTTGAAGATCACATTGAATTCTTTCAATATCAGAGATTGCTTTACTTGAGCACTCCAATAATACAGTAGGGATTTGTTTTCCAAAAGGTTGCAATCATGAAGTGTGCTGCTAACAAAAGGTCTGTATTTCACTGGTATTAAGGATCCCTCCCACCATCCTAGAAGACCCAACATTGGTTTAACATGTATAGGAATACCAAGAATATCTGCAATATCCTAAGTTACAAGTGGCCATAACTATCACCCTCTGACAGTCCCACCACATATGCATGTATGTGCCAATTTCACTTTCACCACATCCCCTCCAACAAATGGCACTAGCATCTGGGAAAATCTTTCTAAAAAAATAGGCATTCTATAAGTTCTGTGTAGCAAGTTAACCATTAACTCTATCCACCTGGTACAAACAGAGAAAGAGAAAGCATATATCCATGTCTTTTTCCAGGATTTAGCATCTAAAGTACTATTCAAGGCTGAGTTTCAGATATCTATGATGGGCCGCGGGGTCATAATACCATGGTAGAGCAGGGTAACATTCTTGGGAAGGCATCAGCATCAATTAAATATGACGCTGAGTTATCTAGAGGGCCCAGGGCTGTAGTAAGTTTAAACTGACTTCCCAGAGCCTGTCTCAACTGCAGATAATCTGCAGGAGAAGTAGGGGGAATATCAAACTCCTCACATAGCTGCGAGAAAGACATGAAGCCATTATCATCCCACAACTGGGCTAGAAAATTCAACTCCCACGCCCTCCAGGTCTTGAAAACTGGGGAGAAAGTACAACTAGAAAGTGCAGGATTTTCATATATCGCCATGATAGGCGACCCAGTCAATCTTCTTTCCAAAAAATGTAATAACCTGTCTCCAAACTTGCAATGCATGGGCTATCATCGGACTGGCTCTGCAAAGAAAGCAAGAAAGTGGTAAATCAACAGGCAGAAAAGGAAGAATAGCCAGGTTCAATACATCCACCTGCTCCTTTTCTAGACACGGCCTCTGAATTGTGTAGCCATGCCTTAAGACCCACCACCCTAGCTGCCCAGTAATACAATCTCAGATTTGGAAGGCCATTACCTCCCCAATTCTTTGGTAACCTAAATTGGGTTATCCAAATCCTGGGCTGCCTATTTCACCATATAAATGTGGAAATAGTACGGTGAAGATCTATGAAAGATTTAGCCGATATGTCGCATGGCATATGCTGAACAAGGTACAAACGTGTAGGAAGCATATTCATTTTAAGGAGATTAATCCTGCCCGCCCAAGCTAGGTTTAAATGTTCTCATTCAGTCATATTTTGCTTTAATTGACAAAACACGAGCACAAAGGTTTTAGCGCAGAAATCTGCACTCTCAAATATTATTTAATGCTTTCTTTTGCTACCTGAAGGGTAGAAAGACAATCTGAAATTGTGATTTTGGCTCCTAGTGGGAAAAGTTCAGATTAATCAAAATTAACTTTATGCCCCAAGACTTCTCCATAATCAGCCAGCATTGCGATTAAAGCCGGGCCTGAGGATTGAAGATCTGTCAGATATACCAAAACATCATCAGCATTCAGTGACACTCTTCTTTTATCCCGACCTCCAAACCTGAAACCAAGTAAAGTAGGACATTGCCAAATAGCAGCGGCCAAAGGTTCCATGGCCAGATTGAATAGAAGAAGGAATAAAGGTTATCCCTGCCTAGTTCTCTGTGCTATAGTAAAAACAAGTTTAAAAAAAAGAGAAATAATACACCAGTCACAATTAAAAGAGCCCTGGACCTAGCATACATGGACCAAACCCAAACTATGAACTGATCGGGAACACCGACATGACAATAAAAAGAAAAGGCCAGGAGAGCCTAGCAAAGGCTTTTTTGGCATCCAAAGAAACCATCAAGCCAGGGACACCTTAATGCCTCGTGAGGTGTAAAATGTAAAATAAAAATGGACAGCCTATCCTTGGAAAATCCAGTCTGCCATATGCACCAGACTACACAAAACATCTTCGAACCTCAGTTGTAACACTTTAGCCAGAATCTTTACATCTGAATTTAGCAGGGAGATGGGCCAATGTGAGCCACAGTCCAGGGCATCCTTTCCCAGTTTGGAAATGAGAGATACATAGCATCTGTCATGTCCCCCAAACCATGTTCCCGCTTATCAGCCCCATTAAAGACTGGCAGAAGGAAAAATTCCAGCTCCAGAAGATATTTCTTAAAAAGGTCAAGATAATACCCATCTGGGACTGGGCATTTACCACTTAGCAGTGCCTTATCTTTAGTTTGCACCTCGAGCAAAGAAATAGGCACAGACAATTTTTTTTATCTGGGTTCCCACCAATTGGGCCAATTGTAGTGGAGCCAATTAATCCTGAATTCTACTTTCATCTACTGCAGTAGGGTCTGAATAGAGAGCAGCAAAATACAGAACGAAAATCTTCTCTGTTTCTATTTGAATTGTTTTAACTTTTCCTGTGGGCTTTGTAAGACTTAATATAAAGGATCTAGTAGTTGTCTTCTTGCCTTCTCCAGCCAATAGAGCACCTAGTTTATCCCCATGTTCACAGAACGTCAGTCTTTTCTATTTAAGTGACTTCCTAATCTTGCCCACTTCTAAAATTGTCAGCTCTTGACGCTTTGTTTCTAAGAGCTTTAAAGTAGCCACAGAGTAGTTTAATTTATGAAAAATTTCTAGATTGTGCATCTGCCACTTTTTCCCTCTGCTCCAAAACAACATGGAGAGAAACTGGTGATGGTGGCACATCCCCTCCAAATGTAAATTTCTTCTGGCTGGGGCTGCCTGTCTCTCCTGCCATTTTGGACTGGAAAAAGTCCCTCTTTAGTTTAGATGCAGGATTCCCTCTTTTAGTGCTTCCCCTATCAAAATTATTCTTTCCTCTGCCTTTCCCTGACATGATGGAATTTGTCACTGCCTAATAGGGTTTTGGACAGTAAAAGGACTTTTTTTTAATTTATTTATTTATTTATTTATTTATTTATTAGTAATACTGTACCTGTACCCCTCTAATGTGTGCGTGTGCAGAACTGTCACAGACACACGGACTGTGCAGTGCAGTGTACTAGTGCTGACTGCTGACAGGCTCCTCATACCAAAGCAGACGCCTGGCGGCAGCCTGATATGCTTCAGACTCTGTGCACTGCACCTTCTTAGTGCCCAGAGACAAAATATCAGTAGCACTGCTGCAACTCTCACACTCTCTCCCACCCACACCCTTCCCCGGTGGAGATTAAAATCAGCAACAGTGCAAGTGCCACTGCCTGTCTTTCTCTCCTGACTGGCAACAGTGAGAGTAAGTCCAGTGCGGCACTGTGTTAGAAACAGACAAAAAGCTTTTTGATAAACTCTGTGAGAACTCCAAAATACTATGTCCTTCTCCTATCAAGCCTGGAGAAGGAATGCAGTAGTTCTAGCACATGCTCAGACTTCAGAGTCAGTAACACAAGATCCAGAGAGCAACGAAAGGCTAAATTAGAAAAATGCTTCCAGTGATTTTCCATGTCAGTGATCTCATTGCCAACATGTCCAATCCAGACTCTGACAAGGTAGTGAGGTCACACATGACTCACAGGAAATGACTTGTTGCTATAGTTACTCACACCTGTTTTCCAATCATTTCTATGGCCCAAAGACTGTGATGGGCCATATAAATCAAATGGAGATGAAAATGAATGGAATGAATAAGATTTGTTTTATTCCTGGGTCCCCCTCCATTCATTTTGGGGACCCAGGAATGAAACAAATAGGGTCCCATTTGTTCCAGACAAATTCACATCCCTAATGTTCAGGTCCTTCAGTCTCTTCTCAAATGACTTTTGATACAGACCCCACATCATCTTGTTTGCCTTGCTCTGGGCCATTTCAGTCCTGTCTCTGTCCTTTTTGAGATACGATCTCCAGAACTGAACAGAATATTCCAGTTGAGGCCTCACCAAAAACCAATACAGGTCTTTGGTGAGGCCAGGATAGGATGGGGACTAGGATTCTCTTTTGATGTTAAGTGGACATCAAACATGTAATTGGAAACTAAGGCCTGAATTTTCTAAAATCGCAGGCCTTTGAAAATCGCGTGGTATTGGGGAGTGGGTGGGGCGAATCGTAGGGGCAGGCCTGCGAAAGCTGGCAGTGATCACACTACCGCGGTGTCATCGCTGCCGGCTTTCACAAACCAATAGCGCCACCGTGAAAGGTGGTGCTATTGGGCACGTTACTGGAGGCGATAAGGGTTCTTACCTTTTCGCCGCCAGCGATGTCTCCGCTGCGTCCACCCTGGTGCTGCCCTGACTTCTCCCCTTCCGGTGCCGCACCGCCCTGACTCCACCCCGATCTAGGTATCGCAGGCGATCCCGTTAGAAAATGACCCTCTAAGTCTGTCCACGACTTCTGCACAAAACATGACATTCTAGTAGTAGAGCAATTGCATTTTTTGTTGAGCTTTTAATAATGAATTATCCGATTCTGATACCAGCACTTGTGGAGAGGATCTGTGGTAGAGCTATCTCATTTCTTAGGCTTGCATTTTTCACAGATGCACTGTGGAGCCTTCTAGCTTTGGGGCAGAGGTTGGGCAGAGGGTGAGTGATAGGGATGAGCAGAGGGACCGCATCCGTTACATTCGGTATTCGTGGGGGGGGGGGGGGCAGATACATTGCATTCGGCAAGGGGGGGCCCCGATCCATTCATGCGTTCCATTCTTATTTGTTTCCGGGCTAAAATTTAATTAACTATAACCCCCCACCTTCCTGACCTCCCCAAGACTTGCCAAAACTCCCTGGTGGTCCAGTGGGGATCCGGGAGCCATCTACTGTACCGACGCCGTCGGTTGCCGGTTTTCAAAATGGTGCCGATAGCCTTTGACCTTACTATGTCACAGGGGTTACCGGTGCCATTGGTCAGCCCCTGTCACATGGTAGGAGCAATGGATGGCCGGCGCCATCCATTGATGAGGAATGTTTCCTTTTCCTATCTGTGCCATGGGTAAAAGCCATACTCCTACCTCCCTCTAGGGCATTGGTCTTGAGGTGGATTCCTTTTTTCTGAAGGAAAAGATAATTCCAGCCTCATTTTTATTCTTCTGTAGGCCCTGGCTCTTGGTGACAACTTGCCACATGGGCCAGACTTAGATTTGTGCCTGAGGCACAGACATTTCAGACACAAGTCATGTGAGTCCAGGATACCCATTTTGTGTTGGCACTGCAAATATAGGGCCGGATTCACTAAGGATTTTTTTTCCCCATTCTGTGTCTAAGGGAAAACAGCTCAGTGAATCAGGCCCAAAATTTAAAGGCCTTCATTCCAGGTCTGGGAGACTTATCCAACATGAAAAAGAAAAGAAAGATTTTTTTTTTTTTGGCTCCACATGATAAAAACAAAAACTTGAAAAGAAATGAAAAGAGCAATTGAAAAATGATGGTGACAGCTGAAACAAATGCGAGAGCAACAAAAATTTCAGTTTAAGAGCTGAGGTGGATGAAAAAATAGAAGTGGCTCATAAAGCAGCTGTGCAGTAACTAGGGTTGCCAACTGGCTCCAGATTTTCAGGACAGGTTGATCCAGTCCTGGTTTTTACTCACCTGCATGCAGGTACTTATAGTCTTGCTTTTCTTAAGGAATGAAACAGAGAAATCAGAATAAGTCCCAGCATGCAGTGGGGTAAAACCAAGGCTGGATCAACCTGTCCTGAAAATCTGGAGCCACTTGGCAACCCTAGCGGAAACTCCTGCCCATTCCCAAAGTGCTTTTAATTTTTTTTGAGCTAGGAGACAGCTTTTTTTTTCCATGTCGGCAGCATTGGAGGACATCAGCCCACATGGGTGGCTGTTTGTCCTGCTTGTCCATGAAGAAAGAGACTCATCAGGGCTGTGAAGAAAAAGTGTTAAGATTATCATAATGAATCTAATGCTCTGTAAGGATGTGCATGGGAAAAAAAAATCTTTGCTTGATTCATTTTCAGTTCAAATCAAAATGTCTCATATTCATTTAAAATACCCATTTGTTCTTGTAAGTTTATGCATGCCATTTTTACATACATAAAATTGAATTTTGTGTGCATAAGTTTGTAGATACATGTATAAAATCAAATTTTATACATGTAAAAAATGTACGTGCACAAATTGCTAAAAATTAGAAAATGCACATCCCTAATATTCTGGTTAAATCTATCTTTTTAAACTAAGTGAATATATAAAAACATTTCTGTCTTTCTTTCTTCTGTTTTTCAAGTTTACTTTTAGGGTTTTCCCAAAGACACAAAACTGAAAAAAAAAAATTCAGTACATCTGTCTCAAAGTTTCCTAGTTGGAAAAAATGGTTTTCTACAGGTGTGTTAATGTTCTGGTCAAAGATAGTTCATTGATGATGGTTCATCCCAGTTTCAGGGCCTGTTTTGACTCCATACCACTTGTTAAGGCATTTCTTACTAAGGATGTATATTACAAGGGAATGACCCATGGATTTATAAATGATTGTATGTGTGTATGTTTGTAATTCTTGTATTTTTTTTTCTTATAGCTGGGTAGAGTATGTTTTGTTCCTGTTGCTTTTGTTATCTAGTCGTTTCTTACTGATAAGAAGTTGGAAAGTTGGGAAGGTGTTTGTAGGTGATGATAGTTGATTCAGTGAATATATTTCTCAGTGTGGTAAGCAGAAGTTGTAGATCATTTAATGATGATATGATAATATAGGGAAGGAAGCACTATAGCACAAGTGCGAATGTGTGAAGTAGCGCAGGGCTTAGATTTGTGGGGGAATAGGGTGGAAAGCAATATCCTGTTCGCAATTCTGGTCACCGCATCTCAAAAAAGATATAGTTGCGACTGAAAAGGTACAGAGAAGGGCAACCAAAATGATAAAGGGGATGGAACAGCTCCCCTATGAGGAAAGGCTGAAGAGGTTAGGGCTGTTCAGCTTGGAGAAGAGACGGCTGAGGGGGGATATGATAGAGGTCTTTAAGATCATGAGAGGTCTTGAACAAGTAGATGTGAATCGGTTATTTACACTTTCGAATAATAGAAGGACTAGGGAGCATTCCATGAAGTTAGCAAGTAGCACATTTAAGACTAATCAGAGAAAATTCTTTTTCACTCAATGCACAATAAAGCTCTGGAATTTGTTGCCAGAGGAGGTGGTTAGTGCAGTTAGTGTAGCTGGGTTCAAAAAAGGTTTGGATAAGTTCTTGGAGAAGAAGTCCATTAATGGCTATTAATCAAGTTTACTTAGGGAATAGCCACTGCTATTAATTGCATCAGTAGCATGGGTTCTTCTTAGAGTTTGGGTAATTGCCAGGTTCTTGTGGCCTGGTTTTGGCCTCTGTTAGAAATAGGATGCTGGGCTTGATGGACCCTTGGTTCGACCCAGCATGGCAATTTCTTATGTTCTTATGTTCTTATGTTCCCAGCACAAATTTTCAATCTTAAGAGGCAGGGTAGCAGGAATGTTCTGCTCCAGCCCTTCCCCTCCAGGCAGCCTGCAGGGAAGAGAGGAGGAGGGGCTGAGCCTGAAGCACACAGAGAAGAGTCGGCCACTCTGCTCCCTAATCCAGCCCCTCATCTCTTGTTTCCCCTCCACCCACTTCTCCTCCTGTATCGCGGGGAAGGGGTGGTACTGAAGCAGACACTGCAGAGCAAAGAACAGACACACAGAAAGGTTTGAATTAGCACAAGTTTGAAAGTTGCGAGCAATAATGCCAATTATCAAGGCTTCAATACTGGTCTTGATGAATGAATGGCAATACTGCTCATAATTTTCAAACTTAGGCTAACTCAACCCCTTTTTGTGTCCACTATCGAGGGCTGAATCTCTGGCAGAATACCCAGAACAGCATTCTCCCACCTTTTTTCTTGGGCCTGAAAAAGCGGAGCAGAGACAGCAATGCATATTAGGGATGTGAATCGTTTTTGAACGATTAAAATTATCGTCAGATAATTTTAAAATCGTCCTATATCGTTAGAGTGCACGATACAATACAAATGCCCCCGATTTATCGTCAGGGGCATTTGTATTGTATCGTTAAATAGGGCATGGGAATTATTTGGGGAAGGGCGGGAAAACCAGCACACCAAAACAACCCCTAAACCCACGCCGACCCTTTAAAACCAATTCCTTACCGTCCCCCACCCTCGCGAACCCCCCCAAAATGTTAAATTACTTGGTGGTCCAGTGGGGGGGGGGGGGGGTCCCGGCGCGATCTCCCGCTCTCGGGCCATCGGCGCGATTTTGGCTGCCACTAATTAAAATGGCGCCGATGGCCCGATAAAAAAAAACAACCCACCTGACCCTTTAAATCGACCCCCCTTAGCCTCCCCCACCCTCCCGACCCTTTTTTTTTAGGGAGGCCCGTGCCGCTAAAAAAAAAAACCCCACCCAACCCTTTAAATCGACCCCCCCTCCCGACCCCCCCCAAAACCTTTTAAAATTACCTGGTGGTCCAGGGGGGCCTCGGGGAGAGATTTCCCGTTCCCAGGCATCAGCTGTTCCAAAACAAAATAGCGCCGATGCCCCTTTGCCCTTACCATGTGACAGGGTATCCGTGCCATTGGCCGGCTCCTGTCACATGGTAGGAGCACTGGATGGCCGGCGCCATCTTTAAAGATGGTGCCGGCCATCTTTACTCATCAGCCCCTATTATAGAGTATAGTATAATAGGGGCTGATGAGTAAAGATGGCCGGCCATCAGCCCCTATTATAGAGTATAGTATAATAGGGGCTGATGAGTAAAGATGGCCGGCGCCATCTTTAAAGATGGCGCCGGCCATCCAGTGCTCCTACCATGTGACAGGGGCCGGCCAATGGCACGGATACCCTGTCACATGGTAAGGGCAAAGGGGCATCGGCGCCATTATTTTTTAGAACAGTTGATGCCTGGGAATGGGAAATCTCTCTCCGAGGCCCCCCTGGATCTCTCCTCTCCCCGAGGCCCCCCTGGATCTCTCCCCGAGGCCCCCCCAAGGCCCCCCTGGACCACCAGGTAATTTTAAAAGGTTTTGGGGGGGTTGGGAGAGTGGGGTCGATTTAAAGGGTCGGGTGGGTTTTTATTTTTTTAGCGGCGTGGGTCTCCCTAAAAAAAAAATTAGCGATGTGAATTGGAATCGGAAACGATTCCAATTCACATATCTTAACGATCAGATTCCCCCCCCCCCCCCCCCCGAAAGCCGAATCTGATCGTTAAGACGATCTGGCACACGATTCACATCTCTAATGCATATCAGTCAGTACTGGCTCTCCCGAGGAAACAGAACAGAGCCAGTAGTTGCATGGATCGTTTATTGCCCCGCAGCCCTTGGAGGAAGCAGAGAAGAACAGAGAGTGTTGGAGCTACTTACCCTGAGACAAGGGTAGCCACATGGCTTTGATTTGGGTATGTGTGAGAGGGGAGAGGAGAGTGAGAAATAGTACCTGGCCCTGATCCTGCCCCTATGCACAGTCAAACCTGACCCTGGCCTTATGCATCTCATCCCCTCCTAAGAATATAAGAACATAAGAAATTACCATACTGGGTCAGACCAAGGGTCAGACTAAGGCTCTTTCTGTCTACAAATTAAGCCCTGATTGAGTATATGTGTATGTGAGAGAGAATAAGATTGTGATTGAAAGTCATCTGAGGCTTAGAAAAAGAGAGTGTGATGTTTCCTGTGGCATAATGTAGGTGTTAGGGTAAGCCAGCATAGTCTTTCCAATGCAAGTATCACAATCCCAGCTGGAAATCCGAAAAAGTGTCATTAGCGACGGGAGACCGGGTGGGTAAATTGAAGACGGCTCAGCCACATCAGTGAGCAATTTTCAAGTGCAGTTTATTTTGGGCAATTCACAACAACAAAAGTGAATAGCTTAGAGCTGCCTAAAGTGTTGATAAAAATAAAACACCCTCTTCACTTCAGTTTTCAGAACCAACAGAAAAATAAGGCACATTTACCATTTGAAGGACAGGTCTCTTAACTTTGGTTGCAGATGTTTTGCCACAGGTCTGCTTGGCAAAACAATATCGCCTTCCACTGTTGGCATAATTAACGGAGTGGCAGTAACCAACCACATCCTGAAAGCTGCACTCAGCAAGTTCACAGCCAAAAAGTCAGAAAACCCAGCCTAGATTCAGAATTATATCATCTGCCTGCATAAATAACAGGTATCTCGACTCTGTTCCTTCCCCCATGAGTATTCTCACTGGGGTGTTTTTTTTTTTTTTACATATTTTCAGACCATGGATATGTGATTATTCTTGTGTTCTCTACAAATGTTAAGTACTCATTGAAAGGGGAATTTTCAAAATGTTACATGTGCCCAGATGAGCATATATGCATGGTGGTGAGTAGTCTCTATTCGTGTATTTAGTATTTTATAAAAGCCCATATTTTAACTTTCTTATCTACATATATGCGCATAATAAAGGGACAGTCTGCTGGATGGGAACAACAGTTATCTGCATGTTGGTATTTTAAAACACACTTACATGCATATATTATTTTCCAGTGTTCTTGCATATATTATTATACCTACTATTTAAAACATAGTAACATAGTAATGATGGCAGAAAAGGACCAAATGGTCCATCTAGTCTGCCCAGCAAGTTTCTTATGGTAGTAACTGCCGCTCCGTGCCGGTTACACCCATATTTCTCTTAAGGGTAGTAACTGCTGCTCCATGCCCAAACTTTATGTTAAGGGTAGTAATAATTTCAATCAAAATCAAGCAACTATCAAACCTATAACTAGCAATTATTTTTATGGGGTGAGCAACCTTCATGAATGTGCTTGAGAGTGCTTTGCTTTGGGACTTGGCTGTAGAAGCAGTCCTGTGCTTTTTCTCTATTATCTGTATATCTGTACCCTGGACTGTAAAAAGTTGCGTCCCAGTGTTGGCTGTCATCTGAATCCTATTCCCCTTTTTGCCCCCACCGTCAAAATAGAGTGCAGTGTTGCAGTTGCTCTAAAAGCATCAGGGCTAACTGGGTAAGGGTGGTAATCCCCATGCCTTCTGCTAAAGGTAGTAACTGCCGCTCCATGCAGGTTACCCCCATGCACCCCAATGTTCTTCATTTCCAGTCTCTAGCCTTGAGGGATCTGGTGTATGTTTTCCTTTCCGTGAACAGGTAATATTTCAGAAAAGGCAGTATTCTCTACCATGAGTTTCATCTCCTTCTCAAGACACTGGAAATCCTTCTGTACTACTTGGATCTGGTATAAGTGATATTAAATGTGTTTATTGTTTGGTACTGACTTGTAGGAAGTCTGGGTGAATGGGGGGAATTCAGGCGGAAGAACTAGAAGGGACTCAATGACCTGGAGAAAGACTGGGCAAACTGGTGGATTGTTCAAATTGGCAATTTCATTCACGCACATATGTTTTAAAAGGCACTTATTTACTCAAGTAAGTCCTACTTTATTTTCATATATAAAATATATGCATGTATATTTTTAAAATAAATGGGTAAAGTGTGTGTGTTCTATGCATGGAAATTCATGGTTTGAATGCATTACATATGTGCGCATTTTGTGGGGTAAATATATGTATATTATATAACATGCACATATGTGATGCATGCATGTTATAAAATACTATGGTGAAACTACTCACAGCCACATACAAGCATATATAATACCGCTGTGCGCAGTCATTGGAAAGTTATCCTCTTATTGCTCATGAAGCCTTGTTTGCAGCCTTGTCTGTCTAACGTGTGGGTCCAGGCCTATTTGTTTTAACTTGGTAAGAATTACAATTTTAATTTCCAAGCATTCTTTCTCCAGCAAGGCACATCTGGTTTCTTTGTGGTACATTTTATACCTATATCAAGAGTTGGAGTTCTATCCTATTCATGGGGCATCAATGTGCAGGATAAACTTTTAGAAGACGTCTGGGATTCTTAAAACTGGTGTGGCACATACAATCTCTGTAACTTTTTGAATGATTTTCTAGCATCCTCATGACCAGACCACCCTGTTAAATGCCCTATTGTTTTTTTTCAAACATATTTATTGGATTTTGTGAATGGTGTACATACAGAAAGTCAGGTTGAACATCATCAACTGAGATAACAAAAGAGCAGTGCCACATAACAAAGAATTGTATATCAACGGTTCTTGGTATCTGCTCTAAGAACATATTTTCTTATTAACTAACTGTTCTGTTAACTTCTTGGTTAACTACTTAATTAACTCCTCTCCCGACCCATCCAGAATTCATTTCACTGCGTGCTTTTCTGGTAGCATTGTATGTTGTACAATGAAGTATGATGAAGTACATTTTTCAATTTCATTTCTTTATGTACCTTATGCCCGATGTTTTATGTCTGTCATTGATGTCATAAAAGTGGAAAAATGTGGTTTGATTACAGAGTTATTTTCTTTGAGCTTTGAGGCACTAGCAGACTGTATGGTGTAGCCATTGCAGTACCTACATTGCAGGGTGATGGATGATGGGGGTATGGCCTTTTGAGTCAAAGTGGCCAAATATTCCTTGCATCATCTACTTCCATCTTCCATTCTCTTCTCAACCACATTCTCTTTGATGTACGTTACTGGCATAGAGGATAGAAATTTATAAATATCCACTCATGTTAGTTTTCTAATCTCCTTTTATCTTCTCTGCTTCAACTGTAGGGGGAATGAAGAAAATAAGATTTATATTCAGACAACAACCAACAAGGACTGAATTACATAGTCTGGGTAAATAATTAAGCATGGGTGTAGCTTGCTTGTTACGGCGGTTACTACCCTGAATCAATTAAGCCTGATACTTCACTTTCAATTATATCCAGCATAGCTCTCTGCTTCAATGGCAGGGGGAATGAAGAAAAGTGGATTTATATTCAGACAACAACCAACAAGGACTGAATTGTACGGACTGGGAAAACAAATAAGCGTGTGAGTAGCTTGCTTATTGAGGCAGTTACTATCCCTAACCAATTAAGCTAGATATTTCAATTAGATGCAGTTCCAGCATTGCTCTCTACCTTAATGGCGGGAGTGGAAGGGAATTGGAACCAAAAGGTTATTAAGGGCCAAGAGTAACAGATAAGTATGAGAAAAAAACAAACAAATGTGAAAGCTTGCTGGGCAGACTGGATGGGCCGTTTGGTCTTCTTCTGCCGTCATTTCCATGTTTCTATGTTTCCTCTTCTAGAATGTAGCATCTTTCCCATTTCTGTCCTTGGTACTGACACGCTCCCCCCTCTACACTTTCTTTCAGGCTTTCTTGTATACCCTTTGAACTTAAGCAAAAGAGAACTGAGCATACTCAGTCTCACATGATTATGCTATTTAGCTTCCATTCAGTAACGGTCACACTAATTGATCAATGCATTTTGTGGTTTGATTTTTTTTATATTTTAACTTATAGGCACTTCAAAGTCAATTACATTCAGGTACATGCAGGATAATAGTGTGAGCAACTGAGCATGGAGGCACATTTTGGGGTAGATTTTCAAAAAGTACGTATGTGCGTCCATATGCACACGCATGTTATAAAAATGCAGGGTCGGCGCACGCAAGGGGGGGTGTGTTTAATTTTGCAAAATCGCACGGCAGTGCTTCAGGTCCTTCCCCATTTCCCTCCCAGTCCGCTCCAATCCCCTACCCTAACCTCCCTTCCCCTTCCCCTTCCCCTATCCTACTCTCCCCCTATCCCAACTACCCCAATTGTTTTTGTTTTACCTTTTGCTCCTATAAAGGAGCAGAAACAAGTTGTGCGCACCAGCACAGTGGCAAATGGCCACTGTACTGAGCGCCTCTAGCCTCGCCCCACCCCCCGGACCTCACCACCCCCCCTCCCCCCAGACCGCTCACTTTTAAAGCCCCAGCAATTACACGCATCCCAGGGTTTACGAGCATGGCCGTTTTAAAATCTACCCCTTTATTTTTAAGGTGCTCGATAATTTTTTTTTGTCTCATATGCCCAGTAAGTGGCATTATAATGTACACATAGGCATGGCAATATTGAAAGTTGTTTTCCTGGATAAAAGTGTTTTATATGGAAACAACTTTCAATATTGCCTTCCCTATGTGCACATTATAATGCCACTTAATGGACATATGATAATGAAAATTGGTTGATTGAAAATTGTCCACACAAAAAAGCAAGTCAAATTTCATATAGTATCCTACATTGCGCATAATTACGTCTGCATTGTATTGAGGCATTCCCAAGTGCATGTGTAAGTCAGGAGGGGCACATAACATGCACAGGCAGGCATCGGTTTCAAATCTATGTACTGTACTTTATTTCCAAGAAGAAAGGTATCCACAAGAAATGGCAGGAGTGAATCCCTGTGGGTACTTTTTCCCAGGGCAATAATTAAAGGAAAAGTATATATATGCACTTTTGCTTTAATTATTGGTGCAAAGCCTGTGAGTTAAAAGTGCCTGTGGACTTTGCATCAATGACGACAATTTAATTATTGCCACCTACATTTTTTAGCACATGCACAATAAACATTTTTAGCGCTAGCTCGAGTTCATAGGCCCTTAAATTGGAGTCCAAGACAACAAAGGTTAGGCAACGGTTTATTACTGAGAGAACTGAGTCAGTCTCGTGTTAAATAAAGCAAACATATTTTTTTGTGGAACCTAAATGCCACTAAATGGTTTGCTGCTTAGATTGTTGGCTTGATGAGCGACAAAACTGATTTTTGCTACATTTATACTGCATGCAGGCTTGTCTTTGACCTCTGGTGCTAGATGGTGATTGCTTTCTAACCTTTCTATATTTATTTGAAGGGAAAATCCAGTCTTCAGAGGATTTGTGGGGCAGGCTGGTGGTAAAAGAGTACCTGACATAAGCAAGGAGGCAGAAGTATATTAAAGCTAGCAGGGTAAAAGAAGAATTTCGGGTGGGCAGGAAGTTGTCTAAAAATACAAAGAGCTGAATGGTTTCATGCAGCCAATCGCAGGAAGCTTACACGGATAACACCGTCTCATCACTGTAAGGCGAGCACCTTCCTATACACCATAAGACATGTACTTTTTTTTTTAAATTCCCTATTGCAATGCATTTGGAGAGTTTGTTGATACTATGATAATCTTTGAAACAAAAGTCAATACTGACGCAATAGGTTTTTTTTATGGCCCTGAGTGAGGTTGTCACTTAATAAAGAGATCAGGCCTTGCCTGTCACTGTGTGATTTCAGGGAGTAAGGGGACTTGTGCAGTATCTGTGGGGAGGGTTGTGTCTCACTGCAATGTGAGATCGTGTTGGGGATGTGAACGATTTCAGGGAGAGAAGTGGATTCTTCTCCAATTGGGGTACATTTTTTTAGACTGGCATAGTAATAATCCAGCGATGATATTATAGATGAGTACTGGAGACTATGCCAATACTGTTTAAAACCCTCTACTACTGTATCGATAGGAAAGATGACACTTGTTTGGGTTTGAAGAAAAGATGAATTAGAATAAGCCAGTTACCGGATTGGAAATGTCCCCCAATCTTCCTTGTAATAATTTATTTTATAGCATGCAGCACAGGGTAGTACTTTTAATATGATGTGAATGTGGAGGTTAGTTGTGTACTCACTCCCACCCATGACTTTAACATCTAAAGGTCACACATCAGAATTGGTAGTCAGACAGTCTACCCAAGAGGTGGTATTATAATTACAAAACATACAGGATTTTTGGATTTCTAAAAAGATGCTCTCTAAATCATTAATATTACAAACAAACAAATCCCCATGGCCTTTCTAGAAACAGCTTCACAAATACATTATTAGCTCCCACCTACCAACCTGTATGCTTTAATATCTTGAAATCTTCTCAGCTGCTATGCTACAGAGCAAAGTATATGAGACTAAATGCAGAAATATAACCTTATAAAAGTGACAGTGCAATAATAAGAATAGATAAGGCCAACGTTGTGTTTCTCAATTAGATTCATCTTTCACAAGTATTCAATGGATGGCTTGTAAGTGGGGCTGTTTCATACGTAATTTTCATTCCAGTTTCAGATGCACATTATTTCAGGCCACAGCGACAGGCATTTAGTTGGTAATTTGTTAGGTTTTACTGCAGTAATTTCCAGCTGTTGTTACCTGAATTTCCAACTCCGTTATTGCTAATGGTAAAATCTTGAAATATGGTCCTTTTTGCTGACACTTCCCTTCGGATCTGTATGGCTTTTATCCCATTATGCTTTTGCTCCAAAAATTCAGTGAGGTTCTTTCTAATCAGTACTGTTGATTGTTCGTGCAATCTTGTAGAGCAATAGCGTAAATTCCAGAGCAGCAAATCAATATTTAGTCAGTAAAACTATATAAAAAAAATCTTAACATCGGGATGTGCACTAACTTGGGCTGCAAACCTATGGCAATTACTCTGAAGCAGGCGCCAAACTTTAAGAAAACAAAACTACGAACAAATAGCCTGGCTATCTCCAAGCAGTAACAAGATTTAGATGCAATTAAACCTTTTAGAACACTGGTTCTGAAGCTGCGCCTGCACATGGAAACCAGGGTAGACACCTGGTTATGAGGCTGCTTCTAACAGCTAAGGCTTCAATTATGCATTTAGAGCTACTTCGGCCAACTGGCAAAGCTGGAGTGGAGTATATGCTCACAACAAATTGTCAGGTCTGCTGTGAACACATACTCCTTGGAGGGTTACAAGTTGTAACCCTCCAAGGAGTGACTAGATGTGTGCACTTTTTTTGTGTGCGTGAGCAATAATTTTTTTTAAACCAACAATTTTGAACACAGGTTGTTAGCATTTCGTTTCTGTATACAGCAGAAAGAAAAATGTCTGCGAGCGACCATTTGAAACCTGTGAGCGATGCTGCTAAATGTATGACTGATCGCTCACAAGCTTAGCTTGCAGGAAACTATGGCTTTCAACCATAGTTTCCTGCAGGCTTGGCAGGCTGGAACATAACAAGGACTGGAACATGGAACTATAGTTTAAAGCTGAGCAGGCTGAAAACTTGGCAAGCACTGGAACTGACGAAGGCTGGAACATGGAGCTACAGTGTGGAACTTGGCAGGCAGGACACTCGACTTGGATTGGAGATTGAAGCAAGGCAAATCAAATTGAAAGCTAGAAGAGACTACGGTTGAAGCAGGTGGCAAGGCAGACTGGAGCAAGGCTAGGGAAACTGGGAAAGAAGGGAAGAGCTTTGTCCCAACAGAGATGAATTCACTCACACTAAAGAGCCGGGGTGACCTTCTGGTTGCTGAAAACAGCTCTCTCTTCTCGGCAACCCATTTTAGCCTGGCTTTGGCCAATCCCTTACTTCAGGGGGTAGGTTTGCAGTTGTAACAATGCACTCACTCCTAGAGTGAAGCAACTTGAACAGAAGCAAAGGACTTGAAATCCATCTGTAGGAGGAAACTCCCAGCACAGAGGTTTGTAAGTTAAGGAATTGGTTTCCATCAGTATCCTTCAGTGGATTGGGGAGCAAAGCACAGGCTCCTCTGCCTGATGAGACCCGGTAAGTTCTGGCACTGATATTTTATTAATAAGCCTCAGGGCATATCTCTGGAGCATTAGGTTACTTGAAAGGGCCTACTCAGAGAGTACCGACAGAACTGGGCTGGCTTTACACCTCTACAACCAGCAATGACATCGATGGGCAAGGGAATTATTTGGGGGAGGGTGGGAAAACCGGCACACCAACACAACCTCTAAACCCACCCCGACCTTTTAAAACAAATTCCTTACACTCCCCCACCCTCCCGAACCCCCCCAAAATGTTAAATTACCTGGACCAGACAAGCTCATGCTTTCCTTACAGGAGCAACTGTGAGAGGAGGAAGCCCCGAGAAGTTGAAGAAGCATCTTAGACTGGAAGTTGAGGAAGTTGAGGACTCTGGAAGTTGAGGAAGTTGAGGAAGACTCTGAAAGTTGAGGGACTCTGGAAGTTGAGGAAGTTGAGGACTCTGGAAGTTGAGGAGGACTCTGGAAGTTGAGGAAGACTCTGGAAGTTGAGGACTCTAGAAGTTGACTCTGGAAGTTGACTCTGGTAGTTGAGGACTCCAGAAGTTGAGGAAGACTCTGGAAGACTCTGGAAGTTGAGGAAGACTCTGGAAGTTGAGGAAGTTGAGGACTCTGGAAGTTGACTCTGGAAGTTGACTCTGGAAGTTGAGGACTCTGGAAGTTGAAGAAGACTCTGGAAAACTCTGGAAGTTGAGGAAGACTCTGAAAGTTGAGGAAGCTGAGGACTCTGGAAGTTAAGGAAGCCCAGAGAAGTTGAAGAAGCACCCTAGACTCTGGAAGGCCAGCATCCTCATTCCCACCGGCCCCTGGGAAGGGAAAGGAAAGTCTGTTTTAAAAACTTTATAGAAGTCAATCTTCAAACTCCCTGTGGTACTTGCAGTTTTCCCTTTGAATATTTGAGGGTGGGCCTGTGCTACTGGGATTCTTTCCCACACTTAGGCTGCAGGTGCAAAGTGCACAGGCTAGAGAATGCAGGGGGTAGAGTAGGAGGTTCAGAATGAAATTCTTGTACATACTTTACCAGGCCTGCTCTAACATTGCTCTTGGCACTGCCTCTTTTAATTGCATCCATATATTGATATACAGTATGCATGTTTTTTGCACTGCATGATGTATAGTATTAGGTCTCTATGAAAATATAATAAGTCTGTGGGTAAATGGTTTCTAGTACTGGTGCTCTGACTGCCACACTTCACAAATTACTAAATGTACTCCTTTTTATTATATATTTAAAAAAGGAAATAAAATTTTATTTCTGGTTTACATGATTTCAGATAAAACATTGAAGCACAGTAGGTATTGAATTTATGTTTGATATTCAATATTTACTACATCATTTAAAGTTACAAAATAATTTCACCTTATATATTGAGCTTGTACAGATAGGGATATGAATTAAAACTATAATTTTAGGAGAACAAATTAAGACCTAGATTCATCAAATCGCTATAAATATAGCAAAAATAGTGCCCGCGATAAAAAAGGGTCGTGTTTAGGAAATGTGCAACCTGCCGCATTGCATAGGTAAATACTGCACGTGGCATGTCTGCACACACGGTGTTGTGTCAGTGCGTCACGCATTGCATCACAGTGTGGCACATTGTGTCAGTGCGTGCTGCATCATATTACGTGGCTAGCATAAATTAGTGCATGCTGTGTTATTTTTTCTGGTTTATAGATACAGGCTTCCTGGAGCTGCCTCTTTGTGGATGTATTGATGTGTGGGTTAGAGGAGAGAGGAGGTGAGTTGTGGTTTAATGGATTAAGAGTTCTTATTGCGATTTCTGAGTATGTTGTCCTGTTCTTCACTGTTTTTCCTTGTGTTTACCTTGACCTTTGTCTTTGTCTTTGTCTTGGTTGCTATGTGTGTGAAAGTTTTTGTTGCTTGTCACATTTATCTGTTTGTCTTTTTCTGTGGAGGAGGTGAGTGGAGGAGTGAGGAGGTGTGTGGAAGATGAGTGGAGGAGTGAAGAGGAGTGAAGAGGATGAATGGAGGAGTGAGGAGATGTGCAGAGGAGGTGTGTAGATGATGTGTGTAGAGGAGGTGAGTGGAGAAGTGAGGATGTGTGTGGAGGAGGTGAGTGGAAGAGATGAGCGGAGGAATGAGAAGGTGTTTGGAAGAGGAATGGAGGAGTGAGGAGATGAGTGGAGGAGTAGAAGATGTGGAGAGGATGGAGCGTGAGAGGCACGGGGAGAGAAGAGAGGAGAGGCGAGAGGAGGGGAGGAAGGAGGAGAGGAGGCAGGACAATGAGGGCAGGAGTGCTAGGGGAAGGAGGAGTAGAAGTAGGAACAGGCCAGGACAGGAGTAGAAAGAGGCAGGAGGGAAGGGATTGGGTAAGGCAGGAGGAGGAAGGGGATAAGCAGTGAAGGGAGGAAGATGACAGGCTAGTGATAGAGATAGAGGACAGAGGGGAAGGAAGTTGGCAGATCAAGGGCGGGGGGGGGGGGGGGGAGGGAGAAGGAGAGGAAAGGGGAGTAGGAAGGAGAGTGAGGAAAGGAAGGACCCCTCTCCGGAAGTGGAAGTGATAGCCCCTTCTGGCAGCCAGGCAGCAGGATGCCCTCGTCTCAGGACGATCATGTTCAGTATCCAGAAGAATGAGATGGTCATTGCAGGGGTCTTACAGCATTGTGCCATGCTCTTCGGCAACTGTGTGGCCAAGACCTCAAGGGCAGCCAAGGACCAGATCTGGCACAACATAGCCCAGGGCATCACGACATGCAGTGTAGTACAACGAAGTGGGAAACAGGTGGCCCACAGGTACCGGAACATCAAGGCGCAACTGAAAGCCAATTTTGTGGCCAGAAATAAATATATATAGCAGACCGGAAGAGGAGCCCCTTGTCCCATTGACTTGACCTCCATGAAGGATTGACTCGTGCAAAGGCTGGGACGTGATGTCTTTGAGGGCATGGCTGAGCAGCTGGACACCATGCAAGCTGCAGCCAGTAAGTTCACCTCACTTGTATATGGGCAGCAGCAACGCGGGACACATCATTTGGCATAAAATACTCACAATGTTAAGAAGCAAAGTGCACCTCTGATGCCAAATAAAAAAGGATACTTGCTGCCACTGGTACTTATGTCTTATGTTTTGTTTCCACAGCTCTCTCCCATGAAACTGCCAGTCCCAGCAAGAAAGCCCCAGGGACCAGCCAGGAAGCCCCAGGGACCAGCAGCGCACCATCACCTTTGCACAGGCCCTTCCTCACGGATGACCAGACCCAGGTCAGCGAGGAGGAGGAGGATGATAGAGATGTGAATCGTGTGCCCGATCGTTTTAACGATCAGGTTCGGATGGTGGGAGAAAAAAATCGGATCGTTAGAGATGTGAATTGGAATCGATTCCGATTCCAATTCACATTGTTAATTTTTTAGTGAGGCCTGAGCAGATAAAAAAACCCCCACCCCGACCCTTTACAAATGACCCCTTTGCTCTCCCACCCTCCCGAACCTCCCCCCAAAATGTTAAATTACCTGGTGGTCCAGTGGGGGGGGGGGGGGGGGGGAGGGTCCCGGCGCAATCTCCCGCTCTCGGGCCATCGGCGCCATTTTGCCTACCACTGATAAAAATGGCGCCGATGGCCCAATAAAAAAAAACCCACCCTGACCCTTTACAAATTACCCCTTTGCTTCTCCCACCCTCCCGACCCCCCAAAAACCTTTTACATGTACCTGGTGGTCTAGCGGGGGGTCCAGGAGCCATCCCTTCAATCATACCCTCGGTGCCGGTGCCTGTGCTGGAGGTTTCAAAATGGCGCCGATCGCCTTTGCCCTCACTATGTCACAGGGAGCGACCTTCGCTCCCTGTGACATAGTGAGGGCAAAGGCGCCGATCGCCTTTGCCCTTACTATGTCACAGGGAGTGACGGTCGCTCGCATTTCTTCATATAATTCCAGGATAGCCCAAGAGCTGAGGCGACACCTGCAAACCACATAGTCCTCTGGCATGCCCAGCAAGGATGTTCGTGGACATCTCCTCCGCTGTGGCTGCCTGTGTGCCAGGCGCTGCCCTGGGCCCCCACCCTGCAGGGCCCGTGCCTTTGCCTGTGGTACAGGGACTTCCCTAGGAGGGCTTGCATCAGGCCTTATTTATTTTATTTATTTTAAGTTTTTCTATACCGGCATTCGCGATGGGTATCGCATCATGTCGGTTTACAATTAACAAGTGAAGAGGTAACAAGAGGTCATAAATAACAATAAATAACAATAAATAACAATAAATAACATAAATTATAAAGGTAGTAGTAATAGTAAACAATATACAAGTGAAAGTTAAGAGTTGCAGTTACAATAAAACAAGGGAGTAATATAACTTGGAACAGAGAAAAGAAGCAGGGGTTTTAAACTAGATACATATGATACATATATGCCTATCTATGCATTTGGGGTGATAACGAATTGCCCTAATGCTGTGGAGTTAATTGCTATATTAAGGTAAAGTCAGAGTGACTAGTCAAAGACTGATTAAAGTTCAGTTTAGGTCAGGAAATGCTTTCATAAAAAGCCACGTTTTGAGTCTTTTCCTGAAAGTGGGGAGGCAGGGTTCCTGTCGCAGATCTGGTGGGATGGAGTTCCACAGCGTTGGTCCTGCGGTGGAGAAAGCCCTGTCTCTGGTGGTTATGTGTCGCATGGTTTTGGAATGTGGTACTTGTAAGGATTCTTTGTAGGACTCTCTGATTGGTCTATTTGAAGTAAATTTTTTGAGAGGAATTTGAAGGTTGAGCTGAGAGTGTTGATGTATGGTTTTGTAAATAATGGTTATGGACTTATATATAATTCTGTAGTGAATTGGCAGCCAATGTAAGTCTTTGAGAATTGGTGATATGTGGTCTCTTCTCCGAGTGTTTGTTAATATTCTTGCAGCCGTGTTTTGAACCATCTGAAGGGGTTTAGTGTGAGAAGAGGGAAGACCTAATAGTAAAGAGTTGCAGTAATCTAGTTTAGCGAATATTATTGATTGGAGAATTGATCTGTAGTCTTGAAAGTGAAACAGTGGTCTTATTCTTTTTAAGACTTGAAGTTTATAGAAGCAGTCCTTAGTAGTTTGATTTATGAATGATTTAAGGTTTAGTTTATTATCGAAGATAGCTCCTAGGTTTCTTACTTGTGGGGTTTGTAAATTGGGTGGTAGATTTGTGTCTGTGTTACTGTTTTCGGTGGAAATTAGGAGGAGTTCGCTTTTTGAAGAGTTTAGTATTAGATTTAGGTTGGAGAGGAGTCCGTCAATTTTTTGAAGACAAGATTCCCAGAATTCAAGAGTTTTAGTATAGGATTCTTTGATGGGGATGACTATCTGGACGTCATCTGCATATAGATAGTGTTTAAGGTTTAACTTGTTTAGAAGTTGGCAAAGAGGGAGCAGGTAGATATTAAAGAGCGTTGGGGAGAGTGAGGAGCCCTGTGGAACTCCTGAGGAGGAAGAGTAGTGCTGAGATTCTTTGTTGTGTAGTTTAACTTTGTATTTTCTGTTCCCTAAGAACGATTTGAACCACGATAGAGCTGTTCCTGTTATTCCATATTTGCTAATTGAATTAGTAAGATGGAGTGGTTAACCGTATCAAAGGCAGCTGAGAGGTCCAGGAGGATTAGCAGGTAAGCTTGACCTTTATCCAGGCCCATGATAAGGTAGTCAGTCCGGGAAATTAGTAGTGATTCTGTACTTAAAGATTTCCTGAAACCATATTGGGTCGGGAACAGAATTTTATGTTCTTCGAGGTAGTCTGAAAGTCTGGAATTAACCAATGTTTCCATTACCTTGGCTATGAACGGGAGATTTGATATAGGACGGAAATTGGTAGGATCATTGGGGTTTAAGTTTGGTTTTTTTAAGAGCGGTTTGATGGATGCAATTTTCAGGTTGTCAGGATAAATTCCTTGTGCTAGTGAACAGTTAATGATGTCTGTCAGAGCGGTAGAGATGGTGTCTGGTATTAGCAGGAGAAGTTTGGAAGGGATGTGGTCTGAAGGGTGTGATGAGGGTTTCATTTTCTTCAATGCAGAGAGTATCTCTGATATAGAGAATAGTTCGAAGGATTGTAGAGAAGTGTCTTTGTTGTGGTGGAAATATAGGTTTGATGGATCTGAAGTGTTGGGTCTCAGCTGTGTTATCAGGTTGGAGATTTTGTTGCTAAAGAAGAGGGCCAATTCCTCAGCTTTTTCTTGTGCCAGGTTTGCTGGGATGTCAGGAGTAATGGTTTGTGTTAAGTTAGATACATAGGAAAATAGGGCTTTGGAATCGAAGATAATGTGGTGGATCTTTTGTGCAAAGAAGTCCCTTTTAGTTTTTAATGTGGCGTTTTTGTATTGGTGTAGTGCGAGTTTGTAAGCGGAGAGGGAAGTCGGTGTTGGTGATTTCCGCCATTTGCTTTCCTTCTGTCGGAGGGAGTGTTTGCGTTTTTGAAGTTCTTCGTTAAACCAAGGTTGTTTTTTGGAAGTGTTCTGCTTGAGTTTTTTTGTTGCCAGTGGACAGAGTTTGTTTGCTGCTGTTTCTGTTATCTTGTTCCAAGAGTGAAGGGCTGAGTTGGCTGAGGTGATGTCTATGAGTGGGAGTTCTGGGACCAGATGATTGTGTAATTCCTCTGATGTGCAGGATTTCCTGTATATAAATTCTGGAAGTGGGACACATTTTTTGCTTGATTGTTCCACCGAAAAGGCAGAAGATATTAAAGTATGGTCTGACCAGGGGACTGGTTTGCATGTGGGTGGCGTTGAGTGTGATATGCTTGAGTTAACAAATATAAGGTCCAGGGTGTGGCCTGCTCTATGGGTCGGTTTGTTTATGATTTGTTTGAAGCCTAAAGCCGACATGGCGGTTAGGAAAGCTTCGCAATTAGTTGAGCGAATGGGGTCGTCGACGTGTAGGTTAAAATCGCCCAGTATTATGGTAGGGCGATCTAGATTTAAGTGAGTTGCTATTAATTCTAGTATGGGTGATGCATTGGATTCCAGCAGGCCTGGGGGGGCGTAGATTAGAAGAATTTGCAGATGGTCTGATTTGAATAGGCCTGTTTCGATTTTTGAGGGTGAACTAATTGGGAATTGAGTAATTTTTAGCTCTTTTTTGGCTGCTAGGAGGATACCTCCTCCCCTTTGAAGCCTTGAAGTCGTTGTTCCATTTGTTGCCATCTGTGGTGAGCCTCCTGAAGCATCCAGTATCCCCCAACTATTAAACTTGCCCCAAACATTGTGGCTTTAGGAAGGTAGACCAATAAGAACAGGTGTTTTTATTGGGGTAGGAAGGCCTGGTAGGTGTGTCTGTTATAATTCCTCTTTTTATCACACGTGATAATCGCTGCGATAATATCCATGATCCACTATAATCGGCCACGATAAATACTTTTTTCACCGCACCAGAAAAAAAAGGTGTAGTTATTTCTGGCATTAAATCCCACGATAGTGTGAATTACTATATTGCGCGCTGCGCTTCCACACACTCATTTCCATTTACTCTGCCCAAACTCCTCCCACTCAAATACTAATTTTTCATTTGCATACGCATTTTGCGATGATGTATTTATCGCGTGTGTTACAACATTATCGCACGCGTTAGGGCCCTAATGTGAAATGATAAATGACCCTGTAAGATATCGGCAGGGAGCTGGTTCTTAAAAACCTGCAAACATACCAGACAAAAATGTTGCAACCATGCTTTCATCTGATGAGAGTGAATCATTTTACAACCATGAGTGAGATCGTGAAGAAGAGGCATAGCCAGGGGTAGGCCTCAGGGGCCTTTGCTTCCTCAATGTTGGCACAGAACTTCACCCCTAGCAACAGAGTCATGTCCCATCTGAGTCAGCAGTTTAAAGTTCTGGATTTATTGGGTCTGGAGGCATTATTTATTTATTTATTTATTTATTTATTTAAGTTTAGAATAGAATCATTAGAATCACTGCCAGCCCATGATCCTTTGCGCCTTTAAGGAGGCTAATTTGAATGGGAAATATCACTGCCCTTGGGTTAGACTTACAAACGTTTGAGGCCATCAGAGTCTTTGCTTACTTTTGGCAAGTAATTACTTATCCCCCTCCTCTCAAACCCTATATAAATAATTGCTCTTCGGCAGCCTGAGAGATCAAAACAGCAGAGTCAGGCCAGAGAGACAGTGACAAAACAGAACATATAGGGGCTGATGCAATATTTGTGCGTAAAAAACGGGCACTCACTGTTGAGTGCCTGTTTTCCTAACAATCACCCAGCCACCTCTACGTGCTGAAAAGGAGGCGCTAGGAAAAATTGTCATTGGACGCACAGGAGAGGTGGTTGTCAAGTGCGGGATGGGAAAATGGACATCAAGTGCGGGATGGGAAAATGGACATTCAATACAACGATCTGTTTTCTCCCGCTACCGGCACAATAGGCACACATAAGACACATGGTCTGGACCGTTTATCACGTGCGTTTATATTGAGCGCCCAGAATTATTTTTTTTACCTGAGACAGTTTTTTTTTTACCTGAATCTGCTTTCTGTGGCTCCTCTTACTTAGTATCGCTACAATACTAATCGGAGGTATCACAGAAAGCAGGATTGTTTTGTTTATTTATCAATGAGCCCTTGAGTGCCTCATACCTTTATGCTAGCCCCGGGCTGGCGTAAAATTTGCCGCTTTGCAATGGGCACATTGGCTTTGTGGGAAATTTTCTGCATCACGGGTACCAGCTGTAGGCCACATCTACATGGAATGTACATGTGATGAGTGCTATTTGCTACATGATGGTTTTGACACACGTTTTGGATGTGCTAATCCCCGTATTGCAATAGGGGGTCAAGGAAGCATGTTCCAAACCTACATCCAATCACGTTTTAAGCCGTGTGCTAGTCACGTTGCATGGTATTGAATTAGCCCCATAGCGTGTTGCCAGAAATTAGATGTTTTTTGCATCCACCCCCATGAAGACCTGTGTACAATAGACTAAGGAATGGGGGTGAGGTGGGATGGGGCACTGGCTGCAGTGCCAACCCATGTTAACCCTGTGTCACTCTGCCCCCAACCCCAAAGCAAAACATTTCAGTTCTGGATCCACCTCTGGGGGTGAACATGCACTAAAAGCTGAAGAAATAAAAAAAAAGAAAATAACAAAAGAAACCCAGCAATTTGGGAAGAATATTGAGATCAAAATATCTATGATTTTAGGAAAGCATATTACCGTGTAACCCCTGAAATTTGCTTTCTAGGATAATGGAGGAAAGCTCCTTTGCTCCTGTCCCTTTTCCATGTGGCTAGTGAGCTGGTATGAACTGCCAGATTTATGACAGCAACATTTTGGAAGCAAGTCCCTTCATTTGTTTATTGACATAAACACATATCTAAAAATTCCTTGATTGAAAATCTCATATGTGTGTTAAGAAATAATTTAAATGTGACAGAATTTGGGAAAAATTGTTCGTCTGATAGGTGATAAGAATCATTAAAATATTAGCTAATTGTTTCATCTGCTGATGAACACGTGGACAGTGGGTACTTCACAACCTCTTGGTATTATGTAGCAGTTATGATTGGAACTAAGTGTAATATCACCCAGTCATATGGATTGTATGTTTTATTTTATATTGATTGCATGTTTTATTTTTGTATTGTCAGTCAGTCTGTTGGTTTAGTAAGTAAAACGTTACAAAAAACAACAACATCAGTACCAATTTCACCCTGTTCTTGGTAACAAAACCTCTAAGGCGCTGCATTAGAAATGATAACAGCGCCCGCACTCAGTAAACCATCACGCCTTGTTGATTGGGTACATAAGATGTATCAGTCTCTGCAGGGATCGCTCTTTTTTGCTGCTTCACTGCAGAGCTGATAGAAAAATATATTATTTTCTGCAGGGCAGTTTCCTGTCAGGCTTTTTCTACCATTTGAAAAAAGGAAAAGTTATGAGGATTTAACTTTTTACAGAAATTCAGCAGATACCATTGTTATTTAAGACAGTTTTGTGTTCTGACTTTTAATGGTTTTAAGATTGTTTTTCTTATATTTTTTTCTTATATTTTTTATTTATGCCAATTTACAATAATTACAAGAGCAATTCTTGATAGGAAAAAAAAGAGATTTGATTTATACAATACAAATAAGGTTACAATATTAATCTAGGAAATCATAACAATTTCAATCTTTCTATTTAAAGTCCTCAATAATGGGGGGTAAATCCTTCACAACCTTAAGAAAAAGTATTTATAACTCATATTAAGAAATAGACAGATATGTAACAACGATGCTTTTCACACTATGAGGGACCAGGAAGATCTAAACAGGGTACCTCGGGAGTTATGGGGGTTTTCCCCATTAAGAATTGGGTTAACTGGGGGGGATCGAAAAAAACATAAGTGTTCTGTAAATACTTAACCACACATTTGCATGGAAATTTCAGGAAATATCTCCCCCCAAGTAACAAGACCTGAGGTCTCAGCAAGAGGAATGCTTTTCTCCTCTTCTGGGTCTCATGGGAGACATCCGGGAAAGCTCTTATAATACTTCCCATTAGGGATGTGAATCGTGTCCTCGATCGTCTTAACGATCGATTTCGGCTGGGAGGGGGAGGGAATCGTATTGTTGCCGTTTGAGGGGGTAAAATATCGTGAAAAATCGTGAAAAATCGTGAAAAATCGAAAAATCGAAAAATCGCAAAACCGGCACATTAAAACCCCCTAAAACCCACCCCCGACCCTTTAAATTAAATCCCCCACCCTCCCGAACCCCCCCCCCAAATGACTTAAATAACCTGCGGGTCCAGCGGCGGTCCGGAACGGCAGCGGTCCGGAACGGGCTCCTGCTCCTGAATCTTGTTGTCTTCAGCCGGCGCCATTTTCCAAAATGGCGCCGAAAAATGGCGGCGGCCATAGACGAACACGATTGGACGGCAGGAGGTCCTTCTGGACCCCCGCTGGACTTTTGGCAAGTCTCGTGGGGGTCAGGAGGCCCCCCACAAGCTGGCCAAAAGTTCCTGGAGGTCCAGCGGGGGTCAGGGAGCGATTTCCCACCGCGAATCGTTTTCGTACGGAAAATGGCGTCGGCCATACGTGTATGGCCGGCGCCATTTTCCGTATGGAAAATGGCGCCGGCAGGAGATCGACTGCAGGAGGTCGTTCAGCGAGGGTTCCGGCGCCTCGCTGAACAACCTCCTGCAGTCGATCTCCTGCCGGCGCCATTTTCCGTACGAAAACGATTCGCGGCGGGAAATCGCTCCCTGACCCCCGCTGGACCTCCAGGAACTTTTGGCCAGCTTGTGGGGGGCCTCCTGACCCCCACGAGACTTGCCAAAAGTCCAGCGGGGGTCCGGAAGGACCTCCTGCCGTCCAATCGTGTTCGTCTATGGCCGCCGCCATTTTTCGGCGCCATTTTGGAAAATGGCGCCGGCTGAAGACAACAAGATTCAGGAGCAGGAGCCCGTTCCGGACCGCTGCCGTTCCGGACCGCCGCTGGACCCGCAGGTTATTTAAGTCATTTGGGGGGGGGTTCGGGAGGGTGGGGGATTTAATTTAAAGGGTCGGGGGTGGGTTTTAGGGGGTTTTAGTGTGCCGGCTCACGATTCTAACGATTTATAACGATAAATCATTAGAATCTCTATTGTATTGTGTTCCATAACGGTTTAAGACGATATTAAAATTATCGGACGATAATTTTAATCGTCCTAAAACGATTCACATCCCTACTTCCCATAAATCTCTCTTTCCTGTATCTTAAGCATAATTTCAATAACCATTCCCTGTCAGTTTCTAGTGCCAAAGTCACTATTAATGTTGCAGGTACTGCTGGTTCCGAGTCTGATGATTCCAGGATTGTTGAAAGATCAAGAGACTGGTCACGAACTGGTCTTAAGGGTTCCATTTCTCCTTCTTGGTCAGCAGGCACTCTTCTGGACTTAGGTAGATAAAATATCTTTGTTATCAGTGGTATCACTGTCTCCGAAACCTTGAGTATATCAATCAGGTATTTCTTGAAGACCTCTCTCAGAGATCTTAAAGGTAGCTGGGGGAAATTTATAAACCTTAAGTTTTTACTTTTAGCCATATTCTCAAGGTTTTCTGTTTTTAAAGTGATGTTATTTTTATCTTTCATCAAAGTTACTTGAGAATGTTGAATTGATTTTATCTCAGTCCTGATAGAAGAAAACTGTTGTTCCAATTCCAAATTAGTATTCAAAATAACTTCTATTTTTTTCATCTTGTCACCTAACTTGCTCCATTACTGAAGTCAACTGTTGTAAAATAGACAGTCTCATCTCATTTATGGCTTCCCACAGCATCTCAAATGAGAAAACTCCAAAACTCCCGAACTCCACCTAACACGCACCATCAATAAATCCTCTGCTTAGAAGCTGTATATATTGGACTCCATATTTATATTGTACACTTGTATATAATTAACCTCCTCTATCTCTCTTTATTTCTTACAACCCCAGTTCATTAGCCCCTGTTAATTGTAACTGCATCTCTTCATCACGTTTATTTATGTTTTTGGTTGTATTATTCGCACCCCTGTTCTTTGTAAACCGACATGATGTGAACGATTTCATGAATGCCGGTATAAAAAAACCTTAAATAAATAAATAAATAAATAAATAAATAAATAAAACTTGCGGTCTTACCATTGATGGTATTTCTGTTGCGGGGATTCCCCTAGTGCTCCCGAGGTTTCTTCCCTTGAATCTCCTTTTTCACTGCCCTGGCATTTTCCTTGGACTTGAAGTTGCCACCAATGCTCCTCCTGACCCTGCGGGGCTGAGTTCCTCCACTCTTCGGTCTTGGAATTCCTCCCCTGGTTGTTAAGCTGTTCTCGTGGCAGCTGGATTAAGCAGTGGGGTCCTCTCTGCGGGGCTCAAAGGTGATATTGAGCCTGGGAGAGAGGGGAGCTTGTATTCCCCTCCCCCTCTCTCCAGCTGCTGGATTCCCGCTCCTCTGTCGCTGCGCGTCACGTGTGTGTCCATTGGCCCGGTCAGAAGGTTTATCGAAGTTGCCGTGGGGTACGGGGTCCTCAGTTGTCACTTCCTCCCCATCAAGGAAGTAAAAATAAGTAACTAAAAATATATCACTTGGTCGAGAACGCTCACACCATGCTAGAGCATCTGGCAGCCATCTTGGATCCTCCCCCTAGATTGTTTTTCTTACTTAACCCACAGAACTATCCTAATCGATTCTGTGTTCATTCAATGATCCCTTCTAGATTTTGTTTCTAATACTTCCACATTCCACAGTAAAGGTTAAAAAAAAAGTACAGAGTAGAGCATTGTTACTCAGAGTATACCTGCATAATAATCAGTGCCTCACTGATATTTCCTTCACTTTTCCCACAAATTTAATTCACACACTTCCTTGGGATCAGATCTCATTTAGGGCTGAAAACAGGCTCCATTTTTTTCAGGATAGATTGATTTTGTTCTGTTTACTTCATTCCATGTATGGATGTTTAGTTCTGATTTCCCTACAAGCTGTCATGGGCTTGGAAGAGGAGCAGAGCCTGACAAGGGCCAAGGCATGGTACAGATTCATGAGCAGAGACGTGGTTGGGCAGGCAAAGTCGAGACAAGCGGAGTCCATCCTGAAGCAGGAGACAAGCAAGGATCAGGGCAGGCTGCAGATAGAGGTCAGGAAGGTCAGGAAGAAGGCAAGGCTGGGTATCAATCGGCAGCCGGAATCAGGAACAGCCAGACATGGAGGAACAAACGAAACAGAAGCTGTGGCTCAGATACCTGCCCAGAAGAGTGAGCTCCCTTTTATATTAGAGCAGCTCCGATGACGTCAGTCCATGCCGCAGGAAATCCTGGGTGCTAGCCCAGTCAAGCTGGTGAATTGCTAGGACTCTTACTCAGAACAGCAGGATACAGCAGAGAAGCAAAATGCTGGGAGTCATGCTGGGAGGCACCAGCAGGTCACAGGACACAATACTGGGCCCGGGACCCATTGGGTACAGGACGCCGACCACGGTGCAGCGTCTTGGTATGTTACACAAACTTATAAAGGAAGTGGAGAAAATTAGGCTGGGATCAGCAGGAGTGAAAAAAAATGTAGCTAGTTGAAATTATTATGCAGAAATAAGGGTCAACAAACAAATACGTTTTAGGTGATACCTTTTTTTTAAACTAACAGTATATTTGTGACCAGCTTTCTAGATGATCTGATAAAGGATTAAGTCGGTCCAGTAAAAGGTGTTACCTACAAAATGTGTATTGTCCTTTATTTCTACATAATTCCAATTAGCTCTATTTCTTCATATTGAAGTGAACTAACACAGAAGCCTCACTATTTTATCTAATACTAGAAAGAAACTAGTGAATAGAATAAAGATAAGATCATGCACAATCACTTCAGCTATTGTAAAAGTACAATACAACAAGAGTGGGCAGCTCAGTTCTCGAGAGCCCCTAACTGGTCAGGTTTACAGGATAACAGTAATGAATATGCATGAACTAGATTTGCTTATAATTGAGGCAGTCTGCATGCAATCTATTTCATTAGGTATATCCTGAAACCTGTCCAATTAGATGCCCTTGAGTATTGCTCTGGCAGAATCCAGACAGATTCAGAAACTGATTTTTAAAGGGTTTAGGTGCCTAATTTTTAGTTAGTCTCCTAAATTGGCACTTTTGAAATTTCCTTAGGTGCTTAAATTTAAGGGACTAAAAAGTGGATGGCTATGGGAAAGACCGAAAAAATATTTCTGAGCATGCACAGAAGTTCCCAGGCAGCTTGTGCTGCGTGGGTCTCCTCAGTTTTATACCAAGCTGACCTTCACTTCTTTGGGGAGGTGGATGGGATTAATAAGCACAGATAAGCACATTTGCTTTTCCATGGGCAAGCAGGACAATAATTAGCCACAAGTGAGGACTCCTAAGCTGAGGGTTGCAGGTATTTGTTATCTTCTTGAGTTAGGAAGGAACATGCATGCAAGCCTTGCTACATAAATGATCAGCAAGAGAGAGAGCGAGCTGAAAAGATTAATTAAATTGGCTTTTCTGAAACTGCTGTCTTGATGAGAAACATTCTCTGCACAGAAATGATTTTTGAAGTATGGATGGAAGGTCATGTAGCAGCCTTGCAAATATTTTCTCTGGAAGCAGAGTCAACATGAGCAAAGGAAGATGCTATAGCCATGACTTGATTGCCTTTTATTGTACTTTGTAGTTGTCCTAAGTAAGTGTAGCAATAAGAAATGCAACCAGAAATCCGGGTGAAAAGAGTAAGTTTTGTAAGTGAATACCCTGGTTGAATGGGTTAAAAGAGATGAAAAGTCATGAAGACTTTCTAAGAAGCTTCGTTTTCTCCAAATAAAACAGCAAAACTTTTCTTTAGTCCAAGGTATGAAGAGTTGGCTCACTCTTACTGAATATCTATAAGACTTGGAAAAAACATTAGGTTGAGTTTTCAAAATGTCTCTATTGTTGAAAATCTGAGTCGAAAGAGAATAAGACACTAATGTTTGTGTTGCATCTTTGGACCCTTGGGCAGAGGCAAGATTGGCACTACCTGCAGGGGGGTGCCCTACAGGTTCTCGCCATCAGCAGGTGGACCCAGGTGAAGCAGGGACTGAACAGGACCTTCACCTATACCAGCCCACGTTCTTCTCGGATTGAGCCTTTGGGTGCTGGGACTGGTGAGAATCTTTGCTTGATGACTGGAGACATGGTCTGAGGCCAGGCCAAGGAGCTAGGAAGGCTGCCAGTAGCCATGTTGAGGTTCAGGCAGTGGTCAGAGGCAGGTAGCAGTCAGGCATATCCAGCGTTCAGCCAGTGGTCCAGGGCAGGCAGTGGTCAGGCATATCCAGTGGTCAAGGGCAGGCAGCAGTTAGGCTTGTCAGGAATTCAAGCAGAGATCAAAACCAGGTATCTGTCAGAGGGAGAAGAAGAGGCAGATAGGTAAGGCCAGACCAATTCAGGCAGGTGAGAACTGGAACAGGCTGAAGAGGGAGGCTGGAATAGGCTGGAAGGAAGACAGGAAGGCTGGGATGCAACATGCACTATTAATCAGAAAGGGCTTAGTGTGTGAAGTCATCAGAAGGCACTGTAGGGCTTTTCCGACTGCAGGCCTTTTAAGTATCATGACATCGGAGTGTACATGTCTAAGGAAAAGCATGGCTTGTTGGGGCTGGTGGCACCTTGTTGTACTGTTGGAGCATGGCATCCTGCCGTGAGGAGGACCAGCAAGGATGGCCCGGTCGAGTAGGTAAGTGCGGCAGTTCATTGGGGCAACCCACGGACCGCCAAATGCAACAGCTTGTAATTCACTCGTGTGCAGAAGTTACAGTTATCAATTAAAAAAAAAGGTTCCAGGAAATACATTTTAATTCTTCTATTACTAAGGGATCAAATGGTGATATCATGAATTGAATGAGGTCAAAAAGGGCACACAAAATGAAGGAGTGCCTGTCACCTGAATGACCAGTCTGCCAGTTTCTCGTTAGGATTCTGAAAAAAGAAACAGAAACATGATGGCACAAAAACCCGGAATGCCCTGTCTAGTCTGCTCATACACCCAACTAAATTAGCTTTATAATTTCTATCACTCCCTCAGAGATTTCCTGTATTTGTCCCATGCTTTCTTGAATTTGGATACCGTTTTTCTCTTTTCCACCTCCACTGGGAAGATGTTCCATGCATCCACTCCCCTCTCTGTAAAGAAATATTTCCTAAGACTACTTCTGAGTCTACTACCTTCCACTCTCATCCCATGACCCCTTTTTCTATCACTTCCTTTCCATTGAAAGAGGCTTGCCTCTTGTGCATGGAAACCTTTGAGAAATTAAAATGTATCATATCTCCCCTATCTCACTTTTCCTCTAGGGTATACATCTAGTGACTTTTTAAAATGCCACACTCTCCATAATATCCACCGAGCAGGAAAAGACGGCTTCTGTGCTCCGAGAGCCCCCTTTCTGTTTCCTTTTGTGCATGGACATTTTTGAGATGCTTACATGTCTCTAACATATCTTCCCTGTCTCACCTTTCATGTAGGTTATACATGTCTAGATTTTTGTCTATCCCCATAAGGAATTGGGTCGAACAGATGGCACAATGGACTCAGGCCTAGATGTGAAATCATTCAGGATGAATTTTGCCTAATTTGTCCTATTTCGGGGACAACAAATCCCGAACCAGTTTTTCCCGAAATTTTGGGAAAAATTTATTTTCGGGCTAGTGTGCACTAAAGGGTGTTAGTGTGCGCTAACTCCCCGTTAGTGCATGCTAACGTTAAAATGTGCACTAATGGGGAGTTAGCACGCACTAATCCTGTTAGTGCACACTAATCCGAAATTCAGGTCCCCTTGAATTTCAAAGGCCCGAACCGTGGGAAATACGATAATTCCGGCAGTGGGCCGAAAAAGAAGACCGAACCAAAAGGTTCGGGCTTTGCATATCACTAATGGCCACCTCTAAATGCCATCTCCGTACTGTCCCCAAATTCCCAGAAACCAGAAAATAGGGACTCATTTCAAGGATATACGCCATCAACTAAAACTTTTATTTTCTAGCCTTAACACCAGCCATCAGAATATGTATCGTGGGTAAAAGTCACAGACTAAATCAGGGTATAAAGGCTTGCACCTCTAGGCTGCATTAGTTACAAAAAGCAGGAAAAGTTAACATAATAGTTCTTTAACAAATAAGTACACCTTCCCTTTGGAAAGGGGAATTACTTACAAAAATCTGTCCCACTCTCCACCCCAATAAGTCAGAAATACACTCAGGGAACGTGACTTCTCTCCATTTCTACCTTTGTGTCTCCTTTTACTCAATAGACCTTAATTCTTACAGTCTTAGCACAAAATATACAACATTAGACACTTCAGTACTCATGGAAGACGTAAGTATTGCTCTCCATATTCAACAGAAATTCTGTAACCCTCAAGGCATTTCTTCTAGACTCCCATCCAAGCAATTGCAAGGGATTCCCCTTTTGTCCTGGGCCCTCACTCCGGTTGTCTCCACCGCCTGTGGGATCTCCTAACTCTACTCCACCTGCAGGACTCAGGTTGGGTCCCCTTTGAAGAGAAACACCTCTCCTTGAGGGGGAAAGCCTCTCAGAAGAGAAAAAAGCTCAGGAAAATCCACTCCCCAGATGGGTTCTCCCGCCAAATCCTAAACCCAGCATTTTGCACTGCAGCAACACTCTCTCTACAGGACTTCTCTCCACATCCCTTTTAAAAGAAAACCTGACCCATAAGATAAGAATCTTCTCACATTTACATAGTGGAAATGCATAATGTAATTTAATCAGAAAAGATGTAATCTAGTGGCCATTCAAAATACCTCACTCTCCATAATATCTACTGAGCAGGGAAAGACAACTCCTGTTTTACCTTTGTATAACTACACAACAGCTCCCAAAATTAGCCTCAGAACCATACCTGGGAGCTCTCTGGATTTACTCTGGAGATGATAGGATTCTGAAGAAATTTCCCGGTCTCTGGGCCAACACCCAAAAACTCTGTGCTGGTCTTTGTTCTGCATGCATGACTGAGGTGCAGTATTTCTTCTCGCGTATATTTTCTCTGTAGGGATTTGAAGCAGTCAGGCTTGTTCTGTTTCCCCAGTAGGTGGAGAATTAGTTTTGTAGGGCCTGGTAAAATATTTGCATTGCTGACTTTTCATTGATGAGATTGCTGCAATTTGAATCTTGAGATTTAGTGTTATTATGATATGGGATGGAAAAATTCTAGATGTCTCCTTTTATTTATTTATTTATTTATTTTTTTTGCAAGGTTTGTTTTTACTTCATAACGTTTTTGACAGTAGAGAATGGTTGGTTTGCTGTTACTGAAGGTGAGTGTGTTTGTGTAGAACGGGGGAGAAGTGAGTGAGTGTGCATGTGCATGAGAGTCTGAATAAGAGGAACGAGAGTATGCGTGTGTGTGTAAGAATGAGCATGTATGTGTGTGTGAGAGTATGAGAGTGAACATGCGAATATGTTAGTGTGTGTGTGTATGTGTGTAAGTGAGAAAGTTTGTGAAAATGCTGCAGCTGGAATGCTCATTGCCCCCCCCCCCCCCACCCAAGCTATAATCTCAGGGTGACTGGAAATCAAAAGTTCCCAGAACCCAAGCAGAGGCACTGGGGTCTCCACCATCCAGAATCCTTTTGTGGAGATTTCTGACACAGACACCATCTGGTGGTTCTGCTACCTCTATTTTTAGATCCCAAGGAGCAGAAGGATCTCTAATTGGGGGTTTATCATGGTTTAGGTTTGTCTTGCATCCTGCAACTGTAGGAAGCTGTGTGCAATGGGAATTCCTCTTGAACCAGTATGGTATGCTCCTAGAGCACTGAGTTGAACTCTGACTGAGGTAGTTTTTAAACCTGAGTCTGATTGTTTTTAAAATATGTTGAAGCAAAACAGGAATAAAACAGTGACCACGCGTGTGGTTGTAGCGGTCAACTTAGCTTTTCTGCTACCTAGTTTTGGTTTCCAGGTAGATGGACAGCTATCAGAAATGGGAAATTGCTCATTTTTAAATCTTGCGTGCCTCTTGACAGAGAGTGAAAGAACCTGTTCCTCTTTGCTTGTTGATATACCGTAGAGCAGGGGTTGGCAACTTCTGGCACACATGCCTTGAGTGGCACACAAGGCCATGTTTAGTGGCAAGGCAACAGCAGCACGGCACTGAGACACAGAACTGGCAGCAGGAGTCGCGTTTAATTGAACGCCGTGGCCTACTTCCACAGATCCAGTCTCACAGCTCTCACCGTGAGACCAGCCCCGTGGCAGCAGAAGCTGCCGCTGAACCCCATGTCTTGGCAGGCCACTGCGGAGAACATCCTACGGTGGCCATAGAGAGAGAGAGGGAACACCTGCTGGCTGCCAGCAGATATCATCCTGTTGATGGCTAAAGAGTAAGACAGGCTGGCAGAGTCCGTCCCATGGTGACCAAAGAGAGAGGGGGCACCCGGTGGCTGCCAGTAGATTTCATCCTGCTGGCGGCTGAAGACTAAGAGAGGCCTGGCAGGCCACTGCAGAGCCTATCCCGTGGTGGCAGAAGAGAGAGGGATGACTCAGGCCGCCAGCGGACCCCATCCTGTGGCAGCTGAAGAAGAATCCCGGGCCCAGAGAGTGTGTGCGAGTCTTTGGCTATGGGTGAGAGCCACCTTAAGGGGTTGGTTAGATTGTTGGATGTGTTCATTTTTACGAAAGTGGTTATTATAGATGCTTTAAATCTATTAAGCAGTGGATGTTTGACCACAGCTTAGTTTTAAATCTGAAAAAAGCTGAGGTGTTGTTTTTAGGAAGCATGATCCTACCTGTTGAGACAATAAATATAGAATCAGATAAATTACTACTTCTCCTTAAGAAGAATTTTAAACCACAGATAAAGGCTGTAGCTAAATATGCTTTTTATAAATTGCGGTTGTTAAGTTCCTTAAGCAATTTTTGTTCTAGATCGAATTTTAGAGTTGTAGTGCAGGTCTTGTGCTATTGTTGTAATAGTTTATATTTAGAGGCAACTAAAAAATCAATTAGGGTGTTGCAACTTATACAAAGTACAGCAGCAAGAACAATAATAGGATCCAACATATGGGATAATACATCTCCATTACTTATTAAATTGTATTTATTGCCTGTGTTGCAACCAATTATGTTATAGATCACAAATGTAAATATCATGAGGATATACACTGTCTTTCTGCATTATTAACTCCCTCTGTTCCTGTCAGATCATTACGATGCGCTGCTGTTCATTTTTACATGGCTTCTTCAGTGCAAAAGGCTAAACTTCAGGAGACAAGAAGAAAGGTCTTTTCTGTAGCAGTGCTGGTATTATGGAATGCCCTGCCCGAGAACATTTGTAGAAAAAAATTAGTATTTAAAGTTTTGCAAGCAGGTAAACATTATTTTACTTTTACCAGCTTCTGAGGGAATTTAAGGGTACTTGTTTTTAAGTCACAATTTTGTGCGGGTTCTAGTTTATTCGATAATTGTATTATTTGCAGTTTGTGCTGTATGTTTATGCATTATGAATGCTTATATTGTTATCTGAACTGAATAATGTGGATTTTGCAGAATATAAGACATTTTATATAAATACATAAATAGAGATTGATTCCATTGAGCTTTTAGATGCCATTGTGATTGTCTCATACTGAGACATGCAGAAGGGATAATATGGACTGTTGTTGCCAGGTATCCCAACATTTTTATGAAAAAGCAAACAAAACTTTTTTTTCTGTGAAAGTGTTTTAACTGGCTTGGTTAATTCATCTGCCTTGCGATAAGGAAGGAATGCTTTCTCCTATTTTTTTATTGAAGTGGGATCCTTTGAAGTCAGTTACTTGATTTAGCAATAAGTTGAATTTTTGGAAACTGATGATGAACCTTAATACTTGCAATATTTTCATTATATAAAAAGTGTGGAGGAATGAAGAGTACGGATAGATATGAGCCAATTGTCCGAGCATGGAAAGATTGCAACATTAGTCTGTCTAGGGTGAGCAGCAACCACTGCATGATATTTTGTAAACCCTATAGTTGCTGTAGAGAGACCAAAATGTTCATTGACTATGGTGAAGCAGAGACATTTTCTGTGTTTTTTGTGAATTGGGATATGAGTGTAGGTATCCTTAGATTTAGAGTAGTTAGCCAGTTGTTGATCTCTAATTGAGTTAGGATAGTGAAGTAAATTCTTTTGAACTTTTCTTTCTTGAGGTGTTTGTTGAGGTCTCTGACATCCAAAATGGGAATCACCTATTTTCTTTGGAATAAGAATTAATTTGGAATAAAATCCAGTTCTTTTCCACTATTGGAACTGGTTCTACTTCATTTACTTCAATGAGAGCTGTCAGCTCTTGTTGAAGGAGCTGAAGTTGCTCCAGAGTCATGGAATGATGCTTTGCTGGTTTGTTTGTGGATAGTTTAATTCAAGCAATATACCTTTTATATCATTGTCAACACCCAACAGTCTGTGATTATTAGGGACCATAGGGGACTGACATGACTAGGCCCCCTCCCAGACAGATCACCACATAGTCTTAGCAGGAACAGTGAACTTCTTTATTATTTGTTTATTATTATTGGTAGAACTATATTAAGACTTTAACATCATCCCCCTTTTCTTTGCGAACATTTTCACATACTAGAAAACAAACAAGCATTCCTGAACACCCCTTGGGACAACGAGAAGCAGGGATGGTGCATCCCATTAGGTGAACTAGGAGGTTGATTAGGGCGCCAACCATTAGGGGGCTGCGAAGTGCAGCCAGGTGGGGCCACGAGTGGAGCCTATCCCGCTCGCAGCTGAGAGGAGTAGAGACTCGGGGGGCCACATGTGGCGCCTATCCTGCTCGTGGTTCAGAGAAGCACAGAATCAGCTGGCTGCGAGCAAAGCTTGAGAAAAGCAAACACTCGACGGACCATGAGCAGCATCTCAGTGAATGAAGTCGGGACCGGGTAGGGTGCAGGTGCAAGGCAGAAGCTCCACCGCCTAACACCCTTGCACTGGCCCTGATGAGAAGACTCAGATTGACATATTCCTTGAACTGGACAGGGATTATTCTGCCCCAGCTGTGAATGACAACAGGTAAAGATCAAAACTACCCTGCAGTCTACCCCCTTGAGCTTTATGCAGATGGATAGTTGCACATTTCAGTCACTGCATGTAATCCATTGTTTGTTTGTTTTTCTCCCTGCATTTGTTAAATTCTAAATGAGCAAGATATATTCTCTGCACTATCTGAGCTCTCAGTCTCTTTTTGTCCTCTCTCAGCCTCAAGAATTATGGCTCAGATATACGTCAAAATCCCATCTGATTGACTGAAGCATCCTCTGGCTGAATGATATTCTTTTGCTATGTCTGCTGCATCTCAAATGCAGTCTGGCTAGCTTGAAACTCATAATCTGTCTGTATTGATAAAATTAGGACTTATTGTTTATTTGTTTTTTGGGCTTCCATTTCCTGAACATGACTGAAATTTTCAGGTCCAGTTCTCATGGATCTGAGTGTTGTCCAGGGTGCCAGGACATCTGCCTCTAGCAAATCCTTCCCAGGCATGTACTCTGATACTGGGTTGAACACCATCAGCTGGAAAAGTAATCTTTCACACTGTAAAAGTATTTTGTCCAAGTCTTTGCTGTTCATGAGGCTAGCTAATAGCTTCTGGTCAGTCACCAGTCTGAGAAGTTCGAAGCCACCAAAATATTGATAGAATCCTTCAGAAATTCAGACACTTGCCAAGCATTCTTTTTCTAACTGGGTGTCATCACTTCTTTGTCTCTGTAAGAATGCGACAAGATGCCGTTACATCAGCGCTCACCATTGAAGACAGGATATGGTTGAAGATGGACAATATGGGAATTTCAGATACTATCTGTAGCTGAGCTTTGAAAGCTGTTTGCTGAGGCTGGGGCCATGTCCATCCATTTCCATGTTTTTAAGTGTTCATTTAAGGGTTAAGCAGTTGAATACATATTCAGTAGGTATTGTCCCAAGTAGTTCACAATCCTGAGAAAACATTTGATCTCCTTAGATTATTAAAGATTGTAAATGCTTCAACCATTTTTTGGTTTAGGATCATTTCCTCCTTTCCAATGAGTTGTCCTAGGAATTCCAGTTGAGTCTGTCTAAACTGGTATTTTTCTTTGTTTAATGTAATCCTGAGGCCACTTTGGTGTCAAAAACCTTTTTCAGTTGACAGTCAGGTGTGTCCATAGACTAAGACATCATGCATCTATGAGCCTGTTATTAAAAAAAGGATCAGCACATGATTTAAAGATCCTTAATTAGGCACCTATATTAGGCTATTTAAAGTTTCTTAATTAAGACATCTTAAATGGATGTCATCACATTTCTATGGATCTATAGCATAGGATAAACACAGAAGATCTCTAATGGAGTGATGGAAATTGTAAAGCTAAATTAGTTGGGTAGATGGGCAAACTAGATAGATCATGCAGTCTTTTTCTGCTGTCACACTTCTATGTTTCTAAGGCACATAAATTAATCTCCCAATCAAAGTATTAAACCTTTTTTGAATATCAGGCTCATAGTTCTCAAGAAATTGGGAGGTCCTTTTGTGGACTGGTGACTGGATAAAAGACAGGAAACAGAGGGTCGGTCTATATGGTCAGTTTTCTAAATGGAGAAAAGTAATTAGTGGAGTCTCCTAGAGCAGTGGTTCTCAACCTTTTTTCTGTCGGGACACACCTGACAGATGGTTCTCACATGCATGACACACTGGAGAAACTGCAGAGAAGGGTTACCAAAATGATAAGGGGCATGGAATGCCTCCCCTATGAGGAAAGATTAAAGAAGTTAGGGCTGTTCAGTCTGGAGAAAAGACAACTGAGTAGGGATATGATAGAAGTCTATAAAATAATGAAAGGACAGGAACAAGTTAATGTAAATTGATTATTTACTCTCTCAGATAATAGAAGGACCACGGAGCACTCCATGAAGTTAGCAAGTAGCTCATTTAAAACAAATCAAAGAAAATTATTTTTCACTCAGCGCATAGTTAAGATCTGGAATTCATTTCCAGGGGATGTGGTTACAGCAGTTAGTATAACTGGGTTTAAAAATGTTTGGATAAGTTCCTAGAGGAAATCCATAAACTGGTATTTTGGTAATTAATAAGCAATAGCAGCTTGTGATTTAACTAATGTATGAGTACTTAACAGGTATTTATATATTGGATTGGCCTCTACTGGAAACAGGATACTGGGCTTGATGGATCTTTGGTCTGACCCAGTATGGCATATCTTATGTTCTTATATTCTATGTTCTAGAAAAGGTACAGAGAAGGGCAACCAAAATGATAAAAGGAATGGAACAATTTCCCTATGAGGAAAGGCTCAAGAGATTAGGACTTCTCTGCTTGGAGTGAGGATGGTTGAGGGAAGATACAATAATTTGCGTCATGTAGGGGGATTGGCTTCAGGGAACTGCATATTATGTAGGCAAGGAGTTTGAAGTTAGACTAGTGTATCCTCTCTCTAAATCATATGTAGTACACCTAATCAGCAGTCAATTGCCAGATTTATTAAGACATCACTGTTTAATCAAGCCAATATATAAATCGTGGCAGTGGCTTTTGGGTAAATTACATTTGAGTCCATTCCCCTTTCTTACCCTTTGCAGGCAATGAACAAATTGCCCTGGGGATTGGACAGAGGACATTTTGTAGAATGGCAGGCTTCTGGGCTTCACAGAGAGGGTGGTGGATGCCTGGAATGCCCTTCCGGAGGAAGTGGTGAAGACCAGAACTGTGAAGGACTTCAAAGGGGCGTGGGATAAACACTGTGGATCCATAAAGTCTAGAGGACGTGGACGTGAATGAAGAGGGGGTGGTTCGTGGGAATGAAGGCTACTACCTGGAGATAATACCCTCATTCAATATACATATACACGGTTAATGCGATTCCAACATTGCTCTAAGCTTCAACGGTAAGAGGAAATGTGGGGGAAAAAAGGATTTGCATTCAGAAAAAAGCGGGGTGTAGCTTGCTTGTTACGGCGGTAACTACCCCCAAATCAAATAAGCCTGATACTTTACTTTCAATGCATATCTAGCATAGCTCTCTGCTTCAACGGCAGAGGAGAAAGTTTGTTACTTCACTTTCAACGCATATCCAGCATAGCTCTCTGCTTCAACGGCAGGGGAGAAAGTCTGATACTTCACTTTCAACGCATATCCAGCATAGCTCTCTGCTTCAATGGCAGGGGGAATGTAGAAAAGAGGATCTATATATAGACAACAACCAACAAGGACTGAATTACATAGTCGGGTAAACAAAAGCATGGGTGTAGCTTGCTTATTGCGGCGGTTACTACCCCTAACTAAGCTACATATTCACTAAGATGCAGTTCCAACACTGATCTCTACATTAATGGTGGGGTGGAAGGGAAATAGAACTAAAAGGTACTAAGAGCCAAGCGTAACAAGTAACAGGAAAAAAAAAAGTGCATAGCTTGCTGGGCAGACTGGATGGGCTGTTTGGTCTTCTTCTGCCGTCATTTCTATGTTTCTATGTTTCTTCAGATGTAACCAATTTGTAATAAAAACCATCAAGCAGAAATCTCAGAAACTCACCCTACCAAACCAAAATGGACTTTTTGCAGCACAGTATCAAAACTAGAAGTGAATCAGATAATCAATAAAATGAAACCTGTGTCCCACCCACTAGATCCTATCCCAGCTAATACCCTTAAAAAGGTAAACACCGTAATCACACCAATAATCACAACAATAAAAACCACTCTCTATCACAAGGAATAGTCCCCAAGATGGGAAAACAAGCTATTGTGAAACCAACTTTGAAAAATAAAACTGGAAAATTAGATGATTGGGACAACTATAGACCAATCTCAAAAGCATTAGAAAAAGCAGTTTTATCTCAATTAGAAAATCACCTGGATGACAGCAATATTCTATTCCCAAACCAATTTGGATTTAGAAAAGCTGTTCAGCTGAAACTCTACTCATATCCCTAACAAACAACATACTAAAAGGATTTGATCATAATAAATCATATTTACTGGTTCTACTAGACTTAAAAGCAGCATTTGACACTTTAGACCAACACCTACTCTGCTAACAACTTTAAAAAATTGGAATTGACGGAAAAGTTCACACATGGTTCTCCTTCTTCCTTAAGAATAGATCTTTTCAAGTAAAATTAAACAACCAACTTTCAGACATATTTAAAATACACAAAAGAGTTCCACAAGACTCAGCACTCTCATCAACCCTTTTCAACATCTACCTCCTATCAATATGCACTCTCTTAGAAATTCTGAACATGACATTTTTCATATACGCCAATGATATTCAATTTTACATTCCATTCGATAAAACCTTTGAAAGAACTACAGCAATCTTAACAACATACATGAGATCAATCCAACAAGAACATTCTCTTCTAAAAATTACACTTAATACCTATAAAACTGAAATAATATGGCTAAGAAGAGACAACAAAAATCTCAAACAGCCCACCTCAACCTTGGAATAGCCAACATTACACCCTCAGATGAAGTCCGTGACCTTGGAATACAGATTGATGAAAACATCAACATGAAAAAACATGTAAGTAAAATATTGAAATCTTGGTATTCTAAACTCAGAATCTTACACCGTCTAAAACCATTACCCACCTTCCAAGATTTTCGCACAGTCCTAGAAACATTAATGGGGCAGGTTTTCAAAGGGATATGCGCGTAACCCCCGAGAACCTGCCCCAAGCTCCCCCTGTGTGCACCGAGCCTATCTTGCATAGGCTCAGCGGCACACTCAAGCCCCGGGACGCGCGTATGTCCCGGGGCTTTGAATAAGGGGCTGGCCACTGGCATGTCCGGGGGCATGACAGTGGCCACTGGCATGTCCGGGGGTGTGCGGTGGTCCATGGGCAGTCCATGGGCGGGGCCGGAGGCATGACGGTGGTCTGGGAGTGGGGCCGAGTGCTCCAGCACAGGTGTAACTCCACGAAATAAGGTAGGGGGGATTTAGTTAAGGCTGGAGGGTGGGTTAGATAGGGGAAGGGAGGGAAAGGTGAGGGGACAAAAAAATGTTCCCTCCAAGGTCGCTCCGATTTCGGAGTGGCCTCGGAGGAAACGGAGACAGGCTGCTCGGCTCGGCAGTGCACCCCCCTGCGCGCACCGACCCTGGATTTTATAACATGCGTGCGCATGTTATAAAATCGGGCGTAGATTTGTTCGCGCCGGGTTGGGTGAACAAATCTGCACCCTCGCGTAAGTTTAAAGATTTGCCCCTAATATTTTCAGACTTGGACTATTGCAACTCACTTCTGTTGGGCCTTCCTGTAAGGACAATTAAACCACTACAGCTTCTCCAAAATGCTTCAGCAAGACTTCTTATAGAAATTAGAAAATGTCATCATATTATCCCTTCTCTAATCAACCTTCACTGTCTTCCAATAAAGTTCAGAATTCATTACAAAGTATTATCCCTCATCTTTAATATTATAAACAACTATGATTCATATCCTCCAAGAATAACAATAAAAAGCTACAGCCTGCAAAGTGATCTCAGATCTCAAAACAAAAATCTTCTTATAGTTCCTTCAAATCTGAACACTCATCTAACCCAAATAAGAGAACGGATGTTCCCAATAGCATGACCCACACTATGGAATGATCTACCCAGATCAATAAGACTGTTAACGGAAAAAAAGAAATTTAAACAAGAATTTAAAACCTGGCTCTTCAGAAAAGTCTATGAACTAATGTAAAGAAATATCAAATAAGCCACTTAATGAATATTATTTTTCCAGAAATATTACTTCTTATCAGCACAGAAAATAATATTTGATTAAAATCTATTAAATCCAAAACAATAAGTTGTTAACTTTATTCAATAGTATTAGAATAGATACAATTACATTAAATAAGACCCTATTAATACAATATTATACAATGTAATCGGATGCAATTTATGTGAACAGTTGTGATATTCTGTTAGAAAGACGGTATATAAAAAGCATCAATAAATAAAATAAATACATTGTAGGTCAACTGGTGGATGAACAAGGGAACATCTCCACTTTTGCTGCATTGTGCACAGCTTTCGTTTGAGAGATAGGGATTAGTTTCCCTATTTAAAAGCTTGTCACTGTGTCAGGTCTTTGCTCCCTTCTGAATTTACAAATTAACATTGGACATTAATACAGGACTGGTTTGATATAGAAGATCCTGGGAGACATACCCTGTCCTCTCTTCATAATTTATTAATTTGCACTGAACCTGAATGGAATCTTATGAAGCTTAAGAGTAAGTAGAAGGCAGACTGCAAGTGACTCTTCCCATGAAGATATATAAGGCATGTTTTGCTGGTATATCAAAACTAACAGGCAATGTACAAATGAGAGAGACACAATGCATATTTTTGACTTGTGCCTTTATTTCACAGAGGCAGATATATCTGGCTCATATTGCTTCCTCTGAATTATGTATAATATGTTTATTGGAGTGGGAAATATGGGACACTCTTCTGGTTTTGCCCTAAAATACAGTTTTTTTGGAAAAAGGTATTTACTTATGTGGGGAATATTATATCTCAAACACTAGATCTTGATGTGTTGACAGCTTTATTTGGAGATGTTGGGTCAAATTCAGGCTGCACTCTTCCCCAACAGATATGGATCTGAAAAGTGATGTTATTGGTGAGGATAACTATCCTACATTTTTGGAGGTTGCCATCAATTCCATTGCTTATTTTCTTGAAAAACAAGATTCATCATTTATTGATAATGGAACAGATGTCCTGTCCAGGGCCATATCCTAGGAAAAATAAAACTGATGTTAGATGTTTGGCTTCCTTATAATCTCGCATTTACCACATAAAGTTAGAAGCTAGATTCTTAATAATTTTCCCTAGCATAATGTATAACCTATGCTGTTTAACTATGGAGCGGAGAAAAAGAGACAATAAACCTGACTGGAGGGCGTGATGGGGAGGTGTGGGGCTTTTGTAGAAAGGGGAGAGGGAAGTACAGAATATAAATAGAGAGGTAGGGATGCTGAGATAGGAGGATGTTACTATTTGAGAAAGGCAGATGTAATAATATTGTATCATCTGCTGTATTGGCTAGTACCTTTATTGCTACTTGCATAGTAACAAATTAAACAAATATTTGAAAAGTAATGAGTGGAGTAGAATGAGGAAATGTGAATCAATTGTTTACTCTTTCAAAAAGTACAAAGACTATGGGGACTTAGTAACACAATGAAGTTACTAAGTTGTACGTTTAAAGCTAATAAGAGAAAATATTTTTATACGCAACACATAATTAAGCTCTGGAATTTGTTGTCAGAGGAAATGGTGAAAGCTGTTAGTGCAGTTGCATTTCTATAAAGTTTGGATAAGTTCCTGGAGGAAAAGTCCTTAAACCATTATTACGGTGGAGTTGCAGATATCCACTGCCTATCTCTGGGATATTACCTGTTAGGATCCTGCCAGTTACTTGGCCACTACTGGGAACAAGATACTGGGCTTGATGTACCTTTGGTCTGACCTAGTATGGCAATCTTATTTTATGTTATGTGATGTAACAATGATATGAAGCTGTTTCTCAATCAACTAAAGGGACTGTGAGTTGACTTATAGAAAATATGTCCATCTAAGTATCCTGCAGTAGAGAACTACTATTGGAGGTACAAACTATATTGGCTTTTTTTTAAGTGTCTTACAGTGAAGAAGTACCTGAGGAAATACAGATGAAACTAATGTCCTCTGTATAACCGCCGGAAGTAAGTCTGGATGCATCACATTAAATAGATTTGGAAAAGTCAGTGCTTATCCCTGAGAGTGAGATGCAAGAAATACATCAGCTATTTGGGAACTGCCAGGTACTTGTGTCCTGAATGGCCACCGTTGGAGGCAAAATGCTGGACTTGATCAACCTTGGTCTGATCCAGCCTGTCTCTTCTTATGTTCCTAAGGCATATTAAATGGTTGAATAGAGGCACCTAAAATAACTTAAACTAGAGGCTCCTACATTTAGGTGAGGTTATAGTATTTTTATTTATTATTTTTTTTTATTTAACATTTTTTGATATACCGCAGTTCTAGTAACAATGTTACTAATCACTTCGGTTTACAAGATGTGTAGTTTGTGTGTGTGTGTGTCATTTTTATTTTGTGTCATTTTTTTGCTAATTTTTGTTTTTAAAATGTTTCTTTTTTAATGGGTGCCATTTTGAGACTATATTTCAATGAAAATTAAACAGCAGCTGGCTCTGTCATTAGTAGCTGTCTGCCACCAGCATACGTTGGTACCTGTAAGCAGTGAAGTACTATCTGCTTCCTGTCATCCTTTTTATTACTTAAGTTGTTTTAGTCACCCCCAAACCAGTCTCTCTCTTTCACTCTCTCCAGTCACCCCCTCCCCACCAGACTCTTTCTCACACCAGTCATCCCGACACTAATCTCTCTCTCACCAGTTACTCCCACTATCACATTCACCAGTCTCTTTCTCTCACTAGTCACCCCCACACCAGTCTTTCTCTCACCACCAGTCACCCCCACACTTCTCTTTCTCACTCTCTCAACAGAACAGTCACTCCCACACCAGTTTTTCTCTTTCCCCAATTATTCCATACCAATCTCTCTCTCACCAGTCACCCTATAGACCAATCTCCCCAATCCATTCTTTTTTTTCTCTCTCACCAGTCACCCTCCACACAAGTATCTCTCTCTCACCATTAACCCCCACCCCCAAACAGTCTCTCTCTCACCCCAGTAACCTTTCCAAGTAGTCCCTCTCTCTCACTCTCACTCTCACTCTCACCAGTCACCCCTCACACCAATTTTTCACTCTTTCATCAGTCACCCTTCATACCAGTCCCTCTCTCTCTCACTCTCATCAGTCACCCTCTAACCAGTTTCTCTCTCACCTGACACCAGTCTCTCACTCTCTCACCAGCCACACTGTTACACCAGTCCTAAGAACATAAGAACATAAGAAATTGCCATGCTGGGTCAGACCAAGGGTCCATCAAGCCCAGCATCCTGTTTCCAACAGAGGCCAAACCAGGCCACAAGAACCTGGCAATTACCCAAACACTAAGAAGATCCCATGCTACTGATACAATTAATAGCAGTGGCTATTCTCTAAGTAAACTTGATTTATAGCCATCAATGGACTTCTCCTCCAAGAACTTATCCAAACCTTTTTTGAACCCAGCTACACTAACTGCACTAACCACCTCCTCTGGCAACAAATTCCAGAGCTTTATTGTGTGTTGAGTGAAAAAGAATTTTCTCCGATTAGGCTTAAATGTGCTACTTGCTAACTTCAAGGAATGCCCTCTAGTCCTTCTATTATTCGAAAGTGTAATTAACCGAGTCACATCTACTCATTCAAGACCTCTCATGATCTTAAAGACCTCTATCATATCCCCCCTCAGCCGTCTCTTCTCCAAGCTGAACAGCCCAAACCTCTTCAGCCTTACCTCATAGGGGAGCTGTTCCATCCCCTTTATCATTTTGGTTGCCCTTCTCTGTACCTTCTCCTTCACAACTATATCTTTTTTTTTGAGATGCGGCGACAAGAATTGTACACAGTATTCAAGGTGCGGTCTCACCATGGAGAGATATAGAGGCATTATGACATTTTCCATTCTGTTAACCATTCCCTTCCTAATAATTCCTAACATTCTGTTTGCTTTTTTGACTGCTGCAATACACTGCCAAAATGTCTTTCTCACTGTCACTCTCATTCTCATCTTGTCACCCTTCACACCAGCCTCTCACTCTCTTACTAATCACCCCCAAAGTTACTCCTTCCAATAATCAATCAATCATAGCAAATCATACACCAAGAAAATTTAATTTTCAGTGCTGACTGCCTACTTGCCCAGTACCACAAGTGTACCACTGCAACACTATCTGGTGTTTGTAGAAAGAGTGCTGCATTAAAATGTATAATTTAGAACTAAGAAATAGCATTGTGCAGTGTGGGACTATATATATCCACTACCAGATATTAATATATACTGGAATACTCACTGAGGTCAGTGGGCAAGAGGGAAGAGGCCAGGTCACAAGATGAAGGTATTTGGTCATTAGATGACCAAATACCCTTTTTGAACAAAGGATCTCCTTATTAACTTCAAGTTCTGAATAAGAGCCTACCCTGACTCGTTAACTGTTCTTAATATCCTAACTACTACGTTCCTTAGACTTTTTCTTTCTAGCAGTCTTTGCTTCCAAGTTTACTACCCTTGTTGAATGTAACTTTGTTCTTCCTGTTTTTTACCTACGGTTCTTGTTACAGCTCCCTCTTTCGATGTAAACCGATCTGATATGGTCCTCAACCATGAAGGTCGGTATAGAAAAGTGTTAAATAAATAAATAAAACAGAAACCTAGAATATTAAATACAATCTTACATTAAGGGAAAGCAGATAGTAAGACTTGTTAGATTAATGACAAAGCACTGCAGAAGTTAGTTTAAAAACACACTGCTACTATATTGCTTAGTACAGAGTTCATATACTAATGCCCTAACTTCAGGGCTGGTGCAAGGGGATTTGGAGCACTAGGCGAGCCTTCTCCCTTGTGCACCCCCCCCCCCCCGGGGTCGCGCTGTCACCCCCCGATCTCGGCCCCGACTCCTACCTCATTCTCGATCACGCCCGCTGACTGTGTGGTTTTCTGGGTGACGAGCAGGTTGGACACTGCTCGTGGCCCGCCAAATATCCACTCCTCTTTGCCACCGCTTGTGACCCCATATGGCTCACACCCAGTGGCGCACCAAGGGTCTCCGGCGCCCAGGGGCCAGTGCATTTGTGTGACTCTCCAGTATCCCCCCCCCCCCCTTAATCCGGCAACATTTTCTTCTGGGGCCGCACAGGCAGGAAGGAGGAGGAGCCCCTGCAGGTTTGAACACGACCTTTTTCTTCAGGCCGTAGTGAGATGAGCTCCACCATGGCCCTGCCGATCTTCCTGCTGTGTGTGTCAGCGGTAGTTCACTGCTCAGCCGCCAGTGGGATGAGGTCCACCGGCGGCCGCATTGGCGGCCTCGGAGGGAACAGAGGAAGGCTGCGCGGCTCAGCATGCACAAGTTGCACAATTGTGCACTCCCTTGCGCGCTCCGACACTGGATTTTATGACACGCGCATGGCGGCGCGCGCATGCTATATAATTGGGCGTAGATTTGTGCTCGCTGGGTTGCGAGCACAAATCTACGCCCACGCACAATTCTTAAAATCCGGCCCAATATCTATTACATAATGCTTACAACTGTATGTATATGGTTACATGCTAGTTATTTAGGAATAACTGAACTCTTCTCCCAGAAAGGTTTAACCACACAGTCTTAACAGGCAAAGTGGATTTCTTTATTTGCCAAAATGCCCTATGACCTTTGCCAACAGCTTTATTAACACAATCTATAACTAAGTATGCACTGTACATTGTACTCCACATCACATTGGACATTTAATTATCTCCCAGTTGTGAAAAATCCAAATAATATTAAGTGCACCAATATTTGATTCAGGGTATGCGCTAAAAGAGAAACGCACGGGAGCGGCTCGGGTATCCTATTAAAGTTATCATGTTATGTTTAAAATAAAAGCTGCAGCCATTTTATACCAAGGACGGAGTCTGCCTGATTACTGTTATAGAGGATAACGACCGAAAAGGGTAATAGGGTATGGGTCAGGTAAAGTGAGATTGGACGACGGACAAAGGAGCAAGTGACAGCTGCTAATGTTAAGCGTCCATTCATGGTATGAGCAGTTGCAAAGATATTAGCAAATAAACATTTGTGGAGATTTTTATGTAAAACTCAATGGCTCAGTGCATAAAAGACTACAAAGGGCAGTTACTCCCCCCATTCAAAATTGTGCCCCCCTTCCAGTGTTCAGTCAGTATAGTGTTGATGATAGATTGCCCTGTAAACCCTAAAACAGTGATGGCAATCTCCAGTCCTCCAGTGCAACAAGCAGGTCAGGTTTTCAGGATATCTAGAATGAATATGCATGAGATAGATTTGCATATAATGAGGACTGGAGTTTGGCATCACTCCCCTAAAATAATTCAAGGACGTGCAGGCAGAGAGCATCCAGTTGTGGGATTGGTGCAGTTGATATTTTAGTCTTTATAGAGAGCGGTAGAAAATGAGAAACTGCAGAATCTTGCTGCTGAAGTTAATTAAGTTGGGAGAGAATATAGCTGAAGTGTTTCAAGTTGCCTCAAGGAGTTAGTGAAATTTAGAAGGAAATGTGATTTATGTGATCTCCAGTGGAGATTTTAGTAATTTAGGTAAAACATGGAAAGTAATAACTTTTTTTTTGCCTGGAGGTTTTCATCAACCTATCCACAGAAGTCCAAATAATGCAGACAGAGTTATGTTCATTCTTTTTTCTTTTTAATTTCTTATTTATCCGTTTTAACATGTCCACAATCAAGCACATCTTGAGTGTCAACACATTATATATGGCATGATGAAATGCAAATACAACACAATTTCAATTAGGAAAATAATCTAAGCCATAAATTATCAAAGTCCTCGATAAGGGGGCTTCCTTTAACACTTGACAGGCATAATTTAATTCTACTTATTTAGTAGTATCAGGAAATTCACAGGGATCCTAACCGATTAGGGTTACATATTCCAAATTAGAGAACATCGTAACATTTCTAGGGAGTCACTACACCTTGATATGCGTCCGTACTTCCATCCGTAATGAATTTAGTGAGATGTGATGGCTGAAAAAAACCCCAATATTTAACATTCTGATATGTTATGCAACATTTGCAAGGGAATCTTAGTCGAAACAAGGCATTGGAAATTTTAAAAATTCCCCAGCAAGCACTTCCTCCACTAACTCAAGTTTACTGTCTTCCTTCATGGATGACTAGTCCTGGTAATGATCAAGATTTTCAAGTCTTATCTCCTTTAAATGTGTCAGATATATTAGAATCTTCTAACTCGTTGGTGGCCCAACCTGCTACCGGGATTGTATCTTTTCTCCTAAATACCAATAAAGAATGAGTCCTGAGGTTATACTTTAGGTCTGTCAACTTAATGTCAGGATGTTTCTAAAGAAACACAAGAGAGAAGAAAACAATTTCTGATGATGAGAACAAAACTTTTGCAAATGGGAGAATTATGTTCACTCTATGCAACAATAAACAAATAAGTACCTGTCAGTAAGTATACTAGGGATGTGAATCGTTTTCCATATCGTCTTAACGATAGAAATCGTGTGGCAGGGCAAGAAAATCGTCTTAGGCACGATTTTTTAGTTAAAAAATCGTTAAAAATCGTTTTTTCCGATTAGTGCGCACTAACTGGGAGTTAGTGCGCACTAACTGAAAATGATACAATTTGACACTTTTCAGGTCAGTTAAGGTCAGTTTAGGAATGAATATGTATTCCTATTGGCTGCCCTCTTATTTATTCATGTTACCAAGTTTCCTACTGACAGTATATGGGGGATGGGAAATGGAAACAGTTGGTAGCTTGACAAAACAAGTAATGTGATCAGTCAATGTGACTAGAACTTGTGCCCTAACCCTGATACCAGGGGTATTGTGATCTTCCTGCACACAGTGCCCTATCCCTATTAATACCAGGAGTGTTGTGATCTTCCTGCACACAGTGCCCTATCCCTAATACCAGGGGTGTTGTGATCTTCCTGCACACAGTGCCCTATTCCTGATACTGGGGGTGTTGTGATCTTCCTGCACACAGTGCCCTATTCCTGATACCGGGGGTGTTGTGATCTTCTTGCACACATCCCGATATCAGGGATAGGGCACTGCATGCAGGAAGATCACAACACTCCTGGTATTAATAGGGATAGGGCACTGCATGCAGGAAGATCACAACACTCCTGGTATTAATAGGGATAGGGCACTGCATGCAGGAAGATCACAACACCCCTGGTATCAGGGATAGGGCACTGTGTGCAGGAAGATCACAATACCCCGGAGGAGTGAGGGTCAGGCAGCTCCCCCCTGTCTGTGAAGCCAGCCTCTCACTAGTAATGCAGGGAGGGAGCTGTCTCAGACTTCACCATCCTCCCCCCCCCCCCCCTTACCCACACACCAGTCACTAGCTGGGACATGGGGGAAGTCAGGAGTGAGGGTCAGGCAGCTCCCCCCTGTCTGTGAAGCCAGCCTCTCACTAGTAATGCAGGGAGGGAGCTGTCTCAGACTTCACCATCCACCCCCCCCCCCCCTCACCCACACACCATTCACTAGCTGGGACATGGGGGAAGTCAGGAGTGAGGGACAGGCAGCTCCCCCCTGTCTGTGAAGCCAGCCTCTCACTAGTAATGCAGGGAGGGAGCTGTCTCAGACTTCACCATCCTCCCCCCCCCCCCCTCACCCACACACCATTCACTAGCTGGGACATGGGGGAAGTCAGGAGTGAGGGTCAGGCAGCTCCCCCCTGTCTGTGAAGCCAGCCTCTCACTAGTAATGCAGGGAGGGAGCTGTCTCAGACTTCACCATCCTCCCCCCCCCCTCACCCACACACCATTCACTAGCTGGGACATGGGGGAAGTCAGGAGTGAGGGTCAGGCAGCTCCCCCCTGTCTGCGAAGCCAGCCTCTCACTAGTAATGCAGGGAGGGAGCTGTCTCAGACTTCACCATCCTCCCCCCCCCCCCCTCACCCACACACCATTCACTAGCTGGGACATGGGGGAAGTCAGGAGTGAGGGTCAGGCAGCTCCCCCCTGTCTGTGAAGCCAGCCTCTCACTAGTAATGCAGGGAGGGAGCTGTCTCAGACTTCACCATCCTCCCCCCCCCCTCACCCACACACCATTCACTAGCTGGGACATGGGGGAAGTCAGGAGTGAGGGTCAGGCAGCTCCCCCCTGTCTGTGAAGCCAGCCTCTCACTAGTAATGCAGGGAGGGAGCTGTCTCAGACTTCACCATCCTCCCCCCCCCCCTCACCCACACACCATTCACTAGCTGGGACATGGGGGAAGTCAGGAGTGAGGGTCAGGCAGCTCCCCCCTGTCTGTGAAGCCAGCCTCTCACTAGTAATGCAGGGAGGGAGCTGTCTCAGACTTCACCATCCACCCCCCCCCCCTCACCCACACACCATTCACTAGCTGGGACATGGGGGAAGTCAGGAGTGAGGGTCAGGCAGCTCCCCCCTGTCTGTGAAGCCAGCCTCTCACTAGTAATGCAGGGAGGGAGCTGTCTCAGACTTCACCATCCTCCCCCCCCCCCTCACCCACACACCATTCACTAGCTGGGACATGGGGGAAGTCAGGAGTGAGGGTCAGGCAGCTCCCCCCTGTCTGTGAAGCCAGCCTCTCACTAGTAATGCAGGGAGGGAGCTGTCTCAGACTTCACCATCCTCCCCCCCCCCCCCTCACCCACACACCATTCACTAGCTGGGACATGGGGGAAGTCAGGAGTGAGGGTCAGGCAGCTCCCCCCTGTCTGTGAAGCCAGCCTCTCACTAGTAATGCAGGGAGGGAGCTGTCTCAGACTTCACCATCCTCCCCCCCCCCCCTCACCCACACACCATTCACTAGCTGGGACATGGGGGAAGTCAGGAGTGAGGGTCAGACAGCTCCCCCCTGTCTGTGAAGCCAGCCTCTCACTAGTAATGCAGGGAGGGAGCTGTCTCAGACTTCACCATCCTCCTCCCCCCCCCTCACCCACACACCATTCACTAGCTGGGACATGGGGGAAGTCAGGAGTGAGGGTCAGGCAGCTCCCCCCTGTCTGTGAAGCCAGCCTCTCACTAGTAATGCAGGGAGGGAGCTGTCTCAGACTGGTATCAGGGTTAGGGCACTGTGTGCAGGAAGATCACAACACTCCTGGTATTAATAGGGATAGGGCACTGTAAGAGATGACTGTAGTAGATTGAATAAAGATCTGATGTTTCTGCTCTCCTCACACCAAACAAAAACAACACACAAGCAGAGAAGCCCTTCTTACAAAGCTGAGCTAGTGAGTTAAGTAGGAGGAAAAGTAAACATACTGGTGCCAGTGTGGCTACTTAAAAAATACACTTACCAACAATCAATTACATATATTTGAACTGTGTACAGTTCCAGCCAGGACCACCTTTCTAAAATGCACAGTGATTGGCAAATTCAACATGCACTAGCATTTCAGGTGCCTGCTAACAAAAATAATAAACAAACAAGTTCTAGTCACGTGAGTGCTGATCATTACATTACTTTTTTTGTCAAGCTTCCAACTGTTTCCATTTCACATCCCCCCAACCATATTGGTAACATCAATAGATAAGAGCACAGCCAGCCAATAGGAATACATACATACATATTCATTCCTAAGTGACCTTTACTGACCTGGGAAGTGTGAACACTTTGTTTCATTTTCTGTTGGTGTTCGTTAGTTTCCAGTTCCATTTCCCATCCCCCCAACCATCACCTCAGTGGTAACCTTGGTAACATCAATAGATAAGAGGGCAGCCAGCCAATAGGAACACATATTCATTCCTAACTGACCTTCAGTGACCTGGAAAGTGTTTATTTGTATCATTTTCAGTTAGTGCGCACTAAATCGAGTTAGTGCGCACTAACGGGGAGTTAGTGCGCACTAACTCGAGTTAGTGCGCACTAACACGATTTAACGATTTTTAACGATAAATCGTTAGAATTTCTATTGTATCGTGTTCTATAACGATTTAAGACGATATAAACATTATCGGACGATAATTTTAATCGTTGAAAAACGATTCACATCCCTAAAGTATACCAAGCACCGGGCAAGTGCTCAAGAAAGTTAGAAAAGATAAAATAAAACGTGTATAATAATATAGGATGTGATCAGTAGTTTGATAATTCACACAATTAGAGTGCTTAGAAGGAAGTGCCCTGCTCTGTGTACTTTGTTTTAGGCACAGAATGACAGGGAAAAGACTCCAGGATGGCAGTATAGGTTTGCAGGAATATGTGCTGTGGCATCTTAGAGTACACACGCAGAGAATTCAAAAACTAAGAACTGTGCGGTATTGAAAATGCAATGTCAATAATGTTTTCACACACAGACTATTCTGCTCCAGGATTAGATAATGCAGGGCATGGAGTTCTGGCTAAGTCTGGTTTAGCTCTCTGTTATTTTCATATTTATGTATTTGTTATATATTTAAATATTTAAATCCTACATATATGCAATACTAGGAGGGTTACAATAAAAGTATTCATACTAAAATAAGTAAAATAATCAAAGGCATTATCACATAAAACAACTCACTAAAAACAATCACAGTTAATAATTAAAAACAAATACAAAATGGTCAATAAATAACACAGAAAAGAAAACATCAATTTATGCCCATCACATATCATACCCAAAAAAACAGCTAATATAAACTGTCAATATATGAAAATCTGAATCTCTTATATTTAGCTCTCCCATTTTCATTAATATCTCAAGACAAGTTACATTCATGTGAGGGGCAAGGCGTGCTTGGCACCATTTTAGAAAATGACACCAACTGGGCTCAGGACTAGGGGGTGCCTCAGGCCCTTATCCTAACCACCGATGCTTCGTTTAAAATAATGGAGTATGGAAGGGGGGTCCCGGGTGTGGCCCCTGTCTCAATTGGTGGCCCCGGGGTGGGGAGGAGGTCAAGTTAGACCCCGGGGGACAGTTTTTAACTTATCAGGGCAATGCCGGTTTGGGCTTCAGGGCCCTTAAAATGTCACATGGTAGGAGCACTGGATGTCACATGGTAGGAGCACTGGATGGCCCGCGCCATTTTTAAAGATGGCGCCGGCCATCCAGTGCTCCCTCCATGTGACAGTGGCCGGCCAATGGCCGGATACTCTGTCACATGGTAAGGGCAAAGGGCCATCGGCGCCATTTTTATTAGTGGCAGCCGACGGCCCGAGAGCGGGAGATCGCTCCCGGAACCCCCATTGGACCACCAGGTATGTGTAAAAGTTTTTTGGGGGGTCAGGAGGGTGGGGGAAGCTAAGGGATTCGTTTTATAGGGTCGGGGTGGGTTTTTTGCTTATCGGCTCGGGCGCAGCCGATAAACAAAACCGCGATCGGGCCAGACGTAAAAAAAAACACGATGTGAATCGGAACCTGAATCTGAACCGATTCCGGTTCCGATTCACATCTCTACTATTTGGTGCAAAGGCTGCGGGCTTTCACAGGCCAGCCCCCCCTTCGCTCCCTGCCCCCCTTTTTTACAGGATTCATCATTCTGCGACGAATGATGAATCCAGGCCTTAGATTGTAAGCCCTCTGAGGATAGGGAAAAACCTACAATACCTGAATGTAATCCACTTTGAAGCGCTGATAAAAGTGCAAAAAAAAAAAAAAAAGCAGAATGTTAATCTATAAACAAACAAACAAATAAATAAAAAAAATATATTATTGCATGCCATTGTCACAATAGGGCTATATTGTGCGATATACAGCATTTATCACGTGATATATGCTGTTTAACGTGTGTTATAGCCCCACTGCAACTTAATGAATCTCCCTATTAGTTCTGAAACTGACTAAAAAACTCCATTTACATACATTTAATACAGCTCTTGCTAGTGTTGGAATAAATAATTTGGAAATGAACTACTCCGCAAGAAGGATTACTTGGTGTCTGATTTAGTAAGTATTTTTCCTACAGACAAAGAATGTGAAAAATGCTTAACTAACTCAGAGTCTTAATGCAGTATTAATTTGCATGTGTAGTCACTCCTTGCTCTATTTGCATTATGAATACAATCGGAGCAAGTCCTACTTGAAACAGCATTCAGACCAGAATTATCAACTAATTATCAACTAATTATCAACTGCTTGCTCCAGCTACCCTTTCTTTTATGAGTTAGTGGAGATCAGGTTTAGATTGAAGTGATTTTACAGCTTCCAACTGGTAAGTTGGTATGAATCTTTGAAAACTGAGCATTTGGTGAAAGGCAATCACATGTAAAGTGATTACGCATTTGTCAATGGTAATCATTTCAGTGGTGTCACACTGATAGGGATTAGGAAGATGAAAGGCAGACTGCTGCAGATGATTTAAAAAAATGCTACAGTAAATTAATACTGTAATCACTTCCCATAAGAAGCTGCGACTTCGGAAATGTTTTAAAATTGAATCATTTTTTATACTCTCTATGAAATTAGATTGTATTAAAACTCACAATACATTCATTATCATGTAAGTAAACAGAGAGACACAAATAAAATATAGCATATATTTTGTAAACCAAGCATGTTAATTATATTTGCTTAATACAAACCTGCCAAATAGATTAGTGAATAGCGTAAAAATATGTATGCAACTTGTCTTCCTGGTAAAGAAATGCCTATCCCTAAAATGTAGAACTACTGTGGGCAATATATTACCTTTTCAAAGGGTTAATAAATAGCCTCCCATTCACCATGTAAATCTTTTCCTGTCAGCCCATCTGTTTCCATCACTCGCCATGCTTTAGTGAACCGCTCATACAAGGATGGGCATCTTTTCATCTTCCTATTATTTATTGCTGTAAATGCACCATATGAAATCAGTTTTTGAGTGCTTTCTTGTTTTGGGGGTCTATATCCCTCATATGCATACCTCGGAACTTTTGACTTCCAGTCACCCTGAGATTACCATGGATTAGCAGGGGGGAGGGGGGAGAACAGGGGGAGGGCAACTGCACAGTGGGACCGGATGCTCATAAATTTGCTCTCATAAACACTCTTACATGTTCACACTTACTTTCACTCTCATTCTCACATGTCCAATTACACCTTTACTTCTGCCGTTCTCCCACCAACACACACACACACACTCACTCTCATCTCTCCCTCTTCTATACACACATGTCCACTCACTTTCACACCCATGCTCACTTGCACTCATCTCTCTCCTACTCACCTACATACACTCTCAGATCTCTTCTTCCTACACAAATACACACTCACTCACTCTCACAGACATGCTCATTCATTCTCTCTCCCCCCCCTTTCAAAACAGACTAATAACAGCAGACTGTAATTTGGGCTCCTGGAGCAGCAGCAGCCTCTTCCTTCTCCTGTGCTGCAGAAGTGGACGCTGCCTGTTTCTTACTCCTCGTTTGATGCACGGGCAGGAAATCGCAATGTCGATTGGCCAAGGCAAACAGGATGGGGCGGGCAAGTGGCTGGATACAGGAAACAGGCTGTGCAGGAGCAGGTGGTATCATGAGGAAGCGAAGTTAAGAGTTGAAAAGATCTGGAGATGGTAGAAATCACTGTCGAGTTCCTCCTTTCTCAGCCGCGCAAGACCAATCACGTTCCTTTCTTCTTTCCGAATCCAAGCAGATTGGTTTTGCTGCAGCACCTGGAGATTTCCGGTATTGGCCCGGAGACCCGGTAATTCTTTTAGAATTCCGGAGTCTCTGGCCCAAATCCAGAGAGTTCCCAGGTAGGCTCATACGGTAGAAGAAAGCAGGCAGAGATGGGCTATGCCTGAGAAAAATAGCACTGCGGAAAATATCCTGACTGACTGTCCCAGGAAGAAGTTTTGCAGAACAGCCAGATAGAAGACCTCCATGTGAGAGACAGGAAGGATCTCTGGTGTGGGGTTCCAGGAGTCAGTGGGCCACAATTGTGAACCATCCACACCTAAGTTAGGTTAAAAGGAAGGCTGAGGCAGAGAGGGGTGGCAGGGAGAAGGAGGGGCACGCCAGCTTTCCCAGCAGCAAAAGGAAGTCCTTCATTACACTGAGCAAAAGAGATACTGCCATGACTAAAGCCTCATGTTTGTTACACTTGAAGTTCTTTACCTTGATAACTATTTAACAGTTTTAACTTTTTGAAAAGGCCTTCACAGCAAAAGCAAGGAATAGAAAATCTGTCAGGGTCCGTGGCTAACCAAACTAGTAGCACTGGAATATGATATAATATCCTGGCTGAAGGAACATTAGGACTTTATTATTAGGAAGACCTGAGAACCAGGAAATTGAGAGCCTATCTTTACAGATAGTCACTGGCCTAAAACTGACTCCCTCTTAAAGGGCCAGTAACGTGCAGACTTTCTAGCCAGAAACAGTTTAGCCGACTCTCATTGTGGGTGTGCGTTGCTTCTGAGCGAATGCTTCGCAAATGGGCAAACCTAAAGAGACTGCCTCTTTTGAAGTGACTGGGGGGGGGGGGGGGGGTGTCCAAAGATTTGGATTTTTTTATATTTATACCCAAAGGCAGGGAATGCGCCAAATTCCTGGCTGCAGCAATGTCAGGGAAGAACCACGGGATTTATTAAACTGCGGTACTCAGGTAAATCCCGTAAAACGTTTGTCAAGGTAAAACGGTACTTCTAGTTCTAAGACAGCATGCAGACCCCAGCACATTTCCTTTGTACATATTTCGGAAGGAATTGGAGGCAGGGGCACTTGACTTGGCATTTTTTTTAAATTTTGGGTGTGGCTATAAGAAATGTGGGAACTGGGCCACAGGTCTGCACTTCACTTAAGAAAGAACACTGTGCCACTTATCCGGCAGATATAAATATATCTGGCTAACGTAGCCGGATATAGTCGCAAGTCAGCTAAATTTGATGAATAACCTAAAGTTAGCTGATAAGTCTGGAACATAGCTGTCCTGAAGAGACCCTGGCAACTTTGGGTATATTCAGAGGAAAGCTTACCCAGCTAATAGAGAAGTGCAGAGACAAAATTTTCATTTCACTTCATTAATTTGTTTTGTAGTTCGCCAACATTCAATTGGTTTGCTTCAAATGAAAAAAGAAAAAATTGTTTATTTCTTCCACTCGTCCATTTGTTTCCCAGTAAGCCAATGGGAGAAGCAATGCAGCCTATTTTGGCCTCCAAAACTGGGGGTTTCTCATCACTTTCAGATAGGGGACGAAAACTCTAAGGAACCAAAACTATGTCAGGCATCAAAAGTGGCACGAATGGCCCAAGGCACTGAAAAGGGGCAAAATGGGTCCAGCGGTGGCAGGAGTTCTCCAAGGTACTATGAGAGAAGAAAATCAACAGCCAGAGTGGTAAGAGCACCAACAATAGTGGCATGAACACAAGAAGGGCAAAGGAGCACCAAGAGTGGCATGAATATCCCAAGGCACTGTAAAGGGGCAAAATGGTACCAGCAGTGGCAGGAGTTCTTCTAGGTTCTATGAGAGAAGAAAATCAACAGCCAGAGTGGTAAGAGCACCAACAATAGCGGCATGAACATAAGAAGGGCAAGGTAGCACCAAGAGTGGCATGAATAGTCCAAGGTACCATGAAGGGAGAACAAAGCAGCAAAGGTGGCAGGAGAAACCCCCAAGGCACTGAGAGAGGGTCAAAGCAGCATAAAGAATGGGATGATGACACCAAAGCATCATGAGAGGTACAAAGCAGCCATCCACGGTGGCAAGAACACCACAAAGCTCCAAAGCCGGGACAAAGAGATCAACAAAATTGTTGGAAGGGAGAAGCCAGAAAAAAACCTGTGACAAAGGCCTCTAATGGGTCTGGATGTGCGATTCTGACCTCAGATCTGCTTCGATATAGAGCAAAAGGCTACTCAAACCATCTAGATGGGGGAAGATGGAGAACTTCACTTACAACTGCAGAACAGGGAAAATCCAGAGGAACTCCCTGAAGGAGGCTTGATATATTTTCCCCATGGCATCATTTGCAGAAGGTGCTGGGAGTTGAGATACAGAATTGGCCTTTCCCATTGCTATGGAAGAATCCTTTGAAAAGTTAATACTAGGAGTGTGCAGCAAAAAAAATGTGGGTTTTTTTTTTCATTTTGTTTGATATTTTTTACCACTTTCATTTTGTTTTGCTTTTAGTATACACTAATTTCAAGTTAGTGCTCACTAATGTGCTTTAATGTGAGCTAACTTGTATTTGTGTGCAATAAGTAAAAGATGGGTGCGTACCAAAAAGAAAATGAAAAAAAAACAAAAACCACACTGTACATTCATACTAAATACCAGACACGAGCAACATTCACACAATAAAAACTGTTCAGGAAGGGAATTTGAAGAAAAAGTCAACGTCATGAAACTATTAAAAGGTGTCTGGAGAAGATTAGTGTAAAGCATTACATTGTCAAAGCAGGACCAAGAGTCGGCAAGTACCCTAAGGAAAGGGAATTTGGAAAGAACCTCTAAGAAAGCCGTTGCAGAGGCAGAACCTCCAATGTTACAAAGAGAGGCTTGGGACAGCAGAACTGCTGGCATTTAAAATCACAAATGGTAAGTACAGAGCAATGAAGTAAGAAGAGGAGCATCAAGGCCACAAAATATGGAATGAGAGCTGAGGCAGAAAGAAGGATAGTGTCAAAAATCCAAAGCACCAAAGAGGGGCAAGATTGACATGAACATCCCAAGGGTCTATAAACTGTTAAGCAAATGTGCAAAGCATTAGAGATGTGAATCGGAACCGGAAACGGCTCGGATTCTGGTTCCGATTCACATCGTGGGGTTTTTTTTTTCGTCCGGTCTGATCGCAGTTTTGTTTATCGGCTGCACCCGAGCCAATAAACAAAAGAAACCCACCCCGACCCTTTAAAACTAACCCCTTAGCTTCCCCCACCCTCCCGACCCCCCAAAAAACATTTTACAGGTACCTGGAGGTCCATTGGGGGTCCCGGGAGCAATCTCCCACTCCTGGGCCATCCTCCCGCTCCTGGGCCATCGGCTGCCACTAATCAAAATGGCGCTGATGGCCCTTTGCCCTTACCATGTGACAGGGTATCCATGCCATTGGCCGGCCCCTGTCACATGGTAGGAGCACTGGATGGCCTGCACCATTTTTAAATATGGCGCCAGCCGTAATGGATGGCCGGCGCCATCTTTAAAAATGGCACTGGCCATAATGACGGCCAGCGCCATCTTGAAAAATGGCGCGTGCCATCCAGTGCTCCTACCATGTGACAGGGGATGGCCAATGGCATGGATACCCTTTCACATGGTAAGGGCAAAGGGCCATCGGCGCCATTTTGATTAGTGGCAGCCGACGGCCCGGGAGCAGGAGATCACTCCCGGGACCCCCACTGGACCACCAGGTACCTGTAAAATGTTTTTTGGGGGGTTGGGAGGGTGGGGGAAGCTAAGGGATTAGTTTTAAAGGGTCGGGGTGGGTTTAGGGGTTATTTTTGTGTGCTGTTTTTCCCGCCCTCCCCCAAAACAATAAGAGAACCCCCACGATCAATATCATGGGGTTTTCCTATTGTTTTGGGGGAGCCCCCGATTTCTGATGATTTTGAAAATATCGACGATATTTCAATTGTCCGAAGCCCGATTCACATCCCTACAAAGCATCAGATTGCCGCAACAAGATTTTTAGATGGTTAATTATACTATAAGGGAATTTGAAAAGAACCTCAAAGATAGCAAGAGCAGAAGCAAAACCACCCAAACGTACCAAGAGAAGCTTGGAGCAGTATGCATGCTGGCAATTCAAATCACAAATGGTGGATGCAGAGCAACATAGCAAAAATAGTACTGCTTAGCAAGCAGAGTTAGAATGCTTGGCAATAGCACACCATGCTTATTGGCCGTCTATGCCTTTGTAGTGGACTACACCCAGTAACTACATCCAGTAACTCTACAGAGCGTGCAAAAATGTCTCACAAAATAATGTTCTCTTGTACATAGACACAACGTTGAGATGGAGATCAAACAGACAAGGCTCAGGATGGTATTCACTGTAGCCTGCTCTGGAGCTAATATTAGCTGCAGATTAGACTGTAAAGATTGAAACAAAGAGACAGAATGACAGAAAAAGCCCCAAGAAGTGGCATCATGGGTATGGCAGCAAGACAGACTGTTTGAAATTGCAAACAGTATTGAAGAACCAAAACTGTCAAGGCATAGAGTGTGTGCTTGCTATGTCCGTCACTGCTTGAAGCCCTCACTCCGCCCTCTTTACTTCTGTGGCGACTCCCTTTGGGTCTGATGGATGGCTGGCTACCACGGGGTCTCCACGCCGTCTCCCTCCGATGTACCCGGTCCGGCTCAATGCGGCAACTCCACTATCTTGTCCTGATCCCTAGGGCACATGCGTGTGTGCATCCCGACTCTTGTACCAGCAAGGGTGCGAACCTCAGGGTGGTCCCCCTGAGATGACATCATCTGCTTCCAATATTTAAAGGTCTTTGAAAACACTAACAAACCGAGTTAGCAAGGGGATTACTTCGGCTTTACTCCCAAGCTACTCTGCCTCCTCGGACTTACCAGAGGTACCCGCTCCTCGGGGGCCTCGCTCTCTTTCTCTATTTTCAGGTTACAGATAGGAATCGGTACTCGCTCCTCGAGGGCCCATGTTCCTGAACACTCTGAAGATTCTCTACTGCCTGAAAGCTATCGCTGCTACAAACATTTGTGAGTTACCATCGCTCTCTCAGAGCTTTCCCTGGAACCAGGTACTCACTCCTTGAGGGCCTAATCCTTTTCAGCTCCTGAGCTTACTTGAGACCTTACATGAGTTTTGTCATCTAGTTCTATTCATGAACTCTGCCTACTCTGCCTACTCACTTTCTACAGTTTCTCAACAGCTCAGTTATCCTGGGATCATTGTTCCAGTACCTGAGGGACTACAGCCCTGCCAGGCATATCAGCTCACTACTGCCACCTCTGGTGGTTTCTAATAACCTGTCTAATAAAAGAACTAATGTGTGTCTGTCTCCATACTCCAGCTGGGGTATCCTTCCGAGGGCGTGGTCATCTGCCATTGGCACAGGGATCCACCACAAGTATATCAGATTCATTACAGATTGCTACACCTTAGCAAGACGATATCTGAGACACTACAATATTGCTGACTCCTCCCTCTTCAGGAGCCAGCTACACAGAGCTTTCTCTACAGATTGCTTCTCCTATCTGACTGCTCCTCCCACCAAGCATCTTCTCCATACAGATTGCTACTCGAGCAGTCAGTCTCTAACAGATTGCTAACTCCTGCATTCAGGTTTTATAACAGTGCTATGGTAAATAGCATAGAGGTATCAAAACCCCGAAGAGGTAGAGTCTATGGTATGGCAACTAGCACAGAGGTATCAAAACTCCCAAGGTGTAGACTGTATAATATGACAAACAGCATGGAGACATCAAACCCACAAAGTATAGAGTCTGGGGTATGCCCCTTCTATTGAGAAGACATGTTCCCTAGGAACCCTGGCCAGGTCTGGCAAGACTGTGGACTTGTGTGCCTAATATGCCAGTGCATCTGTGGCCATTTTCTCTATGAGCTCTTTCAGACAGTGTGTCACAGAAACTTCTCCTGGGTTTTCCTTTGCTTGGATGGCACAAGGATCTCTGCTGCCAGATGCTCTAGCTATGACCTGTGACGGGAAGGATGGTTCTGTGTGGGCAATGTGGCTGTAGCATGTAGAGGTGGGGGAGGAAGTGGTAACTGACAGACTGCTGCTCATGCTCATACTACTCTCAGCGGTGGATGCTCTTTCCTGCGCTGCATACCCATTGTGCTTCTGTCTCTGGTGCTCCTGTTCACATAGCTACCAGCATCTCTTTCATGAACATGAGATGCTGAGACTGGGGGGCAAGATTCCTTTTCACTCATGGATCAAAGAGTATAGCAAGCATGTGTGTATTGCTTTTTTTGTGCGAATTCAGTCTCTCTTGCACCTGCTGCTGCAAGGAGTCGAAAACTGCAACACATCTGCTTCCATTCCCTCTTGCTTATGGAAACCTTCTAACATTTCCTTTTGGAATATTTTCTATGGGGATGATTTTGCCCAGCATGGCACTTCTGGAACTCAGCTCCTCCACGACATCCCTGAAGGGCTTTGGGACTTGTATCATCTGCCTCATTGCTAATCAATTTTAATGTCTCAAAGGGCAATTCACACCTATCTCTGTTTATGGAGGGCAATCAAGGAGGGGTGACTGCTCCCCTATCCTCAAATAAACACAATCTCACTAAATATCACTATCCTCTGCAGCGTTAGGTAGGTGGAATTCCAATGGGTGCTAGATTCTTGAATGAGCTATTTATGAGACATTTCAACTTCTTCTTGCTTCTTACAGAAAATCTGCCCATCCTTCACACTACTGTGAAAATGCCCCACTATTTCTCTGCAACTCTCTATCTGGTCCTTCAGGACTGGAATGCTCTATTCCTTGATCCCCAGCCCAGGACATTCATTACTACACAATGCAAAGTGAGGATCCCCTAATAGCCTCCATCTTCCATTGCCCTAATTATTTTTTTTTCCCACTGTCACATGAACATTCCTCCTCTTCTATCTAGCCGCCCGCTTTCCAGCAATTTTCTTATTGCTGTTAGGATAGGATATTGCACGAGGTATGGGTGGTATCCATAACCTGGGTAAGCAGCATAGCCTTACTTCACCCTGATGCTCGGTCTCCACTAGAGCTGCTGTCTGCCTCTGCTTCAGCCAGCTCCCACTAGTGTGCCATCAGGAAGAGTTAGGCATGTGTAGTGCTCAAGTTGGTCCAGATGTTGCTTATGAAATATATACTGCTCCCCTCTTTGTTGGCCAGTGGTGTCTGCATGGGACTATAGCAATGATAGTACAGGGTGGGGATAGCCTGCCTACTGAATATATTCCTGTAGGGCATTTTGTAACTGAGGGCTAAGACCAGCAGCAGACACATAAAGCCCAGTGGGAAACATATGCTTCCAGTGCTGCTTCTTACAGAAGCAATACTGGAGTGCACCAGGAGCGGATAAGTTTATATCTCGCTCCCAGCAGGGAATATGAGGTATTGGGGAGATGGGAGAGGGAACTGGGGGAGAAGTGGGAAGGGAGGACCAGCCAATGACTTTCACTTCGGGTGGCTGGAGGTGTCCATGGAGGGGCCCTTAATTTAATATTTATTTTCAGAACTGGGAGAGAGGTTGTGGGGGCAGATCCTGGAAGATTATTTGCCATGCTCAAGGGGTTTAGTGGATGGGGGTAGTGGTACATGGCCTATCAGGGCTTTATCTGAAATTTAGGGGGCAGAGAGAGAATCTGGCAACAAACCTGTTTTTTAATATCATGACAACACTACTTATCCAGACATATTTGAAGATAACTTGTAAGTTATCCATCTAAAATGCTTTGAATATGGACCTCTAAATTTGCAAGGGCATAGAATCTGCATCCATCCCTAGATTCCTCATTTTCTCTAGGTTCAGCAAATAAATATTCGAACGAGGATGCTTAATGGTACAAACCCTGATTTCAGGAAGTGGAAATTGATCTGATTCCATCAGTAAGTTGCAGACACTCTGGATGCAATCTAATGCATCCCTTGTTGGTGGTGGCTGAGATTAGTTCCACATTATCTGGGTTCCAGAGAGAGAGCTGTGGGTTGTGGCCCTCGCCTGGGGTCTGTCATTGTGGCGGCTGGGCTGAGTTGGCAGAGGGATAAAATCACAGGCAACAGAATGGGGATGGACCACTGGAACAATGGTCCTGCTATGTTTTGCCCCATCTGGCATCAGTAATTAAGGCACTGGGGGGGGGGGGGAAGGGCAGGGGTTGCTTTATTTCCCCCCCACCCCCCAACCATAAAGGTGTTCCTCTGCCCCTGGATATAATAAAGAAAAATAATGCAGGGAGTTACGAATGGAGAATTATAGTGCCATAGCCCAAAAGAGAGCAGTTCTGATTGGGCGGGGGGCCCGTGCTACAGGAAGAAATTGCCAGGCCAGCCTCACCCCCACCTCCACAACCAGCACCACAGGTTCAAGAGTTTTAGGTTTAGCAGGAGCTGGGAGTAAGAAAAGGCCTGTAGTTTATGCCAACACTTCAGCAATGACTTATGAGCGGTATGATGAGTTTCTTGAGGATTCACAAAAAGCCTATGAATCCCTGAAATGATCCCACAAATCTGTGGAGGAGGTTTAGAGAGGCCACTTCAGGAATGCATTTTTCAAGAAGTCAAAATGGCAAGAGCTCTTTCAGTCGTATTTAGTACTAAGTCGATGCATAGTTTCTAGCTACAGACGAAAGTATAATTACTGAATTTTTGAGATGTCTTTTCCATTCTGTTTCACTCTTCTTAGTTTCCACCACCCTTTCTCTTCCTTCCTATGATTTTCCCCTACCAACGTGGTCCTCTCTCCCTTCTGACCCCCCTCCAGCTTCCCTCTAGATCCTTTTGGCAATTATCTTCTTGCCCCCTCCACGGAGTCCTTCTGTCCCTTCCCAGAATACCTCTCCCTGCCCCCCTTTGCTTTCCTTACCCTTCATTTCTCGTTCTGTTCTTTCTACTCTAAATGTCATTACAAGCACAATTAATTGCTTCTAACATTTTATTGTGCAAAATTCCCATCAATATGTCATACTGTTATGGTAGGCTTTCTTAAAGTGTATCTGGATTTAGAGATGCATTGAAGCACTTGAATCTTAAAAACACTACCCTTCCAAAGTCATTTGTGAACAAGCTTCATTCTGTGCGTACACAGTGACATCTAGTGATCACTGCTAAAAAAAAATGTAATCACTGGTAAACTAAAAAATTAACCAGCACAAGAGCCTGGGGAGGGGATTTGAATAAGTAGAATAGAAATATCTTAGCAGTCAGCCTACCAAAGAAAATAAAAATATTTATTTCTGTATTCGGTTTATATTCCACCTTTCAGGCACTTTGGAGCAAACTGCATTCAGGTACAGTGGGTGAACAAGTGAGGGTCTGCAGTATTCCATGCATGGACTGGTGACCCTACTCGATGGATAGAGGCTACTGTGTTCTAGGGATGTGAATCGTTTTTCAACGATTAAAATTATTGTCCGATAATGTTAATATCGTCTTAAATCGTTATAGAACACGATACAATAGAAATTCTAACGATTTATCGTTAAAAATCGTTAAATCGTGTTAGTGCGCACTAACTCGATTTAGTGCGCACTAACTGAAAATGATACAAATAAACACTTTCCAGGTCACTGAAGGTCAGTTAGGAATGAATATGTGTTCCTATTGGCTGGCTGCCCTCTTATCTATTGATGTTACCAAGGTTACCACTGAGGTGATGGTTGGGGGGATGGGAAATGGAACTGGAAACTAACGAACACCAACAGAAAATGAAACAAAGTGTTCACACTTCCCAGGTCAGTAAAGGTCACTTAGGAATGAATATGTATTCCTATTGGCTGGCTGTGCACTTATCTATTGATGTTACCAAGGCTAATACTGAGGTAATGGTTGGGGGGATGTGAAATGGAAACAGTTGGAAGCTTGACAAAAAAAGTAATGTAATGATCAGCACTCACGTGACTAGAACTTGTTTGTTTATTATTTTTGTTAGCAGGCACCTGAAATGCTAGTGCATGTTGAATTTGCCAATCACTGTGCATTTTAGAAAGGTGGTCCTGGCTGGAACTGTACACAGATCAAATATATGTAATTGATTGTTGGTAAGTGTAGATTTTAAGTGATTTTCCTGCACACAGTGCCCTAACCCTGGCACCAGGGGTGTTGTGATCTTCCTGCACACAGTGCCCTAACCCTGATACCAGTCTGAGACAGCTCCCTCCCTGCATTACTAGTGAGAGGCTGGCTTCACAGACAGGGGGGAGCTGCCTGACCCTCACTCCTGACTTCCCCCATGTCCCAGCTAGTGAATGGTGTGTGGGTGAGGGGGGGGAGGATGGTGAAGTCTGAGACAGCTCCCTCCCTGCATTACTAGTGAGAGGCTGGCTTCACAGACAAGGGGGAGCTGCCGGACCCTCACTCCTGACTTCCCCATGCCCCAGCTAGTGAATGGTGTGTGGGTGAGGGGGGGGGGGAGGATGGTGAAGTCTGAGACAGCTCCCTCCCTGCATTACTAGTGAGAGGCTGGCTTCACAGACAGGGGGGAGCTGCCTGACCCTCACTCCTGACTTCCCCCATGTCCCAGCTAGTGAATGGTGTGTGGGTGAGGGGGGGGGAGGATGGTGAAGTCTGAGACAGCTCCCTCCCTGCATTACTAGTGAGAGGCTGGCTTCACAGACAGGGGGGAGCTGCCGGACCCTCACTCCTGACTTCCCCCATGCCCCAGCTAGTGAATGGTGTGTGGGTGAGGGGGGGGGGGGGGAGGATGGTGAAGTCTGAGACAGCTCCCTCCCTGCATTACTAGTGAGAGGCTGGCTTCACAGACAGGGGGGAGCTGCCTGACCCTCACTCCTGACTTCCCCCATGTCCCAGCTAGTGAATGGTGTGTGGGTGAGGGGGGGGGGGAGGATGGTGAAGTCTGAGACAGCTCCCTCCCTGCATTACTAGTGAGAGGCTGGCTTCACAGACAGGGGGGAGCTGCCTGACCCTCACTCCTGACTTCCCCCATGTCCCAGCTAGTGAATGGTGTGTGGGTGAGGGAGGGGGGGGGGAGGAGGATGGTGAAGTCTGAGACAGCTCCCTCCCTGCATTACTAGTGAGAGGCTGGCTTCACAGACAGGGGGGAGCTGCCTGACCCTCACTCCTGACTTCCCCCATGTCCCAGCTAGTGAATGGTGTGTGGGTGAGGGGGGGGGGAGGAGGATGGTGAAGTCTGAGACAGCTCCCTCCCTGCATTACTAGTGAGAGGCTGGCTTCACAGACAGGGGGGAGCTGCCTGACCCTCACTCCTGACTTCCCCCATGTCCCAGCTAGTGAATGGTGTGTGGGTGAGAGGGGGGGGGAGGATGGTGAAGTCTGAGACAGCTCCCTCCCTGCATTACTAGTGAGAGGCTGGCTTCACAGACAGGGGGGAGCTGCCTGACCCTCACTCCTCCGGGGTATTGTGATCTTCCTGCACACAGTGCCCTATCCCTGATACCAGGGGTGTTGTGATCTTCCTGCATGCAGTGCAGGGTTAGGGCACAAGTTATAGTCACATTGACTGATCACATTACTTGTTTTGTCAAGCTACCAACTGTTTCCATTTCCCATCCCCCATATACTGTCAGTGGGAAGCTTGGTAACATGAATAAATAAGAGGGCAGCCAATAGGAATACATATTCATTCCTAAACTGACCTTAACTGAACTGAAAAGTGTCAAATTGTATCATTTTCACTTAGTGCGCACTAACTCTCCGTTAGTGCGCACTAATCGGAAAAAACGATTTTTAATGATTTTTTAACTAAAAAATCGTGCCTAACACGATTTTCTTGCCCTGCCACACAATTTCTATCGTTAAGACGATATGGAAAACGATTCACATCTCTACTGTGTTCATTGAAGCAAAGAGAAGATGTGGATTTGGAGAGTGTTCCAGCTTGTCAACTTCTCCAGTCCTGGTTTTATCACAAGCCGAGCATGAAAATGTAGTTCTCATTTCCTAAGAAAACCAGCCTCTGGAGCCATCCATAAATGATGACACGCTATTTTGACATGAAATCAACCCCCGACCCCTCTCTTGTCACACTTTGACACAAATCTCCAAACCCCCCTTTCAATTATAATGTCACAAACGTAGAAACCCCCCCCCCCCCTTATATTAAGCTGCAATACTTCAAACAAGTATCAGTCCATGTTTCACTCAAGCAAAATAGCACTACTACTGTAGATCATTTAGGCATCCATCATGCACTGCAGTCAGTTTGTATTATAATTAAGGCTGCTCAATGTTGCAAAATCAAATAACTGAGATGCTGAACTGTTTTGTTGCAAGACCTATCATCCTGCCATGCGACGAAAAGTGATCTGCCATTGACGCTGCTGACAGAAACATTGTTTTCTGGAACAGAGAGTCCACATAGATCTAGATCACCTTCATCTTGTCACTCCACAGTCTCTACATTCTCCGTATGTGCAATGATCACCATCAGCTCATGTCGTCAACGAGCGGTCACTCTCAGTGGTCTGACAGTTTTGTTTGGAACTGCCTGATGTTTGTGCATTGCTATGTAGCTTCGCAGCCTCACCATAGAAGCAAGATATTGATAACATTTTATTTATTTTATTTTTAGATTTTTATATACCGGTGTTCCTGTATTAAAATACAGATCACATCGGTTTACATTGAAACATAAAAATTACGCCAAGAGGCGGTACATATAACAAGGTTATGGAACTTGGAAAACATGGAAAACAGGTTCGAAAAATAACATTGAGAAAATTGTATAGTCTCTTTGAGAAACCAAATTATAAAATCATAAAATAAGGCGTAATTGTCTAAGATAAATGTGATCTGCGATGGTGAGAAAATCTTGATAGCTGAAGGTAAAAATAATCAAAGTTCTGGAAAAGCTTGGCTAAAGAGCCAGGTTTTAATTTTCTTTTTGAAGGAAGCGAAGCAGATCTCAAGGCGGATGTCTGGCGGGAGCATGTTCCATTGGACGGGTTCTGCTAAAGAGATGGTACGTTTCTGATGTAAGGATATTGTTGAAGGAACATAGAGTGTGCCTTTATAAGCTCCTCTGATAGGTCTAGATGAAGAGTGAAAATGAAGTTGGGTACTTAAGTGGAGTGGGGATATGTTGTAAATAGATTTATGAATTGCTGTGTATACTTTATAGAGAATCCTTTGCTTAATAGGCAGCCAGTGGAGGAGTTTTAGTATGGGGGTTATATGGTCTCTTTTATTTGTATTGATAAGGATTCTAGCTGCAGAGTTTTGAATCATCTGGAGGGGTTTGATGGATGAGGTAGGGAGGCCAAAAAGGAGCGAGTTGCAATAATCGATTTTTGTTAGAATAATGGCTTGTAGAACCATCCGAAAATCATTGAAGTGGAGAAGTGGTTTCAATTTTCTCAGGACAAGAAGTTTATAGAAGCAGTCTGTAGTGGTGGTGCTTATAAATTTTTTGAAGTTAAGCTGATTATCTATCATGACGCCTAGATCACGTACATATGGTGAGTGATTAATTATAGGAGTGGTGGAAATGAGTGGGACAGCTGGGTATATTAGATTGTTATTAACGTCATGATTGATAATTAAGATCTCGGTTTTGTTGTTGTTGAGAATAAGGCTGAGACTGGATAGAAGATGATTGATTAGTTGCAAGCAATTATTCCAGTGAATCAAGGTTTTGTGTAGGGATTCTGAGATTGGGATGAGTATTTGGATATCATCCGCGTAAATGTAGTGTGTTAGGTTTAGATTATTAAGAAGTCGACAGAGAGGGAGAAGGTAAATGTTGAAAAGGGTTGGAGAAAGGGAGGAACCTTGAGGGACTCCTTGATTTGCTGGGACCGGGTGTGATTCTTTGTTGTTTATCTTTACCTTGAATTGCAGGGATGTGCAGAGCAAAATTTTATGTTCATATTTCTTATGTCCGAAAGGGGGTCCCACTTGCGGCCAATATGGACATAAAAAAAATCCAATGAGTTGGGTATATGTACATATGTGCAAAAAAAAAATTTAAACCCCCTCACCCTCCTTAATCCCCCCCCCCCCAGACTTACCACAACTCCCTGGTGATCGAGCGAGGAGTGAGGACGTCATTTCTGCAATCCTTGGTGAGAAGCATGTGACGTCGGCGGCACGTCGAGTGACGCCGGCGTCACGTGATTCCCGGCGAGTTCGCGCCGGACGGCTCGTTCGGCCCAAAAAGAACTTTTGGCCAGCTTGGGGGGGTCAGGAGGCCCCCCCAAGCTGGCCAAAAGTTCTTTTTGGGCCGAACGAGCCATCCGGCGCGAACTCGCCGGGAATCACGTGACGCCGGCGTCACTCGACGTGCCGCCGACGTCACATGCTTCTCGCCAAGGATTGCAGAAATGGCGTCCTCACTCCTCGCTCCATCAGGGAGTTGTGGTAAGTCGGGGGGGGGGATTAAGGAGGGTGAGGGGGTTTATATTTTTATTTTGGCTCAACAATCGCGATTTCCCACATATCCAACATATCTATGTTGGATATGTGGGAAATCCGATCGTTTATGTCGAATCAATTTTTTAAGTTAAAAAAAAATATGAGTAGCGTTTTACTAATGCGGTCAATCCGAATGCACACCCCTATTGAATTGTCTATTAACCAGGAAGGACTTGAACCAGCTGAGTACTGTTCCTTTAATGCCTATGTCTATCAGACCTTGTAATAAAGATGAATGGTTGACAGTGTCAAAAGCCGCAGAGAGATCTAAAAGAATAAGGAGGTGAGGTTGTTTTTTATCCATATTAGTTAGAATATTGTCGGTGAGAGATATAAATAGGGATTCAGTGCTTAACGATTTACGAAAACCGTACTGGGAAGGTGCAAGAATGTAGTTTTCTTCCAGGTACTCTGATAGTTGTTTATTGACTATCTTTTCCATAATTTTAGCGATCATTGGCAAATTGGCTATTGGGCGGAAGTTAGCTGGATCTGTGGCCGGAAGATTTGGTTTTTTAAGAAGAGGTTTAAGAATTGCTAGTTTAAGTTGGTCAGGAACTAGACCTTGGGAAAGAGAGCAATTAATGATATCGGCAATTGGCTTTGAAATGGTATTCCTTATAGCAATGAGGAGGTTGTTTGGAATTGTGTCTAAGGGATGAGAGGATGGTTTCATTTTCTTGAGAATATTTTCAATCTCAAGAGCTGATGTGGAGTATTAGGTGGAGATGTAGGAGAAGAACTAGATGAAGAGAAAGAGACAGTCAATTTATCAATTTTTTCCTTGAAGTATTCAGCTAGTTCGGAGGCTTTGTTGAGAGCTTGATCATCTGGGATGGTAGGAGGGGTTGGTTTAGTGAGGGCAGAAATGCAGGAGAAGAGTGCTTTCGAATCAAAGATGAAATGATGTATTTTTTTAGAGAAAAAGTCTTTCTTAGTTTTAAGAATGTTGATCCTGTAGGCATTGAGAGTGGTTTTGTATACAGCTAATGTTGTGGGGGATGGGTTTTTTTCTCCATGTGTGTTCTTTATTTCTTAGTTTTTGTTTAAGCAGCTTCAGTTCAGTGGTGAACCAGGGTTTTCTGTTGTCAGGCGAAGGTTGTACTACTTTGGTGATTGAAGGACAGGTTAGATCTGCGATTTTATTGGTGATGTTGCACCATGAAGATATGGCTGTAGAAGCGTTGGAGAGATCAAGTTGAGATAATTCATTAGAGAGATGGTTGCTAAGAAGGTCTGTGGAACAGGGTTTCCTAAATTGAATAGTGGTTTTTGGGAATGAAGTGGGAGGATGTCCTGAGAGCTTGAGTGTCGTGTTGATAATTTGATGGTCCGTCCAAGGGACAGGAAAACAAGAGGGTGAATCAGGGGGCAAGATACACTGATTAATGAAAATAAGGTCCAACGTGTGGCCTGCTTTATGGGTTGGGCTTTTTATTATTTGTGTGAAACCCATATAGCTGAGTGATGAAAGCAGGGTAACACAGTTTGCTGTTTGTGGTGAAGCATCGACATGTATGTTGAAATCTCCCAATAAAATGGCAGGTTTATCTGGGTTGAAATATTTGGCGGTAAGTTCAATGACCGGAGAGGGGTCAGAGTCTATAGTTCCGGGAGGAGCGTAGATTAGGCCAATTTGTAGATGCTCGGATTTAAAAACTGCAAACTCTATGTTCGATGTGATATTTGAATATTGTAAAGTTAAACCTAGCTCTTTCTTGGATGCTAGGAACAGACCTCCTCCCTTTCTTTTGAGTCTAGGGATGGAGAAAAAATTGTAAAGTTGAGTAGGTAGTTGGTTTAATAGAGCTATATCTGTGGGTTTAAGCCATGTTTCTGTGATTGCACAGATATCTGGGTTTACTTCTGTAAGGTAATCATTTAAGATGTGAGTTTTTTTCGAAAGCGATTGTGCGTTGAAAAGTGTTAGGGATAAAAGAGAAAGGCCCAGGAATTGAGTGATAGGTGAAATCATAATTGGAATTAGCCTTTGTAGACGGTTGTAATGTTGTGGTAGAGGTTTAGTTTGATGATTGCGTTGTTTCCTGATGATAGGAATGGAGTATGAACCATGGCAAAAATGGTGATGTAATGGGATTGGGAAACCAGTTAGCATGTTGGTTGTTGGTGTTGACTCAGCTGTCTTGACTCTTGTTGCCTTTGTAAACCTAAAGTTTTGAGGGTGAAACGCTGAGTTCTTTTCAAGATATGAAAGGAGAAAGACGTGGCCAATGAAGCAGGTTCTGTTCTCAGTGGCTGCACAAAGGGGGGTCCGAGTGATGGATGCTGGAGGTTGAGGTTGAGAGAGGACCGAGTGAAGGAAGCTGGAGGTTGAGAGTAGTCCGAATGATGGATGGTAGAGATTGAGTGCGGTTCGAGTGAAGAAGCTGGAGGTTGCGTGTAGTCCGAGTGAAGTAAGCTGGAGGTTGAGTGTAGTCCGAGTGAAGGAAGCTGGAGGTTGAGTGTAGTCCGAGTGAAGGAAGTTGGAGGTTGAGAGTAGTCCGAATGATGGATGGTAGAGATAGAGTGTAGTCCGAGTGAAGACGCTGGAGGTTGAGTGTAGTCCGAGTGAAGGAAGTTGGAGGTTGAGAGTAGTTCGAATGATGGATGGTAGAGATAGAGTGTAGTCCGAGTGAAGAAGCTGGAGGTTGAGTGTAGTCTGAGTGAAGTAAGCTGGAGGTTGAGTGTAGTCCAAGTGAAGGAAGTTGGAGGTTGAGAGTAGTCCGAATGATGGATGGTAGAGATAGAGTGTAGTCCGAGTGAAGACGCTGGAGGTTGAGTGTAGTCCGATTAATGGATGTTGGAGGTTTGTTTGTTTATGGGTTTCTGAAAGAGGATTGTGACTCAGAGAGGGTCCCTGGTCAAAAGGAGGGCGGGTGCATTTGCTTTGTAGTCGAGAGATTAGCAGCCGAAGGAGAGGATGACTGAGGTTGAGGTCAGGAGATGAATATCCTTCTTACTTTTAATTTTTTTTTTTTTTTTTAATATCCTGGCACTCTAAATTCTCTTTGTGCAATTGGTTGAGGACCCTCCAAAGTTGGTTGGGGGGGGGGGAGCTGGGAAGTGCATACATGCATTTGCCCTTGGCACAGGAGATTCTCGCTATACTACTGCTATCGTGAAAGCAAAGTAATCTTAGGACTCTGACTTTGTGATGTCACGATATGTTCAACTCTCCTACCCCCTCATCACAAAAATGGTAACCCCTCCCCTCTGTCGGAGCGTAACATCATTTGAGGATGGCACCTCTTTTTGGTTTGAATTGCAATGGTTGGCAAACCTAGAAGTTGCTGGATCCACACCCGGATTGGAAAGCAGCAAAATGTGCAGATGAAATTTAATGCATTGTGTACTTATTACAGAACTTTTCTTTTATTTAGTTAGTATTATTTAACATCAAGTCCTCACTCAGTGCCCTACTGCCTTTCCCAAAGATCTGTTTCCCTTTTCCTTCCTCTAAGCTCATTTCCCCCTTCTTTTTCACCTCCTCTCTTTTCCAGGTCTCAAGGCTTGCTGTCTGCACACCTCGTCTCTATATGGTAAGCACTTGTATTGCAATCAAATTACACTGGCCCAAACAGTCCAAAAAATATTTTAATTCATTATTTTTCGATTGCTACCAAAACTTTCCAGCTATCTTCAGACAAAATCCACAAGTCCTATACTATTCGTACTGGCTATTGCCATATTGTTTGTGCTGACTATTAAACAAATGCTGTCTTATGTTGTTATTTCTTAACAATACTCATCTCTTTTGGATGATCCATATCCTCCATGGCAGTCCTTCTCCACCCAGTCCTAACCAGTCCAGTTTTCAGGATATCTACAATGAATATGCATGCATTAGATTTGCATGCATTACTTGCATTGTATGCAAATCTATGGTATTTATGGTATAATAACACAAACCCAACACAGTACATGTTTCAATGCTCAAAACCAGCATCTGCAACAAGGGTGATGAGTCAGATTAACTGGGTGATGAGTCAGATGAACTGAAACAAATCACTGTGAACCTGGAAGATGTAGTAGGCCAGATTGACATACTAAATAGTAGCAAATCACCTGGACTGGATGGTATATATCCTCGTGTTCTGAAGTAACTAAAAAATGAAATTTCAGGTGATATATTGTCCACTTGCACTGAGGACAAGTCTCCCAGAGCTACTGCCCAGGATGGAAGGGCTAGGCTGGCCAACATAGTTGGTGATTCAATTATTAGAAATGTAGATAGCAGGGTGGCTGGTGGATGTGAGGATTGCCTGTTAACTTGCCTGCCTGGTGCGAAGATTTGGACTTCATGTGTCACCTAGATAGATTATAAACAGTGCTGGGGAGGAGCTGGCTATCGTGGAACATGTGGGCACCAACAACATAGGAAAATATGGGAGAGAGGTCCTTGAAGCCAAATTTAGGATTTTAGGTAGGAAGCTGAAATCCAGAACCTTCAGGGTGGCATTCTCTGAAATGCTTCCTGTTCCATGTGCAGGTCTCCAGAGGCACTTAGAGCTCCAGATTTTCAATGCGAGAATGAGACTATAGTGCAGGGAAGAGGGATTCAGTTTTATAAGACAAAGTTAACTATTTGGTAATATTATTTAGTGTGTTGGTGTGTTTGTAAATCATTAAAAACCAGGATTACGGTGGGCTCTGGTAGAATTAGACCCGTAACAAGGAGACACACACAGTTTCAAATGCAACAAGAACAAAAAGCCTTCCCTATATTAATAACTGAAGAAGTTCTAGAGAAAAACATTGAAGTGTTACCAGAAAAGAGAAAAAACCAATGCATGCAGAATTTCATGATCCATAATCAAAAGAAAAAGCTAATTGAGATGGATAACTCTGGCATCAGTGGCACAACTGCAAAAGGAAAGAGTGAAGTGAATAACAAATCTCAACTAAAGTCTCATAAGGAGTACAGGAAAAGCAATAACCTTAAAGAGAGTACCTGGAAGGCTATGACCACAAATGCTCATAGTTTGGGAAATAAAATCCCAGATCTGCAGGCCCTAATGACGGAGGCAGAATTGGACATTGTTGCTATCACAGAGACATGGTTCACAGAATCTCATGATTGGGATACAGCAATGCCGGGCTATAACTTGTTAAGGAAGGACAGAGTGGATAGAAAAGGGGGAGGTGTGGCTCTTTATGTCAGAAATAATATCCAAGCATCTGAGCTGCAAGGAAGTTGGGGCAAGGAAGAAGCACTATGGGTCGACCTAAAAAAAGATGATGGAGCGTCCATTTATATTGGAGTGGTTTACAGGCCTCCAAACCAAAAGGAAGAGCTGGACAGAGATCTGGTTGAAGACATCCATAAGATAGGTAAGAAGGGGGAAGTGGTGATCGTTGGTGACTTTAATATGCCAGATGTAGACTGGAAAATCCCATCTGCAGAATCTAAAAATAGTAGAGCGATAGTGGATGCCATGCAAGTAACTTTGTTCAAACAAATGGTAATGGAGCCTACGAGAGAAGGAGCTATACTCAACTTAGTGCTCACTAATGCAGATAATGTCTCAGATGTCCAGGTGGGCACCCACCTCAGCAGTAGTGATCATCAAACGGTATGGTTTAATATCACTAAAAGAATATGGAAAAGAAGCACAAAGACCAGAGTTTTACAGTTCAAAAACACAGACTTTGAGGAAATGGGGAAGTACCTAGAGGAAGAACTAAATGGATGGGAGAACGAGAGAGATGTGGATCAGCAGTGGACCAATCTAAAAGGAGCAATCACCAAGGCAACTGCTCTATATGTTAGAAATGTAAAGAAAAGCAAAAGAAAAATGAAACCTATCTGGTTCTCAAAGGAGGTGGCTGACAAAATTAAAGCTAAAAGAACAGCATTCAAGAAATATAAAAGATCCCAAAGGGAGGAGCAGAAAGAAGAATATTTGATTCAACTGAGGAAGACGAAGAAATTAATCAAGTTGGCAAAAAGTCAAGTGGAAGAGAGGATTGCCAAGGAGATAAAAAATGGTGACAAAACATTTTTCAGATACATCAGCGAAAAGAGAAAAGTCCAAAGTGGTATAGTGAAATTGAAAGGTGGAAATGATCAATGTGTGGAGAGAGATGAAGAAATGGCAGAAATATTAAACGAATACTTCAGCTCTGTGTTCACTAAAGAAGACCCTGGAGAAGGACCATCTCTACACAACAAGAAACTGGAGGGAAGTGGAATAGATGAAAATCCTTTTACAGTAGAAAATGTATGGAAAGAGCTAAAGAATCTGAAAGTGGACAAAGCCATGGGGCCTGATGGGATTCATCCAAGGATACTGAGGGAGCTCAGAGATGTGCTGGCGGGTCCGCTGTGCGATCTGTTCAATAGATCCCTAGAAACAGGAGTGGTGCCAAGTGATTGGAGAAGAGCGTGGTGGTCCCGCTTCACAAGAGTGGGAACAGAGAGGCGGCTGGTAACTACAGACCGGTTAGCCTCACTTCGGTGGTGGGAAAAGTAATGGAGTCACTGTTGAAAGAGAGAATAGTGAACTATCTACAGTCCGGAGAATTGATGGACCAGAGGCAGCATGGATTCACCAGAGGAAGATCCTGTCAGACAAATCTGATTGACTTTTTTGACTGGCTAACCAAGGAATTGGATCAAGGAAGAGCGCTCGATGTCATCTACTTGGATTTCAGCAAAGCTTTTGATACGGTTCCGCACAGGAGACTGGTGAATAAAACGAGAAGCTTAGGAGTGAGTGCCGAGGTGGTGACCTGGATTGAAAACTGGTTGAAGGACAGAAGACAAAGCGTGATGGTAAATGGAACTTTCTCTGAAGAGAGAGCGGTTTTAAGTGGTGTACCGCAAGGATCGGTGTTGGGACCGGTCCTGTTCAATATCTTTGTGAGCGACATTGCAGACGGGATTGAAGGTAAGGTTTTTCTTTTTGCGGATGACACTAAGATCTGCAACAGAGTGGACACGCTGGAAGGAGTGGAGAGAATGAGACGGGATTTAAGGAAACTGGAAGAGTGGTCGAAGATATGGCAGCTGAGATTCAATGCCAAGAAGTGCAAAGTCATGCATATGGGGAGTGGAAATCTGAATGAACTGTATTCAATGGTGGGGGAAAGGCTGATGTGCACGGAGCAGGAGAGAGACCTTGGGGTGATAGTGTCTAATGATATGAAGTCTGTGAAACAATGCGACAAGGCGAAAGCAAAAGCCAGAAGAATGCTGGGATGCATAGAGAGAGGAATATCGAGTAAGAAAAGGGAAGTGATTATCCCCTTGTACAGGTCCTTGGTGAGGCCTCACCTGGAGTACTGTGTTCAGTTCTGGAGACCGTATCTACAAAGAGACAAGGACAAAATGGAAGCGGTACAGAGAAGGGCGACCAGGAAGGTGGAGGGTCTTCATCGGATGACATACGAGGAGAGATTGAAGAATCTAAATATGTACTCCCTGGAGGAAAGGAGGAGCAGGGGTGATATGATTCAGACTTTCAGATACTTGAAAAACTTTAATGATCCAAAGACAACGACAAACCTTTTCCGTCGGAAAAAAATCAGCAGAACCAGAGGTCACGAGCTGAGGCTCCAGGGAGGAAGACTAAGAACCAATGTCAGGAAGTATTTCTTCACGGAAAGGGTGGTGGATGCCTGTATTGCCCTTCCGGAGGAAGTGGTGAAGTCTAAAACTGTGAATGACTTCAAAATGGCGTGGGATAAACACTGTGGATCCATCAAGTCTAGAGGGCGTGAATAAAGTGGAGGCAGCAAAACACTGCACAGAGCGGCAGTAGCCACAGAGGCATTCAAACACTGCACGGAGCGGCAGTAGCCACAGAGGCATTCACGGAGCGGGATGCGAGTGGCCAGTAGTTAGTGTTCCACCTTCACGGAGCAGAAGGATGGAGGGCTGCTATCTCAAAAAAAAATAAATAATAAAAAAACAAACAAAAAAATAAACACAGGGGTGGGTAAGAGTATGGAGCAAGGGTGTGGCCTGCTTGTTACAGCAGTTGCTACCTCTAATTGAGCTGGATGTCACTTGGATGCAGATACGGCGCTGCTCTCTAAGTTGGTGGTGGGGTTGACGGGAATTAGGGCTGGAGGGTACTGGAAGCCAATAGTAACAGGTGGGAGAGAGAAAAAGGGAGGAAAAAATGGATAAAGTGCGTAGCTTGCTGGGCAGACTAGATGGGCCGTTTGGTCTTATTCTGCCGTCATTTCTATGTTTCTATGTTTCTATGTAATAGTCAGTAAGGCAGCAAATAAACAGAAGTTAGACTGTATTTTTAAATAATCAGTCAGTAAGGCCGCTAGTAAGCAGTAGTTAGTGTGCTTATTTTTAAAAGTCTATAAGGCAGCTAGTAAGCAGAAGTTAGAGTGTTTGTATACTAAAAAAAAAAAAAAAGCATCCAGAAGCTAGAAATAAGCTAGGAGCAGTGTATACCTAAGTAAAAAGGTTGAAAAGTTCAGTTCAGTTACTCATCTTGGAAAAGTGTTGAGGTACTGTGATTTGGTTTGATTAGGTACTAACATTTGTTAATTTATTTATTTATTTATTTAAACGGTTTTATATACCGACAACTGTTTGCACATCGTGTCGGTTTACATGTAACTTAAAACCAATGTATTTATAGGCATTGCCTTTACAAGGAACAGAAAACAATAGAACGCAGTAACACAGCAAAAACTAGATAAATTAGAAGGAGGGATTCAACTGGGAGTGACATAATTAGGGGGCGGGGAAGGAGTAAAACAATGACACAAAGGGAAAGGTTATGTACAAAGTTTAGCGAAACATTCGTTATATACAAGGTTAAGCGATGCATTTGTATATATTGCTGATCAATGAGATCAATGAGATCAATATTGTTAATCAATGAGAGCTGTGAGTCACTCTGGCTGACTAACTGAAGTTAGACTGTTTGTATTTCCCAATCCTCCCACTGTTTGTATTTCCCAATCCTCCCACCCCGCAAAATGGCGCCGGCCGTACGGCAACATGATTCGAGTGCAGGAGGTCATTCCTGGACCCCCGTTGGACTTTTGGCAAGTCTTGTGGGGGTCAGGAGGCCCCCCCAAGCTGGCCAAAAGTCCCTGGGGGTGCAGCGGGGGTCCGGGAGCGATCTCCTACGCTCGTGACGTCGGGGGATAGGAACCAAAATGGCGCCGGCGCTACCTTTGCCCTGTCATATGACAGGGCAAAGGTAGCGCCGGCGCCATTTTTCTATCAACGCACCCGTGGCCCGAGAGTGGAAGATCACAACGGGACCCCCCCCCCACTGGACCCCAGGTAATTTAAGACATTTGGGGGGGGGGGTTCGAGAGGGTGGGGGATTTATTTTAAAGGGTCAGAGTGGGTTTTAGGGATGTTTTAGTGTGCCGGTTTTCCCGCCCTCCCCCTTCTCCCGATTTACGATTTTTTATGATAAATCGGGGGAATTCCTATTAAATATCGACTCTAACGATTTTTGATGATTTAAAATATATCGGACGATATTTTAAATCGTCAAAAAACGATTCACATCCCTAGTGCCACATGCTATCTTCATGGAGTACCCCCTAGTCTTTCTATTATCCGAAAGAGTAAATAACTGATTCACATCTACCCGTTCTAGATCTCTCATGATTTTAAACACCTCTATCATATCCCCCTTCAACTGTCTCTTCTCCAAGCTGAAAAGTCCTAACCTCTTTAGTCTTTCCTCATAGGGGAGCTGTTCCATTCCCCTTATCATTTTGGTAGCCCTTCTCTGTACCTTCTCCATCGCAATTATATATTTTCGAGATGCGGCGACCAGAATTGTACACAGTATTCAAGGTGCGGTCTCACCATGGAGCGATACAGAGGCATTAAGACATTTTCCGTTTTATTCACAATTCCCTTTCTAATAATTCCCAACATTATGTTTGCTTTTTTGACTGCCGCAGCACACTGAACCGATGATTTCAATGTGTTGTCCATCGTATAGTGCTCACATTATGGATAACTTTCTATTGCTTTCATCTCATGCTTCTCCAGATTTGTATAAGACCTAGGAGAACAGCTGTCAGCAGAACTGTTGGTCAGGCAGGATCTGCATGTCAAGAGCATGGTGGACTACATTAGGGATGTGCAAAGTCCGAACCATTCGGTTTGGGCTTCGTTTTCCGCCCACCATGGGAAATATCGTATTTCCCGTAGTTCGGGCCTTTGAAATTTGGGGGGACCCGAATTTCGGGTTATTGTGCATTAAAATTTAGCTCACATTTTTTACTCATTTTTATTGAGCTGACCAAGGGCCTTGGTCAGCTACAAAAAGCTTTAGAGCCTCAAACTACAGTTCAGCATCAGACTTCTGAACATCTACAATGGCCTTTTGCCATAATAACATAGGTGAAAACAAAGACCTTTGTACTCTGGCAGCCTATTTCTTGAAAATATAGCTTATTGATGCAATGAAAGGCACATTTATTTTTTAGGTCCTCAAGCATGTGTTGACAGGCATCCTACATCTCTCTACCATGTCTCCCTTATTTTGCCGATGGCCTGTCAAAGCTTTCTTTTCACATTGGCAAGGGGGTAGGGAATGGACTGGATGACCCGACTGGCTAATGACTTACCTCTACAGGGAGTCCCCCTGCTTATGTGACTAGCCAGGTGATAGGGCTGGCCCTCCGAAGAAACAGGCTGTTCATGGATAATGCTTAAATGCCAGCAGTGCTCACTGAGCACTGCAGAGCAACCTTTTGCAATTACTGCAATGATCCTGAGAATTATGCCAATACCTTGAAACCTGTTTCATTTCCATGCCAGTATGCAAACTCAGTGTCTTGTACATTGTTAGTATGGAGCAATGCTTGAAGAGCCTCTGTTTTGTCTGAGAAAACATATTTTTGATGTGAATATGTGAATGTGCGTAAGAATTCCCAAAAAGTGTGTGTAAACTGTGTGATTTTTGTGCAAAGAGAGCTTTGGTCTAATGTATTCATCCCCTCGAGCCTATGGTTAAAGCTGTACAGTCATCTATCCACAGCCATCATTTTTCAGGCCCTCTGTTTCCAGTTAGCTGAGTCCTCTCAAGAGCTTGCTCAGCAGTGTATGATCACACTATTTCGTTTCCTCTTGGTAAGTAACATGCTCACCAAGAAAACCTGCACGGAACGGCAGTTACTGCCCTTGGGAGACGCTTGGGGGTAACCTGCATGGAGCGGCAGCTGCCACCATGGGAAGCTTGCTGGGCAGACTGGATGGACCATTTGGTTTTCTTCTGACAACAATACTATGTTGCTATGTAATACTCATCCAGGGTAACTATTAAAGAATGTTCACTTGCAACCACTTGGTGTACAGCATGAAGGACAAGCATGGCATGTAATTTACCAAGCGTACACTAAACTCTCATTTGCATATGATATGTCCTCATTTACATTTTAGCATGTTCATGTAAAATTCTCTCAAGATCCCCCTTAATATTTTTAGCATGCACACAAAGCCCTTTACAAGCTTGCTAAAGGTTATAGGATAGGTCTCTAAATGTTTGGAAATAGTGATTGTGCAATAACTCCAGGTGGCCACTGGATGTCACCAATGATTCACTTGTCTATTGTTACTCCTGCAGTCTTTATTTCTTCCAGTGAAAGACTGCCAAAAGGAGTGAGATTTTCAAGAATGTAATTCCCACATTTACAATTCGACATTTATCTAATTTTTAACTTCATATTCTCTTTGCTACATAACTCTTGAGACATGGAAAAGGTGGAATATTTGAAGATATTAGGCCCTCTTCATTTTCTCTCATTTTGCAAAGTAAGCTTGATTTTCAGGCTGGTTCATGGGGCTACACACCCCTTTCTCATAGAGATGCAGTCTTCTGCATAAGTTTTGCAGAACAAAGACTAAGGTATACATTGCACTTTACCCAGAAATCCTTAAGCTCAACCTCTACTGTGTATTTAGAATCCAAATAGCTCATGCACCTAAAATATGTTTTTTTTAACATATTGATTCTCAGCAGGGCTGGCTCTAGATTAACCTGTATGAAAACTGAAATTGATGCCTCCTCTTCCACTCTGTGAAAAATACCAGTTTCTTTCAAGCCACAGCCTCTTCAGTGATCTCTTCTCTTCTTCCCCTCTTCCTATACAATCCCTACATGAACTTCCCACTAGTTATCTCCCCCCCCCCCCCCCCCTCTCCACACACACACACAGATATGATAAATTTAGGTCCTTATTTATGAAGCGTTTTTCTCATAGACCCAGAAATGGAGAAAAGCCTTAGTAAACAGGGCCCTTAGGTTTTTACCACTCCTAGGCCCTGTTGATTCTGTCATTCTTCCCACCCCATCCCAGAAGATCTGATTAGGATACAGCTGTACTGTGAGCTGATAGATGGGTGCTTGAGAGCGTGAGCCGCTGTGCTGTGACGTGACTGACTCAAACCCAAAACTGGCCATGATTCACGCTGCTGGCAGGTGAGTGAATCCAGGCACGGGCTGGCTGAAACAGGAACACTTGGTCTTGGAACAGGAACACTTGGACGTCCAACACGCTCCAGAAACTGAGAACCAGCAACCCATGCTGGTCTCTGAGGTAGCCCTCCGACCATTCCAAAAGACCTTTCAGTCTGCCACTTGGAAGCAGTTTGAGCATGAGAACAGACAGAGGCAGAGGACTCAAAGATGACTCTGGAGATGTGGACAAGTCTCTGGAGACTTGGACGTAACACTGAAGACTTGGACATGCCTTGAAGACTGGAGCATGGCTTGAAACAAGAGCATGGCTTGAAAACGGAGACAAGGCTTAAGACAGGAATATGGCTAGACAGGAAAAGACGAGGGCTCAAGACTTGGAACAGGTCAGGGACAAGACTCAGGAACTTGGAACTCAGAACTTGGACATGGAACTCAGACTCAGGAACTCAGAAGAGGCTTCAGAGATGAACCAGCAGCGAAGACTTGCACAGGACTCTGAAGACTTGGATGCAGGAGACAAGGAACAGGAGCCAATGAAAAAGGAGACCTTGAAGGACTGGTAACCACAGGACATCCTTGCAAAGGCCTGGAGTAATGGAGTAAATGGCCTTTCAAAGGCTCAAAGTAATGACATCATCAGGGGAGGCCATGGGGCTTTTCCCACCATGGTCCCTTTAAATTGTAAGCAGAGGCAGATGCGCGTCCCTAGGGAGGCAGCACGCCACATGAGAGAATGTCAGCGGCACCTTAGGCCACACAGGAAGCAGGAGCAGGATTGGTAGCATTTCACTGCCACTTGGAACAGGCAGCGGTGGCAGTTCCAGCTGCGAAGATTGGCGGCACACAGGCGGCATCACAAGGCCACAAAAGGAGTGGAGCCCCCTCCTCAAAGTCCCTCCCCCCAGCTTCGTCTCTTAGGTTTCTGAGGAGACATAAGCAATCTCATTACCAACAGGGTCGAGGCGCAAACACAGGATCCACTTTGTTTCAGGAACTGGAGCGAGGAACCATACTGGACTAACTAAACTAAGATATGGCTTCAGGCTTGGCTGAGGACATGGCTACAGGCTTGGATGAAGAGAGGGCTTGTAAAATACTGATGGCTAGAACCAAGGCTGAAGAACTTGAACAAATTCTAGGTGCAAGCACCTCCTGTGGGTCGTAGGCAAAAAAAAAAATAAATTCAGAAAGGAACAAGAATCAAAGCAAAGGCCCATCACAAGGACACGTGTGATGGGCCTTTGTTGTGAGCGCGGATGGGTGCTTGAGAGAATGAGCACCTGTGCTGCGACGCAACCGACACAATCCCGGGGCTGAGTGTGGTCTATGCCACTTGTGGGCAAGTGCATCCGAGCACATGCTGGCTGAAACAAGAACACTTGGACTTGCAACAAGAACAGTTAGACTTGAAACAGGAACATTTGGACATCCATCACACTCCAGGAACTGAGAACCAGCAACCAATGCTGGTCTCTGGGGTAGCCCTCCGGCCATTCCAAAAGACCTATCAGACAGCTGCTTGGAAGTGGTTTGAGCATGAGGACAGACAGAGGCAGAGAACTCGAAGTTGACTCTAGAAATGTAGACAAGACATTGGAGACTTGAATGTAACATTGAAGACTCGGACAAGGCTTGAAAAAAGGAGCATGTTTTGAAACAGGTCGATAGCTTGAAACAGGAACATGACTTGAAAATGGACACATGGCTTGAGCAGGAACATGGCTGAATGGAGCAAAATGAGGGCTCAGGACTTGGAACAGGTGAATGGCTGGAACAAGAACTCTGGAGGCCAGGGACAGGACTCCAGAACTTGGAACTCAAAACTTGGACTCGGGAACTCAGGCTAAGACTCAGAAACTCGGAAGAGACTCCGAAGACTTGAACCAGCAGTAAGGACAGGACTCTGAAGACTTGAACTGAAGACTTGAATGCAGGAACGAAGACAGAGACCAAAGACATGGACACAGGAGACCAGGAACAGGAATCATACAAAACAGAAGACCTTGAAGGACTGGTAACCATAGGACATCTTTGCGAAGGCCTGGAGCAATGGGAGAAGTGGCCTTTTAAAGGCCTGAAGCAATGACATCATCAGGAGGGCCACAGGGATTTTCTCGCTGCGGTCCCTTTAGATTGTAAGCAGAGGCGTGCTCGTGTGCCTAGGAAGGCAGTGCACCACATTGGAACATAGAACATAAGAACATACCATACTGGGTCAGACCAAGGGTCCATCAAGCCCAGCATCCTGTTTCCAACAGTGGCCAATCCAGGCCATAAGAACCTGGCAAGTACCCAAAAACTAAGTCTATTCCATGTTACCATTGCTAGTAATAGCAGTGGCTATTTTCTAAGTCAACTCAATTAATAGCAGGTAATGGACTTCTCCTCCAAGAACGTATCCAATCCTTTTTTAAACACAGCTATACTATCTGCACTAACCACATCCTCTGGCAATAAATTCCAGAGTTTAATTGTGCGTTGAGTGAAAAAGAACTTTCTCCGATTAGTTTTAAATGTGCCACATGCTAACTTCATGGAGTCCCCCCTAGTCTTTCTATTATCTGAAAGACTAAATAACCGATTCACATCTACCCATTTTAGACCTCTCATGATTTTAAACACCTCTATCATATCCCCCCTCAGCCGTCTCTTCTCCAAGCTGAAAAGTCCTAACCTCTTCAGCCTTTCCTCATAGGGGAGCTGTTCCATCCCTTTATCATTTTGGTTGCCCTTCTCTGTACCTTCTCCATCGCAATTATATCTTTTTTGAGATGCGGTGACCAGAATTGTACACAGTATTCAAGGTGCGGTCTCACCATGGAGCGATACAGAGGCATTATGACATTTTCCGTTTTATTCACCATTCCCTTCCTAATAATTCCCAACATTCTGTCAGTAGTGCCTCAGACCACACAGGAAGCAGAAAGGATCAGTGGCATCTTAATGCCACTCAGAAAAGGTGGTGGCAGTTGTCCAGCCAGTATTGGTGAGTGATGCCGCTCATGGTGCCCCCCAACGACCAGTATGGCAACAGGCTGAACCCCAATATAAACCCTGCGTATTGAGGTCTATAGTATAAACATACACTGCATTCAGAAATTTCCAATAATTGAAGAGCAGAAGTAGGAGGTTTCCACTTACAATTCACCATACAAACTCCTTCCACTATCAGTAGTAAAGATGAAACAAGAGCGGGATAAAAATCAGTCTACTACTGCATACAAAGTGTTTGTAATGAAAACAATGTAACAGACAATGTTTTCATATGTAGTCAGAATTCCATCAGAAAAACACATGTGCACATAAAAATATATTGGAAAAATATTGGAAATATTGTTACAGAAAAACACATGCATACTAAAATACATTTGAAAAACATTTTAATGTGCTCTTATTTCTCTGATGAAATTTTGACTACATATGATGACAACACTGTAAGAAAAGTTTTCATTACTAACATCTTGAAGGTAGTGCTTATCTAATTTCTATCCCACTCTTTTTTCACTTTTAGTTTATTTAGTAGGTGTGCAGGACTTTTTTGCCCTTTTTGGTAACTTTGTGAATGTAACCTCTGGACTGGGGTCCTTTAAGGGTCTTTGCTTGGAGTCCACAGGGTCCGCTCTTGAGGCTGAATATTTTCCAAACACTTCACTCTCTTACTAGTCAGCCCCAATATATACAGGATTATTCCAGTGGGGCAGGGTGATAGTTTCTGGTCCCTGGCTGTTATCTTCATCTTCTCTATAACCAATGACAACAATCTCATTTCTATCAAAGCAAAACATGATGTTTCTTACAATTCTTTTTTCTTTGGCAACATCCAGAAAACAAATTTACTGCTGATAAGGCCGTGACTCTGGAGTTTCTTCAATAATGCATTCTCAAACAGATCCTTCTCTACTCTGGTGATAGTTGGGCTTCTTCCCTGACTTGTCCATTCTATAGGGGTAGTTAACCACAATTTAACTCCCCATTTACCCTATCTTGACTCATACATACTAATATCAGTGTCCTACTCCTGGTGTACCTAAAGGGTAGCTCGTTACTCCAGTCCCTGGATACCAGTTAGGTGTTTACAGTGGTTAAGCACCAAATAGATACCATTTCACTTGTCTTCCTTACTCCTTTTACTTCCCAGAGATATTGGATGAATGTCAAAAAAAGATAAGGACGGGATGGAATGCATCCATATTCAGAGACACTTAGCTGGGTTACTCAAACGTTATCCAGTTAAATGATGACTTTTGAATGTTTCCCTTGAATTGTCCAGAGAAAGGCAATCAAACCAGTGTGGGGTCTGTACCAGAAGACTTATGCAAAGAGGCTGGAGGAACTAAATATGTACCACCTGGGAGACAGGAGTGATAGGGGAGATATGATACTGACTGAAAGGATACTGGCTGAAAGGAATTAATGATGCTCAAAAGTCAAATCTTTTCCATTGGAAAGAAATTTCTAAAACTAAGAGTTATGATATGAAACTCCAAGGGGGAAGATTCAGGAACAATCAGGCCGATACAGAAAGAAATGCGGGCGAGCTCTCAGCGCGCACACAGGCCAGTGTCCTGTGCGCGCGATACAGTAAATAAAAATATGCTAATTAGGGCCCACGGTAAAATGAGGTGCTAGGGACACTAGCACGTCCCTAGCACCTCATTTTTGACAGGAGCGGTGGCTGTCAGCGGGTTTGACAACCGACGCTCAATTTTGCCGGCGTCGGTTCTCGGATCCGCTGACAGCCATGGGTTCGGAAACCAGCCTCCGGCAAAATTGAGCATCTGGTTTTCAACCCGCGAGCCGCGGGCTGATTTTAAAATTTTTTATTTTTAATTATTTTTTACTTTTGGGACCTCCGACTTAATATCGCCATGATATTAAGTCAGAGGGTGTTCAGAAAAGCAGTTTTCTCAGTGCTGAGAGAAATGAACGCCTACCTTTGGGTAGGCGCTAATTTCTGAAAGTAAAATGTGCGGCTTGGCTGCACATTTTACTTTCTGAATCATGCGGGAATAACTAATAGGGCCATCAACATGCATTTGTAAAGCTAGCACGTCGAAAACACGAGTCCAACCGCGGTTTAACATTGCGCTCCGCCGGAGCGCACTGTACTGTATCGGCCTGAATGTCAGAAAATATTTCTTATGGAATTTCCTCCCAGAAGAGGTGGTAAAGACAAGAAAGGCTATTATATAGAAACATAGGAACATAGAAATGATGGCAAAAAAAGACCAATTGGCCCATCTAGACTGCCCAGCAAGCTCCCACTCTTATTTTCCCATATTTAGCTGTTTCACTGACCACCATGTTCAGGGCCCTTGTTGGTATCTGTTTGATTCAAATTTCCTGCCATCCCCTGCCATTGATGCAGAGAGTATTGGAGTTGCATCAAAGGTGAGCATAAGACTTAATGATTAAAGATAGCAATCGCCGCATCAAGCAAGTTACTCCGATGCTTGTTTACCCAGAATGCACAGATCAATGCCTTGTTGGATGTTGTCTGAATATAAATCCTCTTTTCCACATTTCTCCCTGCCTTTGAAGCAGAGAGCAACACTGTATATGCATAAAAAAGTGATGTATCAGGCTTAATTGGTTTAGGGTAGTAACCGACTTAATAAGCAAGCTACCCCATGCTTATTTGTTTACCCAGATTGTGAAGTTCAGTCCTTGTTGGTTGTTGTCTGAATATAAATCCTCTTTTCCACATTTCTCCTTGCCATTGAAGCAGAGAGCAATGTTGTAGTTGCCTTAACTGTACGAAGGCTTATTGAGTAAGGGTAGTAATCACCAGGTTGTAGCCTCCATTCCAGCAAGCCACTCCCATGGCTCTTCTCTTCATTTCCATCCTCTAGCCTTTATGGATCCACAGTGTTTATCCCATGCCCCTTTGAAATCCTTCACAGTTTTAGTCTTCACCACTTCCTCCAGAAGGACATTCCAGGCATCCACCACCCTCTCCGTGAAGAAATACTTCCTGACTTTGGTTCCGAGTCTTCCTCCCTGGAGTTTCAAATCATGACCCCTAGTTCTACTGATTTCTTTCAAACGGAAAAGGTTTGTTGTTGACCATGGATCATTAAAACCTTTCAAGTTTCTGAAAGTCTGTATCATATCACCCCTGCTCCTCCTCTCCCCCAGGGTATACATAATTAGGTTCTTCAATCTCTCCTCATAAGTCATTTTATGAAGACCATCCACCTTGCTGAGGTTTTGTTGTTCTCCAATGCAGAAAATGCATTTTGTAGGGGTACAAGTGGGGAAAGCATCAATCCAGAGACCCAAGGGTCCTTCCCTAACAAAATAAACCATACTGGAACAGCACAGGAGCATGCTGCTTTAGGATCGGTCAACTAAAGGATCCACAATCTAAGATAGTGGCAGGTGTTTACAAAATCTAGGGGTTCACCATGTTAGACTCTCACATGGCAGAGTTACAGCCCATACTAATACTGCTATATTTTTTTCCCTCTATAAAATAGGACATTTTTCTTAGTAGGAATTCACAGAGCTCTCTACAGAAGTTTTCTCAGGATTGGAGTAACATGCTTCTTTTCCCAGTCCCTATGATCATCCAAGCAGTGGCATTTTGAACTATTTGGAGCTTCCTATGGTACTTTATAAGGAGACAATGATACAACACATTACAATAATCAAGTGTAGATACTAGCACCAACTCTTTCACCACTGCTCAAAAACACTTAATTATTCTCAATTTTAAAAATTCCACTTTTTAAAACATTTTAAATCCATAGTTTTAATGTGAGTTTGAAGTCCAATATAATCCCAAAGTCCCTGACCTCCTATAAAAGCAGAAATTTTTCCTATTCATTAAAAACTGTGACAGGTTATCAAAGAGCATATTTTCAATATCCCACAACAATGCTATTTTTTATAAATTTAAAACCATCTCTTTCCTGGCTATCCAATGTTTGCCTTCTGTAAGTAATCAGTTGTATGATCAAATGTTGCAGATAAAGGTGAGGCACCTTGGCAACAAATGGTTTGCTCTCTGATAAAATTCCATTAAACTTTACCTGAAACATCCAGGTGGATATAAGAAGAAAAACATCCCAATAGCGATAGTCTTGAAATCAATATCTTATGGGACAAAGAGTCAGTGGGACAAAGAGTCAGTGTGAATTTTTTTAGGAATTTTGGTAAAACTAGGCAAATTTGATGTAACTATAATTAGAAAATATCCTAACACCAGCCAAAAGCTTCTTTAGTACTGAACTAACACTACTAGCCACATTTAAAGGAACTGGTAGCAGGCCTTTGCTAAGTGATGCATTAACAATATCTGTCAGTGTTCCAGCAAATATATCTTTTAATACTCGGATCAACTGATATGGACAAAGATCAAAAGAACAACCAGTAGTGTTTACAGAAGACAGAATGGCAAACGCAGTCAGTAAATAAATGAAATAAAGACAGCCAGCATTACAAAACATATCAATCACAGTTTCATCTGACTACATAATTTCTTGTAGAAATAAAAAGAGCATGGTAAATGTGGTTGGTCTCTTGGAAAATCTGAATCGTTCAAAGTAAACATAATGAGTTTATTTGGGAAGAGATTCCTAGGTTCCAAACATATACATCCAAAAGATAAATATGTCCTTTCACACGGACACTGTGTTTCGTCCGTAGGCTCCGTTGGGAGGGACTGTGTAGGCAAATGCTCAACAACCATCCCCCCCCGCCTAAAATTGAAATAGGCCTTTTCAAATCCCCCTCTTTACAAATATGTCTCATTTATGCTCCCCCAGGTACACTTCATACCAACCCTTCAACCCTTATAGAATATATTGCAACTAACATCTCCATTGACATTCCTGCAATCATACTTGGTGACTTCAACCTGCATGTTGATACTTCCCCCCACACTCCCTCATGTGATGCTATTCTCGATTCATTAAATGCTTTAGGCTACAAGCAATCTATCCATTTGCCCACTCACAAGGTGGGTCATACCCTTGACCTCCTCTTCACCAATGCCCTCATACAAACTGACACCCCCTCTCACACACCTATCCCCTGGTGAGATCATCACCTTATCAAAACTGATCTCTCCATCAAGACACCTACCTGCCATGATAGTACAAAAAAAACCATACATTACAGGAAAAACTGTACCAGAGATGACCTTATATCAGCCATCGCTAACAAACTTGACAATCTAGAACTCACCAATGTAGACACAGCTCTTGCCTCCTGGTATGACATCACCAATAATATAGCTAATTCTGCCTGCCCCCGGCAAACTAAACTTATCTGTCCTCAAAGTAACAAGAGTAAGAAACCTTGGTACTCCCAAGAGCTAAAAAACCTTAAACAACACCTTCGAAAATCTGAAAAGGTTTGGCGCAAGGATCCCTCACACACACACCTGGCACAATTTAAAACCTCCCTACATCTATATAATGACAAACTTAACATGACAAAACGAGACTTCTATGCCAACAAAATACACCAATTCCAATACAACCCTAAAGTACTATATGATTACGTTAACTCACTTACCAAGATGGCTGCCCCCGACATCCCTGACGTAGTAGCCAAATCCAAATGTGAAGATCTAGCCACCTTCTTCCAAACCAAAGTAGACAAGTTACTTTCAAAGTTCACCCCTTGTGCCAGTCCCATCAACATTGTCGAACCCGATTTCATCAATACAAAGACTTGCAACAATACTACTGTTCTCTCCTCCCTAGACTGCACCTCAACATTAGAAATAGAAACCTTTATCAAGAAAGCCAAACCTTCCACTCACCCATCTGACACCATACCCACAAAACATCTCCTCACAATACCCAATATTATTTATTTATTTATTTAAAAACTTTTATATACCGGTATTAGTATGCATACATCATACCGGTTTACAATGTAACTTTAAAGGCAGAAATTACAATGAACAGGGAGGGCGAACAAGGAGGAGTATACAAAGAGCAGGAGGTGGAGGAATTAAAGCAATAAATAAAACTGCAACGGACTATTTACAGGAATATACAGGAATATTATTGCTAAACCATTAACAAATATCATTAACCTCTCCATTAACTTGGGACAGGTACCTCTCACCTTGAAACAGGTAGGGATGTGAATCGTTTTAGGACGATTAAAATTATCTTCCGATAATTTTAATATCGTCTTAAACCGTTATGGAACACAATACAATAGAGATTCTAACGATTTATCGTTATAAATCGTTAGAATCGTGAGCCGGCACACTAAAACCCCCTAAAACCCACCCCCGACCCTTTAAATTAAATCCCCCACCCTCCCGAACCCCCCCCAAATGACTTAAATAACCTGCGGGTCCAGCGGCGGTCCGGAACGGCAGCAGTCCGGAACGGGCTCCTGCTCCTGAATCTTGTTGTCTTCAGCCGGTGCCATTTTCCAAAATGGCGCCGAAAAATGGCGGCGGCCATAGACGAACACGATTGGACGGCAGGAGGTCCTTCCGGACCCCCGCTGGACTTTTGGCAAGTCTCGTGGGGGTCAGGAGGCCCCCCACAAGCTGGCCAAAAGTTCCTGGAGGTCCAGCGGGGGTCAGGGAGCGATTTCCCGCCGCGAATCGTTTTCGTACGGAAAATGGCGCCGGCAGGAGATCGACTGCAGGAGGTTGTTCAGCGAGGCGCCGGAACCCTCGCTGAACGACCTCCTGCAGTCGATCTCCTGCCGGCGCCATTTTCCGTACGAAAACGATTCGCGGCGGGAAATCGCTCCCTGACCCCCGCTGGACCTCCAGGAACTTTTGGACAGCTTGTGGGGGGCCTCCTGACCCCCACGAGACTTGCCAAAAGTCCAGCGGGGGTCCGGAAGGACCTCCTGCCGTCCAATCGTGTTCGTCTATGGCCGCCGCCATTTTTCGGCGCCATTTTGGAAAATGGCGCCGGCTGAAGACAACAAGATTCAGGAGCAGGAGCCCGTTCCGGACCGCTGCCATTCCGGACTGCCGCTGGACCCGCAGGTTATTTAAGTCATTTGGGGGGGGTTCGGGAGGGTGGGGGATTTAATTTAAAGGGTCGGGGGTGGGTTTTAGGGGGTTTTAATGTGCCGGTTTTGCGATTTTTCGATTTTTCGATTTTTCACGATTTTTCACGATATTTTACCCCCCCCAAACGGCAACAATACGATTCCCTCCCCCTCCCAGCCGAAATCGATCGTTAAGACGATCGAGGACACGATTCACATCCCTAGAAACAGGCTATTGTCAAACCCATCCTAAAGAAAGCCAAACTTGACCCCTCTGATCTAGCCAACTATCGCCCTATTTCCAATCTTCCATTTTTTGCTAAACTCCTTGAAAAAACTGTTAACAAGCAACTCACAGAATACCTTGAAGACAATCACATCCTTGCCCCTGCACAATACGGCTTTCGGAAATCTCATAGTACTGAGACTCTTTTACTTTCCCTAACAGACCACATTATTAAAGGATTTGAGAAAGGACAATCATACATACTAGTCTTCCTTGACATCTCCTCCGCATTTGACACCGTCAGCCATCCCATTCTCCTACAGCGGTTGACTGAAATAGGCATTACAGGTGTTGCCCACAACTGGTTCAATTCATATCTCAGCAATAGAGATTACAAAATTCAGCTAGGCAATCATGTTTCCAAGGCTATCCCCCTTAATCAAGGTGTCCCTCAAGGTTCATCCCTCTCTTCAACCCTCTTCAATATTTACATTCTACCCCTCTGTCACTTCCTATCCAGCCTAAATCTCCCACACTACATATATGCTGACGATGTTCAGCTCCTCATACCCATCACTGACTCTATTTCTAAAACCATGGATTTCTGGAACGATACTCTCCAATCCATAAACAATCTCCTTTCTTCCATCCACCTAGCTCTCAACACTACTAAAACTGAAATCATGCTCATCTCACCCCTTAACCACTTGATCCTTCCCCCTCTTTCACAGTTCCAATTTGCACAACAAGTCCGTGATCTGGGTATCACTCTCGATGGGCATTTCACACTGAAGAAATTTATGAAGTTTAAAGAAGCCATCTTTTAGTATACTAAAAGATGGCTTCTTTAAACTTCATACACTAAAAAAACTAAAACCCTTACTACACCCCCCCGATTTCCAAACAGTGCTCCAAACCACCATCTTCGCCAAAACCGACTACTGCAACTCCCTTCTCCTCGGCCTTCCTAACAACGCCATTCACCCCATTCAAATTTTACAAAACACAACAGCCCGAATCTTGACCAACTTACGCAGACACGACCATATTACACCTGTTCTAAAAGATCTACATTGGCTCCCAATAGCTTCCCGTATACAATATAAGACTCTCTCTCTCATCCACAAGGCTTTATACAATCCTGAAATGAACTGGTTTAATGAATCCTTCCGCTTACACCAATCTAATAAGCCTTCTAGACACGCACATCTCGCAACTATGCCCATCCCTTCCCCTAAACTCTACAAACTAACATCTACCAGAGCCCGTGCAATATCGATAGCCGGGCCAACCCTTTGGAACACAATGCCAGTTGAACTACGGCAAGAGGAATGCCTCAAATCGTTCAAGCGGAAACTCAAGACCTGGCTCTTTGCCAAGGCATACACCTAATTTCTCCCTTCCTCTCCACTGCCCACCCTTCCTCTCCTCTGCCCCCGTCTTCTGGCCCTCTATCCCCTCACTTCGCCCTTCTCCTACCTTTTTCTCCCCCCCTCACCTCATACACTTTTTCTCCCCCCCTCACCTCATACCTTTTTCTCCCCCCCTCACCTCGTTCCCTTCCCTCTGCTCGCCACTCCCCCCTCTCCTCCTAGCACCCCTAAACTGCTTATCTCTTAGTGTCTTCCTTTTGTACATATGTATATATTTACAAACCTCGTTGATTATTTAATGCAAATTTCCCCTTGTTATTCACACCCTCATTTATTCATTTGTTAACTTGTTTTATTTGTTCAATGTAAAGCGCCATGCCTGGCGTTTGTTTGTGTTACACTGTAAACCGATGTGATATCCTGGATGAATGTCGGTATATAAAAATTTTAAATAAATAAATAAATAAATAAAGATATACTAGTGATAACGACAGGAGCTCTTGGATGATTTAATTAAATTGGGGAGGCGGATCATAAATTTGCCAAATAAATAAAACCAGTATCTAATCCTGCAATATTAGGCTGCTTACTATCATCATGCAACTACTATTTAGTAATGACAAACAAATCTAGTGGTGAGTTAAGAGAGGCTGTCAGTTTGCTATAAAGAACTGCTTCTTAGCCCTACCCTTGTATTCTTTATAAATCTTAGTAGTCTTGAATATATTAAGTCTCCAATCTTCATTCTGACTTTTATGTCATTGTCTATCAAGGCATCTCAATACATGTTTAACATAAGACTCTCATCAGCCTGTTCTATTGCTAACATAAGGTATTGGTAGTACACATCAGCTTTCCTAAGTAGCCTTGTTTTCTTGCTCAATTTTAGAGCCTCATTCACTAAGCATTTTTCCCATAGACACATAGTGGCAAAAAAGCCTTAGTAAATCAGGTCCTTAATATAAGCTGCTAATAGGTTCCAAGAATTCTTAAAAGCATCTTGATTAATCTCTTCCTGAGTTACTTTCATAGAAGAGAAGCCCCTACAATGGGGGCCTCATTTACTGGACAGCACAATTTAAATACAATAAGAACATGGTCCATCTATGACACTCAAACAAGGCGTAAATCTTGAACTAGGTCTGATTCAATCCAGTACCTCAGGACAAATACCATGTCTAAAATATGTTGAGTCTCATGTATTAGAAATGAGACCAGTTAACTAAGCTCTAAGGCATACATTAGCGTTAAAAAATCATCTACTGAAGTCACCTAAGAACATTAAATTCATTATATCTACTTGTAAAGAAACAACTGTATTCAGGTCAAAGAAATAGATTTAGCTGATAATGTCTTCCCTATCTGTAAGTCTCCCAGGCCTGATGGCTTTCCAGTTGATTTTTGCAAAATGTTTATGTCATTACTATCTCCCATACTTTCAGATTTATTCCAATTATTTCATTCTAGTGGCTGAACTACTAGTAGCTTTTCTGAAGCCCTCTTTATTTTGATGGAAAAACCTGGGAGGGACCCTTTATTTGTGCAGAACTATAGGCTGATTTTATTGCTGAATGTAGATTGTAAGATTTATTCTAAAGTTCTAGTCAAGCATTTAAATTATGTGCTGGGAGACTTGATCCACCTGGATCAAATGGGATTTATGAAGGAACGTTACATTTTTGATAATGCTAGATTATTTCCTAATCTTATACATGTAGCTCATGGTCTGAAACACCCCATTCTAGCAATGTCAATCAATGCCAAAAAGGCATTCAGTCACATTGAATGGGATTAAATATTTAAGGTCCTGACCTGGTTGGGATTTGGGGAAGTCTTTATTAGGTACATAAGAGTAGGGATGTGCAATTGTTTTTCCCGAATTAGGCAATTTCAACTAAATTGCCTAATTCAGAATGGTTCGGGAGAACCGAAAAACGATTTAATTTTTTCCGAAATTTCAGGAAAAATTCATTTTCGCTTTAGTGTGCACTAATGGGAATACACCCCACTTCGCCCTTGTCTTTACTTCTATTCACCTTCTACTTCTTATCACCTTGTAAATAGCTGACTCTTCATATTATCTTATGTTATACATAAACTTATATTACTTTATTACTTACATATGGGCCGATTCAGTAAAGTCCGAGGGAGAGCGGACGAACACCCCCTCTCCCGGCGCGCGCACAGGCCACTCACCTGTGCGCACAATTCTATATTTAAATTAGGTGGTGCAGTAGAAATGGGCAAAAGAAGGCACTAGGGACACTAGCGCATCCCTAGCGCCTCCTTTTGAACTGGAGCGGCGGCTGTCAGCGGGTTTGACAGCCGACGCTCAATTTTGCCGGCATTGGTTCTCGAGCCTGCTGACAGCCATGGACTCAGAAACCGGACGCCAGGAAAATTGAGCATCCGGTTTTCGGCCCGACAGCCGCCAGCCCATTTAAAATGTTTTTTCTTTTTTTTTTTACTTTTTTTACCCTTCGGGACCTTCGACTTAATATCGCCATGATATTAAGTCGGAGGGTGCACAGAAAAGCAGTTTTTACTAGGGATGTGAATCGTTTTAGGACGATTAAAATTATCGTCCGATAATTTTAATATCGTCTTAAACCGTTATGGAACACAATACAATAGAGATTCTAACGATTTATCGTTATAAATCGTTAGAATCGTGAGCCGGCACACTAAAACCCCCTAAAACCCACCCCCGACCCTTTAAATTAAATCCCCCACCCTCCCGAACCCCCCCCCAAATGAGTTAAATAACCTGCGGGTCCAGCGGCGGTCCAGAACGGCAGTGGTCCAGAACGGGCTCCTGCTCCTCAATCTTGTTGTCTTCAGCCGGCGCCATTTTCCAAAATGGCGGCGAAAAATGGCGGCGGCCATAGACGAACACGATTGGACGGCAGGAGGTCCTTCCGGACCCCCGCTGGACTTTTGGCAAGTCTCATGGGGGTCAGGAGGCCCCCCACAAGCTGGCCAAAAGTTCCTGGAGGTCCAGCGGGGGTCAGGGAGCGATTTCCCGCCGCGAATCGTTTTCGTACGGAAAATGGCGCCGGCAGGAGATCGACTGCAGGAGGTTGTTCAGCGAGGCGCCTGAACCCTCGCTGAACGACCTCCTGCAGTCGATCTCCTGCCGGCGCCATTTTCCGTACGAAAACGATTCGCGGCGGGAAATCGCTCCCTGACCCCCGCTGGACCTCCAGGAACTTTTGGCCAGCTTGTGGGGGGCCTCCTGACCCCCACGAGACTTGCCAAAAGTCCAGCGGGGGTCCGGAAGGACCTCCTGCCGTCCAATCGTGTTCGTCTATGGCCGCCGCCATTTTTCGCCGCCATTTTGGAAAATGGCGCCGGCTGAAGACAACAAGATTGAGGAGCAGGAGCCCGTTCCGGACCGCTGCCGTTCCGGACCGCCGCTGGACCCGCAGGTTATTTAAGTCATTTGGGGGGGGGTTCGGGAGGGTGGGGGATTTAATTTAAAGGGTCGGGGGTGGGTTTTAGGGGGTTTTAATGTGCCGGTTTTGCGATTTTTCGATTTTTCGATTTTTCACGATTTTTCACGATTTTTCACGATTTTTCACGATATTTTACCCCCCCAAACGGCAACAATACGATTCCCTCCCCCTCCCAGCCGAAATCGATCGTTAAGACGATCGAGGACACGATTCACATCCCTAGTTTTTACTGCTTTTCTGTGCACTTTCCCAGTGCCGGCAGAAACTAGCACCTACCTTTGGGTAGCCGCTAATTTATTAAAGTAAAATGTGTGGCTTGGCTGCACATTTTACTTTCTGTATCGCGCGGGCATACCTAATAGGGCCATCAACATTCATTTGCATGTTGAGGGCACTATTAGGTGCCGCGGGTTGGACGCGCGTTTTCCGCCCCTTACTGAATAAGGGATAAGGGAAAACGCGTGTCCAAGGGCAGGTTAACAGTGCGCTCTGTCGGAGCGCACTGTACTACTACTGTATCGGCCTGTAAGTCCATTTCATGTTATTTATTCAACTGCCTTTATGTTATTACTATGTTTGAAATCAGTTCATTGTAAAGCCTAAACACTTCTTTTATGTTCCCTGTAAACCAATTTGATGTACCAACAAATGTCGGTCTAAAAGAAACTTTAAACAACTAAAATAAATAAATGTATATGTAAAGCCTATTGATACATGTTCCCAGATTATGTGAATGGTGGGAGATGCTACAAGGTGATGGTCTTCCCTATTTCTATTTTGGTGAGGAAGACTCAATTCCATCAAGATGGTACTTGCCCCACAGATTGACTATATTTTGAGTATGTCAATGTCATTGTTTACCAAAAAATTTTATATGAGCCTAGATAGGTTGTTAGTTACTTTTTTATGGAAAGAAAAGATACTTCACATTGTGCTATGGAAATTGAAATTAGTCAAGGAAGAAAAGCAGTAAGGTTTCCAGACTTTTTCACCTATCACAAAACGTTCTTCATATGTTATGGTATTAGGTGGGTTATATCAGTAAATTAGTTCACTATTTGAAAGGGAGCTTGTCTCCCCGAGTCCATTGAATCTGCTTCCGGGCATGCATCTCCCTAATCACGTGTGTTTGACTACTACTATTGCAGCAACTCATATGGCCTTGCACCAGCTCAATAATACAATATATTGGAAAATAAATGGAACTCTAATGAAAAGGATCCATTGTGGCATAACCCTGCACTGCTGATTAAAAAAAACTGGGATTAATTGGCCACAATGGCAACCTAAAGGGATATGGACTATGGGACAGATGGTGGCAAATTGATGTCTATTTCCTTTTGATGACATGATTTATCCCTTTCCCAGTATTATCATGGCTTCAGCTGAAGCACTGTTTAGACTCGAGCATAGTGGCATAAATCTGAAACTCTTGGTAGACACCCCACAACTTCTCTCTCTAAGAGGGTCATTCTCTAACGCTATCGTACACGATAGCTAGGTCGGGGCGGAGTCGCCCCCGGAAGAGGAGGAGTCGGGGCAGCACTGGGGCCGATGCTGCCCCGACTCCTTCGCTGGCGGCGAAAGGTAAGATTCCTTATCGCCGCCAGTTTCGCACCAAATAACTACACCTGCTAGCTGAAATATGATGGTTGAAAAGTGCTAAAACATAAGAACATAAGAAATTGCCATGCTGGGTCAGAACAAGAGTCCATCAAGCCCAGCATCCTGTTTCCAACAGTGGCCAATCCAGACCATAAGAACCTGGCAATTACCCAAACACTAAGAAGATCCCATGCTACTGATGCAATTAATAGCAGTGGCTATTCCCTAAGTAAACTTGATTAATAGCCGTTAATGGACTTCTCCTCCAAGAACTTATCCAAACCTTTTCTGTACCCAGCTACACTAACTGCACTAACCACATCCTCTGGCAACAAATTCCAGAGCTTAATTGGGCATTGAGTGAAAAAGAACTTTCTCCGATTGATCCTGATCCTGATCCTTCCTTGTCCCATTCCCAACTGACTCCACTCTTTGTGGCGTAAGATCCAAAAATGCATTGCTTAGCCTCCACCATAGACTTTAATCGGACTAACCAAATGAGTCCTAAAAGAATTTAATTTTTTCAGGAACAACAGCCATTTGGTTTGATTGAATCTAAGTTAACATTAATTTAAATGTTACATTTTCCATTCTAATTTAAACAAATTGACATCTCTAAAGATCACTGAAAAACGAGTTATTGAATTTTGACTCCAATCCATATCTATAACTACATATGTGCAGGATATATGCAGTGCACTATTCTACATATCCCCCTGTGAAGGGTGATTGGCTAAGAACCCTTCATACCTATCTGAGTCACATATCGCCATGTCTTAGGCTGCCCAGCCTAGTTAAGGCTACTCCTTACTGGCGAGAGACATTACCCGTCTTCGTACCGATATGCTCATTTTTCACAGATAGTCATCACAGGTGGTGGGGAATGGTGCAGTGTCAGCATGAGAATCCAAAAGCATCAGGTTCAAGGTTTCAGCTTGATTAAGCATGATCCGAGTGCTAGTCTATGTTACCAGCATTGCAGAAACTTGATCACGGCATCTTCGTAGGCAGATACAGAGACATGGTAAGCAAAGACAAACAACTAGCCCAAGTAAGGCAATTGTACACATGGAGCCAATTAGAATTTTGAATCCTGAACCTAAACTAGAAAACCATGAGCCAAGGGATCCAAATGGATCACTGACATCAAGTCCTTTCCAGGTTTGCACCGGTACATGTGCTATAGACATCATGTTCCAAGTGATTTCCTCAATCACTTCACCCTTGTCGTCTATTTGAAGACAACAGTTACTGAGGCTAAATTTACCACATAATTCTCTTTCTACAGCTAGTATATAATCTAATGCTAGATGATTCTGATAAATAGCATTCCAAAAACCCTTTTGTTGAGTGGCTAATATTCTCAGTGCTTTAGCAGTTTCATTAGTAATTATTTCAACAACAGCTTGCAATCTTATAATACGATTCAACATATAAATTGGAGTTCCATAACCCCAAGAGCCATCCTAATAGGTTACAATATTGAGCCAATAAGAATTTACCATTTGAGCTTACATGGTATAGTTGAGAAAAGATTGAGATAAACAAGAAGAATTGCCTATAGCTATAGTGTGTAATACTGTGTAAGGTCTATGAATGCACTTTGTTGCAACAATGGAGTGGGCCAATATCCACTACGCTTTACATAAGATAGGATCGGTGCTTTTACACATGGGGGTCACAAATATAGCAATCAGGAGGGATAACCTATCAGAGCAGTTAGATATCATTCTCAAAAGGTACAGAGAAAACATGAAGAGGTAGTCCATTGGAATGGACAAGGAGGAGAAGGAAAAACAACAAAAACATAAGGCATGTTCTGGTCATAGGTAGGAGTAGGTACAGTTGCATATCCTTGTGAGAGGAAGCCTCAGTTAGAATGGGTAAATTTCTACAAGGAGATCAATCTCAGAATAAGCACAAAGGCCATAAAACTACCAGGAAATATTTGTGAGAGGGTATAAACAAACTCCGGGTAAAATCTGAGAGGAAGTGTTACAGGAAGAAATGTTCAAAAAGGTTACAGAGAAATCAGAGTATAAAGGGAATAGGATATTGGAATATAAAAAGCCAGCAAAGTAATTACTATAGGTACAGGCTGCAGAAGAAAGAATAAGTCAAAGAGATGCAGAGGTACCAACAGTAAGACGAGTGGGAAAATGCTAGAAATAGCTTACAGCAAATAGGACAGCATGAATGTAACGTACTCTGATGTAGCAGAAATATATATGCACATAAGAAAAGGGGAGATCCAGAGAAAAACCTGATAGTTAAAGGATAAGGGTGTGTATGGCCAAGCCAAATCATTACCACATCTATAGGTCAAATCCCAGAATGCGGGTAGGGAATATACTTAAAAATGAGGGAAACCAACCTTTCGGTAGGGAGTCAAAGGGCAAATGTCATAACCAGATCTTGAGGAGTGTCTCATTTATTTATTTATTTATTTATTATTTTTATTATACCGAGTTTCATGATAGGAATCACATCAACCCGGTTTACAATTAACAATGTGAGTAAAGGCAGAGAGTAACATAGTAAAACATTTCCCAATTCAACGTCACATATAGAATGAAACTTAACAGATATAATAACAATATTTATTCATTTATGGACTTGTATCCATTGTTGGGCAGGGACTTCAGTAGGGTCAAAACAGGTAATGGTTGTATGCACATACACTGTATTGTGTGGAATTATGAGAACGTATGTAACTGTCCCTTCACAATCATAAGGGAATTTGTATAGCAGAGTAGAAGTTTTAGTCGTACCATCTATAGTTACTGTGATGCAAGCATTACAATTCGGGTCAGTGGTGCATACAGGGAGTATGCCATTCCAAAGGTATAATGCACAAAGAAGGATAAACATGTGAATGCAAAAAGTGAATACCAAACTGAAAATACAAAAGCAAACTAATAGTAACAAAGAAAAGAAGGCAAAGAAAAAGGGCTGTTGAAACATCAGGCAAGTGCAGTCATGTGACAAAGCATCTGTAGGCCCAATAGTGGATAAAACATTGTCCAGGGATAAGGGATTCAAGAAAACATTTGACCATACTGGGGCATATCTCGCTCTAAGAGAGCAATCAGTGGGATATAGTATGTGGGTAATGTGATCAAGGCAGCTTTCATAGACAAGGGTAATGGGTGAAGAAAAGCATATTACATAATCATATAAGGATATAAGAGGTTGGGGTTAGACAAGGAAGATACTATACAATTTAGAAAAACCAGCATTAATTCTGTCCAAATAATGGCAATTGGCACATAGGTCCAAACAGCATCTGAGCAAGACAAAAACAATGAATATGATGTATGATGGCAGTCTTTGAAAACAGTTCACAGTCCAAGTCAGGATAATCTTTGAATTCAATGATGCAGATGGGGGAAAACAGGTCATTCAGCTTAGTGCACTTCAGGGACAGGAGACAGAGCCGTGCAGTTCGACAGTAGGTAGGTTACTTGATCAGAAGCTACCATAAGGGCAAAACAAATTCAGATTAATTAGGGAGAAGAGTTCACCACAGACATCACATCACAAAGAACATTAAACTTTGACATACAACGTCACTCATTCAACAGGTGCAAAGACATATGACACAGAAAACAAACAAGAAACACATGGTTTACTTCTGATGAGCTCAAACCCCTGATCAAAAATAAAGGTAGGCCAAAAAAAAGCATGAAAAAGTACTGAGAAAATGTCTAGATCGATCTAGAATAAAAACAAAAGAAAAAGCAAAAAACAATCTGTTGAAAAATAAAAAACAATGAAAAACTGAGAAAAAGGAGAAAAGGTAATCTTCAAATGGTCCAACGACTATTGACCTGGGGAAACATAAAATCTGAGAACAGATAAAGGTTAGAGGAATTACAGCTCATTTGAAACTAAATATCCTGATATGAATTCAGCAAACTGCAGTCATAAAGCTACTGTTGGTTCTTTAATATAGCTGCGCCACTAGGAGGCGCTGTGCTCATTAATATTCAGCTTCCACTCTTTTTTTTTTTTTCCCTGAAAGACAGACCTGTGACAAAATCATTGTTACCGGGATAACTCTTGCGCTGCCGGGGAAAACCTTCACCTCTGTGAAATGAGGAAACATCATTAATTAGAACATGTAACTGATACATAAGGGCAATTTTCCAGTGTGCAAGAAAAGACTTAGGGCTGTACTGTAAGTGTGCCAGCGCAATGACCAAAGCACTGTATACCGTGAAAGAGACAGAATCCTGACTGCTAAAGAATTCAAATTTTACTCAATGTCCCAAGAACTATGAATTGTCTTAGTAACGTTCAAGTCCTTGCTAATCCATGTTTAAACTAAACACACGTACAGCCTTTATCACCTTCCTGTGAGAAACCCTATCTCCATCACCGCACAGCGAGACAAGCGGTGATCTGGAAACATGAAGGCAGACCCCTGCAAACTGCAGCAGAGAATGCCCTCAATGCCAACTGAGCACGGACTCCTGTAGAAAATAATAATATACAAACATTGGTCAGGGATAAATAGAGAAAGAAGAAAACGAAAAGTGCAGGGGAGGGAACGCTTGCCAGTAAACTAAACAGAGCAAATTATGAAAATGGAGTCTCTTTTGATTGTGTATGTGTATGTTGGTTTGGCCATAGGCAAATGAAAGGAAAGAATGTAATGAAACCTAAAAACAGTAAAAGTCCAGGATGTATAGAGCAAGGAGGATGAAAGGAAACGCTGGAAATCTGCGGCACCCTGTAAATTGTCCCACCAGAGAGGGAGACTAGGGATGGCCTCAGCACTAGCCAAAGCCCTGCGGGGGCGGAACTTAGAAAATATAGCTGTTACAAATAAAATGTAAGAACTATATAATACCTAAAACCAAGAAATGACCTGCGTGTAGTATCCTGAAAATATGTCCTAGCAGAGGATGCCATAAAAGTCAGCCATGCAGGCAGAAAATAATAAGCAGTGAACACAGGAATAAAGGGAATGGCAGAGGGAGGGGGTGTCATGACGTCAGCCGCCAGAGGACTCAGCATGAGCCAGGACAGACAGGCACGGAGAGGCACTAAGATAAGGAGCAAGGAGTCAGTTAGCAAAACTTCACTTCCCACCAAGCACCACGGAAGGGGACAAGGGAGTGGGAGGAGACACAAGAAAATGACTACCAATCCCAGGAGGCAAGGCCAGTACCTGGGGCTCTCAATTCACAACTTAACACTACAGGAAGAGGAGGGGGCGAATAGGGGCTAAGCTAAGCAGAATGATGGTGTCTGCTCTCCCCCGATACAGGAATGTGTGAGGGAGGGGCTGGGGGGATGAGAATGGCGAGAGTTGCCCTGCGCCTCTCATCTGAAACAAAGAACAAAGAAATGGAAGGGTGTAATAAGAAAGAAGGACAGCCGCATAGATTTCAAGTTGCGATAAATGCATGTGATTGAGTCCGTCTCCTGAGAGAGAAAAAAGAATTCAGGGCTCAGTAACATATGCTAAAAGTAGGCAAGTCAACTTCCATGCAAAAACTGCAATTCCCATCATGCACCAAAAAATCCCAGAGGAGCACAAGGGTAAGAAATCAAACAGATAATTAAATGAAAGTAACATATAAGCACAGAGAGGGTACAAGGCGCAAGAAAAAGAATTACGTAGGACAGTCAGAACAACAGGCAATTTACCATTGGCAGGAGAAGGGGGGGGGAAAGCCAAGGCTCCCCCTGCGTTCTATGTCTGTGTGCTAACAAGCCACAAATTGTAACATGACAGCAGGCAGAGAAAGGGGAGGGGGGATCACCCCCGTCCACTGAGCGAAGAAAGAAATTCCAAAGGGTGGGGCAGGAGCACTAACGTCCAAATAACCCAGGCACTTAACTCAGCAGCAAGAAACGCCGAGCGTAAACTACGGAAGGGGAATCACAGAGAACAGTAGAAACAGCGTCAGAACTAAGCTGAGCATTGGATGTACGTGGAAAACATATTGAAGATCAGTTAAAATAATCTCTGATGCTGTAACTTCTCCCAGTTTTTTCTTTTAATGTCAGAGGTATTAGGGGCAGTCCTGGGATGGAAAGACAGCACAAGTAAAAGAAGAACAGAGCAGTGGTCTGAATAAAAGCCCTTTGGAAATGCAAAGCGAACAGCAATGAACACAGCAGGTGGTCTCTCAGCCTCACGGGGAAACCAGAAACCTGGAATCAGCTAGCAGTAAAGGCGATAGACAGGCACAAAAAAACAGAGAGAGAAAAAACTAAGAAGACCAGAATTAAATGCGTTTACAGGGGATACACTGCGATGGGGGCTACCTCCAACGCCTCAAGAAACAAAGAAAGTGCAAGCAGAAGCAAGGAAGTGCAAACGAGAAAGTAGAAAAACATACAGCATTTAAACAGAGCAAATTAAACAGTCAGAAAGAGAGGGAAGAAAGTTAAGGCAAAGGAGAAAAGAATGCAGAAGGTTTACAACTACAATAAACGGAACATCAGAGAGAAAAAAAGGGAGGGGGAGAGGGGGAGAGGGGGAGTAGAAAATCTGCACGAGAACACCAAACTGAAGTGAAAGTCTGAAAGGTTGAAATAATACAGAACAAAACCTGCTAAATTAGCTCGTTGGTATACACACACATAGCTGGAAAAAAAAAAAAAAAGTACTCAAAAGCAGATTCCACAGACAGTAAGGAATGTCATTCAAAAGAAGCACGAACTACAAGTTAAACTAGGTCTTGCAGACTAACAAACTATAGTAAAAAATAAAAGAGAAGACACAGATAACTGAAACATTAATCAAATCAATCACTTGTTCTTTAAAAAAAATTAAAATTAAATCCCATACATACCCAATGAACCAATCGACTCCCCCCTGGGACCAACGTCTTGGATCCGAAGGATGGAGAGTTTAATCATGACCTCCGTGGCAGCCACCGGACTCACTTCACGATCTTGCCAGTACTAAAGTACGCTAATGACCCCAGGTCACCCTAAGTGGAACTGGTTAATTAGTCAAAAGCCTTAAGCAGTTTCCGCACTGCTGTAGCCAGGGAGACTCAGGAAAGGGCGCGAATCCTTTCCTGTGAATCCCAGCGGTGCCTCCAGATGTTAAAAGAGTGGCGTCTCCTCTAATTACAGAATGAATACCAGCTTCAGACGGTAATAAAGAGAGAGGTTTATTAATACAGATAAGTAAATAGAGGAAGGCGGATAATTCCTCTAGGAGCAGAAAAATACAGAAAGAATTTAGTACAAGCAAAGGTGTACAAAGTCTGTTTAAAATCTGCTCAGAGATCTTAACATGTGCATCAGCTTATAAAGGGTCTGGGGTCTGCTGTTATCAGTCATCTGCATAATCCACACCCTTTACCTTTAATAACCAATCAATATATATTTTAACATGTGTACAGCAGCTTGCTCTTACTATAGGCCACAGGCCTCTTCTTATCAGTTAGAATAACAAACTTAGTTCCATCCTTCCAGGAATGATGTCATCTGTGCTGGATGATTCTCTGGCAAGTTCAGTAATCAGTGCTTCATAGTGCTATAACTACATATGTGCAGGATATATGCAGTGCACTATTCTACATTCCTTTCAGATGACTCTCCTTATCAGGTGAAATACTGTGTAGTACTTTTGGCTCTTTATCTTCTCTTTATTAGGGATGTACTTAGATATTTTTATATGTTTGTTTTTGTTTTTAATTACATTTTTAATTTCATTTGTTTTTATGTTTCTTTTTATGTTTAAAATGAAAAACATAAACCATTATATAAAAAAAAAGAAAAAAAAACCAACAACAAGAAACAAACCAAAGAAATCTTTGGCCCCAGCTCCACCCCCCCCAAAAAAAAACCCAAAAAAAAACAAACCCATTCCTGAGCCCTTCTCACCATTCTTCCTCCCTCCCAAATCTTCTTACCATGTTCTTCATGTGGCAGAACCAATTTCCAGTCATTCCTGCCTTATTGACACTGCAATTAAAAATATTACTGGCAGATCAAGACTGCCACTATTTTTTATATCTTCCAAACAAAATGGCACTGGCTTTGGCCTGTGTGATGCCATTTTGTCTAGCAAAATTAACAATGGCGTCGAGAGATCAAGGCTGGCATCATTGTTGTTAGTTTTGCCATACAAAATTACACCAGCCAGGCCCAGGCCTGTATCACTTTGTCTAGAAAACATTAAAAATGATGCGGCTTTGGTCCACTGGCACCGTGTTTAATCACAGCACAGGCACTTCTGGCCTGTGAATAACATCAACGAAAGAGGGTTCCGGAGGTGGGGGAATTGGGAGGATGGCCCATGAGTGGGTTTTTTTTTTTTTGTGACAAACTTTTTTTAAATGAAAGGCACAAAAACTAATGAAATTGTTTTTCTTTTGCTTTAAAAATGAAACAATATGGGAAATTGTGTTAAAATTGCCCATGTCTTTTCAAATGAATGCACATCTGTGCTCTCTTTACCTCAAACGCCGAACTGCAGAAGGTCCTGCTGTCTCTTCCTCTTGGCTATAGCTCTTCCACAGAATCTCTGGACATACTGGATTACTTTGATCATTTTCTGTTTCTTCCACTGGCACCAAACACCCTTCTCTACCAACTGTCTCTCTGAGAAATCCAGAGGATCCCTCCTGGAGCCCTGTATCCACCTCAAAGGGATCCAATGCATTCTGAGCTGTTTCTATTTACTCCTCAACTTCTCAGGTATCACCTAATGGAGTAAGTCTTTAAGTACACTGTGCCCCCTAGTGAAGATGTATACTAAAGGACCTCTGGATGCCTTCACATTATATTTTTGTTAAAAAAAAAAATATATATATATATATATATATATATATTTTTTTTTTTTTTAAAGTTATCTTTCCTCTTTGAAATACAGTCCATGGAGGAAGGTTATGAATGCCCTACAAAAATCACCTTCTTCATTAGAAAAGGTTTAAAAAAAATAAAAAAGGCGCTTTCAAATAGGTAGATTTATTTATTTTTTTTGCCAACTTTATTTTTCAGCGTGTGAACATATGAGAGTGAAAAGCACAACCAGTATTACAGTCAGAAGCAAAATCATACTCAGGCATTTCTCTTTCACATCAACGTGGCATGCATAATTCCAGTAAGAGTCCGATACAGTATCATACAGATTCAGTCTCTCCTTTAAATGATGCACTACGTTTCATGAATAAGAACATAAGAAAATGCCATACTGGGTCAGACCAAGGGTCCATCAAGCCCAGCATCCTGTTTCCAACAGTGGCCAATCCAGGCCATAAGAACCTGGCAAGTACCCAAAAACTAAGTCTATTCCATGTAACCATTTCTAATAGCAGTGGCTATTCTCTAAGTGAACTTAATAGCAGTTGGATGGCTTGGTAGTTTTTAAAAATAATCCTTACACATTTTCCTTCTGGGCTCATCCCTACTCTGTTGCTTCTCTGCACCTTTCTCCCTCTTCCCCCCATCTCCGGTAGTTTTAGTGTGCCACCATGGCCTGTGAATAGCAAGAGAGTGCTGGCACTCTCAGCTACAGTCAGAGGTGATCCATGGTTAGGGGGACAATGGAAATAATTCAAAAGAACGAGACCCAGCTCAGTCAAGGGTCAGTGAAGCCAGCAGCTTGGGTGAATAAGTTTCAGAATTCCTTAATGTTTCTTAAAGTCACCGGAAAAGCTGCAACCCAGGGCTACATTTAGAGGATGGCAGCTGGAGATAAAGGAAACAAGCCACACGGCAAAGGTGAAGCGCAGAATGTGAATAATTAAGAAGGGAATATTTATTTTAAAATAAATGCTGACTAATTGAGGGGGGGGGGGGTTCATAAAAACTACAACTTTTTTTCTTAGTTTGTTTTTTCTGTGAATTTTGGGAAGAGGAATGATTGTGTGTGTGAGTGTGTGTGTGTGTATATATATATATATATATATATATATATATATATATGAAAAGTAGCCACTTCATGGGTAAAGGAAGTGCTCTAAAACATCTGCAAAAGTCCTAATTGGGATCTAGGTATGGCTGAGAACAATTGTCAGGTATTTATGTGCAAACATTTTTCTTAATCCTAACATTTCTTACTGAGTACAGAATTCTTGAAAAAAAGAATGCATGTACTGTCGGTTATAATTTCATCAAAATGAAAAGGCTTTTTTTTTTTTTTGGTTTTACATTTTGTGGCTTTATAATAAAGGAAAACCATTTTTCCCAGCGTTGATCTGCTGCTATGGCTGCCATCTCTTCTCTTGCTGTCTCCCAGGCTTTGATCTGCTGCTGCCACTTCTCCCTCCCAGGTTCTGATCTGACACTGCTGCCTTCTCTTTCCTCCCTTCCGGGCCTCAATTTGCCACTACAGCTCCTACCAAATTCTCCTTTCACTTATCCTCCTGTACTCTGATCCTGTTGCTGCTGCCATTTCTGTCTCTGCCTTCCCCCTCCCCCTCCTAGCCCCAGTCTGTTGATACAGCTACCTTCTCATCCTTGGCCAGCTCTGATCTCCAATCACGGGTAACAAATTTGCACTGTCTCTGCAGATGTTGGTAATTTCACATTTCTTTTCAAGGTTTATCACACTTGTGATAAAATCAAGTCCCTGATTATTGTTCTTTCCATGATCATTCCAATAAGGTACTTCTCGTACATTGTATTCCATTGTGTACCCATAGGGAAAAATAAGAGAGCATATTCCCTCCTCTATAGCAGTGGTCCCCCAACCCTGTCCTGGGGGCCCACCAGACAGTCAGGTTTTCAGGATATCCACAATGAATATGCATGAGAGAAAATTTGCATGCACTGTCTCCATAACATGCAAATTTTCTCTCATGCATATTCATTGTGGATATCCTGAAAACCCGACTGGCTGGTGGGCCCCCAGGACAGGATTGGGGACCACTGCTCTACAGGACCAGATTCAAAATCCTGACACTGATCACCAAGGCCCTAAGAGTAAATGGACCAAGTTACTTGATAAGAGCCTTAATTGGTGCCTCCATAACAATAAACTACCTGGTACTATTATTAATGTCTCCACATGCTTCTGAAACCTATTGCATTATTAAAGTGTTATGTAGGTCATTGAGAATCTGTGTGAGATGTGTATTTTTAAGTTTAATCCTATTGTTTGATCTATCATCTATTTCAAGTTTAGTTCTTACTGTCCAAGTCTCCTTCATATTAGATTTGTTAAACTGCTACATCTATGGGTATTTGATTGTATATTACCACTTGAATATACTGGACCCTGCGTTGGATGAAATTCTTATTCAAAAAGGTGGGTAATAAATCCAAACAGATAAATAAGTGTCTGTATCAAGTACATCTACTCTTTATTTTTAGAAAGAAAATAAAGCAATCACAATCTGAGCAAGCAATTCATTTTATTAGATCACGACCTAATTTTTCCCCTCTTTACAGTTCTGTTGTGTTCTTCAAATGAAGGGATCTACTGTATTTGGTCTAGAAAGCTCATTTATAACTTTCAATTATTCTTACCTGGGTACAATTAAAGGCATAACAACCTGCAATGAATAGATTTTCTCTAAGTCAATACAGCTACTGGAAGTATCAAATCATAAATGATGCCTACTCAGACATGTTTGGAACTCAAATGGAATGCATTTCTAAATTGTTTAAGGGAAAGTGTGATAGGTACCGCACTATAGAGATTAGGATTGCAAGTACAGTTACATTCAACCCCTGTACCAAAGATAGGAATAGGCTGTAAAGAGGGGGGAGTAAGGAAGATGTCAGTAGGGTTGGGTGTTGGATCTGCCCTTTATAAATGACTCCGGTTGTGAAGGTTCTGTAAAAACATGACTATTTCCTTACAGTATTACAGGGCCCTTTCCCTCCCAATTTGTATTGCATGACACATATTTGAGAATACTCATGTCTTTCGATCAAGAAATTCTAGATTTGGTAATTTTCTTAACATGGCAATCACAACTGTAATTTAAGTCTTTGTGAAAAGGTTCAAACTCGAAGAATCTGGTGAGAAAATCTTTCCAGTAAATATTATTTTAAATGCTTTACGAAACCAAGGATAAAACAGACCATAGATGATAGGATTGAATGTAGAATTGAAATATCCCAACCATACGAAGGCATTATAAAGGTCTTCAGGTGTAGAAAAATTTAGAAAAGGATCCATTATAGTAATGATAAAGAAAGGTAACCAGCACAGTATAAATACTCCCATTACTACACTTAATGTCTTAGCAGCTTTTCTTTCTTTTTTAACTGAAACCTTTTTGGTCGCACATACAGATAGTGAAACGGTTGGAACTTTGTCAATTTTCCTGGCTTGTTTTTTTGCCACGGTGAAAATGTGCACATAAATACCTACCATCACAGTACCTGGGATAAAGAAGGCTATTAATGAAGCCAACACTCCCCACAGTTTATTAAATATTAGTGAACAAAAACCAATACAGGAAATTGAATCCACATAATCCTGAATCCCATTTGTATTTAATTCAGATAAAACCATACCAAAAGCAAAGATACATGGAATTACCCAGCTAATTAATAAAAATACCTCAATCACAGGGATAGTTATTTTTGTGACATAATGCAGTGGTTCACACACAGCATAATAACGGTCAACAGAAATAAAGCACAGGTGAAAAATGGAGGTTGTACACAGCATGATATCACAGCAAGTATGAAGCTTACAAAACCACTCTCCAAAATACCAACAGGAGTAAATGGATCTCACCATACTGTAGGGCATCACCAGGAGTCCAAGTAGAAAGTCAGTAGTAGCCAATGACAGAATTAAGAAGTTAGTTGGAGAGTGGAGCTGTTTAAAATGGGCAATAGAAATGATCACAACCAAGTTTCCTCCCATTGTGAATAATGTTGCTCCAAGCATTGTCATATACATTGCTGAAAAACTGGCTAGGGATCTGATAGCTCTTGGACAGGAACCACCCACAAAGTCAAAGCAATACTGCAAGTTCTGTGGATTCCAGATATTGGAAGAATTCATTTTTCAGTGATGCCTGCTGAGTGAAATTCCAAAATACAGTATAGTATTTAATAACAGGCATATAAGCATTCCTGTAAAAGAAAAGAAAAGGAACATTAGCAGTACTGTTTATGTGTTCAAATTGTTATGTGGAATTTAGCATAATAAAAGATACCATGTCTAACTTTGTATATAATAATTTGGATTTATTCTGATTGAAAACTTTAGAAAGTTATCATTGTTTTGGACATCAGATAATATATTGTTAAACAAATTTGATAACAGATGACAAGCAGTGAATACACATCTTATTATTAATTATAGTTTACATAATGTATACTGTATAATTAGCTTCTATCATATTATTGTCTAGGGATCTTCAAGGGTTAAATAACAGTAATGTGGTATAATTCTAAATTCCTGTCTTTTATCTGCATTGAAACTTACTCCAAATCATCCTGATGGGCTAAGTCAGGAAAAATGGGCGGACAGGCTGCAAAGATGCATTATTTCCTTTGATCTTCTATTTGTCTCCAAGGATTGCAATATTAATAGCATCCTTTTATAATTAATTTCTTAACACATTAAAAATGTAGTTGAGAACAAGTATCTCTTTCTGATTGGCTGTATGTTCCAGTCATTTTTCTCATAAAAGGACTTAATGTACAAGTCCTATATGAATAGCCATACTAAAATACTGCTGCTAGTTTGAAATAATCCTGGCATGGCTATTTTGTTCCACATAACAACAGATGTCTATCTGCAGTATTTTTAAATAAGTCAATCACTGCATCTGAAAAGAGCATATCGCTTGCTATTTCATACCTTCAGCAGTTCTTGTCAATCTTCCAAATTATCAGTGTCCATTCTGGTATATTTAAAGAAATGCAAATACTTCAATAGAAGACTTCAGCCCTTTTTTAAATTAGTCATTTTCAATATTTGTGTGTCAATGCAACAAACAAACTTAAGAATCAATTACTCTTTCATTACTCTTCAAAGTTTTTGTCATGAATACGAGTAACACCTGGTCATATTTTATTAGTTGTTTGTGGATTAACTCTCAGGCCTACTCGATCATTTTATTTATTTAGTTTTGGAGCCTTGGGGATGCAACATTCAGCACAGCAATACTTCCTCTCACAAATAGGATTCTCACACCCTTTTGTGGTTTCAATAACTTTTGGTTTATTTTTACAAAGGCACCAAATTAACTCAGCTTTACAGGTGGACACAATTAATATAGATTTATCTGTTACAACCACTCATGGCTGAATTTGTTCACCTTGAGTTAGGATGATTTCTTTAAACCACTACTAGCTTACTCAACAGCAATCTAAAAGAAGTACTACTGCTTCTATTACTATTTATCCTTTCGGGTAAAGTGCTACTAGATGTACGTTGTACTGTCCAGATAATATATTTGACAGTCTCTGATCCATGGAGCTTACAATCTAGTCAAGACAAAATACATGACAAGCAAGAGTCTAAGGGAAATTTATTTGTTCTTTGTAGATAAGCAGAATGATATCAGTCATATCAGTGGATGATGTCATCAATGGTACTGACCCAAACCATGATCTCCTAGAACTGAGAAAGTCCTAGGGGTCATTTCTAAGCATGTGTGGGTGTTCCTGCAAGTCTCCTCTCTTTTTTTCCTTCCACCAAAGTCAAAGAGGCATTGCTCTTTTCCTCTCTTACAAAGCTGCTTGTATTTTTTCAGTTAGTGTTATTTTTCAGTTTCTTTATCATTATAATTTTGTCATGCATTTTTTCTTTTTTTTTTTTTTTGAGTCTCCTCAAAAAAAAAAATAGATATTAGTAGAAGTAGGTAGCTTTTCTTTCTTCTTTTAAACTTCTCCAACCCTGAGTTTGACTTGGCTTCAGCACTTTCACTACATAAGGTAAGAGGCCATTTAACCTTTCCTGAAATACATCTTCAGTTTTCATTTTCATGACTGCTGCTTCTGCTGCCTTGGTCCATTGCATGATATGTTCAAGGGTTCAGTATGTGGTCAAATATCTGTGTGTAACCTAACATATAGGAATGCAAAATGTATACACCATCTCTGGAGAAAAAGAAGAGGAACATGTTTGAGGGAGCAGTACCTCAAACTAAGAGGTCAGAATTCTCTCGTGATAGCTGCCAAAAGTCCCTACCAGGACATGCAAAGGACAAAAGTTTCTCCTTAGTGCAGAAGCTCTATGGCACTGTTTCAAATATTTCCTTTGATGAGGATCCTTCAGAGTGGAAGGTCTCAGTGCTGTCCTTGGTGCCATCCAATTAGAAAGCCTCAGCTCAAATTGACTCTGCATTAATCCTCATTACTGAAAGTTCCACAGTGAAACTGCCTCAGAGCTCCAATTTTCTTACTAATACAGACCACCCCCTCCCCCCTTCTTTCTGTTGTAGAAGGATGCTCCATCAGTTTAAGTACCTGAATCAGACTCATAAGTAGTGATTCCAACTCCTACTCTGGAGCACCATCTATTTGTCCAGTAGATGTGGTTGGAATGTTTGAAGAATACTCTGATACAGATGAGCAGCAGAAAAAAAATTGGGGTGACCCCAATTTGTTTTGTTTTTTTTTCAGTTTCTAAATAAAAAATAATTGTTTTTCATTTGATTCATTTTTTTGTTTGCCATTAAAGTCAATGGGATAAGCATTACACTCATACTCAGCACCGTATTATCGTCTTTCACAACTGTATCATATATATACATTTTGCTATTCAACTATATATATACAATATTATAATATATATCTATTAATTGATGCAATTGGCTGAAATGTAAATATCTCTTTGTTCAGTTTCTCCCCCTTTCCAGATCCTAGTTAATTTTCCCTGTTTTATTGTAACTTTCTCACATCCATAATATTGTTTACTGCATTTGAAGTTCGAATTGGGAATATTGATTACTATGTTACTCTCTGCCTTACACACATTGTTAATTGTAAACCTGGTTGATGTGATTCCAGTCATGAAATTCGGTATAATAAAATAATAAATAAATTACAGCCTATATTGGGCTCCAAAATTAGGGTTTTCTAATCAATTGTGGAACTTGTGGGAAGAAATCATAAGTAGGGGAAAATAATTCAAAGGTACCTAGAAAGACTGTGAAAAGTGGCACCAAAAGTGGCATGAAAGCCTAAGGAACATTAAAGGGGGAAAGGGGTACTAATAGGAGTTCTCCAAATCATTGTAAGAGGAGCAAAAAAGCAGCAAAAGTGGGAATAACACCCCAATGCTCCAAAAGGGGGCATCACAACAGTGACATGAAACCTTGATGGCAACTCAAGGGGCAACCTGGCACCAATAGTAGCGTCAGCAGCCTAAGGTAGCATGAAGGGGTAACAAAGCAAAAAATAAGGAAGAAAAAAGCCAAGAGAGGCAGGCACTGATAAAGGGATCAAGCAGTACAAAGAGTGGCTTCAAGGCACAATGGCAAAGAGAGCTCTAAGATTTAAGGTCAAGTCAGGGAACCAAGGTTGAGTGGCACAAAGACTCCAAAGGAGTTGGGTGGAATATTGATTTTCTTGAGAAATGGGCTTTTCAAATGAAACTGATATCATATTTAGAATGTATAATTAGGGGGGGTTTTTCATATATCTTTATTGAGGAATTAAAAAAGCAAACAGAGAAGTCAACAAATGACAATGCATTAGGACAAAATTCCTACAGAAATTTTTCCCCCAGAAATATGACCAGTCCTCTGAACCCTTCTCCATAAAAATGGGGACAAGACAGGGGTGCCTCTTATCCCTGCTATTGTAAATAGTATTACAAATGAGTGTAGATAGGATTTATAGCAAGTTGTGAGGACTTTTTTTTGTTTCCTGTATTCTGTAGCTCAACTCTGGCTGTTTCATTTCCTGATTTTGTGGTTTTCTATGAGTTTTCTCTGTGTGCCTGTACTTTTAACATACATAGAACATGAAAATGGTTACTCTAATGAGTGTGATTAGGTTTAATAGTAAATCATGAGCATTTTTTTAAAGAAACGTTTTCCCATACTCCTTATCTAGTTGTTCTATTTCCTGATTTTCTGGTTTTATATGTGTTCTTTCTGCCTGAAAGATACTTTTAACACATTCAGAGCATGTAAATTGTTTCTCTCTTTTGCGTTTTCTGTTCTGCCTGTATTTCTTCCTTAAGACTGAGGGTTTTATAGACAAACTACCCCAGCATAATCAACAAACAGGGTGGGAGAATCAGTCTAGGATCACTACAGAGGGTTTAGAACAAAACAAAGAATCCTAAAATAGGTAGAGGGGAGGATAATTTTTTTTCTAAATTTTTTACTTTATTTTTCTGAAGAAAAGCAAATACCCTAGTACAAAGGAAGAAAAAAACAACAGCAAATAACACAGAGGCACCAAAACTCCCATGCTCATACATATTAGGCAGGCATAGCAGGTAGGTGGAGCAGTAGCCCATAGAACTCTGTGATGGTATAAAGGGCATGGCTGGCAGGTAGATCGGTAACAGTCAGGCCACCATGGTGGTACAAGAGACATGGCAAGTAAGCATGTGGTAGCAACTTGTAAGTCCCCTATGGTGGCATAAAGGGTATGGCAGGTAGGCTTGTGCCAACAAGTCCTTTATGGTATTATAAGGGTCAAGGCAGGTAGGCATGTACTAGCAACTCCCCAGTGATAGAATTAGGGGCATAGCAGCTAGACATCAGGCAACAAGTCCACTAAGCTGGTACTAGGAGTATAGCAGATAGTCATCAGGCAGCAAGTCCACTATTGTGCTACTAGACATAGTAGAGCTGGGCATCAGGCAGAAAGTCCCATTTGCTGCTACTAGGGTTCTAATCAATAACCAACCTCGTTTCCTTGGTGCAACAACTCTGCAACCTCCAAACTATCAAGGAAACCTCTTGATGTGTGGTTTTGTGCGGTTGCTATCTATGGATCAGCTTCTTATTTTAGCTGGCCCATTGGGATAGCTCCCGTGTTTTATTCTTTAATTTTCTTAGCAAACAAATTTTTTATCTTTTTCTGTTTTTCTACTGTGCTAATCCACTTTAAAACTATGTACTTCCGTTCTCCCGTTATGCGGTCCGACCCTTCATTTATTGTTGTCTTTAATAGTAAAGGTAACTTATCTTTTGACTGCTCAATTGCTGCCGCTACTTATGGGTCTGCCTCCGCTTGCCCGACATTGGCCATGTTTCAGCAGTAATCTGCCTGCTTCAGGGGCCACGGGAAAAGTTTTGTGATGTCCGAATCTCGGATCCTCCGTCAAAATGCTCTTAAGTCCTGTGTTTCTGCATATTAACTCATCACCGTGAGCGGCACCTTCATTTTGTAATCAATTGTTGTAATCAATTGCTAAGAAAATTAAAGAATAAAACACGGGAGCTATCCCAATGGGCCAGCTAAAATAAGAAGCTGATCCATAGATAGCAACCGCACAAAAACCACACATCAAGAGGTTTCCTTGATAGTTTGGAGGTTGCAGAGCTACTAGGGTTCTGGCAAGTCAGGTAGGCATCAGGTAACAAGTTCCCTATGATGATACTAGGGGTATGGCAGGTAAGCATGTGCCAGCAGATCTGCTATAGTGAAGTTAGGGGCAGGCATGTGCCAACAAGTTCCCTTTAGTGGAATAAGAGGAATGACAGGTAGACATGTGCCACTGCCAGCAAAGTCGCCTATAGTGGAATTAGGGGCATGGCAGCTAGGCAGGTGCTATCAAATTCCCCCATGGTGGTATGACAGGTAGGATGCAAGCAGCAAGTTCCTTATAGTGGTACAGTAGCTGGGCATCAAGCAGAAGATGTGACAATTACTACAGAAGGAATATACATTTTGCATAGCACATTTCAAACACGCTCAGTCTTCAAGATCAGTGTCCCGGGGTCCGCAGGGCAGTGAAAAGTTGGTTTGGAAAAATGCTTCACTGTGATACATTGTCTCCTTGACAACATATCCTGCCAAGGTCTGACAAATTACACATGACTCACTGGGCTGCCTAATAGCTATACTGTAACAATTCCTAACTGCATTGCACCTTTTATTCACTAGACTTTAATGGCCATAAAAAATGAAGGGGAGAACAAACTAAATGAATATGATTCAATTAATTTGGGGGTCCCTCTCAATTCATTTTGGGGACCCTTGAGAAAATGAATGAGACCCAATTTGTTTTGGGATGCCCTTTCATTTTAAATGAATGAACATCCATACAGTCCGACAACTCCATCTCTTCTAACTCATTTACATTCTCTTCTAGAAGCTATCACCATTTGGCTGGACTCCTAATTGTCCATTCCTTTGATTCAGTAAAGAAAATAAATATCACAAGAAAAATCTCAAAGCTTCTCTTTCTCAAAAGGCAGACCGACTTCAGAGGATCCTCCAGTCATCCTCTGATTCCCAGGAAGAACTCCATTATGATTCCCAGTCATCTTATAACTCTTTCCCTTGCTAGTCTGATAATGAATGTGTAGGATTATCTTCAGTCCCCTCTCCTGAACCAACCGGAAATACATCTCCTCCTGAAGATATTGCCTATTTAGCATTTCTTAAAAAATTGGTGAATTCAATCCCTTTCGCACTTCAGGAAGAAATGGAACTTAGAAAGGGCAATATTGAAGTCTTGAAAAGCTCCAAAACAGGTAATAGCATTTCTAATTCACAGAGTTCCACTGGAGCTTCAGTAAGAATGTGGAAAAACCCAGTTACAATGCTGCCAGTAGCAAGAGAGCTGAACGCTAAAAATAAAGTCCAGACTATTCAGATAATGGGAAGGTTGAATGTCCATATAAATCAGATGTGGTGGAGTTAGACCTCAAAAAAGCAAAGCTTTCAAAAAAACATTCAAATACACTTCCAGGCAAAGATGCCAAACAGTTGGATGCTATGGCAAAGAAGATTTTTCAATTGGCATATTGACATCAAGGATTTCATATTACCAATTTCATGTGATTTAATTTATACACAATATTTTGAAAAAAAAAAAAGGAGAGCTATCTTCTCTCAACTATCTTCAGTCTCTCACGACTTATTTAATCCACATCTAAATGAAGTGGAAGAACATGCAAAACATCTGATATGTTTCTCCTAAAATGCATTTAATACCATCTCAAGAATGTCAGCAATCTCAATAAGGTTCAGAAAGCTGGCTTTGTTAAAAGTATCAGGTCTGTGCTGGGATGTACATGAGAAATTAGCTGATCCTCCATGTATGGGAGATAATATCTTCGGTGATAAAGTGAAAGAAACATTAGAATTAACGAAAGACCACTGTTCTACACTGCAAATTTTGTTAGCAATCAGTACAGATCAGCACCCTCAAAATAGAAGTAACATTCTGAACATTACAGAAGACTTCTTATACACGTGCAGAAGACATCAACCATATCAAAATGAATGACCACAGCTGTAGCAGCAGCAGATCAGGCAATACACAAGGGTAAGAACAGTCACCAGAACTAGCCAACCAACCTTAATTAATTTACTCACCACCAGCGTCCGCCTGCCGAACCCGATTACGTTGCTCCACCGCTGATGTCATCCCTGACGCGACAAGGAGGGGATTTAAATCCCGGCGCGATCTCCAGGCATCAAGCGCCGAAGGAGCGTGACAAAGGAGCTTGCCCCTTTGTGCGCCCCTTAGTGCAGCCCCTTAGCGCTGCCCATCAGCAACTAGTTTCACCTACTCCTCTGCTCAACCCAGACCTCAAATTCACTGACCAGCCTAACCATGACCACTCCTCTGAGAAAACTCAACCATCTCATCAACATACCACTGAAGAAGAATATAAAAAGCCTTCTCTACTTCACCTTCTTCCTAATAAACGCCCAATCATTAACCAAAAAATACTTTCTAATAAACGACCTAATCCAAGAAAAAAAGCCCGACTTCATAGCGATAACAGAAACCTGGTTCAAAAACACAGACCAAGTCCTTACGAATCAAATAGCCAGCAACAACTACGACCTATTCTCTATCCCTCGAAAGTCCAGAAGAGGAGGCGGACTACTACTGATAATAAAAAAGAATCTCTACTTGAAACTGACCCCTAACAACCTACCAAAGAAATACGAAGTCGCTCTCTTTGACTCTGATCACCTATAGGTTTGCCTTGTCTACTGCCCTCCAAATCTCCTTGAAAATGAAATTTCACCACTCCTAGAATTCCTAATAACTAACATCAGCACGAAAAAACCTACTATAATACTTGGAGATTTCAACCTCCACACAGACAGAAACCCCAAAACACAAAGCTGCCAAACACTATTAGACATGCTTTCCAGCTTTAATCTGAAACAACATGTGAACACCCCCACTCATAGAGACGGTCATACCTTGGACCTGATTTTCACCAATCACTACTTCACAGATATATCCATCTCAGCCAACCCAGTCCCATGGTCTGACCACTTCCTTATACAATGCAAATCACATTTACAGTCCAGAAACATGAAGGGGTAGATTTTCAAAAAACGCGAATAGGCGTACTTTTGCTGGCGCATCAGGCGCAAGCAAAAGTACGCTGGATTTTAGTAGATACGCGCGGAGCCGCGCGTATCCACTAAAATCCTGGATCGGCGCGCGCAAGGCTATCGATTTTGTATAGCCGGCGCGCGCCGAGCCGCGCAGCCTACCCCCGTTCCCTCCAAGGCCGCTCCGAAATCGGAGTGGCCTTGGAGGGAATCCTCTAACGCCCTCCCCTCACCTTCCCCTCCCTTCCTCTACCTAACCCACCCGCCCGGCCCTGTCTACACCCCCCCTTACCTTTCTCCGGGGATTTACGCCTCCCGGAGGGAGAAGTAAATCCCCGCGCGCCAGCGGGCCTCCTGCGCGCCGGGCCGCGACCTGGGGGCGGGTACGGAGGGCGCGGCCACGCCCCCGGACCGCCCCGGGCCGTAGCCACGCCCCCGTACCCGCCCCCAAAACGCTGCCGACACGCCCCCGAAACACCGCGACGACCGGGCCCGCCCCCGACACGCCCCCCTCGGAGAACCCCGGGACTTACGCGAGTCCTGGGGCTCTGCGCGCGCCGGTGAGCCTATGTAAAATAGGCTCACCGGCGCGCAGGGCCCTGCTCGCCTAAATCCGCCCGGTTTTGGGCGGATTTAGGCGAGCAGGGCTCTGAAAATCCGCCCCGAAGTGCGTAAATGAATCTAACTCGTTTAAATACCGCCCTCCCTTTCAACAGGACCTACTCCAAAAAGAGCTAGGAAAACAATTGGCAAACCTAGACCTATCCAATATCAACAGAGCGATACAATCATGGCACCAACTCACTGAACAAACTGCTAACAAGATAAACCCCGAAAAAACAAGACAAAGAAAACTAACCAATGGCAAAAACAACCCATGGTTCAACTCGAATCTAAGATCATTGAAAACAAACCTCAGAAAAATGGAAAAAGAATGGAGAAAAACTAATTCCCCAAAAAACCTTCAAAGATACTGCACTCAACTAGCCACCTATAAAAACATGATTATGACCACTAAACGCAACTACTACAGTCAAAAGATAAAAAACTCATCCAATAACGCAAACGCGCTGTTCAACATTGTCAAGAACCTAACAGATGAAAAAAGTAACCACGCCCCAGCGACCAATACAATCAATCTATCCCAAGAACTCGCCACATTCTTTAAAGATAAAATCAGCAGAATAACGAACACATTCAACAACTCCTCACCCTCAGAGAATCAATGCGAAACAATGAACATAACACCATGGTCACAATTCAACCCAATTTCTGTCACCGAAGCCGAAAAAAATGCTAAAAAAAATCAACCCTGCTCATCATGACCTGGACACCATCCCTACATGTAACCTAAAAGATATGGCTCATATCATCGCCCCAACCATAGCCGCCAACGTCAACAAATCACTCGAAGAAGGTGAGTTGCCAACCGTACTAAAAACTGCAACCATTAGTCCAATTCTAAAAAAGAAGAACCTAGACCCCAAAGACCTGAATAACTACCATCCGATCTCAAACCTTCCTCTACTTGCTAAGTTGACCGAGAAGGCAGCTCTGTCTCAACTAAACGAACACCTTGAAAACAACAAAATTCTACACGATGCACAACATGGATTCAGAAAAAACTGCAGTACAGAAATACTACTCGCCAACCTCTCGAATGAAATCCTAAGAGGACTCGACAACAAAATAAACCATCTTCTAATACTTCTCGACCTATCTGTGGCTTTTGACACAGTTGACCACAAAAGCCTACTATCAAGACTTGCTAACATCGGCCTCACAGGAAGTACCCTCAACTGGTTCAAGATGGCGGTCGATTAGGAGGCAAGGCAAGACAGCTCTGACTCTTTTTCCTTTAAAAGCTTTTTCCTGCTCGGTGAATCGAGGTAAAATGCCCCATACTAAGCAAAAGGCACGGCTTCAAGAAAGCCTGCCGATACCTGGGTCAGGAGACTCAAATCAATCAACAATACCTGCCTTCTTTGCTTCGACACCCCAGTCAAGAGAGACGGGACTGATGGCCGCGGAGGGCAGAGATGTGAAGCGAACGTCTCGGCCTCAGGCCGATGAGATCTCGCTAAGTCCCGGTGCGCCCGAGACTCCGTCCCCACCTCAACACGTGGATAGCCTTGAGAGAACGCTGGCAACCCCGCGGGGGAACCTTGCAGAGCCTTGTGCCCAGGGAGAGAGGGACCGGGAGGAGTTAACATCGCTGGGTCCATCGTTGTCCAGCTTGATGCCAGCTGAGGAAAGGGACACTGTTGCTGGAGCCGCTAGTGCTGGTGAGTTTCACCAATTAACCTCCTTCCTAGTAAGGCCCAGGGTGGTAACTATGGATTCCATTTGGGATGCTTTAGCTGCTATTGAAAATGCTGTGATTAACCTTTCAAAGATGAGTGTGGAATCAAATAGATGCAGCAAAGAAAATGAAAGGAGAGTTGAGAAGCAAGAGCAGAAAACACAGGAAATTGAAGAGAAAGTTAAAAAACTGGAAAGTTTTCAATATCATTCTATACAAAGGGAGACAGTGATTGACAAAAAAATAGAAAACATGGAGAATACGATTAGAAGCACAAATATTAGAGTTTTAAACTTTCCAATGATTACTCACATAACACCGATGGAATTGTTTAAAAAATACTTAAATGTAATTTTGAAAGTTCCCACTGAGGCAACTACCATCAAAAAGGGACGAACAGCAGAATCAAGAACAGCAGGCCCAATTGAATATTACAGATATTCTAGAACTTTCACATGAGGATATGGTCTCTGAGAGAGGAACTTTATTTGTATCGTTTGCTTTTCTTTCTGAGAAGAACAATGTATTGAGGCTATTCTTTTGTAATAGAACTACAGAATTCTATGGCCAAAAGGTTTGGCTTTTTCCTGACATCACGAGGTCAACTCAGGAAAGGAGGAAAAGATTTATACAAATGAGAGAAGAAGTGATGGCTATTTGCTCTAAGTTTACGCTTCGTTACCCTTGCAAATGCGTAGTCAAGTATATGGACTCTGTATATGTTTTTTTTGAACCATCACAACTTCGTTTCTTTATTGATTCTCACCAAATATCTGTGACATAGCCAGTAACAGGTGGTGCAAAATAGAAATGTACCGGCTTGGGATCGACCACCTTTAATATTTCTTTTTTTATTTTACCTAGATTTTGCTCCTTGAGTTTCTGCTCACACCCCCATATTTCTTAATTGTTTTGATGGCTAGCAGTAAATGTTATACAGATTGGAATAATTTTCTTTATAAGTTTGAGCACTGTGTAACCACTTTTTCAATCACAATGGTGTATTTGTGTATTTGTGTAAAATCCAATAAACAGAAAATTAAAAAAAAAAGAAAAAAGAAAGGCAGTTTGTTAGGCTAGCAGGTTTCTCTAGGGAGAGAAATCAGAGAGTGAAATGGACAAAAGGAGGGAGTAGGACGGTCACATTTTAAAGATAAATCATAGAAAGTAGCTGGCAGCAGTGCATGAAGCTTAGTCATTACTGTGGAATTTTCTTTTGTTATATGCTATGGCGTTTCTCAATGGTGCAATTATTTTAATGTATTTTTTTTATTACTTTATAGTGATCATTATATATACTTTAAGGTAGTAGTGCAGTAGATTTTTTTTTAAAAATGACTTTTTTGGATAGTACAATATTTAATGCCAAGAATGTTTTTTTTTTACACAATCCAATTAATCACATCAAAAAACTTGCTAAAAAACAAGCACCTACTAACTGATTCAAAAATAAAAATAAATACATGAAGGTGAGAGGTGGATATTTCATATGTCAACTTCTAAACCCACCAGGTTTTAGGGTGCCAGTTTTTAAATCATAAATGCCACCACACTCACCCCCCTGCCTAATATTTTAACAAGACAAAAAATTATATATAATTTTTAAAATATTATTTAAAACAACCGTTTCTTCAAAAAACCTAACTGAATGAATCACCGCCAAATTAAATACCCAAACACAGTTTTTTTTTCCGGCAAAGGGCATGTTTCAAGCATCAGCTTAATGACAGGGACTGAACTGAATTTCAACAGAACTTGCCAAGCATGCTCTAAGGGACACCTTTAGAAAAAGCACAAAGAATATGTGAAATGGCATCTCTCTAACTTTCTTGGACATCATTGCAGTCAGTAAAACAACTGAAACACTCTATCCAACCTTAATATACACAGGCGTCTTCTATACATGGTAAGTTTCCCTCTGGCACAGGGTATCTTTAATTCTAGGCATGTTGGCACATCTTGCTGTGTGCCTTGGACAGCGGTTCTGAGCTGTTTTTCTTGAAAGAATGAGAGACAGAACTGGTTCTTATATAAACTATAAAAAGTAGCGTATTGCCATGTATAGTTAGAAGTTAATATTACCTGATCACTCTGCATATTTTAATCTTCTTCAACAAAAGTAACTGTATTTTGAATGCTGGGGGGGATTTCCATTAAGAAGATTATCTTCTGTTTCAGCTGCTTTTTTTTTTTTTTTCTTTTACTATTGTGATATCATTTTCTTTAGATAGTCTGCAAATTCAGTCATTTTGCATCTTATTTTTAACCCAGCTTTTTTATTTTTTTTTTTTTTGCTGAAGATATAATAGCATCAGCTGCACTCAAAGAAATGTAAATATGAAAAACGGGAAACGGGAAGGCTCAGTCTGTATCTCCGTTACTTCAGGGTTGCATGTAAGATTTTTCAGAGAGCCGCGCTGGAAAATATCCTTTTTGGTCCTGTGTTGCTGGTGTGCTGCTTAGTACAGTTGGTCCCAGGCTGATTTGGTGTTCAGTATATTTATTTGATAGAACATGTCCTAGAGGACCATTATCTTTACCCCTCATGAATTCCAGAAACATCCTCCTCACTTCACCCTTCTTTAGAGGATTCCGTACTTATATTTGCACTATAAATGAACAGGTTTATAAACTGGCATTTCAACCCAGCATTCAGCAGCATCATAGGGGATTTAATGCCTGATTCACTAAAGGGTAGATTTTTTTAAAAAATACGCGCACGTGCACACATAGACACGTGATTTTATAACACGCGTGCACCGATGCGCGCATATTATAAAATCCGGGCTGACACATGTGGGAGGGGAGATTTGCCCGCTTTACGTGTGGCAACGAGATCGGGCCTCCCCCAGTTCCTTCCCAGTCCGCTCCAATTAAGAAGCGGACAGGGAGGGAACTTTCCTACCCCCCCTACTTACCCTCCCTCCCTTTTCCCTGACCCCTTTAAAGACCCTATCTTTTTTTATTTTCTTTATTTCCGAACTTACCTCAGCGCCCGAGCTGGCTTAAGTTGTGCGCGCGCTGGTAGCCTGCCGGCGAGCGATCCCTTGGCACAGCGGCAAATGGCCGCTGTACGACGGCCTCCAGCTCCGCCCCTCCCCACCCCCTGGACCACCCCGGGACCACCCCTCCCCGCCCCCGGGACCACCCCTCAATAGAGACCTGGCTCTTGTGCACGTAACAGGGGTTACACGTGCGGCTGGGTTTCTTCTAGCGCTCGCAAGGCTCGGCCACATGCATAACCCCCCGTTTTCCCCGCGCGCAGGAGATTTAAAATTTAGCTATAAGGCTTTTCTCCCATTCTGTCTGTGTCTATGGGAAAATACCTTGATGAATCAGGCCCTTAGTCGGCTGTTCTATAGTACCATATAAAAAGCCATAAAAATTACCATGCTTGTTTTTTTCATAGATCACTGAATGACCCTTTTTCCTGATGCCATTTCAGACCTAGTCTCATTGTGTGGCTATTATTTGTAGCCTCTTTTGGGTGCCCATATTCCTTTAGATTCAGATACGTACTAGGGATGTACACATACAACATTTTGCAGTTCAGTTTGTTTTTTTTGTTTTGGCTCGTCTTTGTGTGGTTGTTGATTTTTTTTTTGTTTGTTGCATTCATTTTAATAGTTTATGCAAATGAATGCCATTTTGCACAATAAAATTGAATTTTATTGAGTAAATTTTGAAAGGGCTTTCATGCATAAAAGCGACATGCAAGCACATATGCAAAATGTTTGTACATATATCAAGTTTTTTTAAACAGGTGATTATACATATGTACTCCTATGTTCACAAGCAAAAGTATGCAAAAAGCAGGCATGTTTGCTTCACAAATTTGCTTGTAGTTGATTATTTTATAAATAACATATGCACAAATAAGAATGTGTTCACACCTTTACACCAGCTATTTAACGTAAACATCTCAAACTAGCATTCTCTATTTCGACCTGGTGTTTGGCATTCTGGCTTCTCCCAGTGAGTGGAAATGGCAGCTGGCTAGAAAAAGATGGAGAGGGAGCGAGAGGGCTAATTGGAAAACTGTTGTCCTTACCCAGAATTGTGTTAGCCTGTAAAATGTGTTTGTTGGCTTTGACCTTCTGTTTCATACAAGGTTTTCTTCTATTCTTTGGTGGAATCTTTTAGTGAATGCCTCTGCATTTCTGAGAGGGATTGTGTGTATGGTGACTGGGGCAGACTGGGGTATACTGGGGGGTGAGTAAGTGGCTGAAGAATTAATGTTCAGAATAAGTATAATCAACTTATGGATACTCATATCACAATGGTTGAAGAGGAAGAGAGAAGAGAGGAGGACGAGGAGAAGGAGGAGTTACTTCATACAGAGAGTATACAGGACCAGGGCACAGTTGTTGGATCTATCAGAGAGTAAATCTTGTGCAGGTTCAAGTTCAAGAAGGAAAACATATTGAGGTCCATATTCAAAAAGAATTAGATGGGTAAATCAAAAGTTATCTGTCTAAAAGGCAAATTCGGCAGATTCAGAAACTTATCCGGCTAAATAATAGCCAAATACTTAGTTATCCATTTATAATTTAACTGGATAAAAAAGGAGCATTCTGGGAGCATTCCAGAGAAGGGTTGAGTTATCCAGCTAAAATAGCCGAATATCAGGTATATCCAGCTAGCTTAGTGGGATAACTTTAGGCCTGCTTCCAGTGCTAGAAGCATAAGCTGTGGGTAGTTAATATTTCAAGCACTGGAAGACTAAACTGTGGGTAGCTTCTGCTTCCAGCACTGCTCCAGATATATGCAGCACTGTAGCACCAGTATCGAGTAAGCTCCTATCCTGCTCCTGGCTGGGTTATTTTTTTAGTATCGGTGGTGGTGGGGGGGGGGGGGGGGTCCGGGAGAGTGGGGGTGTTTACCCTAATATGAGAGTGTTTAGATGGGTGGGTGGGAAGATCACAGGACAGCCATAAAAAATTAATACAACTACCAGAAAGGGGAGAGAGGAACAGGCCCGACCACAGACCAGCAACACTTTGAGGTAGATTTTAAATGCCCTGCGCGCTTAAATCCTACCGGATTTATGCACGCAGGGCACTCGCACGCCCGTGCGCCTGCGGGCCTATTTTGTATAGGCCACCGGCACACCCAAAGCCCTGGGACGCGCGTAACTCCCGGGGCTTGCTTGGGGGCATGTCGGAGGTGACGTGGCATTCGGGGCGGGTCCAGGGGCGTGGCCGTGGGCGTGGTTCCGGCCCGGGGGCATTCCGGGGGGCATGGCCGCGGCCTCCGGACCAGCCCCCCGGACCGGAACTACGCCCACGGCCACCTGATCGCGTGCATGAGTTACGCCTGCCTCGGGCAGGCGTAACTCGCGGAATAAAGGTGGGGGGGGGTTTAGATAGGGCTGGGGGGGTGGGTTAGGTAGGGGAAGGGAGGGAAAGGGAGGGAAAGGTCGGGGGGGACAAAAAAAGAAGTTCCCTCTGAGGCCGCTCCGATTTCGGAGCGGCCTAGGAGGGAACGGAGCCAGGCTGCGTGGCTCGGCGCGCGCAGGCTGCCGATTTTGCGCAGCCTTGCGTGCACTGACCCCGGATTTTAACAGCTACGCGCAGCTACGCGTGTATCTATTAAAATCCAGCGTACTTTTGTTCACGCCGGTTGCACAAACAAAAGTACGCGCGCACGTACTTTTTTAAAATCAGCCTCAATATCTTTATTTTAGGGGTGAAGGGGTGAAGGGTGCAAGGCCTGATAGGGCCAGATAGTACATTTTTAGGTGGGAAAATTTAGAAAGATTTAGAAAGAAAGTGGCCACAGGACCCTTCATTTTGATTTTCTTTTTGTTCTTTGTCAGTGCTACTTAACCGGATACGTCTGGGTATGTAGCTAATTATCTGACCACACTATGCTGGATAACTTAGAAACCTATCCAGCTAAACTCAAACATATCCAATTATGTTTTTAACTTATCGGGCTACATGTAGTCCGATAACTTTAAACAAGTAACTGCTCTGACCACATCCCCTGGCAACAAATCCCAGAGTTTAATTGTGCGTTGAGTGAAGAAGAACTTTCTCTGATTAGTTTTAAATGTGCCCCATGCTAACTTCATGGAGTGTCCCCTAGTCTTTCTACTATCCGAAAGAGTAAATAACCGATTCACATCTACCCGTTCTAGATCTCTCATGATTTTAAACACCTCTATCATATCCCCCCTCAGCCGTCTGTTCTCCAAGCTGAAAAGTCCTAACCTCTTTAGCCTTTCGTTATAGGGGAGCTGTTCCATCCCTGTCTAAGTCCTGCTGGCCACCAAGGGCTCAACCTGAGGGAAAGGAAGCTGGAAGAGGCTGAAGGTTTCCTAGCTTAGTTATGACATTCCCTCTAGCACTTTACTGTTCCCGTGGGGGTTCCCCAACCTAGCTAGGTCCTCAACCACAACGGTAGTTTTTCCTTATCAATTATTTTGGCAAAACGTCAGGGGTTAGAACAAAGGAAATTGTTCTGAGCATGTGCCAGCCAAGGACATAATATACCGACTCAAGGTGGGATGGGGCGAGTCTGCAGAACTGAGAGAAAAGACCCAGAGTCTCCGGTACTGTATTAAAATGTTTGTTTCTTTTTGGTTCCCAAACGTTCTCAAAAGCAATTGGTTTGTGTATATATTTATTATACAGAAAATATAGCTTTTTATACTTTCACATAAGCTGTAGTAAGGCATTATTATTGTTTTTAGTTGTGTTTGTGTGATCTAGACTGCAAGCCAAATACCTCATTCCTGAACCCATTACAGGGAGCAATGAGTGAGGTGATCAAGCTTGCAGATGATACTGCATTGTTCAGAGTTGATAAAACACAAGCAGAATATGAGCTGCAAAGACCCTGCAAGACTGGGTGACAGGTCATCGAAATAAAGCAGGTGAAATTTAATGTGTACAAGTGTCAAATGATGCTTATAGAAATAAAAAAAGAATTCTGGCTAAGGGTACACAATGCTCGATTCCATATTAGGAGATCCCACGCGTCTCCTCCTTCTGTACTGCTGAAGAGACATCTAAAGGGGGTCGGTAGGAGGGAAGTACTCTGAAGACTCAAGCACAACCTGCAAAAAAGACCCCATGCCGTAAAAGTCAAACATGTACTAGGGAATAGGCATGGAAAGCTTTTATTTAATTTTGTTTTTAATTTATTTGTCTACTTCTTTCATTTCATTTCCAGCTTTCAGCACACTGTTTAACGCGTGATAAAACTGGAAACAAAATAAAAATGTGACTTTTTCTGTCACTTTGGATCTGAAATGGAATGAAAAATAAATTAGCAGTTCTACGTGGTTTTTAAGTGAGAGCACATCCCTAAAATTTACACAGATTATACAAAGGGGGAAATCACTGTGGAAACGAAACACACATGATCTAGTTTGGCCCACATATTTTTTCTACAACTGGAAGCTTAATTATATGGCTGTAGAATTTGCAGGAAAGACCATAGGGGCGGATTTTCAAAGGGTTACGTGCGTACTATACGCGCGTAACCCCGAAAACCCGCTCCTGCACGCACCAAGCCTATTTTGAATAGGCTCAGCGATCCGCACAAGCCCCGGGACGAGCGTATGTCTCGGGGCTTGAAAAAGGGGGCGGGGAATGGGCGGGGCCGGAGTCTCCAGGCACAGCGGCACAACTTAAAAGTTAAAGGTATGTGGTGGGGTTTATGTAGGGCTGGGAGGGGGGTTAGGTAGGGGAAGGGAGGGGAAGGTGGAGGGGGGCAGAAGGAAAGTTCCCTCCGAGGCCCCTCCGATTTCGGAGCAGCCTCGGAGGGAACGGAAGAAAGCTGCGCAGCTTGGCACGCGCAAGTTGCACAATTGTGCACCCCCTTGCACGCGCTGACCCTGGATTTTATAACATGCGCGTGGCTGCGCACGCATGTTATAAAATCGGGCACAGATTTGTGCGTGCAGGGTTGCGTGCAGAAATCTACGCCCGCGCATAATTCTTAAAATCCGGCCCAAAACGAATAGAGCCCCACTGCAGGCCAAATTTTCAGAACCATTTCTATGCATAAAACTCAATTGTATTTACATAAATTGCTCTTTAAAAATATGCCAAGGGCCAGTGTATGCCTGTAACCCAGTTACATGCGTTCTTTTATGAGAACTGGCAGTAGGCCGTGAGGGAGGGTGAGGATACAATTTACACACACATGCTTTTGTATTTTCCAAAGTATGCCTGTAAGATACCATGCATAAGTCATGCCCTGCTTGGAGCAGGTGTAACTTTGTGTGTGGAGAATTCTTCAAATCTCTGGCCAATTAAGGAAGGATTTTCAAAGCAGATTTATGCGCATAAGTTCACAGTGAAAGTCTTTGGCAAAGGCTGCGTGTACATTGTACATGCAGACTTTACTGTTAGTCGTAGTCATAATATTATCTCCCTATGTAATAGTATAAGTCACCATCACTATGAACCATTTTGACTTTCCAAATATTGAGGTTACTATAACATATCTTCAACTGTTGGCAAATCACCATTCCTATTATTTTTCCTTCAAATAAACTTCAAATGCATTTCTTCAAAGGTTTATTCAATGATATGGAATACAGTGCATTTCAAGCATAAATTATAATAGATAAGAATGCAAAAGTAAAGTTTATTAATTTTTTTTTTTTTATTTATTTCTCTTTTTCAAAGAATTATACATTCCATTTTAAATATAACTACATAGAGAGGAAAAAAATCAAATAATTTAGATCATACATTTCTTCCATAACAAAAAATATTCACATTTACCTCTCATTTAACCATACAAGAACTTGGGGGGGTCCTATACTTGAGCAAATAATATAACAATAATATTGTATAATAATTAGGATCTAGGGTTTAGCAGAAATAATATTCTTTCCCAACTTATTGAGTGATATCAGCTACTACCTCAGGATTACGGCGAGCTTCCAAGAACCTCTCTAAGTGAGCAGGTTCAAAGTACACATATCTTACTCCTTCTGCATATGGTATACATTTACATCGAAATCTCATTAATGCTTGAAAACCAAAAGTTCTGGCCTGACTTATAATTAAGAAAAACCTTTTCCTCCTTATCTGTGTTTCTTTAGAAAGATTAGGGTAGATCCATACCCGCTGTCCCAGATAGAAGGAGTTTCGTTTGGCCAAGTACAATTTTAAAATTTTTTCCCTTTGCATAACATCAGTAAATTTGACCAATAACATACCCCTTTTTTCCACCTGGGTACTAAGGGATGATTCTATTAAATCAGTCACATTTAAGGAGGTATCAATTCCTCCTTGTTCTGGTACCACATTACTATTCCAACTAACGAAATATGCATTCATTATTATTGGAAACTGATCCAATGGCAATAAAAGTACTTCTGAGAAATAATTCTTCAATTGTTCTTTCACAGACATCATTTTACACTTTGGAAAGTTAACTATTCTCAAGTTATTATATCTAATTGAATTCTCTATGTTTTCAACTTTTTTTTGTAGAATCGTTTCTCCCTGAATTATAGAAAATTGAGTTGTTTTAATTTGTTTAATTTCTTCTTCTACCTTTTTTATTGATTCTGTCTGACCAGTAACATTTGGATTCAAATTTATTAAGGACATTTGCATGTCCCTAATATTACCATTTAAACTTTGGATATTCTTTTGCAAGGTCAAAATGGCTTGCCAAATCGTATCCATAGTCACATTAGTAACCTGTCCTAACAATATTTGTGGACTCGAAGATGTCATTTGCTGCCCATTAAGGTCTTGTCTACTGCTATCCCCTGAGGATGAGTCTGAGTCACTCCTCCTAATGGAGACTCCTTCTCCATTAGTTCCCACCCTAGACGGGGGGAGTTCGAATTCTCCCTCCCTTCTTTGCTCTGCAATATTCAATCCTGATACTTCCTCAATCAGGGTTTCCTGTCCTAACGCATTCCGTAAGGAAGTGAAACCTAGATCCGGATTGATTGCAGTGCCACTGGGGGGAATAGGTGTCGTTGGGACCCTGGGACTTAGACTGACTTCTCCCGGGAGGGGGATAGATTGCTCTCCTTCCCCACCTCCAATGGGACTCTCCAGGGGTTCTCTTTCTGCTGAGAAGAAATCAGTCATTGTTGTTTGAACCAAGGATGGGTATACAGGAGTTGAGGCTTCCTGCCTTACCCTGCCTTTGCATTTGGTATGTGGCATAGCAACTCAGTGCCTAAACAAGCTATGACGGTTTACACTTACCCTAGTTAACCAAAGTATAAGTATTTAAGAAGGAGAGAGTGAAAGAGAGTCAAAAATAGGGGAATATCTCGAAGAGTCTAGGAGCCTTCTAGCCTTCGCCGGCCGCGTGCCGACGGCGGCCGAGCGCCGATTACCATCCAAATTTATCTGGAGACGCGCAGCAATGATGTCACTGGGGCACCTCCCCCTGCCGAGCTCCCAGCTAGCGAAATCGATGTTCCGGGGTCTCTCACCTCCCTCGGCAAGGTCAGTCTCAACGGGCACCCCCCGATTTGGAGTCCCACTCTCAGTCTCTCCACCTCGGACTCCAAATTCCCGCGTCTGCCGTCCAAATTTATCTGGAGACGCGCAGCAATGATGTCACTGGGGCACCTCCCCCTGCCAAGCTCCCAGCTAGCGAAATCGATGTTCCGGGGTCTCTCACCTCCCTCGGCAAGGTCAGTCTCAACGGGCACCCCCCGATTTGGAGTCCCACTCTCAGTCTCTCCACCTCGGACTCCCAGTTTATTAATTTTTAAGGGAGTTTTATTTCTGTAAGGTTCTCTAGTATTAAATGTTGCTTCCAAGTACAATTATTGAAACAAAGAACACAATTGTTACCTATTTGAATAAAGGTTCATAATGGAAGAATCTGATGAAAATATTTTTCCTGTTAAGATGGATTTAAATGCTTTATGGAACGAAGGATAAAACAAACCATATATGATAGGGTTGAAAGCAGAATTGAAGTATCCCAACCACAAGAAAGCATTGAAAAGGTCTTCAGGGGTAGAGAAATTTATAAAAGGATCTGCCATAGTAGCAATAAAGAAAGGTAACCAGCACAATATAAATACCCCCATTACTACACTCAATGTCTTCGCAGCTTTACTTTCTTTTTTTAGTGACATCTTTTTTGTGTCAGACACAGACTGTGATACAGCTGAGACTTTATGGATTTTTCTAGCCTGATCCTTTGCCACCATAAATATGTGCTCATAAACACCTACCATCACAGTGCCCGGGATGAAGAAGGCTATTAATGAAGCCAAAACGCCCCATAGTTTATTTAGTGTGAGTGAACAAGCACCAATGCAGGATATTGAAGTCACATAATCTTGTATCCCATCAGATAAAACTTTACCAACAGCAAGGAAACAGGGAACTGACCAACTAATTAACACAAAAACAGCAATCACTGGGTTGGTTATTTTGGTGATGTAATGCAGTGGTTGACACACAGCATAATAACGGTCAACAGATATAAAGCACAGATGAAAAATTGAAGTTGTACAAAGCATGATGTCACAGCAAGTGTGGAGTTTGCAGAACCACTCTCCAAAATACCAACAGGAATCAATGGATCTCACCATACTGTAGGGCATCACCAGGAGACCAACAAGAAAATCAGCAGCAGCCAATGAGAGAATTAAGAAGTTAGTTGGGGAGTGAAGTTGCTTGAAATGGGCAATTGAAATAACCACGACCAAATTTCCACCCATTGTGAGTATTATAGCTCCCATCATAGTCATATACATTGCTGAAAAACTGACCAGAGATCTGATGGTCCTAGGACAGGATCCATTCACAAAGTCAAAGCAATATTTTGTGTTCTGTGGACTCAAGGTACTGGGGGAATTCATTATTAAGTGATATCAGCTCTCTCAAATGTTTTCCAACGTAATGTGTTTATCAGAAAGATGTAAATATTCCTGGGAAGGTAAATTAAGAAACATTAGTGATACTGTTTGTTACCGTTTCTGAGATCTTATCAAAGCCCTTTTATTATAAAATAACTCCCACCTAGAGGGAAAATAAATGACTGAAACGACTAAATCAGCCAAACAGATTGTCTTATTCTTTTCTGGTATGTGTTGTTTGGTCTTTCCTGGAATGTAAGTTTCATCAGAGGATTGGAGAAGGACCATTATGTCAATCTGAAAAAAAGATTCATACCCATCAGATTTAGACTTTTTTCTGATTGCACATAGCCATTCCTACTCAGTTACTTAATCTGTTACCCTACATTGATACCCTTTATATTTAAGAAAATATCCTATTTTGACCTAAACATACCAAATGACATTTGCTACACAACCCTGCTAGAGTTCATATACTGTAAAAATAAGAATACAAATATTTATATTGGAAAATTAAATTTATCTTTCTTTTTATTGGTTCCAAGTTTTGCCCTTTTGTCTTTTACCATAATTCCCTACTGACTTGCATACTGATCTTTCCAATATAAACAGTAATCAGGTCACTATCTATCTATTTGTTTATTTTCTTAGACTTGTGACACACCTTTATGAATGCTGGAATCGAGGTAAAACAAATAACATTAATACATTATCACATCAAACAGCATAAAAAAAACACAGTATCACAATTCAAAAACTGCAATAATCATCTCCTGTTATCATTAGAGATGAGCTTCATTTTCTGTGTCGGGTCGGGTTTCAGTTTGAGTTTTCCCACGGATCATTTTTCGGCAAAAACGAAGCTGGAACCCGAACCCAAAACCGGAAAAACGAATAAAAAAAAATCCAATTTGGAAAAAAAATCACCCCAACCCTTAAAGTTTACTGTATTACAACCCCCCCTCCCCCACCATCCTAATCCCTCCCCAAGACATACTAAAAGCCCTGGTGGTCCAGCGGGGTCCTGCGAGTGATCCCTCCCTCTGGGACGTCGGGCTGTTGGGCCTGCTATGAATCAAAATGGCACTGATGGCCCTTTGCCCTTACGATGTCACAGGGGCTACCGGTGCCATTGGTCGGCCCCTGTCACATGGTAGAAGCAATGGACGTCCGGCGCCATTGGTCGGCCCCAGTGACATAGTAAGGGCAAAGGGCCATCAGCGCCATTTTGATTACTGGCAGCCGATGGCCCAAGTCCAGGAGATCGCTCCCGGACCCCCGCTGGACCACCAGGGACTTTTGGCAGGTCTTGGTGGGGTCAGGAGGGTGGGGGGTTGTATTTAATTAATTTTGCAGATCTTGGGGGGTCAGGAGGGTGGGGGGTTGTTAATTAATTTAAAGGGTTGGGATGGGGTTTTTTTTGGGGGGGGTTTCCATAGAAAGAGAAAGATAAAGGTTTTCTGATCTGGGGAATATACCGAAATGGCCCTCCCCAGACCCGAAAACAAAATGGGGAGAAAAAATAATGTTATGCACTCCCCTAATTTGCTCTATAATACGCACAGATGCCCGGGGACAGAGCCAGTTTAGCACAACATTTTTTTTTTTATTTTCCTCCTCTGAATCCTAGGTGCGTCTTATGGTCAGGTGCAACTTATGAAGCGAAAAACCCTTGCCCTTCATTTGCTCCAACTTGATTGCCCAAGCTCTGATGCAAAGATATACCTTTCATTAGTTATAAATTATTTCATGGAAAGTTAATTATAATAAAGTCTAGTGTCTTCTCTTATCCAGTAATGTCCACTTGGTATCTATGTAGTCTAGAAAATAGTACTGCATTCGCTTCCAGCCAAAGGTGCTCCCATGCAGACATCAAAAGAAGGTAATAAGCTTCACATGAAACAAACTGTTGTCAGTAGGGAATTATCCTTCTGTTGGCTTTAAGAGGAACATATGCCATTTGTATTCTTCTGTAACTGACAAAAGAAAGATTTCAAGTAACTGATGGAGTTACCATTTAATCTTTTACCATAGGAATTCTGAGTAAATTTAATTGCATAGTTTAGGATACATGATGCAGGGATCTAAATAACATGAAGTATTTGAAATACTTTGCATTATCCCCGCATTAGGCCATTTACTGTGTGGAATGCAGCCTAACGCAGCTTTGTGAATTAGCTCCTGTTTGCACCTAAAGAAAAGGTAGGTCACAACCAGAATCAACAGGATTTGAATCTGGTTCTCAGTCTGATGCTCTAACCACTAGACTGCGCTTCCAAGCTTATCTTGGCGTATAAACAGATTCTTGACATCCATCTATCAGGCTTTAGAGCTAGCTATAAGAACATAAGAACATAAGAACCTGCCATACTGGGTCAGAGCAAAGATCCATCAAGCCCAGCATCCTGTTTCCAACAGTGGCCAATCCAGGCCATAAGTACCTGGCAAGTACCCAAATACTAAGTCTATTCCATGTTACCATTGCTAGTAATAGCAGTGGCTATTCCCTAAGTCAACTTAATAGCAGGTACTGAAACTTCGTTAATAGTAATGTTAGATGATTTACATAAGAACTTTGATTGGGGGGGGGGGGGGGGTGGCAGTGCAGTATTTGATAATAATCCTTCTTGAAAGGATACTAGCTTTTGATCTGCGGATCATACCATTTTACTGATTCGTTAAGGATATACTGTATTGGGAATCAAAGGAGTATGTTCCACTGGTTTCAAGCATATCTGAGAGAAAGATCAGAAAATTATGTGCCGAGATAATTTTTCTAACCCCTGCAAAATGGAATGGGATGTGCCTCAGGGATCTGTATTATATTCTCTGTTGGACAATAAATACAACCTCTTTGGTCATCTATTAAGAATGCAAGTTTTCATTATTTAATATATGCAGATGATACACAGATTTATTCTGACATAAATGCATTTAGTCTCCAGATAGCTAAATTGAAATTGATTAAAGCTGAGAGCAACAAACACAGAAATGGGAAAAGAAACCCTCTATGTCCTCTTCACCACCAATGCTAATGATTAATCATACATTGCTTGAAATCAGATAGGAAGTACAGATTTTAGGGGTGATTGTAGTTTCAGAACAATCCCTGAAATTTGAAATCTCCTCTGCTGTTTGAATTTCCTTTTACTAATCTGCATACATCATTGTCTTTGACCATATTTCCCTCAGAAAGATATGGAAACCATTTTACACACCATGGTAGCATGACATCATTATTATTGTAATGCCTTATATTTAGGTTTGCCAGAGAAACATCGTTCTCATCCTCCTCTGTCTTAAGAATGGAATAAAAGGAAACCCGGGACAGAAGACAGAAAGTCAAGCTTTCTAGAGGAATGAGAGAACAACTGACCTCTAGGGGAAGAGGTAGAAGGAGAACACAGAGATCAAGGAGAGTGAATAAAAGAAAGACTCATACATGGCTCGTCTAGCATTATGTACTCCGTTTGTTTAATGCTATTCCATTGGTTTCCCATTGTTAAAGGATTGTAGATAAGAGGTGAGTGAGGTTTTCTGTGCAGAAGGCACTGACTGACTGTGCAAGGCACTTGAGAGGTAAATGTGGGGCAGGGTCTAATAGGGAAGAGAAGGATAATGGTGGTAGTGCCAATAAGAGACAAGAGGCTACAGGAATGTAACCTGCAACAATGTAGGGAAGCAGAGCGGGAGGAAGGAGTTCTGGAGCAGGGGCAAAGCCCAAGGAGCCAAGCCAAGGGCTGGAGGAGGGACGCCTACATAACCCAGGTTAGGGGCATCAACATGTAATGCCCATGCATTAAAGTATGACATTTCATATTTTTGTTGAAAATACATTTTTCACACTGAAATGTAAAATAGGTCATTATATTCAAATTCAACATTTTTTGCTGAAAGGAATTATATTTATTTAGAACTTTTCTATACCGACGTTCAAGTGAATATCAGATCGGTTTACAATAATGTTAGGACATAAGAAATTACATGTTAAGAGAGGGAGCTAAGAAAGGGAGCTAGCAGAGAACGGGCTGGAGTAGCACAATCAGGTGCATGCGAAGTATGGTAACAAAATCGAATGTTAACACTTGTTTATGCTGCCTTATAATTGAAAATTCTTTTGAAAATGCAAACTGTAAGTTAAATTTCTCTCATTGGTATGATATTTCTGGTGTTTATAAGAAACATTTTAATAGGTTTTCACTTTACATAAACACGCACTCCCTGAGCAGCTCACCACTAGACAGCTGAATATTCAGTGCCAAAACATTACCTCCAGTAAGGCTGGCTTGTACACTAAACATAGAAGGACATCTTTAATTTTACACTTATCTCAACATGCACCAATACTAAAACGATACTTCTATTTAGTAATTAATACAAAATCTACTTTTATATTTTTATGAATTGTCCCTACCTGCTTGTTTCCATTATTGCTACTCTTTCTAGTGATGTCTATTACTTAAAAAAAACAAAAAAAACCAGTTCCAGATATTGCTAGGATATTGAGTCAGACTTTCATCATACTGAATATTTTTTGTTGTTACTTCTTACATTTTACTATTACCTTTGGCGCAATAGTGACTTATAATCACAATACAATGGCTCGATATCATGAAATTTATCCTGCAAAATACAGGTTTCAAACTCTAGCCCAATAAATATGGCAAACCAGATTCTATCAGATTTGGGAAGCATTGTCTAAAACTTCCTATGCCCACCCCTAACATAAAGATTGTTTAATATTTGATCAGTTTGCTTTTTTTGCAAAAAATATCTTTATATTAGCTTCAAAAATAGCATTGTACATAATTAAAATTGATGGCATCTGGTCACTCTATGTACTGCTAAATTTTTTAACAAAATAAGCTGTTTGAACACTGCAGGATATCCTCTATTTCACAAGTTTTTTGTTTATTATTAGTGATATTTCTTTATTGGATTATCTTCTTACTTACAGCCATTTTATATATTATCTCTCTGAAACTGGTTTCCTTCTAATAAATAGCATCAAAATGAATTGTATGTATGAAATCATTCCATTTGTTTTTTTTATTGTACCTTCCTTGTAAAATCCTTTACAACACTGCATTGGAAGTCTATCCTTTTCTCTTATGCTCCTGGTGTGCTGCTCTGTGCAGAAGTTCCCTGGATAATTTAATGCTTGGTATTTATGTAATAGAAAATCTCTCTGAGGACATTTCAGCATTATCCCTGATGAATTTTGAGTGGCATTTGTCCAAATAACGTTTCAGATTCAGTGTGTTCTCTTCTATTATCAAATAGGCAAAGAACGCATACTTCAAAGCAAAATTAGAGGGGATTCAAATGGTTATTTGATGCTATTATGTAGCAAATCATAAATAATAATTTCTGTAGATTAAGGATGGATCCTAAATTTTTCCATAATTTTCCAAAATAATTTTAAAGTGTTCTAAATATGAATGATGTGTTGAGGGACCCCACAGTTTGGAACAGGATGAAAAGGATTTAAATTCTGTCTTTTGATAACCCAAAGGGAAGAAAGAACAGCTATTGGTGGCCAACTGTAACATTAGTAATATAAATTTTAGTTCTTATCAATCTAGAAGTAAAGATATTAAAAGGGCAATTTTGAAACTATCCACAGTACTTGCAGGCCTTTCTGTGCCCATGGGCCTGCAAGTAATGTGGGGAAATGTGCCAGAAATGGCATTTAATAATGATGATTCAGAGGAACTGAAACAAATCACGAGGAGCCTGGAAAATGTACTAGGACAAATTGGCAAATTAAAGAGTAGCAAATCACCTGGCCTAGGGGATATGCAGCACAGAGTTCTACAAGAACTAAACATGAAATTGCAGACTTATTACTAGTAGTTTATAAACTATAACTGTCTATTGTACTTGAAAATTAGAGGGTAGCCAGTGTAACACCAATCTTTAAAAATAACTCCAGAGGTGATTTGGGAAACTATAGACCAGTGAACTTGATGTAATTGCTGGGAAAAATCATAGAACGTATTATAAACATTATAATTACTGAACATAAAGATAGACATGTTTAATGGAACAGAGCCAGCTTGGATTTACCTAACATAAATATTTGCCTCACCAATCTGTCACATTATTTGAAGGGGTTAATAAACTGAGGGTTAATGGTTATTCAATGAATTCATTGTATCTGGATTTTTAGAAGCTATTTGACAGTCCCTCATGAGAGACTCCTGAGAAAATTAAAAAGTTATGTGATAGGAGGCAATGTTCTATTGTGGTTTGAAAACTGGTTAAAAGATAGGAAACAGAGTGTAGGACTAAATTTTCAGTTTTTGCAAAGAAGGAAGGTAAATAGTGGAGTGCCTCAAGGATCTATACTGGGATTGCTGCTTTTTAATACATTTATAAATAATCTGCATGGAAAGGGGAATGATGAGTAAAGTGATCAAATTAGAAAATTATTCCAAGTTGTTAACTCACAAGTGGATTGTGAGAAATTGCAAGAGGACCTTTCAAGATTGGGAGAATGGGCATCCAAATGTCAGATGAAATTTAATAAGGACAAGTGCAAAGTGATGTACATAGTCAAAAATAATCCAAACTGTTATTTATACAATGTTAGGTTCCTTCTTAGGAGTCACCTTCCAGGAAAAGGATATAGGTGTCATTGTGGACAATATGTAGAAATCCTCAGCTCAGTATGCAGCAGTAATCAAAAAAGCAAACAGAATGTTAGGAATTATTAGGAAATGAATTAAGAATAAAATAGAGCATTACATAATACCTCTATATTGCTCCATGATATCACTGCATCTAAAAAAGGTATAGCAGAACCAGAAATAGTACAGACAAGGATGACCAAAATGATAAAGAAGTTGGAATGGCGCCGGCGCTACCTTTGCCCTGTCATATGACAGGGCAAAGGTAGCGCCGGCGCCATTATGGTTCCTGTCCCCGACGTCACGAGCGTAGAAGATCGCTCCCAGACCCCCGCTGGACCCCCAGGGACTTTTGGCCAGCTTGGGGGGGGCCTCCTGACCCCCACAAGACTTTCCAAAAGTCCAGCGGGGGTTCGGGAACGACCTCCTGCACTCGAATCGTATTGCCGTAATATGGCCATATGGCCGGCGCCATTTTGCAAAATGGCCGGAGCAAAATGGCCGGCCATTTTGCAAAATGGCGCCAGCCATATGGCCATATTGCCATACGGCAAAATGGCGCCGGCCGTACGGCGCCATTTTTCATTACGGCAACATGATTTGAGTGCAGGAGGTCGTTCCCGGACCCCCGCTGGACTTTTGGCAAGTCTTGTGGGGGTCAGGAGGCCCCCCCAAGCTGGCCAAAAGTCCCTGGGGGTCCAGCGGGGGTCCGGGAGCAATCTTCTACGCTCGTGACGTCGGGGACAGGAACCAAAATGGCACCGGCGCCATTTTCTATCAACACACTCGTGGCCCGAGAGTGGTAGATCACAACGGGACCCCCCCACTGGACCCCAGGTAATTTAAGACATTTTGGGGGGGTTCGGGAGGGTGGGGGATTTATTTTAAAGGGTCGGGGTGGGTTTTAGGGATGTTTTAGTGTGCCGGTTTTCCCGCCCTCCCCCTCCCCTCCCCCTTCCCCCGATTTTCGATTTTTGACGATAAATCGGGGAAATTCCTATTAAATATCGCCTCTAACGATTTTTGACGATTTAAAATATATCGGACGATATTTTAAATCGTCAAAAAATGATTCACATCCCTAGAATATACTGAAGAGGTTAGTGCTGTTCACCTTAGAGAAAAGACAGATGAGAGGAGATATGTTAGATGTCTATAAAATCATGAGGGAGGGGGGCAAGATGGCTGCCTGATAGGACGTGCAGGAAGCGAGCTCCTCCACGGCGATTTACCTTTTGAAAAATACCTATTGAAATGCCGCACACTAAAAGAAAAGGAAAGGTTCGGGGAGCACTGACCAGTTCCCCGATGCTAAGTCCTTCTCAGCCATGGATTGAGGGCTTCCTGACGGGAGTATCAACGACGCCATATGGGCTGGTCGCTGGGGGAATGCTAGAGGAGCGAACGCATTCACCCCTGACCCTGGACGTCACGCTGAGCCCTGGCGAGCCGATACGGCCGATGCCCCCAGCACAGTGTCCTCTCTTTCTCTGACTCGACCCGAAGCGTTTTGCAACTTGAGACTTCGGGGGAGGTGCAGGCGAGTGCCGGGACTGTAGAGGTGGAATCTGCTGCCCCGAGAGATGTAGGACCCTGTGGTGGGCTGGAAGAGAAACCTGGAGAGCAAGATTCTACCCGTAGAATGAGCCCAGGGAAACAACAAACGGCAGCTTCGGGAGAGCAGGAAGAACCACGACAAGAAACCTCAGAGGTTAATGTAAATCTGGGACAGCCTGAGGACATAACACTTGGGAAGGTATGGTACGCTTTAAAAGCTATTGATTCAGCATTGAAGTCTATTGCACAATCTACCTTTGAAGTTAAAAACCAGATTAAGGAAAACAAAGAAGCTGTTAAAGGTTTTGAAGTGAAACTGCAGAGCCACGAGGAATGCCTGCAAAAAATGGAGACTTTACAGAAAACTTTATAACATCTGAAACAGCCATGGAAAGGAAAATGGAAAAACTTGAGAATAGTTTAAAATTATTAAACCTTCGTGTTTTAAACTTTCCGGTGGTTAGAATGATATCACCTATTGAATTATTCAAAATATACATGAAAGAAATTCTTAAGCTTCCAGAGGCGGCTCTTCCAGTGTGTACAAAAGCCTACTACCTCCCAGGAGTAACACCTCAGGCAGAGAGAGAAGATTTACCTTCGCTGGATATATCTCAAGTTTTAGAACTCTCTATAGAAGCTGAAATAAGGGAAAGGAAATCAATGCTAATATCCTTTGCGTTCTTATCTGAACATAATTACATATTGAAAATGTTTCTGAGAAATAGGCAAGCATTATTTTACAGGGCAAAGATTTGGGTATATCCTGATCTTACAGATCAACACTGCTTCGCAGGAAGGAATTTCTTGCCTTAAGAGAGAGGGTTACAAGTATGGGGGCCCGTTTTATATTAAAGTTTCCCTGTAAAGGATGTGTTAGATACCAAAACAATAATTATGTCTTCTTTGACCCTAAACAACTGCGAGATTTTTTGGTGGGACATCCTAATATTACTCCAGAAGCGTAATCGACTATAAAGAATATGGTACTCACCTATCTATTTCCTTAGTAAATTGTAATGTTATTCGCTCCTTTTTGTTTCACTTGCCCCCTAGTTACCTATATTAAGGTACAAATTATCTGTATAAATTTTCAGTTAAATAGTTTTAGAAAGGAAAGGTGTTTAACCTTTTTTTTCCAGAAATTGTACCGTAATCTTATTATGTTCTATTTCATGTATTGTATGTGAAAATTTGAGAAATAAAAAATTAAAAAAAAAAAAAAAATCATGAGGGAATTGGAATGGGTAAATGCAAACCAAATGCAAACTAAAAAGATTAAGGGAAATTCCATGAAGTGTTGCGACCGACACTTCCCAACGGCTTCACTCCGCCTACCTTTCCTTTTTTGCGGCTCCTCCTGCTCTTCACGGATGCCTGGCTGCCGCGGCGTCCACCTGTCGTCCTCTCCAGCGTCCCCGGACCGGCTTGGGCGCTGCCTCCCGTCATGCTCTTCAGGTACCTTAGGGCGCGCACCTCGCGGCCCTCATTCTTATTTCCTCATTGGCGCATTTCTCAGGAGCGTCCCCTGTGATGATGTCATGCTGCCCGGATATTTAAGCCTACAGTTTATTGCTAGCTGTTGAGTTAGCAAGGGTGTTCTTACGGACGGGATTCGCTCTCCGTACCCAGCTACTCTGCCTTCCAACTTCCATTGGACTCTTTCTGCTAACGGGGTACCCACTCCTCGGGGACCTCTTTGCTTCTTTCAGGTCACTATCAGGTAACCGGTACTCGCTCCTCGAGGGCCCATGTTCCCTGACCCGCTGCCTGCATCTATCTCCTCTTCTACTTGGAAGAATTCACTACAGACACCATCAGTGAGTACTACTACCATCCACTCCTCAGAGCTGTCTCCCTGGAACCAGGTACTCGCTCCTCGAGGACCTGCCCCCGTTCCAGCGCCAGTGCCATCTCCTACGTGGAACCGCTGTGTGAGTACTTTGCCAACAAGTCTCTCTACCTCCAGGGACCTGGTACTTGCTCCTCGAGCACCAGCTCTCCCTATCTTGGGGCTTCTCCATATTTGGGACTCTGTGAATCTTCTATTGTACTCACTTTCTCAGTTCTCTCCACTACAGCACCTTTTGAATCTTGTAAACCGTTGTGATGGCTTCACCGAATAACGGAATATAAAACTGAACAAATAAATAAATAAATACAATAGTTCTTCTATTATCCAAAAGAGTAAGTAACTTATTCACATTAACCCCTTCTAGACCTCTCATGATTTTAAACACCTATCATATCCCCCCTCAGCAGTCTATTCTCCAAGCTGAACAGTCCTAACCTCTTTAGTCTTTCCTCATAGGGGAGCTGTTCCATCGCTTTATCATTTTGGTCGCCCTTCTCTGTACCTTCTTTATCGCAACTATATCTTTTTTGAGATGCAGCTACTAGAATTAAAAACAGTATTCAAGGTGTGGTCTGACCATGGAGCAATACAGAGGCATTATGAAATGTTCTGTTTTATTCATCATTCCCTTTCTAATAATTCCCAGCATTCTGTTTGCTTTTTTGATTGCTGCAGCACACTGAACTGACAATTTCAATGTTTTGTCCACTATGATGCCTAGATCTCTTTCATGGGTTGTGGTTCCAAATATGGAACCTAACATTCGGGCCAATGCAGTAATATGCACTAGACTGAGCGCACCGTTAGTCCCCGTTTGGCCACGTGTTTTCAACACACTATTTTTACCCCTTATACAGTAAGGGGAAATAGCGCGTGGAAAACGCACAGCCAACCTCCCTGAAACTAATAGTGACCGCAACATGCAAATGTATGTTGATGAGCCTATTAGTTAGTCTCGCGCGATCCAGAAAGTAAAGGGGCAGATTTTCAAAGGCTACGCGCGTTACCTGAGAAAATCTGCCCCTGTGCGCGCTGAGCCTATTTTGCATAGGCTTGGCGGCACTGCAAGCCCCGGGATGCGTGTATGTCCTGGGGCTTAGGAAAAGGGGTGGGAAGGGGCGGGACCTGGGGCGTGGCAGTGGCCCGGGGGCAGGTCCGGGGGGGTCAGAGGTCCTTCCAGGGGCGGGTCCGGGGGTGTAATGGCAGTTTGGGGGTGCTCCAGGATGGGGCCGAGTCCCCCAGCATTGCGGCCTGTGCTGGGGGATGGCGAGCCAGCGCGTGCAAGTTATGCCTGTCTCGGGCAGGTGTAACTTTTGAAATAAAGGTAGGGCGGACAAGTTAGTTAGGGGTTGGGGGAGGGTTAGATAGGGGAAGGGAGGGGAAGGTGGGGGGTTGCTGAAAAAAAGTTCCCTCTGAGGACTCTCCAATTTCGGAGCGGCCTTGGAGGGAACAGTGAAAGCCATCGGGGCTCCCCTCGGGCTCGGCGTGCGCAAGGTGCACATGTGTGCACCCCCTTGTGCGCGCCGAGCCCGGATTTTATAACATGCGCGCGGCAACGCACGCATGTTATAAAACTGGGTGTAGATTTCTTTGCGCCGGGTTGCGCAAACAAATCTACGCCCTTGCGTAGATTTTAAGATCTGACCCAAAATGGCAGGCAAGCTGCACATTTTACTCTCAGAAATTAACTCCTGTGAAAGGCAGGAGACCGTGTCGGGGGACGCCATTAAGCCGGTGCTTGTATAAACTTGTGGAGTTGCCATATTGAAAAAATAAAACACATCTTGTTTTATATGACTGTCTAAATCAGTTCTGTCAGGATTCAACACTCACCTGCACTATATGTACGTTGCGGTAATTGAAATCTCCCATTATTATAAATACCTTCATTAAAATCCTTGTTTGCATTAAAAAATGAATTCTCATTGACAATCTTTTGAGTAATTAAAAAGTATTGGGCTAGGAGGACATGTCCTATTGTGGATTGGTAACTGGTTACAAGACAGATAACAGAGGGTAGGACTAAATGGTCAGTTTTCCAAATGGAGAAAGGTCATTAGTGGAGTCCACAGGGATTTGTGCTAGGACCTGTGCTGTTTAATCTATTCATAAATGATCTGGAAAGGGGAACAATAAATGAGGTGAACTAAATTGCAAATGCTATAAAATAGTTCAAGTTGTTAAAATAACAGTGGATTGTGAAGAGCTGCAGAAAGACTTTGAAAAAGTGCAAAGTGATGCATATAGAGAAATATAATTCCAATGACAGGTGCCCAGTACTGGGTTCCATATTAGGAGTCGCCAGCCCGGAAAAGGACCTTGCACTCCTTCTGGACAATCCATTCAAATCCCCAGCTCAGCGTGCTATGGAATTCAAAAAAGGAAATATAATGTTAGGACTGACACAAGAAACAATAGAGAATAAAATGGAAATTATCATCTTGCTGTTGCGTTCGGCAGTCCATGGGCTGCCCCCATGACCCGTCGCCCTTACCTTTGTGGCCTAGCCAACAACTCTGCCTCTGGATGTGGCAAAATGCCACCAATATACCACAAAACACCATACGGCAGGACACAGCCAGCCTCAACACACCGCACGTCTCCCTAGGCATGCTCATGCTTGACATTGTCCTATTTAAAGGGAATGCAGGGGGAAAGTCACCCCAGCCCCTAGCGATAATGTCACTAGCACTGCCCTAAATATGTTAAGCCCGTCGGTCGCAGATGGCTGCGACCACTTATGCTCACCTCTTTCTTCACAGCAAGGAGTTCCTTCATTGCTGAATTCCGCTCCATCCTTGGACTTCCTGTTCCAGATGCTACACTTGGCGTGAGACACTCTGGGTACCCGCTCCTCGGGGCCCTTCCTCGTCTTTGGCTATCCGCTCCTCGGAGGTCCTTCTTGCCTTGGACTTCTATCTGTCCTGTTCCCCAGGACCTCTCCTGGAACCACCTCCTGTGAGTACCTTACTTCTACGGACTTCAACTATACAAAGCCTCATTGTGGGATCCTATTTGGTGTACCCCATGCCTCAGGCCACTACTGCATCATCCCAGTAGGAACCACTCCGGTATACCCTGCGCTGCAGGTCATTACCGCACCATCACTACATGATCCTCATCGGGGTTCCTGCACCTCGGACTACCATCTCATTACCATTACTGAGACACCTCTCCAGTGTACCCCGCTCCACGGGCCACTACCGATTCTACACGTCTGAGGTAGTTCTACACTACTGAAAGTCTTCCTGACGTACCCCGCTCTACGGGCCACTACCAGATCTTCACATTGGAGGTATCACCCTTGGGTACACCCCTCTGCTCAGAACTTTACTTATACTGTACCTCCAGCTCCGTGGGCTGTGCCTTTCTCCTCTCTTAATAAAGACTCTATTCTACAGCTGTGTCTGACACCACTGAGACTACGCCTACCAAAGGTGAGGCTCACAGGCTCCTCCCTGTGGGCGGAGACACCTCTCACCTCAGCCCAGGGTGCACTCTCTTACAAGTCATAACAATATAAGGGCCATTCCTTTGATGCTCCCTGCCTCAGCATCAAGTCCAGCTACCTTGAGTAGTGTGTGTTGCTTCCCAGCTTATTCCAGCCTTCGTTTGCCCAGCCTGTCCAAACCTTTACCTGGCCTGCCCAGCCTGTCCAAACCTTTACCTTGCCTGCCCAGCCTTCCTCAGCTCTATCCATTCCTTTTCCTCTTCCTGGGATGGATACCTGGCTTTGACTCCTGCCTCAACTCTGGATTCACCCAATAACTGCCTGCTTATGGAATTATTGGTTTTTCTGATTCTCATACCTTCAGAAATTATTCTGGGGTAGTGCAAACTATTCCTGGCATACTCGCTCCTTTCCTGAATTTAACAAAATCTGTTGCACGTCGCCGGGCCTGCTTACCTCGGGCTCCCCTCTGCAAAGCCTGGGCCGTCCTCCCTCGCAGCCGCAGCCAGCCCCCTGTGTCCGCGGCATCCCCAGGCCCTTCAGGGCCTTCCACTTCGCGCAGCTCATCACATCAGGGTTTGGCATCGGATCCGGCCCTAGGCGCGCACGCGCACACGGATCACCTGACCCTTTAAAGGGCCAAGCGCGGGAAACTCCTCCGCGGCACACAATGATGACGTCACCTGAGCCATGCATAAAAGGCAGGGTTAAGGCTCCAGTTCTTGCCTTGCCAAACGGGTCGTCTCATTCGTGAGAAGCTAATTGTCGTCCTGTGTTCCTGCTTCCTTTATCCTGTGCTTGTTCCAGTGTTCCTGCGTTCCTATGTTCCTGTCCTTGTTCCAGTGTTCCTGTGTTCCTGCATTCCAGTGTTTGTTCCAGTGCTCCTGCATTCCTGTGCTTGTTCCAGTGTTCCTGCGTCTGTGTTCCCGTGGTCCTTCCTGTTTGCCAGCATCTGTTCCTGATTCCTGCTCCACTTCCCAGGTTGTTCCTTCTCGGACTAATTCACGGTACTGACTTCGGCTTGCCTCTGACCACGTTTGGACTGATACCCGGTATTGACCCCTGCTCGCCACTGACCATGTTTGGACCACTGCCTGGAACTGACCTCTGCTTGCCACTGACCACGCTCGGACTGACCCTTGCTTTGGCTGACCACCCTCAGACGGATACCCTGGCTTTGACCCTTGCACTTCACTCAGACATTCTCTTCGCTTCTCCTGTGACCACCAGGTGTGCCTACTCTGACGCTGCTCGCGGCCTTCTACAAGCTAGACCACTAGCTGCTGCCTATCCTGCCCGGAGGACCTTCAGTTCCTGTTCCCTTCCAGTGGTCTCCTGTACACTCTGTTCCGGTCTAGCTCAGCTCTTCTCCACTAGCCGTGTACCCTTGCTCTTGGTGGGCACGCCTCTCCACTACCTCTCTGGGAGACCCTCTGAGGCCCACCTAAGCCCAGGCGGTCTGGGTACCCAAGGGCTCAACCTGCGGAACTCCCCGGACTGTTACTGGTGAAGCTCCAGCTTACCTCTGTCTCCTTGTGTGCTCTGCCTCCTGGAGGCAGGCACCCTCTGGGACCTCCCTGAGGGCTGTACCAGTCCCTGTGCCAGGCCAAGGGTCCACCTCCAGTGCAACAAAATCTTAGCACAAGTATCTTAGGGGGCCTACTTTGCAACCTGTACACCATAAATGACTAGTATCTGCATCAATAGGCAAAAGTGTATTAAAAAATAAGAGAATGAATGTAAGAGGGTTAAGAAATTAAATGAACAGAAGTGACAGGAATCTTAGGGTAGGGTCCAAGGATCAGATCCCATCCAAAATGGCATGGATAATTGACCTCGACCTTCCATATAGAAATACACCCTGGCAGAAAAAAACCTAGCAGAAATGAAATATGCATTTGAAAATGTGGTCACTTTATTTACTAGTTTTGGAATTATAGCTGTCAAATGAAGTGCACTATAGCCATAGAACTAAACAAGTACAGGACAAGAGAAATCAGCATATTTTGGCAATAACATTTGGCATTACAGCTATCAAATGTAGTGCACCATAGCCATAGTACTCAACAGGTACAGCATAAGAAAAATCAGCATATATACCTTTTTCTCTTGATTGGTATTGTCTCTGAGGCCAGTATTCAGTAGGCCATTTAGTGGACAAGTAATCCGGCTAAAGTTAGCCAGATAACCTGTCCTGTATATTAAATTGGATAAACGCCCCACTGAATATCCCTGTTTAAAGTTATATGGCTACCTGTAGCCGGATAATTTTAAACCTAACCAGCCAGCAATTTTAATATGGCCAGTTTAAAGTTATCCGGCATTGTGTAGCCGAATAACCAGATATCTTTAAAAGATATCTGAGTAAGTAGTACTGTCAAAGGAAAGGGATAAAAAAGCAAAGGGTCCTGCAACCTGATTCTTCCCCCCTCCCCAAATTTTATATATGGCCCTGTCATTTGTGCACCCCCCCCCCCCACCCTCCAAACCCCTCCTAAATTATTTTAAACTGCATGCTTGGAAGATCGCCGCCCCCCCCCCCCCCAGTCCCTCCCATCCACCCGCAGTCTCCATAGGCCAACCCCCACCCACCTCAGGACCCTCCCATCCCAGCGCTGATACTAAAAGTCAAGCCTGGCAAGTGCAGGGTCTTAACCCACTGCATCCCAACAATACAGCGCCTCTTCTGCTCTGGAAGTGTAAACTACCGACAGGGCTAGAAGACTAGGAAGTTCTCTAGCCACACAAGTCACATAACTTTAGACCTGCTCTGAATCAGGTCTAAAGTTATCCAACTAACCTAGGGCTGGATTCATCATTCTTCGCAGAATGATGATTCCTGCGAAAAAGGGGGCAGGCTTGCGAAAGGCCATCGTAAAAGGTGGTGCTATTCGCCGCGCTACTGCCGGTGATAATGTTCCTCACATTATCGCCGGCAGCGGTGCCGCAGCCGACTCCTCCCCCACCCTGCCCTGACTCCTCCCCTCCCCTCCCCGACTCCTCCCCTCCCCTCCCCAACTCCTCCCCTCCCCACCCTGACTTCTCCTCTCCAGCTAATTTGCATTATATCACATGTGATAAGGCCCTTTTCGCACGTGATAACGCTTTGAAAAATAACCCCCCTGGTTGGTTATCATTAAAAATTATCTAAATTAGCTGGATTATCTAACTCATCGCTGAAACTCCCCCGGACTGCCTCATTTTTTAATCCTGCTAGATTTTATCTGGATAATATCTTCATCTCTAAAATCTTGCCATTTAGATAACTAACTGGGAGATTTTTCAAAATGCTAAAAATATAGCGGAAATAGCGTCCACGATTTTCACACCTCATCGCGTGCTGTGCTATTTTGAGAGAGAGAAAGAGAGGACACTATCAACTCAGTGGGTTTGCAAACATAGGCCTGGATTTATCAAAATGCAGTAAATATTGCATGCGATGGGAAAAGGGGTGTGTTTTATGGTAATAGGGAGTTTATTCACAATCAGAAAGGGTGCAGTAAACTTGCATAGTCCATAAGCTTTCAGTGTAATTTCTTTATTGTATATCGGCAAACTCCACTGTTGTACTGTAAACATTCAGTCAGCGTGATACAGAGCGTCCCCCGACACGGTCCCGTGTTTCGCCGAGGCTGCGTCAGGAGGGACAATAATATAATCAATGGTTCTGAAATAGAATATAAGAAAGGGACTATGTAGAACAATATACCATAGCCGACCAGCATTCATACACAGAGGAACTTCAAATGTAACCGTACAATTCACATACCTTACATACGTCTTCATGGGATTTAACAGGGAGCGCATCTAGGCACTTAACACAGATGGGATTTAACTAGGTAAAAGGCGCGAAAGTCAGACAGACCAATCAGCTCTCTTCAGGGTTTAGCCAATCAGGAGACAGCCCGGTTAGCCAATCACAGTCCGGTTAGCCAATCACAGTCAGATACTATAATCTATTGTTCCAGGTACTTCTGTTATATCTGTTATATCTGTTATAATTGTTACCATGTTATAATGTAAAATAGGGCTGATCGCGCCCTATTCTTTTAGTTATCTGGAAACCGATGTGATATCTCGATTGAATGTCGGTATATAAAAGAAATTATTCAGAGTAAATATCCACCTCTGTTCTCTTTGTATTAAAAGTTCTGCAAAATTACCCCCGTGGGACGGGGGGGGGGGGGGGGGCAACGATTTCTAATACAAAAAAGAACAAGTCAGATAATGTGTGGGATAGTTGAAGCCAATGTTCAACTAATGGTACATTTTCACGTACCCTGTTAATGTCTGACTTGTGTTCTATGATCCGTGTTTTTATCATTCTTAGAGTCTTTCCAACATACAATTTATTGCATGGGCATTTAATAATATAAACCACCCCGCTTGAATTGCAGTCTGAAAAATCTCTTAAGAAAAATCTCTTCCCCGAGATTGGATGTTCAAAAGATGACATCAAGGCTGTATGTGGGCAGACAGAACACTGCCCACATGGTTTATGTTCTCCCACAAAATTATAATTCCTCTCAACTGCAGTCATATCAGAGTGTACTAATAAATCACGGAGGTTCTTACCTCTTCAGTGAGTGAATCTCAAAACACTCTTAAATACATTTTTCAATGCCAACGAATTCCAGTGTTTCCGGATAATATCAGTTATTAATTTACTCTTGGTGGAAAAAGGTAAAATACAGTTCACTGTTGTCTCACTTGAATGTGTTTGTGGCCAAAATAATAAGTCCCTGTTCACATAAAGAGCTCTTTTAAAGGCTTTCCTCAAAACCTAACTCGGGCATCCTCTCTCTAAAAACCGAAATGTCATCTCCTTAGCTTTTAAAAGGAACTCAGGTTTGGAAGAGCACAACCACCACAGTCTCAGAAATTGGCCCATGGGGATATTATTCTTAAAAGCCTTTGGATGACAACTGTCATAATTAAGTAATGTATTGCGGTCAGTATCTTTCCTAAATATAGTCATAGACAATTGAATGTTGTCAAAAGAAATCAAAAAATCCAGAAAAGAAATTTGAGACATGTGAATGTTAAAATTAAACTGCAAGTTCGTATTACATTGATTCAACCAATCTAAAAACATATAAAACTGCATATCTGTGCCTACCCAAATAATGAAAATGTCATCGATGAACCTTAGCCACAAGTAAAGGAAACCAGACCATTCTGAATGGTATATAAATGACTCTTCAAATTCCGCAACATACAGACAAGCAAGGCTTGGGGCCATGGTGGCTCCCATGGCTGTGCTTTTAATCTGTTTATAAAAAACATCCTTGAAGCGAAAATAATTCTGTGTCAATGCCAGTCTAGCTAATTGTAACAAGAACTAGGTTGGTACACATGTGTACTAAGTATTTTTTCTATAGTCCTCAATGGTTCTTCTTGTGGAATATTAGAGTATAAAGAAATAATATCTAATGTAACCAAAAAGCATGAGGAAGGAGGTGTTTCAATAGTATTCAAAATAGTAATCAAATGTGAAGAATCACGAACATACGATTTAATGTGTGGTACAAAAGGTTTAAGAAAAATGTCCACAAACTGGGAGAGGGGTTCTTACACAGAGCCAATACCTGAGACTATCGACCGGCCGGGCGGATTTTTTAATGTTTTATGGATTTTTGGTAATATGTAGAAAACAGGAATAACTGGATGTTCAATAGATAAACATTTAGCCTTCCATTGTGTGATCCAATTGTGTGCTACTGCATCCTGAACCAATAAAGAAATTTCATTCTTTAAGGATCGATCTCCAATGGTAGATAAAAAATCGGATCATTAAGTTGATGACAAATCCCAGCAGTATAATCACTTCTCTCCATCACAACAATACCCCCGCCCTTATCGGCAGGTTTAACCATTATATTAGGGTCAGCAGCCAATACATTAATTGATGAGTCTTTACTCTTAGACAACTTATAGGGGCGGATTTTCAGAGCCCTGCTCGCCTAAATCCGCCCAAAACCGGGTGGATTTAGGCGAGCAGGGCCCTGCGCGCCGGGAAGCCTATTTTACATAGGCCTACCAGCGCGCGCAGAGACCCGGGACTCGTGTAAGTCCCAGGGTTCTCCGAGGGGGGCGTGTCGGGGGGCGGGCCTGGTCGTCGCGGCATTTTGGGGGTGTGTCGGCAGCGTTTTGGGGGCGGGTATGGGGGCGTGGCTACGGCCCGGGGCGGTCCGGGGGCGTGGCCGCGCCCTCCATACCCGCCCCCAGGTCGCTGCCCGGTGCGCAGGAGGCCAGCTCGCGTGCGGGGATTTACGCCTCCCTCCGGGAGGCGTAAATCCCCGGAGAAAGGTAAGGGGGAGGTGTAGACAGGGCCGGGCGGGTGGGTTAGGTAGAGGAAGGGAGGGGAAGGTGAGGGGAGGGCATTAGAGGATTCCCTCCAAGGCGGCTCCGATTTAGGAGCGGCCTTGGAGGGAACGGGGGTAGGCTGCGCGGCTCGGCTCGCGCAGGCTATACAAAATCCATAGCCTTGCGCGCGCCGATCCAGGTTTTTAGCAGATATGTGCGGCTCCGCGCGTATCTACTAAAATCCAGCGTACTTTTGTTTGCGCCTGGAGCGCAAACAAAAGTAGGCTATTCGCGCTCCTTTTAAAATCCGCCCCATAGTGTGTATAATTTTTCTGTGTCAGCAACCTCTTAATATCATCTTGCACCAATCTTTCAAAAACTGTTATACTAGAGTCAACCGGCCTCAGGGGGATCCATCTAGATTTAACATAAACCACTGACCCATCTTAAGTCCTTGGAACATCAGCAAAAAATAGTTTAAGTTTCAAGGATCTGAAAAAACGATAAAGGTGTTTCTGTAAATCAAACTCATTAAATCGAGTTGTTGGAACAAATAAAAGATCTTTACCCAAAACTTTATATTCGTCTGTAGATAGTAGGCAAGAGGATAAATTAAATACAATGTTAGAACTTATTGCCATGGATCTATCTGTTGCTTGGTTGTGCGTGTTACACGGGGTGGCTGAGTTGTTGGTGGGTGACCCCGAGACCGGGTCCCCCGACCCCCATGCTGTGGATGGCTCGAGTCTAAAAAAGAAGTGGCTATAGATGAATAGGATGATGTAGCCATATTTGAGGTAGGTCTCTGATCATTCCAAGATCCCTGAAGTGTGCTGGGCTGTGCCTCTTCTCCTGAAGACTCCTCTGAAGATGTTTCCTCACTCCAAGGGTCATCAAATGTTCACAAAAGAGCACTGTTCTGTTCGTACATCTCACATTGAATGTCAAAGTGGCCCCTAACCCCCTACACTACTATGTAAACCTCACCTCGAGTTACTAGGCGGGCCTCCCACAGAGATATAAATACTTATCTGGGAGTTATTTTGTACACTGTAGCTAGTTTCAAACAAATTCTTCTGACTGTTATGTAAAACTCCACCCCAAGATGTCATATTAACTCTATACAGAGGCACTCGCTCTCTCTTTCACAAATTTTCCCCCGTAAAGCAAGGCTAATATGGCAAGAACGCACATAAAAAAGCTGTAGTTATTTCAGAAGTTAAACCACACAGTACTGTGAGTACTCTACCGCATTCTGTGCTAGGAGAACCTCGTTTCCCTTAACTCTTCCCACTTGCATACTAAATATAAAATTTGCATACCAACATGTGTTGCGCTATTTATCGCGTGCGTTAGAGCCCTTACACGAAATGATAAATGACCCAGTAAGTTATTTCAAACTTCTCTGATACTATCTAATGGTTCCAAGTACAGTTATTGAAGCAACATACATTATTGTTATCTGTTTGTAAAAAGGTTCACATTGGAAGAATCTGGTGAAAAAATCTTTCCTGTTAAGATTAATTTGAATGCTTTTTGGAACGAAGGATAAAACAAACCATATATGATAGGGTTGAAAGCAGAATTGAAGTATCCCAACCACAGGAAGGCATTGTAAAGGTCTTCAGGGGTAGAGAAATTTATAAAAGGATCTGCCATAGTAGCAATAAAGAAAGGTAACCAACACAATATAAATACCCCCATTACTACACTCAATGTCTTCGCAGCTTTACTTTCTTTTTTTAGTGACATCTTTTTTGTGTCAGACACAGACTGTGATATAGCTGAGACTTTATGGATTTTTCTAGCCTGCTTCTTTGCCACAATAAATATGTGCACATAAACACCTACCATCACAGTACCCGGGATGAAGAAGGCTATTAATGAAGCCAAAACTCCCCACAGTTTATTTAGTGTGAGTGAACAAGCACCAATGCAGGATATTGAAGCCACATAATCCTGTATTCCATTTATATTTAATTCAGACAAAACCATTCCAAAAGCAAGGAAACATGGAACTGACCAACTAATGAACAAAAAAATCTCAGTTACATTGACGGTTATTTTGGTGATGTAATGCAGTGGTTGACACACAGCATAGTAACGGTCAACAGAAATAAAGCACAGATGAAAAATTGAAGTTGTACAAAGCATGATGTCACAGCAAGTGTGGAGTTTGCAGAACCACTCTCCAAAATACCAACAGGAATCAATGGATCTCACCATACTGTAGGGCATCACCAGGAGACCAACAAGAAAATCAGCAGCAGCCAATGAGAGAATTAAGAAGTTAGTTGGGGAGTGAAGTTGCTTGAAATGGGCAATTGAAATAATCACAACCAAATTTCCACCCATTGTGACTATTATAGCTCCCAACATAATCATGTACATTGCTGAAAAACTGACGAGAGATCTGATGGTCCTAGGACAGGATCCGTTCACAAAGTCAAAGCAATATTTTGTGTTCTGTGGACTCAAGGTACTGGTGGAATTCATTATTAAGTGATATCAGCTCTCTCAAATGTTTTCCAAAGTATCAGAAAGATGTAAATATTCCTGGGAAGGGAAATTAAGAAACATTAGTGATTACTGTTTGATACCGTTTCTGAGATCTTATCAAAGCCCTTTTATTATAAAATAACTCCCACCTAGAGGGAAAATAAATGACTGAAAAGACTAAATCAGCCAATCAGATTGTCTTATTCTTTTCTGGTATGTGTTGTGGTTTGGTCTTTCCTGGAATGTAAATTGTCTGATTCAATCATTTCTGGTGTGTGCTTATGTCTTTGGTGAAAAGTAGGTTCATCAACAGATTGGAGAAGGACCATTATGTCAATCTGAAAAAAGATTCATACCCATCAGATCTAGACTTTTTCTGATTGCACATAGCCATTCCTACTCAGTTATTTAATCTGTTACCCTACATTCATACCCTTTATATTTAAGAAAATATCCTATTTTGAGCTAAACATACTAAATGGAATTTTCTACACAGCCCTGCTAGAGTTCATATACTGTAAAAATAAGAATACAAATATTCATATTGGAAAATTAAATTTATCTTTCTTTTTATTGGTTCCAAGTTTTGCCCTTTTGTCTTTTTTCCATAATTCCCTATTGATTTGCATACTGATCTTTCCAACATAAACAGCACTCCTTTATGAATGCTGGAATCGAGGTTCAGCAAATAACATTAATACATCATCACATCAAACAGCATAAAAAAAACACAGTATCACAATTCAAAAACTACAATAATCATCTCCTCTTGTCATACCAGTGCTTATCTTTCATTATAAAATAAATTAGATAGCTTTATTGTTCTGTACTAAATGCTTTTTAGCTCTTTTGAGTCAAAATACGTACAAAGAGCATACAACTCGGTTACACTATTTAATGATTTTAAAACTTGCAATGTTATAAAAGGAGTAAATCTATAAAAAAAAAAAAAGAAAGTAAAAGCAAATGGTTCAGTAAAAGCATTCTGGGCCTTTTACCCTAAAGTGCTTAATAAATTGAAAAGAACTTCCTTTGTGCTTCTTTTGCAAGTTGTTTGCTTGCATCCTTCTTTTTTGTGGACTGTTTTCCTTATCAGAGAGCATATATCCACTTTTAAAATCTGCAGGTACGCACACAAGTGACGCTGACATACCTGAACAAAGTTACACCTCTCGGGAGCAGATGTGACTTTCTACATGTATACTTACACATACAGGGCTGGATTTTCAAAGGGTTACATACGCATACATGCTTTTGAAAATTGAAAGCAATCTCGTAAATTCTGTCCTGACTTCAGATCTGTCCCTCCTGAAATGCCTCTTTACAGATGCATGCAAAAGTACGTGTGAAATGGCTTTTCACATATCTTTTGTACACAATCCACCCAAAGAATTTTGAAAAGGCCATTTACATGCATAAAACTGGTTTATGCGTGTAAAGTCTTTTAAAAGCTACCACCTAAATTAAAAACTCAAAAGAAACTGCCCCAACCCCCGCCCAGTACCAAAAAGGCAAAATGAAACCCTAGGCCTTTCTAGAGGTATCTTATACATTTTCATAAATCTGCAAAGCAGGAAGGGGCAGGAGTGATGCCCAGTTGCTCCTGCCCTTCCAAAATCCTTTTTGAAAATGGTGCCAGCAGGCCCTGGGGTCAGTGCTATTTTTGAACCAGGCTCCAGTAGAGCAGTAGTGTTGCATCCATCGGTCGCAGACGGCTGCGACCACTCTGCCTCACCTCTCTTCTACCCTTTTCCTCCTGCCTTGGAAGGATGGCTGCCTCCGCTGCTGTTTGCCGAAACCCTCGGCATCTCCGAGCCAGCATAGGTGTCCCTGTCCGACATGCTTCTTCCTGTAGGTCTCCTAGGGCACGCGCGCACACGCTGCCTACATTTATGAATACGTTATGGCGGGAACCTCTGGGACGGCCCCACCGCATGACGTCAGTACCTCCGGGTATTTAAACCTCCGCTCCAATTCAACGAGTTAGCAAGGACTTCGGTTTTGCTACTCTGACCGCTTCTAAGCTGCTCGCTTGGATACCTCACTACCCTCTGGGGTATCTCGCTCCTACGGAAGCTCTGGGTACCCGCTCCTCGGGGTCCTCTTGCTTCTACTAGCCCTCCGGGGTTAATCTGCCTAACCTTAAGGACACCTGCTCCTCGGGGGTCCTGTCTGCTTTCTTTCAGGAACCCTCAACTCTCCTAGGTACTCGCTCCTCGAAGGCCTATCCTGCTCAGGGTATCCTGCACCTCGGACCTCGGGTCCATTTTCTTTTTCATCTACAAAGGAAGTTATCAGCACTGCTACTCTGTGAGTATCACTATGCTCCAGCTCTTCCTATTCCACTCTTCAGGTTCACGGGTTATCCTGCGCTGCGGAACACAACCAGACCTGTGCTACATCTGGGTGAGACCATCTTCTACAGAGACTATTGTGTTATCACTGGACTACAGTGTTGTCCATTCCTTGGGCAAGATTCAACTCTTCAAAAGCAGTATAATAAAGCTTTCTTTCCTCAGTGTCTGCTTACTAGAGTCTAGCCAATCGTTGTGGTTCCCCATGGGGCTCCTCCCCATGGGAGAAGTCATCACCACTTTGAGCAAGAGTCCACAATATGCCACAAACCCAACAAGTAGAAACTGGGATTGTTCTTGCCCCTTTCTACATTATCCACACCAGGAAGAGGGTAAAACATCTTGGGAGGAGGTTGGTGAGATTTATAGAGAAGACTCTGGGGGTGGTAGAGGGGACAATGTTTTTCATTTTTGTGGATCCCCATCTTTTAAATTCACTTTCCAAAGTGAACTTCAATGGAAAAAAACATTTGGAGGAATATTTTTCTTTATTTTTAAACTAATTGAAAATGTGAGTGTTTTGTCTCATTTTATTTAATTTAAAAATGAATGCATATCTCTAGCCTTTACTGACAATGAACATATTCAACTGAAATGATCTCACACGCAATATATTTTGATAGGGAAGAATCTCAACAATCTATTGTTTAATAGACTGCATAACTGAGGATCACATACTATCTTCATGCCCCTCCAATGAGTAAGCATGGCATAAAAATTTGCTTTATTCGTGGCTACTTTGCCCAAGCCATATGCCTTCCAGATCCAGGAAATGAAGCTAGGGCTCTCTGTGTTAACCGCTATCACCAAAAGGCTGCCACCCCCTCCTCTGTTCACTCTCCAGAGGATTTTGTCTGTCACATCCCATTCCAAGCAACCCCAGTACCTGAAGATCATTGCTTCTGAAATGACTCGCATCTCAGACTGCAGGCAAGACTCCTCTCCTGTGCACATTTTTATACTGAATAGGAACTCTAAAAATATGACCCAGTTCAACCACAATCTTCTCCTTACTCTCCTTCTTTAAACAGATAGATGTTGGTTTGGGCTGTCAGAAAAATCTCCAAGGATCCTGTAGTGAACCCTTCTCCAAACCTAAGAGGATTCCGTCCCTTATTTCCTATTGGGAACTAAAAAAATTGTCTTTGTTCTGAAGGAGGGCTCCTTTTCTCATTTCCTCCCTAAAGCTTTCATCTCCTGCTAACTTCAGCTAACTTTCCCTCAGGAATCTCTGTTACCCTTAACAATTCCTTTATAGACTCATCATAGCGGGGTGCCTCTAGGAATTGGAATGTATCTGTTCTGGATCCATAGGAGGGAGTGCTAGGGGGTGCTCCTAATCCTGGGGAGAAGTGTGCCCTTGGGCATCGGCGAACCTGGAGAGCAGCAACAAGGAAGCACTGAGGCAGGTGAGACTAAGTCCTGTCTGGGCTAGGACCAGAAACCCAGGTCCCCGCCGACCTGCATGGCCTCGGTGAGACCAAACACGCAAGGTTGGCCTCTGAGTAGTCCTTCGACCACTCCAAGCCCTTTTGGACCCGGGAAACGGTAGAGGTGGCAGGCCGGACAGAAGACAAGGGTGGACAAGGACTCTGGAGCATGGAGACTCAGACAAGGAACTTGGAACGTGGAGACTCAGACGAGGAGCTTGTAACGTAGAGACTCAGACAAGGAATGAGAAAAGTCCCTCAGGCGCCCTACACAGCCCAGTCGTGCTGGTCATGGACCACACTGTCCCCTATGTGCCCTGCACAGCCAGCCAGCTGGTCACGGACCACGAGGGGAGCAGGCAAGCTCTGGACATCAGACACAGGACTTGGAATGAAGCCACCCCTTGGATCCTCCGAGGTCGGAACAGGCGACAGACTCAGAATTAAAACATGGGACTTGGAACCCAGAATTTAAAAACAAGGAACCTCCGGAGGCACGGGCTACTCAGGACCTGGAACGTCAGGACTGGGTCATGGAAAATCAAGACTTGGATCACGGAATATCAGGACTGGATCATCAGGACTTCGAACATCAGGACTGGATCACAGAACATCAGGACTTGGAATAAGGAACATCAGGTCTTAGAACACAGAACTTCTGGACTTGGAACATCAGGACTGGAACATGGAACATCACGAGAGACCAGGAACACAGACGACGAGGGATCCCACGAAGAACAAGGAAAGCCAAGCAGGAGCGAAGACTAGAAGTCCTATGGAGGACTAGCCCCTTGCGAAGGCAAGGCAGAAGTGGAAGCAGGTCCCTTAAATAGGGCTGAAGATGAGGAAATGCCCTGGGAGGAGTTCAGGTGGAGCCTGGGGTATATCCGGCCATGGGCCCTTTAAATCTTGAAGGAAGCCACAGCTTCTCCCCTTAGGGGAAGTGGGCAGGACCTTGGACAGCAGCGTCCCTGCTGCTGTGTAGGAGAAGGAGCAGGACCAGGGCCTCGACATGGAGCAGCGGCATCCACTATAGGATTTTAATACCTATGTGCGGGCGTACATTTGTGCACGCAACCCGGTGCGCACAAACGTACACCCGATTTTATAACATGCATGCACAGCCACGCGCATTTTATAAAATCCGGAGTTGACATGCGCAGGGGGTTGCACAATAGTGTACCTTGCATGCGCTGAGCCCTTGGGGAGCCCTGCTGACTTTCCCCATTCCCTCCAATCGGATCGGCCTTGGAGGGAACTTTCGTTCCACCCCCCCCACCTTCCCCTCCCCTCCCCTCCCCTCCCCTCCCCTACCTAACCCGCCCCCCAGCCCTACCTAACCCCCCCCCCCTATCCTTTATTTTATAAGTTGCGCGTGACAGCCAACGGCCAGCCCGCAATCCCGGGCACAGCAGCAAATGGCCGCAAATAGGCCCGGCATGCGTAACCCCCCTATGCACTCAAATCCTCCCTGATTTATGCGCGTAGGGCTTTGAAAATCTGCCCCTATGTCTTTAAGTTATCTGGATACAACGGGATGTTTATCCCATTGAACATATAGGACAAGTTATCCAGGTTACTTCAGCCGGAAAACTTGTCCACTAATCGCCCTACTGAATACGAATTCTCAATTTCTAGGAGACGGTCTCTGAAGTTATTAGGTAGCACATTTAATATAAATCAGATTCTTTTTTCACCCAAATCACAGTTAAGCTATGTAATTCATTGCTGGAGGATGTAGTTAAGGCAAATAGTATAGCTGGGTTTAAAAATGTTTGGACAAGTTTCTAGAGAAATTGATGAATTGTTACTTACCAAGTAGGCTTGAGGAAATTACCACTTATCATTGCATGCTAGTAGCATGGGATCTATTTACTGTTTGGGATCTTGCCAGGTACTTGTGACCTGGATTGGCCACTGTTGGAAACAGGATATTGGGCTTGACAGATTTTAGGTCTGACGCAATATGCCAAATTCTTATGTTCTTATCATTGATATACATCACCTTAAATTTGTCTATTTGACACTCATTCTCCTTGTTCTTTAGCAGAGCTCAAATCAATAAGTCAATTTGTAACTTTTTCACATTGTCACAGATATTGGATTTATCTTTTAGTTTTGTATCATCTGTAAAATATGAACATTATGTTATGTATAAATATAAACATATGATCTATATCTATACACATATCCCTGTAAGGGATAGAAAAGTAAGAGAAGATACTCTTAACAAAGATTGAGGTAGATTTATTTATTTTATTTATTTATTTGCAGTTTTTATATACCGACATTTGTTTAGTAACCTCACATCGGTTCACAATCTACCTTAAAAACAAAATGGAAACCTGATGACTCACTGAGCGAGTCCTTTTTAAGGCAGGTTAAAACAGGCTATGAGGAAGCTGGAAGTTTGAACAGTCTAGAGGCAGTTGGAAAGCCGAGAAATCCTGAAGCAAGGTGTCAAGGGATCCAAGGCCAAGGTAGGAATAAGCCTCAAGCCACAGAGAAGCAAGGCCTACTAAACAGAGCCAGAAAGCTTAGCAAGGAAAAGGCCAAAGCTGGTAGCAAACATTGCTGTAATTAAAGTAAACCTGTAATTGAAACCGTTCTGCTTGCTTGCTGTAAACCTGTTAATGTTTGTGAGAGGTGGTCTGACACCTTCTGAAGGGACCCAGAGAGAACAAATGTCCAATAAATCTGTGCTAAGGTGAAGCCTTGCGGTCTGAGAAGTTATTTTACAAAAGAAAAATATACTAGTAAGAAAGAGGGAAAGCCTGGAGTGGATTCCCACAATCTCCACGTTATATTTGAATAATATAAATATTAGAACAAACATATGATAATTCTGACAGTGCATAAACAAGTCTGCTGATTTTTACAAACTTATGTAAACCGTTGTGATGGTCCCGAGCGGTTTCCGTAATCTAGGACTTCTATTAAATGATCGTAAACCCCCAGCTATGGAAGGGGACACATACATAGCTTCTCCTCTCAGCTGTGTGATTTAGAAAGGGCACTTGTAGCATGCTGGCACAATTAAAGGTTCTCGCAGGGGTGAGGAAGAGACGCTGAAGCAGAAAATAAAAACAACATAACATAAAATAAGCACACAATATTACTATTGCAAGTACTATATGCAAAATCAGTGTATGCACATTTACATAACACTTTTAGATTATTAGACTACATAGGAAACAGAAGCACATGGCATTATAGTAAAAGAAGAATTTAATAGCACTGGAAAATAAAAAAAATAGCTTTTGTAAATTATAACAGAAAACCATTAACTCCTCTCTCTATATCTCAGTTTAGTTCACTTCAAGCAAATAAAAAAATTGGTTTTTCAAAATGTCCTTTCCAAATTTTGGCCAGAATGTTTGCACAAGTTCTCAATTTAATCTCACCTGACTGTTGAATACTTTAGATGAACTTCTCTGCAATGCAGATGTTTGATGAAGCAGTGACTGATGTGCGGGTCGACTTGTTTCCAGTGCCTCATACAGATCCAGGAGCAACTTGCTTCATGAAGATGATGTCTGAACCCTCATAGAAGTAATAAAATCCCCTCTCTGTTCTAAATAAAATGGTGACGTCTATTTTAAAGCTTCCCTGAACTAAATTAGTCTAATTCAAATTATTTTTAAATACTATTCTTAAAACTGTACTAGCTTGAAAGAAAACAAAATCAGAAAATATCTAAAATCACATTTCTTGCCCTTGTTGGAAAATAACAAACAACTGTCTTAGTACTCCTGATAAGTACTTTTTCTTAAAGAAAATTACTAGAAGAAAACTTCTAGCTATTGGAGTTGCTTTTCCTCTATTATAAGCAGCAGCTGGCTGGAGGCTGCATTTTAGGTTGCAGCTCATGACTACATTCCTGTATCTCTCTTTCTCTCTCTATCTCTCTCAACAAAAGCAGCCACCTCCTACACTTCATTAAAATGATTCATTAGTATTTAATCCCTTGCCCTTCATTTGTTCCAGCTTGATTGCCTAATCTTTGATGCAAAGATACACCGTTCATTAGTTTAAATATTAATTATTTCATGGAAAGTAAATAATAATAAAGTCTAGTGTCTTCTCTTTTCCAATAATGTCCACTTTGTATCTGTGTAGTCTAGAAAATAATATTGCATTGGCTTCCAGCCAAAGGTGCTCTCCTAAAACAAACTGACTATTGTCAGTTGGCAAAGATCCTTATGTTGGCTTTGAAAGGAGCATTTGGCATATGATAGAAGTGTTTAAAATCATGAGAGGTCTAGAACGGGTAGATGTGAATCGGTTCTTTACTCTTTCGGATAATAGAAAGACTAGGGGGCACTCCATGAAGTTAGCATGTGGCACATTTAAAACTAATCGGAGAAAGTTCTTTTTCACGCAACGCACAATTAAACTCTGGAATTTGTTGCCAGGGGATGTGGTTAGTGCAGTTAGTATAGCTGTGTTTAAAAAAGGATTGGATAAGTTCTTGGAGAAGTCTATTACCTGCTATTAATTAAGTTGACTTAAATAATAACCACTGCTATTACTAGCAACGGTAACATGGAATAGACTTAGTTTTTGGGCACTTGCCAGGTTCTTATGGTCTGGATTGGCCACTGTTGGAAACAGGATGCTGGGCTTGATGGACCCTTGGTCTGACCCAGTATGGCATGTTCTTATGTTCTTAATTATTTGAAATACTTTGCATTATCCTTGCATTAGGCCATTTATTGTGTGGCAAACTGCCTAACACAGCTTTGTGAATTAGTCCCTGTTTGTACCTGAGGGAATTGAGGGTGAAGTGACATCTCCAAGGTCACAACCAGCATCAGTAGATGTGAACGCTGGTTCTCAGTCTGATGCTCTAACTACCTGGCTACGCTTCCATGCATATCTTGGAGGATAAACAGATTCTTGACATCCATCTATCAGGTATTAGAGCTAGATATAATACTGAGACTTCATTAATTGTACTGTTAGATGATTTACATAAGAACTTTGATGGGAGAGGAGGTATTTGATAGTAATCCTTCTTGACCTGCCATTAGCCTTTGGTATGCAGATCATACCATTTTACTCATTCAGTAAGGATATGGAGGTAAATTTTAAAAGAAGCGCATATGCGGTTCCTGGCACACTCACATGGACGCGGCTATTTTATAACATGCACGCATGAGAGAATGAGAGAACAAATGACCTCTAGGAGAAGAGGTAGAAGGAGAACACAGAGATCAAGGAGAGTGAATAAAAGAAAGACTCATACATGGCACGCCTAGCATTATGTACTCCGTTTGTTTAATGCTTTTCCATTGGTTTCCCATTGTTAAAGGATTGTAGATGAGAGGTGAGTGAGGTTTTCTGTGCAGAAGGCACTGAGTGACTGTGCAAGGCACTTGAGAGGTAAATGTGGGGCAGGGTCTAATAGGAAAGAGAGGGATAATGGTGGTAGCGCCAATAGGAGAGGAGAGGCTACAGGAAGAAATCCTGCAACAATGTAGGGAAGCAGGGAAGGGGGAAGGCGTTCTGGAGCAGGGGCAAAGCCCATTGAGTCAAGCCAAGGTATGCCTACATATACCCAGGTTAGGGGCATCAACATGTAATTCCCATGCATTAAAGTATGACATTTCATATTTTTGTTGAAAATACATTGTTCACACTGAAATCTGAAATAGGTCATTATATTCAAATTCAACATTTTTTGCTGAAAGGAATTATATCCCTATTAATATGAGAAACATTACCTGATAATTGCAAATTCTTTTGAAAATGCATAACGTAAGTTAACTTTCTCTCATTGGTATGATATTTCTGGTGTTCATAAGAAACATTTTAATAGGTTTTCACTTTACATAAACACGCACTCCCTGAGCAGCTCACCACTAGACAGCTGAAAAATTCAGTGCCAATACATTACCTCCAGTAAGGCTGGCTTGTACACTAAACATAGAAGGACATCTTTAATTTTACACTTATCTCAACATGCACCATTACTTAGAACATTTACAAAAATTGACCAACTTAAATGTAAAATAAATATACACAATACTTGTATTTAGTAATTAAGTACAACAATCTACTTATATATTTTTTATAAATTGTCCCTACCTGCTTATTTCCATTATTGTTACTTTTTCTAGTGATGTCTATTACTTAAAAAAGAAAAAAGAGTTCCAGACCTTCATTCATATAGCTTATTTTTTGTTGTTACTTCTTACATTTTACTGTTACCTTTGGCATAATACTGACTTATACTCACAATGGCTTGATATCATGAAATTTATCCTGCAAAATACAGGTTTCAAGCTCTAGCGCGATAAAAATGGCAAACCAGATTCTATCAGATTTGGGAAGCATTGTCTAAAACTTCCTATGCCCACCCCTAACATACAGAGTGTATAATATTTGATCAGTTTCCTTTTTTTTTCAGAAAATATCTTTAGTAGAAATCATTATTATATTAGCTTCTAAAATAGCATTCTACATACTTAAAATTGATGGCATCTGGTCACTCTTTGTACTGCTAAATTTTTTTTAACAAAATAAGCTGTTTGAACACTGCAGGATATCCTCTATTCCACAAGTTTTTATGTTTATTATTAGTGATATTTCTTTATTGGATTATCTTCTTACTTACAGCCATTTTATATATTATCTCTCTGAAACTGGTTTGCTTATTAAAAAAATAGCATCAAAATGAATTGTATGCATGAAATCATTCCATTCGGTTTTTTATCTGTACCTTCCTTGTAAAATCCTTTACAACGCTGCATTGGAAGTCTATCCTTTTCTCTTATGTTCCTGGTGTGCTGCTCTGTGCAGAAGTTCCCTGGTTAATTTGATGCTTGGTATTTATGTAATAGAAAATTTCCCTGAGGATGTTTAAGCATTATCCCTGATGAATTTCAGGAGGCATTTGTCCAAATAATTTTTCTGATTCAATGTGTTCTCTTCTATTATCGAATAGGCAAATAACTCATACTTCAGAGCAAAATTAGAGGATATTCAAATGGTTATTTGATGCTATTATGTAGCAAATCATAATTAATAATTTCCATAGATTAAGGATGTATTCTAAATTTCTCAATAATTTTCCAAAATCATTTTAAAGTGTTCTAAATATGTGTGATGAAAAGGATTTAAATGATATCTTTTTGATAAACCAAAGGAAAGAAAGAACAGCCATTGGTGGCCAACTGTGACATTAGTAATATGAATTTTGGTTCTTATCAATCTAGAAGTAAAGATATTAAAAGGGCAATTTTGAAACTATCCACAGTACTTGCAGGCCTTTCTGTGCCCATGGGCATGCAAGTAATGTGGGGAAATGTGCCAGAAATGGCATTTAATAATGATGATTCAGAGGAACTGAAACAAATCATGAGGAGCCTGGAAAATGTAATAGGACAAATTGGCAAATTAAAGAGTAGCAAATCACCTGGCCTAGGGTATATACAGCACAGAGTTCTGCAATAAAAAATGAAATTGCAGACTATTGTACCTAAAAATTTGAGGGTGGCCAATATAACATCAATCTTTATAAAGTACTCCAGAGGTGATTTGTGAAACCAGTGAGCTTGCTATTGCTAGGAAAAATCATAGAAATTATTCTAAAGAATAAAGAATATAATTACTGTGTATCTAGAATTTCAGAAGGCATTTGACAGTCCCTCATGAGAGACTCCTGAGAAAATTAAAACGTTATGTGATAGGAGGCAATGTTCTATTGTGGTTTGGAAATTGGCTAAAAGATAGGAAACAGAGTGCAGGACTAAATGGTCAGGTTTTGCAATAGAGAAGGTAAATAGTGCAGTGCCTCAAGAATCTATACTGGGATTGGTGCTTTTAGTTTTTAATATATTTATAAATGATCTGGAAAGGGGAATGATGAGTAAAGTGATCACATTTGTAGCCAAAACAAAATTATTTCAAGTTGCTATATCACAATCGGATTGTGAGAAATTGCAAGAGGACCTTGCAAGATTGGGAGACTGGGCATCCAAATGTTAGATAAATTTAATATGGACAAGTGCAAAGTGATGTACATAGTCAAAAATAATCCAAACTGTTATTTATACAATGTTAGGTTCCTTCTTAGGAGTCACCTTCCAGGAGAAGGATGTAGGTGTGATTGTGGACAATATGTTGAAATCCTCAGCTCAGTATGCAGCAGTAATCAAAAAAGCAAACAGAATGTTAGGAATTATTAGGAAAGGAAATGAAAATAAAATGGAGCATTACATACATAATACCTCTATTTTGCTCCATGACGTGACTGCATTTAGAGTAAAGTGTGCAATTCTGGTCGCTGCATCTCAAAAAAGATATAGCAGAACCAGAAAACTTACAGAGAAGGATGACTAAAATGATAAAGGAGTTTGAATGGGTCCCCTAGGAGGATAGCCTAAAGAGGTTAGGGCTGTTCAGCTTAGAGAAAAGACAGATAAGATGAGATATATTAGAGGTCTATAAAATCATAAGGGAATTGGAATGGGTAAATGCAAACCAGTAGTTTACTCTTTTAAAAACTAAAAAGATTAGAGGAAATTCCATGAAGTTACCAAGTAGTACATGTAAAACAAATCAGAGAAAATATTCTTTCATTCAACATACAATTAAGTTCTGGAATTCATTGCCAGAGAATGTGGTACAGACTGTTAGCATAGCTGGGTTTAGAAGTGGTTTCAACAAGATCCTGAAGGACAAGTCCATACATAGTTCTTAACCAGGTAGACTTGTGGAAAGCCACTGCTTATCACTGGGCATAAAGGGCTAGATTTTAAAAGCCATGCGTGCGTAAATCCTGCTGGATTTACGCGCACAGGGCACTCGCACGCCAGCGTGCCTATTTTGCATAGGCCACCGGCTCGCACAAAGGGGCGTGTCTGGGGCATGTCCGGGGCGTATCTGGGGTCAGGGGCGGTCCGGGGTGGATCCGGAGGGTGTGGCGATGTTTCGTGTGCGGGCCAGGAGGGCGGTCCCAAGTCCCTCAGCACTGCGGCCTGTGCTGGGGGATGCTGTGGAGGCACGAGCAAGTTACGCCTGCTTCAAGCAGGCATAACTTGCACAACAAAAGGTCGGGGGGATTTAGGTAGGGCTGGGGGGTGGGGTAGATAGGGGAAGGGAGGGGAAGGTGGGGGGATGCGGAAGGAAAGTTCCCTCCGAGGCTGCTCCGATTTCGGAGCGGCCTCGGAGGGAACGTGACTTCGGCGCCACGTCGGAGTGACGCGGCGTCACGTGATTCCCCGCGGGTTCGCTCTGGGACCCTCGTTCGACCCAAAAGGACAGAGCTTTCCAAACTTTTCATGTTGGTGACACACTTTTTAGACAAACATAATTTCGGGACACAGTAATTCAGTCTACTAGTAAACCAGAGGTTAAAGGTTAAACGAACGAAACATATTTCGACAATTTATGTATGTTTCCTTAAATATATACATAAATAAAATGTTTCACGACACAACCTATCTCATGAAAACCTTAAATTTATATTAAAAATATATATTCCAAGATTCATGTTATTGTTATAATTTATGAGAAACAATAATAAAACAAATTGTCTGTCCCCCACACACTCATCTCTCTCCTCCCCCCAGCACATGTCTGGCCCCCACACTCATGTACCTCGTCTTTTTGATTGTTGCCAGTTAAGTGCTTCACTCCCTTCCATGATCACCAGACACTGCTGCTTGCAGTCAGTACTCTTCATGGCCAGGCCTCATCGGCAGCAGCAGCCAATGCAAGGATGGCTGGGCTCGTTCCACCCACCAAGCCCCCCCCAAAAAACGCGATTGACAGCAAAAATCACCCAATAATAAGCAACCCATAAACTGAAAAAAAAAAAGTGAATCTCTAGAAAAAAAAAAAGCCCAAACTCGCATCAGAGTTGACCAGGCTTGCTCGACACACCTGCACACTGCAGGCGACACACTAACGTGTCCCGACACACAGTTTGGAAAGCTCTGCAAAAGGAACTTTTGGCCAGATTGGGGGGGCCTCCTGACACCCCCAAGCTGGCCAAAAGTTCCTTTTGGGTCGAACAAGGGTCCCGGAGCGAACCCGCGGGGAATCACGTGACGTTGGCGCCACGTCGGAGTGACGCGGCGTCACGTGATTCCCCGCGGGTTCGCTCCGGGACCCTCGTTCGACCCAAAAGGAACTTTTGGCCAGCTTGGGGGGGCCTCTTGACACCCCCAAGCTGGCCAAAAGTTCCTTTTGGGTCGAACGAGGGTCCCGGAGAGAACCCACGGGGAATCACGTGACGCCGCGTCACTCCGACGTGGCGCCGACGTCACGTGCTCCTCGCAAAGGAGTTCAGAAATGGCGTCCTGACTCCTCGCTGGACCACCAGGGAGTTGTGGTAAGTCTTTGGGGGGGGGGATTAAGGAAGGTGAGGGGTTTAAATTTTTATTTTGGATCAACAATCACGATTTCCAACGTATTCAACATAGCTATGTTGAATAAGTTGGAAATCCGATCGTTTTCGCCTCATCACTTTTTTAAGTTAAAAAAAAAAAAAGTAGCGTTTTACATTTAAGTTCAAAACGAATGCACACCCCTAATACCCATGTAACGCTTTATTTTTGCCCCCATCCCCGTTAAAGCTGGAACCATCAGTTCTGGTGCCAAAATTTATTCGGTGTGTTTCTGTAACCAAAGGGCATTAATTTTTTTTTTGTTGGTACGGTATGATTAGCATTTAGCAAGTCTTGTATTTTATTAAATTCGTATCATTTTCTAAATTAGGGCAGATTATTTCTGAGCAGCCTGAGTTTTTCTGTGCATTGTGTTCTTACTCTTCCTTTATGATTTTGTTGTTTTTTTTAAATCTTATTTTATTTAATTTTTATGATTTTAACTACTCTCCTAATCATGTTTTATTTTAGGTTGTACTGTAGTTATTCAATTTTTTAACACCATTATTTTAGGAATTTTATAATTGTGGTTAGCATGATATTTTTTATTTGAATTTATTGGTTGCATTTTTACACTTACTCATTTCTTTTATTCTCAATTGTTTTTTATGAGAAGAATGTTATGATAGTTACTGATTTTGTATTAGTGATATAACTTTTTTTTTCCCTACTCTGTGGTGAACTGGTACGATGGCTTGTCCTAGTGACAGTATATAAAACCTAATAAATAAATAAAATAAATAAATAATATACCATCTTCCTAATAGAACTATGTGTTCCTTTGAAGGGTCAAACTCAGTTCCTGGATCTGATTGATCTTGGCTACATCTTAAATGATGAGCCAAGACGGACTCAGTTTTCCTAAAAAAATTGTTGGGCCAGTCAAACTCTTCTAGCTACTTCCTGCCTTGCTCCTCAATGCAGTCCCTTTGCTCAATCCAATCTCAGTCCCCCATCAATTGCTAAAAATAATCACCATCCCCATTGCCCCAGAATAGCAGATGATGATGTACATGGGGGTAACCTGCATGGCGTGGCAGATTCTACCATAGGAAGCTTGCTGGGCAGACTGGATGGACCATTGGTCCTCTTCTGCCATCATTTCTATGTTTCTATGTTACTTCTCAGCAGTGCTGGGAACTTGATATTGTTCTCTTGATGCTGGAGGAAGGGAGCCTATAACAAGAAAATAATGCAAATCTCCTGGTATGTGCACCTCAAGCATGGTCACTGTGAAAAGGAAAAGCAAATCATGGGTTGGGAGAGAAGCAAGAAAAAATAAGGAAGGAATCAGTGAAGGGGAAGGGAAGGATGTACAGGTAACAAGATGAGAGAATGAAGCAAGTAAAAGAAAAGGAATTGTGAAAACGTTTAGGAACAATGTTCTGAGCATATCTTGTTGTGAAGTAGGTAAGGTGGACCCTTGAGCCGGCTAGGATAGATGGCGGTGCTCTGTGTGATGGCCCACAGAGGAGGTCGAAGCCGGGAGGCGGTCAGGAGAATCTTCATCCTGGAAACCTGAGACCACCCCAAGAGGAGCTCGTAGTGGTCCAGATCGCTGGGACAGGTGGCTTCGCCCTGGAAACCCAAGGTCCCCCCAAGAGGAGACCTGGGTCACTGGGACTTAGGAGAACCCCCTGGAGTGGTGTACCTTGGAGGCCGGAATCCCCGGAACAAGGTCAGAATCCAAAGCCAGAGGTCAAGAGCCAGAACGGGGTCGGAGTCCAAAGCCAGAGGTTTAAGACAACGAACAGAATCAAAGATCAAGAAGCACAAGCCACCTCTAGGAGCAAGAACCTAATTGCAAGGCAAGGCGCAGAGGGTGTTGCAGGGTTTAAATACCCTGAGTGTCTGACATCATGCCAGGGGCTTTCCTGCGCTGGTCCCTACAAGAGCCTGGACTCAGCTCGCATGCACATCTAGGGGCGGAGCCAGCCCCGGAGCAAAGTCAGTGAGAGCCTCGTGCTGGATCCTGTGGATGTTGATCAGGGTCTATATCCACCTCATCGGAGGCTTGTCCTGCGGGTCCTGGTACCCTGGCTCAAAGGGCGGGTTCTAGGCTCCATGACTTCCACCCTGGAGCTGATGCCCTGGGTCTTTGCTCATATGCGTCCTTTACAGTCAGCGTTGCTTTTGCTTTGGAATCCAGTCTCCAAACAGTTTTATTTACCTCTCCCTCTTATGGATACGGCACGCTCCAGTCTTGATTGGTGACTTATCTTGGACAACTCAGCCCGAGGAGTTCCCCAGGAGGTGCCCGAATAGACAGTAGTGACCACGGATGCCAGCCTCTCCAATTGGGGAGCGGTTTGCCTGAGGAAGTCGGAGCAGGGACAATGGTCCCAGGAAGAATCTCAGTGGTCGATCAATCATCTGGAAACCAGGGCAGTGTGGTTAGCGTTGCAAGTGTTCCGCCCTCTCCTCCAGGGGAAGTCAGTCAGAAATATTTCCGACAATGTGATCATGGTGGCTTATATCAATTGCCAAGGGGGAACCAAGAGCCAGCCAGTGGCCACGGAAGCCCGGCAGCTGATCAGCTGGGCGGAGAAGCATTTAGTAAGTATTGCAGCGTCTCACATGGCAGTAGCTGATAATGTTCAGGTGGACTTTCTCAGTCAGCCCCGCCTCGATCCTGGGGAATGGAAGCTCGCAGACTAAGCTTTCCAGCTCATATGCAAAACATGGGGCGTACCCCGCATGGATCTCATGGCAATGTTTCAGAACACCAAAGCTCCGCGCTTCTTCGGTCACTGCAGAGAAACAGGAGCAGAAGGGGTAGATGCCCTGGTGCTGCCCTGGCCGACCGACGTGCTGCTGTACATAGAAACATAGAAACATAGAAATGACGGCAGAAGAAGACCAACCGGTCCATCCAGTCTGCCCAGCAAGCCTTACACTTATTTTTCTCATACTTAACTGTTTCTCTTGGCTCTTAGTAACCTTATGTTCTAATTCCCTTTTCACCCCCACTATTAATGTAGAGAGCAGTGATGGAGCTGCTTCCAAGTGAAATATTAAGTTTGATTAGTTGGGTAAGTGGCAGCATAGCTCTCTGCCATGAAGCAGAGGGCAATGCTGGAAATGTGTGAAGTATCAGTTTTTCTTTTCCCCTGTCATTGAAGCAGGGAGTCATGCCGGACATGCACCGAAAGTGAAGCATGCCTTGAAAGTCACATTAACTATCATCAAATATTGAAAAGCCTAATAATTGGTAATACCTATAGCCCATGAACCCATCCCTGTTTTTTTCTTTTTTTCTTTTTTTCTTTTTTTTTTTTTAATTGGGAGATGGATGCCCTTCATCCTTCTACTCTGTGAAGGTGGACACCTACCACTGGCCACTGGCATCCCGCTCCGTGAATGCCTCTGTGGCTATTGCCGCTCCATGCAGTGTTTTACTACCTGCTCTTTATATGCGTCCTCTAGAACTGATGGATCCCATCCCTGTTTTTATTTTTCTTATTTATTTAATTGGGAGATGACAGCCCTCCATCCTTCCGCTCCGTGAAGGTGGACACCTACCACTGGCCACTGGCATCCCGCTCCGTGAATGCCTCTGTGGCTACTGCCGCTCCGTGCAGTATTTTACTACCTGCTCTTTATATGGACACCTACCACTGGCCACTGGCATCCCGCTCCATGAATGCCTCTGTGGCTACTGCCGCTCCATGCAGTATTTTACTACCTGCTCTTTATATGTGTCCTCTAGACCTGATGGATCCCATCCCTGTTTTGTTTTTTGGTTTTTTTTTATTTAATTGGGAGATGACAGCCCTACATCCTTCCGCTCCATGAAGGTGGACACCTACCACTGGCCACTGGCATCCCGCTCCGTGAATGCCTCTGTGGCTACTGCCGCTCCGTGCAGTATTTTACTATCTGCTCTTTATATGCGTCCTCTAGACCTGATGGATCCACAATGTTTATCCCATGCCCCTTTGAAGTGCTTCACAGTTTTGGACTTCACCACTTCCTCCGGAAGGGCATTCCAGGCATCCACCACTCTCTCCGTGAAGAAATTCTTCCTGACATTGGTTCTTAGTCTTCCTCCTTGGAGCCTCAGCTCGTGACCTCTGGTTCTGCTGATTTTTTTCTGTTGGAAAAGGTTTGTCGTTGTCTTTGGATCGTTAAAGTTTTTCAAGTATCTGAAAGTTTGAATCATATCACCCCTGCTCCTCCTTTCCTCCAGGGTGTACATATTTAGATTCTTCAATCTCTCCTCGCATGTCAACCGATGAAGACCCTCCACCTTCCTGGTCGCCCTTCTCTGTACCGCTTCCAACTTGTCCTTGTCTCTTTGTAGATACGGTCTCCAGAATTGAACACAGTACTCCAGGTGAGGCCTCACCAAGGACCTGTACAAGGGGATTATCACTTCCCTTTTCTTACTCGATATTCCTCTCTCTATGCATCCCAGCATTCTTCTGGCTTTTGCAATCGCCTTGTCGCATTGTTTCGCCGACTTCATATCATTAGACACTATCACCCCAAGGTCTCTCTCCTGCTCCGTGCACATCAGCCTTTCCCCCCCCATCGAATACAGTTCATTCGGATTTCCACTCCCCAAATGCATGACTTTGCACTTCTTGGCATTGAATTTCAGCTGCCATATCTTCGACCACTCTTCCAGCTTCCTTAAATCCCGTCTCATTCTCTCCACTCCTTCCGGCGTGTCCACTCTGTTGCAGATCTTAGTGTCGTCCGCAAAAAGACAAACCTTACCTTCTATCCCTTCCGCAATGTCGCTCACAAAGATATTGAACAGGACCGGTCCCAACACCGATCCTTGCGGTACACCACTTAAAACCGCTCTCTCTTCAGAGAAAGTTCCATTTACCATCACGCATTGTCTTCTGTCCGTCAACCAGTTTGCAATCCAGGTCACCACTTCGGCACTCACTCCCAAGCTTTTTGTTTTATTCACCAGTCTCCTGTGCGGAACCGTATCAAAAGCTTTGCTGAAATCCAAGTAGATGACATCTAGCGCTCTTCCTTGATCCAATTCCTTGGTTACCCAGTCGAAAAAGTCAATCAGATTTGTCTGACAGGATCTTCCCCTGGTGAATCCATGCTGCCTCTGGTCCATCAATTCTCCGGACTGTAGATAGTTCACTATTCTCTCTTTCAACAGTGACTCCATTACTTTTCCCACCACCGAAGTGAGGCTAACCGGTCTGTAGTTACCAGCCTCTTCTCTGTTCCCACTCTTGTGAAGCGGGACCACCACCGCTCTTCTCCAATCACTCGGTACCACTCCCGTTTCTAGGGATCTATTGAACAGGTCACACAGCGGACCCGCCAGCACATCTCTGAGCTCCCTCAGAATCCTTGGATGAATCCCATCAGGTCCCATGGCTTTGTCCACTTTCAGATTCTTTAGCTCTTCCCATACATTTTCTACTGTAAAATGATTTTTATCTATTCCACTACCCTCCAGCTTCTTGTGTAGAAATGGTCCTTCTCCAGGGTCTTCTTTAGTGAACACAGAGTGAACATCTAGTGAACACAGAGTGAACATCTTTCCTCCTTGGCCGCTGATAGGCAAAGTGCTCAGGAGAGTAAAGATACACCTAGCAGAAGTCATCCTCGTAGCTCCAGAGTGGCCGAGACGGCCTTGATTTGTGGACCTGGTCAATCTGGCCCGAGTGTTTGGAAGAGGTCAATCACTTTTGTCTAACAGCATGACTTTTGAGAGGCACCGCCTGAGGAGCAGGTATTCAAATGCTGTGGTGGCAACACTTCTCCGGTCGCGCAAGACATCCACCAACCTATCGTATATGCGCGTGTGGAGAATCTTTGAATCTTGGTGTGTGGACCTGGCGATTGTTCCTACACAGTCTTTGGTGTCAGATATTTTAGGTTTCTTACAATCCGGACTCACCAAGGGCTTATTGTTTAGTTCACTGAGGGTTCAGGTGGCAGCTCTTGGTTGTTTGCGCGGTTCCATTCAAGGCATGGCTTTGGCTGCTCACCCCAATGTGGCTTGTTTCCTAAAGGGGGCAAAACATTTATGTCCCCTGATCAGGCACCCTTGTCCTTCTTGGAATCTGAACTTGGTTCTCTCAGCTCTGTGTACAGTGCCCTTTGAGCCTCTGAAAATGGTACAATAAAGGATTTCACGTTAAAGGTGATTATCCTTATCGTTATCACATCTGCTTGCAGGGTATCGGAGCTCCAGGCTCTATCCTGTAGGGAGCCGTTTCTGAGAATTTCGGATTCTGGTGTGTCCTTGCAGATGGTTCCTTCCTTTCTTCCAAAGGTGGTGTCTGCTTTTCAAGTGAATCAGTCAGTGGAGCTTCCATCATTTCACGTTTTGGAACGGTCAGACCCTATGTCTAAAGACTTATGGAAGCTGGATGTTCATCGGGCGTTGTTGGGTTATCTGGAAGTTACTAAAGCGTTTCGTGTAATGGACCATGTTTTTGGGCTGTGGGCTGGTCCGAAACAAGTAATTATGGCATCTAAAGCTATGATTTCATGCTGGTTGAAAGAGGCTATAGGCTTGGCATATTTGCTGCGTGGTAAGCCTGTACCATTTGGTCTTTGGGCTCATTCTACCCATTTGCATGCAGCTTCTTGGGCAGAATGTCAAATGGTCTCACCGGAGGAGATCTACAGGGCGGCGACTTGGAAGTCTTTGCATACCTTTGCCAGACACTACAGACTGGATATTCAGGCACCAGGTGAAGGAGGCTTTGGAGAAGCAGTGCTTAGAGCGGGCCTCTCTAGATCCCATCCCAGGTAAGAAAGCTCTGGTACATCCCAGGAGTCTGGACTGATCCGGGGACATTCAGGGAAAGGAAAATTAGTTTCTTACCTCATAATTTTCGTTCCTGTGGTACCATGGATCAGTCCAGAGTCCCACCTGGGGAACGAATGGCAGTAAGGGCGAGTCCGCTCAGTTATTGATTGATTTGTTTTCAGTTATGGTGGTTTTTTGAGAGCCATTCTGCTTTGACATTGAGTAATACTGCTGGAATATAGGTGGCACCATCCTATATAAGGTGGAGTTTTGTTTTGAAAACTTCTCTGTCTCCATCTGCTAGAGGGGGGTGGGGGGGAACCTCTAAAAAAAAAACAAAAACAAGATTTATAGTAAACAGCCAAAAGCTTACTTATTTAAGCAAGTCTTTAACCTATAAAGTAGAGAAAGACTTGCAAAGATGATTTCACGGGACCTAATGTTTTTATTTACTGTATCTGTTTTGCTTTGTTTGAAATTGTTTTGATATTTTTATGTTTTGTGATCTGCCTAGCATAAGATTTCAATAATATGGAATATAAATATATTTAAATACATAAATCAGATATGCTTGTATCCAGTTGCTGAGTCTTTCAGCCTTGCACATGAATGAACTCAGATATGGATATCTCCAGAAAAGAATTTATCCAGCTCCTTCAATAGCTGTTTAGCAGCATGATGAGAGACACAAATTTTAAAGTTTTATTAAAAAGGTTTGAAACTATGCTATTTGTCTATGAGTAGATAGCATGTAATTTCTCTGAATTAAATCTATTCAAACCTTTAATCAATGATCTGTCTGCTGTGCTACTTTAGAAACTGTATGGGGCGGATTTTCATACTCCGCGAATAGGCCTACTTTTGTTTGCGCTCCAGGCGCAAACAAAAGTACGCTGGATTTTAGTAGATACGCGCGGAGCCGCGCGTATCTGCTAAAAACCTGGATCGGCGCGCGCAAGGCTATCGATTTTGTATAGCCGGCGCGCGCCAAGCCGCGCAGCCTACCCCCGTTCCCTCCGAGGCCGCTCCGAAATCGAAGCGGCCTCGGAGGGAACTTCCTTTTGCCCTCCCCTCACCTTCCCCTCCCTTCCCCTACCTAACCCATCCACCCGGCCCTGTCTAAGCCCCCACCTTACCTTTGTCGGGGGATTTACGCCTCCCAGAGGGAGGCGTAAATCCCTGTGCGCCAGCGGGCCTCTTGCGTGCCGGGCCGCGACCTGGGGGCAGGTACGGAGGGCGTGGCCACGCCCCCGGACCGCCCCGGGCTGTAGCCACGCCCCCGTACCCGCCCCCGACATGCTGCCGACACGCCCCGAAAATGCCGCGACGACCGGGACCGCCCCCGACACGCCCCCCTCGGAGAACCCCGGGACTTACGCGAGTCCCGGGGCTCTGTGCGCGCCGGTAGGCCTATGTAAAATAGGCGCACCGGCGAGCAGGGCTCTTAAAATCCGCCCCTTAATGTGCATCTAATTGTCTTGAATCACTAAAGCTTCCTTGTTATAATGTAACTGTATACTCCGTATCTCTTGTTGATTGGTTAATTGTATATTCTGCTTAGTTCATTGTAAACCGAATTGATTTGATTTGTATCAAGAAAGTCGGTATATAAAAGCCTTAATAATAATAATAATAATAATAATAATAAAGCAATTGTAACATTAATTAATTATGTTTTAATTGATAAATACCTTCATTAACATCTCTATCTTTAGATAAACTTAAAGTATCCTTGTTTCTATTAAAAATTAATTCTGATTGGGAATGCTTTAAGTAATTAAAACGTCTTGGGATAGGAGGGCATGTCCTTTTGTGGATTGGTAACTGGTTACAAGACAGATAACAGAGGGAAGGACTAAGTGGTCAGTTTTCCAAATGGAGAAAGGTCATTAGTGGAATACCACAGGGATCTGTACTAGGACCTGTGCTATTTAATGTATTCATAAATGATCTGGAAAGGGGAACTAAATTGAAAATGCCATAAAATAGTTCAAGTTGTTAAAATAACAGTAGATTGCGAGGAATTGCAGAAAGACTTTGGAAAAGTGCAAAGTGATGCACATAGAGAAATATAATTCCAATGACAGGTGCCCAGTACTGGGTTCCATATTAGGAGTCACCAGCCAGGAAAAGGACCTTACACTCCTTCTGGACAATCCACTGAAATCCTCAGCTCAGCGTGCTATGAAATTCTAAAAAAGCAAATATAATGTTAGGACTGACACAAGAAACAATAGAGAATAAAATGGAAATTATCATCTTGCTGTTGCATTCAGTAGTCCGTGGGCTGCCCCCACAAATCACCACCCTTACCTTTGTGGCCTGGCCAGCCACTCTGCCTCCTGATGTGACAAAAGGCCACCAACATGCCACCAAACAAAATACGACAGGTCATCGCCAGCCTCAACACACCACACTTCTCCCTAGACATGCGTGTGTTCGACATTGACCTATTTAAAGGTATTATGGTGGGAAAGTCCCTCGGCTATTAGTGATGATGTCACTAGCTCTGCCCTATATAAGGGCAGTTCATCTGACGCCTCCTGCCTCAGCAGAAGGTCCAGCTACTTTGAGTAGTGTATGTTGCTTCCCAGCTTGTTCTAGCCTTCGTATGTCGATTCTGCTCCAGTCTTCATCTGCCTAACCTGTTCTAGCCTATGCCTGCCCTGTCTGTTCCCATCTTTCCTGCCCAGCCTGCCTCAGCCCTATCCATCCCTTGTCCTCTTCCTTGGATAGATACCTGTTTTTGACTCCTGCCTGGACTCTGGATACATCTGATCACTGCCTGCTTATGACCCTATTCCGGCCTTGGACCATGTCTCCAGACATCTGCAGAGACCCTTTCCTAAGTCCTGCCGGCCCCGACACCCCAAGGCTTAACCCAAGAGGAACTCGGGCTGGTAAAGGTGAAGTTCCTGGCCGGTCTCTGCTTTGCCTGGGTCCACCTACTGATGGTGAGAACTGATAGGGCTCCATCTTGCAGATAGAGCCAATCTCACTTCAGCCCAAGGGTCAACAGATACAACCATTGCTTCTCTATTGATCCATCATACGACCATATCTTGAGCATTGTGTGCAGTTCTGGTCACCCCAATTCAAAAAAGACATAGCAGAACTAAATATGGTGCAGAGGAGGGCAACCAGATTGCTAAAGGGGAGAGAACATCATTTCTATCATGAGAGACTAAACAGCTTAGGGCTTACCAGCTCGGAAAAGAAATGTATTTACGTATTTCTTTGTTTTATATTCCACAACATCAGACAAATCCATATGTGCACATGGCTGAGAGGGGACATAAAAGGAGTTTTTAAAATCATGAGTGGGGTGGAATGGGTAAATAAAGGATTGTTATTTACCCTTTCAAATAATGCCAAAGCAAGAGGACATCCATGAAACTAACAACCAGCAAATTTAAAACAAATTATAGAAAGCACATTTCCACACAGTGCCCAATCTGTGGAATCTGTTGCCAGAGGATGTTGTCAAGGCAACTAGCAGAGCAGGGTTTAAATGGGATTTGGACAGGTTCCTGAAGAGAAAGTCCATAAAAAAAATTATTAGCCAGGTAAACTAGGGAATCCATTGTTTTCCCTGGGAGTGAATCAAAAGAAAAATGTATGTGCTGTCTGGGATCTGCCAGGTACCTGTGACATGAACTGTTCACTGTCAGAGACAGAATGCCCATGGCTCAATGAACCTTGGTCTGACACAGAGAGGAATTTCTTACGTTCTTATATTTCTATGGTTCCCAATAGACAACAAGAGTAAGCAATGAGTTGCATTGTGGCTTTAGTTTCAGGATTGCCTCTGTTAAAGCCTAACAATTACCCAGACTTTTTGTATCTGCCACCTTTTCCTTTAAGGGCAGCCTATTGGTAAGGTGTGAGCTTCCTAGGTGTACTTAGAAAGTGATAGCTGCAGCTTTGGGCCTAGGTGGGATGCCTAGATGGGCAATAGTGGCGATGTGAGGCAAGCTGCACATTGGTTGACAATACTGAAGCCTAGAAGATGTGAATTGGGGATACTTACCTCTGACCATCTCTTGTCTGTAGTGCAGCTCTGGCTGTTACCCCCCCGTTTCCCCCTTTTTGTCATTGGAGCTCTTGGGATTTCTTTTTGAGATCCACAGTATGTTGAAATAGAAAACTTGATAGAGCTGGAGTTAAAGGAGAGATGGATCATAAGGGCCAAATAATATTGTGCATTCCCTTTGTTGCCAGCTAACCCCAGACCCTCATAGAGTTGGTCTTTTAAATATCTATGGATGCTGTGGCTTCTCTCCTGATTTTTGGAGCAGAGTTAACATTCTTGGGGTAAGCTCTTTCCTTGAGAGCCGATGCATTTGCTTCCCTTAGGTTGTCCTAGTGCCGTACTGATATAGTAGAAAAGAACTTTTAGTAGAATGCATGACAATATATCATTATGGAGGGCACAGTAACAATTGTAATGCACTCTCAACTTTGACATTCTATTCCTCCTTATAGATTGAGGACGTGCAGAAGAAAACCCGGTGGTTGCACCTGCATAAAAGGAGGTGGATGGACCGGCTGTGGGTTTGGTGGGGTGGAGCTAGAGATAAGTTCTTTCTCTAGCCATCACATGGTCAGTATATGTCCTATTTTTATCAGCACACACAGATGAGCCTACTGTTCTGCATGACCCTGCCTCTTCTTTCAGCATACAAAAATCCTCAAGAAAGTTCTCAGGGTCACAGGCAGCGATGTCATGAGTTGTTCATTAAAAGGTATCCTCTTCCCTATCTGGGAAACCTTCAGGTTCAAAAAAGGTTTGGATAAGTTCTTGGAGGAGAAGTCCATTAACTGCTATTAATCAAGTTTACTTAGGAAATAGCCACTGCGATTAATTGCATCAGTAGCTTGGGATCTTCTTAGTGTTTGGGTAATTGCCAGGTTCTTGTGGCCTCTGTTGGAAACAGGATGCTGGGTTTGATGGACCCTTGGTCTGACCCAGCATGGCAATTTCTCACTTCACAGTCTCCTGTACGAAACCTTGGCATTCTAAGAGGAAAAGGGTAAAAAGTGGAGTGCCTCAGGGATCTGTACTTGAACCATAGATTTTCAATATATTTATAAATGATCTGGAAAGGAATATGACTAGTGAGGTTATCAAAGTTGCAGATGATACAAATTTTTTCAGAGTAGTTAAATCACAAGCAGATTGTGATAAATTACAGGAGGATCTTGTGAGACTGGAAGACTGCGCATCCAAATGGCAGTTGAGATTTAATGTGGACAAGTGCAAGTGACGCATATAGGGAAAAATAACCCATGCTGTAGTTACACGATGTTAGGTTCTTTATTAGGAGCTACCACCCAAGCAAGAGACCTAGGCATCATAGTGAATAACACATTGAAATAATCTGTTCATTGTGCTGCAGCAGTCAAAAAAGCAAACAGAATGTTGGGAATTATTAGGAAGGGAATGGTGAATAAAATAGAAAACGTCATAATGCCTCTGTATTGCTCCATGGTGAGACGGTACCTTGAGTACTGTGTACAGTTCTGGTCACCACATCTCAAAAAAGATATAGTTGCAATAGAGAAGATACAGAGAAGGGCGACCAAAATGATAAAGGAGATAGAACAGCTCCCCTATGAGGAAAAGCTAAAGAGGTTAGGGCTGTTCAGCTTGGAGAAGAGACGGCTGAGGGGGAATATGATAGAAGCCTTTAAAATCATGAGAGGTTTAGAAAAGGTAAATGTGAATCAGTTATTTACTCTTTCGGATAATAGAAGGACCATGGGGCACTCCATGAAGTTAGCATGTAGCACATTTAACACAAATTGGAGAAAAATCTTTCTCACTCAACGCACAATTAAGATCTGGAATTTGTTGCCAGAGGATGTGGTTAGTGCAGTTAGTGTAGTTGGATTTAAAAAAGGTTTGGATAAGTTCTTGGAGGAGAAGTCCATTAACTGCTTTTAATCAAATTGACTTAGAAAATTGCCACTGCTATTACTAGCATCAGTAGCATGGGATCTACTTAGTGTTTGGGTACTTGCCAGGTACTTGTAGCCTGGATTGCCACTGTTGGAAAGAAGATGCTGACCCAGTATGCAATTTCTTATGTTCTTATGTCCCCAGATGCAAAACACAGGTTGAACCTCACCAAATACAGAACTGACTACAAATTAGAACTAGAAACAGTGAGACAAAGCTAAACTGGAAAATCCAAAATGCCAGACTAGAGTTTAGAACCAGATAAATAAAAACAAATACATTTTTCCAGAGATGTTTCTGAAAAACAACAGAGAAAATCAAATTGTTCCTACTTGCCAGGTACTTCTCATCTCAGAGAATCAAAACCAAAAGCTCATACTCTGCCAGCCCCTCAAGTCCTCAGCTGTCAAGTCCCTTAACCCCTTCTCCCCTACTAGCCCCAGCAGTATTGCTCCCCAGCCCCTTCTCTCTTCCCAGACCCTCCCCAGGAATCTTACTCACCAGCCCCTCCCAGACCTCCAGGTTTTGCTCCCCAGCCACCTCTCCCTTCCCACATCTATACCAGCAGTCTTATTCCCCAGCTCCTCACAGATCTCCCAGTCTTGCTCCCCAGCCCCCTCTCCCTTCCCACAACCATCCCCAGCAATCTTGCTATTACTTTCCCAGTCCCCCCTCCCCCTGTATTGTCAATGAGAGTCTGAGAGTGTTACGCTTGGGCTGAGTTCAGGGGTAGTGAACACCACCCAAAGGGGTGGCTCCAGGTGGAGAGAGACAGGGATGGCTGGAAACCGTGGCTGGGTCAGGGCAGACAGCAAGAAGCAGTGTCTGGGTCTAGGCTGGGTCAGGGCAGGCGGCAGAGCAAGGCAGGTCAGAAGGCCCGTAGGCCACACACACACAGACGGCCCGTAGGCCAGACACCGTAAGCGGGGCAAGGCAGGTCAGAAGGCCCGTAGGCCACACACACACAGAAGGCCCGTAGGCCACACACCTGTAAGCGGGGCAAGGCAGGTCAGAAGGCCCGTAGGCCACACACACACACAGAAGGCCCGAAGGCCACACACCGTAAGCGGGGCAAGGCAGGTCAGTAGGCCCGTAGGCCACACACACACACAGAAGGCCCGTAGGCCACACACCGTAAGCGGGTCAAGGCAGGTCAGTAGGCCCGTAGGCCACACACACACACAGAAGGCCCGTAGGCCACACACCGTAAGCGGGTCAAGGCAGGTCAGTAGGCCCGTAGGCCACACACACACACAGAAGGCCCGTAGGCCACACACCGCAAGCGGGGCAGAGAGCCCGTAGGCCAAACACACACAGACAATAGAGCAGAGGGCCCGTAGGACCGCATGCACAGTAAGCAAGGCAGGGCAGGGCAGAAGGTCCGAAGACCATACACAGCACAAGGTAGAAGGCCCGAAGGCCGCGCAGGGCAAGACAAGACAAGGTAGAAGGCCCGAAGGCCGCGCAAGGCAAAGCAAGGCAAGACCGAAGGCCCGAAGGCCACCAAGACTAGGCTAGACAAGACAAGGTAGAAGGCCCGAAGGCCGCGCAAGGCAAGGCAAGACAGAAGGCCCGAAGGCCGCGCAAGGCAAGGCAAGACAGAAGGCCCGAAGGCCACGCAAGGCAAGGCAAGACAGAAGGCCCGAAGGCCGCGCAAGGCAAGGCAAGACAGAAGGCCCAAAGGCCGCGCAAGGCAAGGCAAGACAGAAGGCCCGAAGGCCGCGCAAGGCAAGGCAAGACAGAAGGCCCAAAGGCCGCGCAAGGCAAGGCAAGACAGAAGGCCCAAAGGCCGCGCAAGGCAAGGCAAGACAGAAGGCCCAAAGGCCGCGCAAGGCAAGGCAAGACAGAAGGCCCGAAGGCCGCGCAAGGCAAGGCAAGACAGAAGGCCCGAAGGCCGCGCAAGGCAAGGCAAGACAGAAGGCCCGAAGGCCGCGCAAGGCAAGGCAAGACAGAAGGCCCGAAGGCAGGGCAAGGCAAGACAAGGTAGAAGGCCCAAAGGCCACGCAAGGCAAGGCAAGGAAAGGCCCGAAGGCCACGCAAGGCAGGCTAGAGCAGGGAGCCCAGGTGAGCTCGATGCCGAAGCACCGAGGCAACTGTCAGGCAGGGTTATAAGGGCACACCCAGAGCATAGAGTGGACAGAGGAGATGGACTGGGCCTGTCAGGAAAGCCAGCTCTAGAGGGATCCCTGGTGGTGAGGCGGTTGCACAGCAGCCACAGCCGTAACAGAGAGTATGGGAGGCCTCCCATACTCTCCCAGACTCTCGCTGACCTTAACACTCAAATGCTACCACTGGAATAATTACAATTGGCCAGCTGAGTCCAGTCAACAGCACTTGTATTTTCCTATCAAATATCCTACAAGTCCTCAGTGCTGTCCTCCAACTCTCTCTCCACAGGGCCACAAGCGGGCACAATGTCAAGCTGAGTCAAATTAACTGTCTCTGATTCTGCATCTTTCAGCAGCTCCTGGCCATGCCACATTTGCACTCTGCTTTTCACATGAGGTAGAAGGCAGGACCTAGCTTTGAGCTGATTTGTTGAAGCAAGGTCACACCTTCTGCCCCATACTGTGCTACTCTGCATCTTCTTGTGCAAATTAAAACTGTGTCTGCCCTACCAATTAGTCCGTCACTGTAAGGATCTCTTCCTGTGCCTCAGGTTTGTCTTTCTCCTGTGTGCATGCCACTGCCCTCTTAGTGGTCCAGCGGTCCTGGCCCCTCCCATCACTGTTATGCACACAGGGGACAGGATGCCAGATGCCATTCCTCTACATACAAGCCACAAGTGATTCCATGGCTGGAAAAAAAAAAAGGTTGAGAGTTAGGCCTGAGGATTTGATGAATCCCTTGAAAGCCACTGGCAACACATGAGAATGTAAGCTGTTAATGTGTTCCATTTTCTATTTACATGGCACAGGTGATACAGGATATGGCTGTTAGCCATGGCTTCTCACTCTTATAACAGTGCCTAGGATACCAGCAGAGAGGAGTTACAATGAGGCTCACACTTCCATGCGCTCAATCATTGAATGCATCTTTGGTGTATTAAAAGTCATATCTGCTGTTTGGATAAAACAGGGGGCTGGGGGGGCCCTTAATGTATGACTCAATCACTGTTGCAGAGATAGTGCTTACTTTTTGTATGCTTCACAATATAGCTCTCTATGCAGTCCAGCGGAGATTAACTAGAATATAGAGAATGATGCAGTGTGTCCTCTGGTACATCATTGGGATACTACACAACTTAGAAGCCAGGCCCATAGCCAAATCATCGAACACTACTTTGCATGTAAGTTTAGGCCTGGAACTCCCACTAAATTAGATCTATTCTATACGTTGATTGGGTATTGCATAACTGCAATTCCTCCACCAATCAAGAAAGGTTTTTGCTGTTTTGCAGGACTTACTGGCTGACTAGATATTAGTAGAAGCACTACCATGATGCCAAAGGTACCAATTGTGGATAAGAAAAGGCCTAAGAAAGGAGGCAGAGTAGCCATTTTAAAAATCAAGGAATAACTATTAAAGGCATCTAACAGTCATGCTTATAGCACACATTTACAAAGCAGCATCTACTTTTACTACTATATCTTAGTGGGATGTGGCATAGGACTTACTGGGAATATATGAGTGACACTTCAGGTCACTATAACATTCTTAGGTATTCCCTACTAAGCCCTTGAAAAGTTTCCTTCCAGAGTATGATGGAGATATAGGGTTTCAAGGATCTAGTGGTGTCAGGCTGCTAGCTTCTTAGGTGTCACCTTGCTGGCATTTGGCATCAGGTGATTTTGAGCTATTCAAAGTGGATATTTCTTTCCATGTTACCTCTTGAGGTCACAATGTTAAACAGTTTATCCTGTGCTTTCATAGAGATGACTCCCCACCCAAGCTTTCTCTGACACAAAAACATTTGTTGTAAAGGCCAATTACTCAGGCATACTAGTTTCTTTCAGATACATATGTTTGGCCTGTTATGTTACCTTTTTCATTTTCTTGACAGTTCTGGTCTGCCTGCCAAATATATCATGTGCCATCTCAGCTATGGGCGGTGATTATGACAGTCCTTCGTATGAAGTGATATTTGTCATACCATTATGATTGCCTATGTTTTTTTAAGATTTATTTATTTATTTATTTATTTATTTAAGGCTTTTTTATACCGGCATTCATGATAAAATCACATCATGCTGATTCATTAGCACATAAGATGTGCTTATGTATCCACACACTAAGTGGACTTGTGAAGAAAATATAGGTGGGACGGGGAGTGCAAGCTTCAAGAGTGATGTGGTAAAATGGCTGTGGGTTACCACATCTGTAGACATCTGTGTTCTATCAAAAACTTAATTTGTAATATAGGTGCCGATTTGTTTGGACATATGTGCTGAAAGCCTTTCATTTTCCAGTGTTGTAACCCTATGAAGCTCAGAATGAAGGCATATAATAATGATCCCCAGAGTTAGAAGGGTTTCTTGGTGTTGATATTGTTAAAAATATTGTTGAGAAAAGAATAGTTTTTACAATACTGAGTCCAGAACTACTTGTTGTTTGGTGGCCAAGCTCTACTGCAAGTGGCCAAATGCCTTATCTTGAATGTTTCCTTGGCTGCCCATTTGAAGTGATTTGATATGTAAAGTCCTTTCATATAGAAGCCGAATTTTCCATCCATATGATCACCGTCTAAAAAAATACGATTTTTTTTTTTTTCTAAAACTTGCCACTAATCACAGAGGATATTTTGAGCACCTGTAGGAATAGAACCACTTCACTATACAGCTTTTCTTTGTCAGGGCTGGTAGAGAGAGGAGAACTGAGGATTGAAGCTAAAGAGTGGCTGTCTTCCTGTTTCCACTAGTGTCACTATCTCCACGCCACTGCAGCTGACACTGAAAGATACTATACTACCTTATCCTCCAGAATCCAAGGGATTACGTTGTGGAAATAGGGGGTGGCAGCTTTATTTCTACGACACACTTAGAGCTGCATGTGCACAAAGCATGAGGTAGCAGGCGGCTGGCTTGTTTACATAGAGTCACAGTGAGACTACCGGGGGGAAAAAAGAACATTTCCTGCCAAGTGAAGCCTGTGTGGCCTCTTGGAGGGGGTGAATCAATGTTCCGGGAGCTGTGTCCAGCGTGGGGGAACTGCAGGGTTGCAAGGACTCATTGTAGCAGGATAACTGGGTAGGACTCAGAATATAAGAGGCGCAGCCAAAGAGATTTCTAATATGACCCTATCATGCAGGGCCCACCTCCCTAAACGCGTCTCCCCCACAATCCAAAGCCTCTACCATTACTTCTAGAACAGCAACATGGCCTACCTAATGTTTGCAAGGAGCAGTGATGAGAGACCATTAGGAGCATTAGAATGTAGACGCTCTGTAACTTTTATAGGAAAGTTTTTTTCTATGGAATTATTGGTGTAGCTGATTCTCACACCTACGGAAATTATTATGGGGCAGTGCAAACTATTCCTGGCATACTCGCTCCTTTCCTGAATTAAACAAGATCTTAGCACAGGTATCTTAAGGGGCCTACTTTGCAACCTGTGCACCATAAAAGACTAGTATCTGCAGCAACGGGCAAAATGTATGAAAAGATAAGTGAGCAGATGTAAGAGGGTTAGGACAGAAAATGAAAAGAAGTGACAGGGATCTTAGGGTAGGGTCCAAGGATTAGATCCCATCCAAAATGGTATGGATAACTGACCTTGACCTTCCACATAGAAATACACCCCCTGCCCAAAAAAAACCCCACCAGATCTGAAATATGCATTTGAAAATGTGGTCACTTTATTTACTAGTTTTGGAATTATAGTTGTCAAATGAAGTGCACTATAGCCATAGTACTAAACAAGTACAGGACAAGAGAAATCAGCATATTTTGGGAATAACATTTGGCATTACAGCTGTCAAATGTAGTGCACCATAGCCATAGTACTCAACAGGTACAGGATAAGAAAAATCAGCATATATACATTTTTCTCTTGATTGGTATTGTCTCTGAGGCCAGTATTCAGTAGGCCATTTAGTGTATATTAAGTTGGATAAACGCCCCACTGAATATCCCCGTTGTTGTTCAGCTACTTTTAGCTGGATAATTTTAAACCTAACCAGCCAGCAATTTTAATATGGCCAGGTTAAAGTTATCCGGCATTGTGTAGCCGAATAACTTCCTACTTAACCGGGTGCTTGTGCTTGGATGAGGAGTGTTGAATGTTTGTGGTGTGAATGGTTGCAGGGATGTCCTGTTGAATAAGGGTGGTTAGTATTTTATTATAATATAAAATATTACATTCTGCTGTCATTGTCTGTTAGTTATTATATGTATGAGGAAATCTAAGTAGATGTAGATTTATTTCAATCTTGATGTGTTGACCTTTAATATGTATGTTACTATTGTAAACCATTGTGATCTTCATTAGAACGACGGTATATAAAATGTGTAAATAAATATCTTTAAAAGATATCCAATGAAGTTGTACTCTTGAAGGCAAGGGTTAAAAAATAGTAAAGGGTCCTGCAGCCATTTTCTTCCCCCCTCCCCAAACTTTATATATGGCCTTGTCATTTGTCTACCCCCGACCCTGCAAACCCCTCCTAAAATATTTAAAACCGCGTGGTTGGAAGATCGCTGCCTGTCCCCCCAACCCATTCCCATTTTACAAATATATAAATCCTACTTTCCTCACCCAGTCCATCCCATCCACCCGCAGTCTCCATAGGCCAACCCCCACCCACCTCAGGACCCTCCCATCCCAGCGCTGATACTAAAAGTCAAGCCCTGGCAAGTGCAGGGTCTTAACTCACTGAATCCCAACAATACAGCGCTGCTTCTGCTCTGGAAGTGTAAACTACTGGCAGGGCTAGAGAAGACTAGGAGGTTCTCTGGCCACACAGGTCACATAACTTTAGACCTGCTCTGAATCAGGCCTAAAGTTATCCAGCTGACCTAGCTGGTTATCAATAAAAATCAGCTAAGTTAGCAGGATGATCTTGCTCATCCCTGAATTGCCCTCAGAATGTCTCTTTTTAATCCTGCTAGATTTTATCTTAATAATGACCTCACCAGCTAAAATCTAGCTGCTGAATATACCCTTTATGGCTCTTATGTGTGCATTAAAAAATAATGCTATACCAGAAATAACTTTTTTCTGTGTGTGGGGAGAGAGAGAGCGCGAGCGAGCGAGTGATGGAGCAAGAGAGAGAGAGAACCTCTGTAGAGATCAATAAGTAATTTTACTAATTATACCACTGTAAGAGAGGGCATTTTAACTCAGTGTGGGGATTGGTGGGGGTGGGATAGGTTTGGAGGGACAATTTACATATACACTCAGAGGTATGAACAGCAAAGTTGACATCACTGAAGATTATCTCTCATTTTGAGCAATGAAAGGTAAAAGATGAGTTGATCTGTACAATGTACTCTCTACCTAGCTTGATGCAGGAGCATAGAAATTAGTGTAACCATGCCCCTTTTTTTTTTATCACAGGTGCTATTTCCACTATATTTATAACATTTTGATAAATTTAGGCCTGTGTTATTTAAAACTCAGCTCCACAATGAACAGAGCATTCTCCCTAGCAGGTCCCACCATTTGGAATTCCATGCCCCCTGACCTACGCACTGAAACCTCCACAGCTAAATTAAAAAAAAACCTAAAAACCTGGCTGTTCATACAGGCCTTTCCTTCCTCCATGAACCGCCCTCCTGAAACCACCTAAATCTTTGAGTACACCTCCTTTATCTTCCTGCCGTTTATAGCATCTCTCTCCTTCCCTTCCTCCTCCTCTCCTCACCTGCCCTCTGATCTTAACGCTATTGCAACCTAACTTTTGTCTAATATTTTGTAAATTGTCCAACCTTGCCTTGCCAGTTACCGAAGTTGCATATCCTCCCGTTTTACCCCGCTTGCCTTCCTAGTTCCCATGCTGTAGTTAATCTATTCTGTCTCCTACCTTTGTAAATACTATTAATGAGCTGTTAGATGTTTGCTGTTCCCTAGTTCATAGTTTACTGTTCCATGTAAAGGCAACGCCTAAAGTTTTTAGTTATCTGTGAACCGATACGATGTGCAAACGGTTGTCGGTATATAAAAGTTTCTAAATAAATAAATAAATAAAAATGTCTCTAATGCTTCTAAGTACATTTATTAAAACAATGTACATTATTGTTATTTGTTGGTAATAAGGTTTATAGTGGAAGAATCTGGTGAAAAAATCTTTCCTGTTAAGATTAATTTAAATGCTTTTTGGAATGAAGGATAAAACAAACCATATATGATAGGGTTGAGAGTAGAGTTGAAGTATCCCAACCATTGGAAGGCATTGAAGAGGTCTTCAGGGGTAGAGAAATTTATAAAAGGATTTGCCATTGTAGCTATAAAGAAAGGTAACCAACATAATATAAATACCCCCATTACTACACTCAATGTCTTCGCAGCTTTACTTTCTTTTTTTAGTGACATCTTTTTTGTGTCAGACACAGACTGTGATATAGCTGAGACTTTATGGATTTTTCTAGCCTGCTTTTTTGCCACAGTAAATATGTGCACATAAACACCTACCATCACAATGCCTGGGATGAAGAAGGATATTAATGAAGCCAAAACGCCCCATAGTTTATTTACTAAGAATGAACAAGCACCAATGCAGGATATAGAAGCCACATAATCCTGTATTCCATTTGTACTTAATTCAGATAAAACCATTCCAAAAGCAAGGAAACATGGAACTGACCAACTAATGAACAAAAACATCTCAATTACATAGACAGTTATTTTGGTGATGTAATGCAGTGGTTGACACACAGCATAGTAACGATCAACAGAAATAAAGCACAGATGAAAAATTGAAGTTGTACAAAGCATGATGTCACAGCAAGTGTGGAGTTTGCAGAACCACTCTCCAAAATACCAACAGGAATCAATGGATCTCACCATACTGTAGGGCATCACCAGGAGACCAACAAGAAAATCAGCAGCAGCCAATGAGAGAATTAAGAAGTTAGTTGGGGAGTGAAGTTGCTTGAAATGGGCAATTGAAATAATCACAACCACATTTCCACCCATTGTGACTATTATAGCTCCCATCATAGTCATATACATTGCTGAAAAACTGACTAAAGATCTGATGGCCTTAGGACAAGAACCATTCACAAATTCAAAGCATTGTTGTATGTTCTGTTGACTCAGAATGCTGGAGGAATTCATTATTCAATGATATGATCTATCTCACACTTTTTCCAACTTGTTTTATGCCAAAGATGCAATCATTTTTCCTGGGAAAGGAAATAAAGAAGCATTAGTCACAGTTCTAGATGTTATTAAAGTCCTTTTGAGGACCATATAGCTCCTGTATAAAATACATGCTTGAAACAACTAAATCAACTAAATCAGCCAATTAAATTGTCTGATTCATTCATTTCTGGTGTGTGCTTATGTCTTTGGTGAAAAGTAGGTTCATCAACAGATTGGAGAAGGACCATTATGTCAATCTGAAAAAAGAATCATATCCATCAGGTTCAGCCTTTTTTTGATTACACATAGTTATTCCTGCTCAGTTACATAGATGATAAGTTTAAAAGATTTGCATACAGCAACATATACACATTTATATGGCTATGTGTAATTTTACCATGGTGAAATTATTAGGGATGTGAATAGTTTTTTGACGATTTAAAATATCGTCCGATATATTTTAAATCGTCAAAAATCGTTAGAGGCGATATTTAATAGGAATTCCCCCGATTTATCGTCAAAAATCGTAAATCGGGGGAAGGGGGAGGGCGGGAAAACCGACACACTAAAACATCCCTAAAACCCACCCCGACCCTTTAAAATAAATCCCCCACCCTCCCGAACCCCCCAAAATGCCTTAAATTACCTGGGGTCCAGAGGGGGGGTCCCGGTGTGATCTTTTACTCTCGGGCCTCCGCTGCGTTGTAGAAATGGCGCAGGTGCTACCTTTGCCCTGTCATATGACAGGGCAAAGGTAGCACCAATATGGCGCCATTTTGCCGTACGGCAATATGGCCGGCGCCATATTTTGCAAAATGGCGCTGGCCATATTGCCGTACGGCAAAATGGCGCCGGCTGTACGGCAACACGTACGTTCGGGACCCCCCCTCTGGACCCCAGAGAGGACCCCAGAGGCCCGAGAATAAAAGATCACACCGGGACCCCCCCCTCTGGACCCCAGGTAATTTAAGGCATTTTGGGGGGGTTCGGGAGGGTGGGGGATTTATTTTAAAGGGTCGGGGTGGGTTTTAGGGATGTTTTAGTGTGCAGGTTTTCCCGCCCTCCCCCGATTTACGATTTACATGATATTTAAAAAAACAAAACCGCGACGATCCGATTCCCTCCCCCCCCCAGCCGAAATCGATCGTTAAGGCGATCGATCACACGATTCACATCTCTAGAAATTATCACTTCAATTAATGGGTCCACCAGTTTTCCCAGTCTTTTGCATTTGGTATTCATGAGACCCACCTGCAATCGGCATTACTCAATCCTGACACCTTTTGCTCCACTGCGCAGCCTATGCACTGCTTGACACTAACCACCACCATGGGCGGCCGGGAATGCCACCATACTGATCTCAGGCTGGTTTTCCCTAGACATGGATGTGCCCAATCAATGGCCTCTTAAAGGGCCCACTGGCTCTCCCTACTTAAGCAAGCTCATAACGGCCCTATGTTGCCTCATCAATAGGTTTCCTACACTTATAGTAGTGTGTTTTGCTTCTGCATGTTGGTTCCTGATTCCTTTTTTTAAATTTAATCTTTATTGAGTTTCAATCACTTAATGATTACAATTTTTCCTTCACTAATAAAGTAAATAAATTTTGCAAAACATAAAAATTACAATATAACCTTGGGGGTCATTTATCAAAATGCGGTAAGGCGTTTTCGCATGCGTTAAGGGCTTATCACATGCAAAAAAGCCCCGTTTTCTCATGCGATAGGCCTTTTAGACATGCGAAAACGTATGCAAAAGAGAGAGAGAGAGATAGAGAGAGCACCCAGCCATGATAGCATGTCCCATGCATAGGTATTTATATCCCTAGGATAGGCCCACCTAGTAACTCGAGGTGGGGATTAGATAAGGGTGTAGGGGTTTAGGGGCCACTGTCACATTCTACATGAGACGTACAAACAGAACAGTGGTCTCTTGTGATGATTAGCTGGCCTTCGGAGTGAGGAAACGCCCTCCAAGATGGGATTTGGCCAAGGGTCTCTCAGCCTAGCTTGATGTTACCCAGGTAGAGAGTCCATCAAGCTAGGCTGAGAGACCCTTGGCCAAATCCCATCTTGGAGGGAGATTCCTCACTCCGAAGGCCAGCTAATCGTCACAAGAGACCACTGTTCTGTTTGTACGTCTCATGTAGAATGTGACAGTGGCCCCTAAACCCCTACACCCTTATCTAATCCCCACCTCGAGTTACTAGGTGGGCCTATCCTAGGGATATAAATACCTATGCATGGGACATGCTACCATGGCTGGGTTCTCTCTCTCTCTCTCTTGCAATACATCAGGTCGGTTTGGCACTTATCGCAGAATATGAAGTGGTATCACAATGTGCAGTAACTTACACAAAATGCGATAAACACCACATTAGCATAAACTACACCCCTTTTGCTAACGCATGCGGTATTTACCGCATTTTGATAAATGAACCCCCTTGTTTGAAGAAACAGATATACATTTGCTCCATTTAACCTATAAAGGGAGCAGCTAAACAATAAACAAATAGGAAAATATAAATTTATCTAAGGAGATAGGAGGACACATTTTAATTTAAATTCAACCCACTGTTGTTACTGAAGCCGTTCCCAGTTCCTGTGCCTTTCAGCCTTGCCTCGTCTAAACTTGCCCTGCCTCGCTCAGCCTTCCCTTCTGGCCTTCCCTTCCAGCATTCCTCATCCAGCCTTGCCTTCCAGCCTTCCTCGTCCAGCTTTGCCTTGTCCTATTTGTCTTGTCCAGTGTTTCTGTGTTTCTTTGTCCACCCTTGGCCTGACTCTCTGGATCTTGACCTATTGCTTGGATCTGACCCTTTGCCTGGACCTGACCATTCTTGCTAGCTGCCTGCCCCAACCTTGGCCTATCTCTGACTCCATTAGTCTACTGCCCTCCCTGATCTCAGTGTGTTGCTGGACTTTAATTATCTCCACCGCCCTAGGGAACTGCCTAAGTCCAGCCAGCTGCCAGAACCCAAGGGCTTAACCTGAAGGGGAGGCAGCTGGCATAGGTGAAGCTTCAGACTGTCCCACTACAGGGCGCACTCTCCAGCTACCGGCATAGGCCATGTGGGTTCAGCCTCGAAGCTGCGTCAACTACGCTACAACATAAAGGGTTCTCACACCCATTACCCTTCACATTGTCCTCCTCCAGGTCATTGAGACCCTCCTGGTTCTTCAGAGTCTAGTTTACCCTGACCTCCCACACAATAAACATTTTTAATAATTAATAGAAATTAATTTTCAGGTATGAAAATGCATGAGGAAGTTGGAAAATGTATGTGTGTTTTATTTTTTTAGTTCAAACTATTTATTGAAAAATACACACTAAAATCAAACAAACAGCCTATGGCAAATAATCCAACAATATTTAGACAGAATATCTAGTCACCGGAGGCCACAATTTTTCACAATCTAGCAAAGACACATTACATTCAACTGCCAATTTGTATTTATGAATAAAGTGATAATGTGTTCCACCATATATTTACTTCCAACATTGTGCTGTCTTTCCAATGCAGGAGCACTAAATAAAGAGCAATGGAAATCAGAAAATCAAAATTAACACATGTGGTAATGCCAAGAATTTCAAAACAATCATTCTGAAGGTTAAAGCTTGAAAATAGTCATATCCTGGCCCATATACAGCAGGCTAATATGTACATAAATTACTAGAATAAAATAAGATATAAGATAACGTACCTTATTCACTTGTACACGCCCAACACTGTGCAGTCCCCTTCCTAAAGCTTATGTGCATGTTAAAATAGTAACTTTCGAGCTTATGTGTTTGCCCTGCCCAGGAACACTTCTAGACTGCCCCCTTTTTACATGCAAATATGCACTTGTGAAAGTGAAAATATGTGTATATTACGCATGTTTTTAAAACACAGAATGTATTTATTTATTTAAAAAATACAAAATATGTGAGTTATGGCTACTTATGCACATATATACTAATTTATATGTGCATAAAAATTTGAAAAATCACCTTACAAATCTATCAAACTATGAGGGTCATTTATCAAATTGTGTTAGGGCTCTAACGCTGGTGATCAATGTCGCATCATAAAACGCATCTGTAAATTTTATTCAAATGGAAGGAGTTAATAGAAATGAGGGTTGGTTAGCATGGCATCCAATAGAATAACACACAGCAACACATGTTTTAACCCCAGAAATAACTACTCCTCTTTTCTGTGTGTTACTGGAAGAACACATTTTTATCGCAAAATAAATTTCAGTTGAGAGAGAGAGAAGGAACACCTCTGTGGTGGCTCACATATAAGACAAGTTTTTATACCACTGTAAGAGGGGACATTATGAACTCAGAGTGAGGTTTTGGTGGTGGACTCGGTTTTGAGGGCAGTTTTACCTGCACAGTCAGAGGTACGAACAGCACAGTTGCCATCAATGAAGATTTTCTGTGATTTGGAGGGATGAAAGGTATAAAAAGATGTGTTTTGTACAACATACTCTCTACCTAGCTTGATGCACTCACTACCTAGCTGCTATCAAGCTAAGTAGAGAGTACATTTTACAAATCTCATCAAGTTACTAGTAGCCCCTCTTGCAGGCCGAATGAATAAAAGGTGCGGGAGAGCCGGTGCTCTGCTCTCCCGACACGCACCCAGGCACCTCTCCTGGGCGCGCAATTCTCTATTTAAATGAGGCCGGGTGCTAATAAGGAGGTGCTAGGGACAATAGTGTGTCTCTAGCACCTCCTTATTAGTAGAAGAGGCAGCCGACGCGTGCATGTTATTAGGGAATCTCATGCATGTGTGCATGCCGGTAACCACACGCACATGGACACACATACGCGATTTTAAAAGTCAACCCCTATGAGGTATAAAATTACACTAAAATTAGAGCAAAATTATTATTTCACAGATACATTCTATAAAATGTGTTTGATAGTTACAAAATGTACTTTAATTACTGACATTAACAAAAAAGAAATAATAATTATGTGCTAGCATCATTCGATGGGGTGAAAAAAAACTCCCAGGTGCCTAGTTGCCCAAATTTTCCTGTTTGGCACTGCCTGGATGTGCTTAGCACTCTGTGCTACTGAGACTCAACACAGGGATCTGGAGAGCAAAACAATTGCCCTGAAGCAGTGCCACAGGATCAGTAAAGGTGGGGACCGCAGTGCCGAAGACAGCAACTGCAGAAGTAGAGATGGGAGGGAACGTCAGTGAAGGGAGATAGGAAGAGAACAAATGGAAGAGGAGGGAAGAGGCTGAAAAGGCAAAGAAGAAAAGAGATGGAAATAAATGATAGGAAATAGGAAAAAAAGTCACACTCTTCTTCAAATAAATGAGCATAAAACAAGAACAAAATTCCTTTCCTTTGCCTCAGGTACAAACTTATGAGTACATTTTCAAAGGGGTTACAAGCGGAAAATTAGCATATATGCATGTAAGTAGCTTGCACGTGAACACATGCTATTTTATAAACATCAAAAATATACGCTATTTTATAAACATCATGCTATTTTATAAACATAAAAAATATACATCAAATATAAACATCAAAAATATACCCCACCATCCATCGAAATCAGTCTCTTCAGATCCAAACCCCTCCAAATTCTGCTGATCTATGCCCCCCCAGGCATTCTCAACAAAGATCCTTGCCCAGTCATTGAAACCATCGCCGCTAACATCAACACTAACCACCCCACCATCATCCTAGGAGACTTTAACCTCCACCTTGACAAATCTCCCCTCCCCCCCCCCCTCAAGTGAGCTCCTTCTCAACTCACTATCTGCCATGGGCTTCACTCAAATAATAAACTCCCCCACGCAAAAATCAGGCTACATCCTCGACCTGATTTTCATCAACAACAAAATAGCACTCAACTCCCCTCCTACCATCTCTCCTGTTTCCTGGTCCGATCACTTGATGATCAAAACAAAACTCCAAGTAGCCTACACCCACATCCACACCCCAATAGACAAAAAACGGATAATCTTTACCAAACCTTGCTCCAGCGAAACCCTAGAAAAAACCCTACCAGATGCCCTAAAACATCTAGATACCTCAAATACCATCAATGCAGTCAACTCATGGGCCACAATCAACATGGAGACAGCAAAAAAGATCTGCCCAACCATCGAAAAGGAAATCGGAACCACGACAAAACACAAATCACCATGGTACAACCAGGAACTAAAAAACACGAAACGCCAACTTGGACAAGCAGAAAAAGCCTGGCGAAGCAACCCCACAAACCAACTATAGAACTCTACTACACATATACACAACTGACATCAACAAAGCCAAACAGAACTTCTACTCCCAAAGAATTCACAATTACCAATACAACCCAAGAGTCCTGTTCGAGTATGTAACTCAGCTGACACGACCCATCAATAACACAGCACAAAAAGAAGCTTCAGCAACAATAACCAGCCACAGCTTTGCCCAACACCTCATAGAAAAAACAGCCAAACTTAACCCAAAAGAACCTCCAATCAATCCAAAACCCAACATACAAACACCCCCTACTGCAACAACATGGTCACAGTTCGAGACCGTAGCCTCTACCGAAGTGGAAAACATTGTTCGAAAGATTAACCCAGCAGCACACCCGCTAGACCCCATACCAACAAAAACCCTCAAGTTAATTCCAAACTGCCTAGCTAGACCCATTGCGGACATCACCAATCTTTCCCTCAAGCAAGGAGTACTCCCGGATTCCCTCAAATGTGCTATAGTCAAACCCATCCTAAAAAAACCACAACTCGACCCAACCATCCCATCCAACTATTGGCCTATCTCGAACCTTCCGTTCCTGGCGAAGATCATCGAGAAGACGGTTAACCACCAACTCTCAGAATTCCTGGAAAACTACAACATACTTGCTCCCGCCCAACACGGCTTCAAAAATTTCACAGCACAGAATTGCTACTACTCACTCTCATAAACACTATACTACGAGGGTTCGACAAAGGTGTATCCTTCCTCCTAATCCTACTAGACATCTCCGCTGCATTTGACACCGTCAGCCATTTATTTATTTATTTATTTTTAATTTTTTATATACCAAGGTTCTTATAGAGACTACAAATCACTCCGGTTTACATATAACAATAAACTGCCCAACAGAGATAAGGGGCTTTACATAGAACAGTGGCACATATGTAACAATATAACTGGATGACAATATAACATAATGATAATAAATATTATAGATTAACATTGTAATTAATAAAATTGTGTAATATAATCTGTATAATTTAACTATTAACTTGGATATGGTGACATATTAACCATGCCAGATGTAAATAATAAGATAAAATGAGTTTTTGAATTTTTGAACTTAGATATTGTAGTCCAGTTGCAGAGGAAAATATAAATAATAAAATAAGACGAATTTTTAGAACTCAAAGATTGTAGTCCAGTTGCAGAGACCTGAAGGTATGACTTGGTACGGTGACCTAAATTAGGGGATGCTTCTTATTTGGGAAGGCTTTCCGTCTTGGTAGGATTGAGAGACTGGGAAGGCTTGTTGGAAAAGAAGAGTCTTTAGTCTTTTTTTGAACTCTTGATGATTGGGTTCAAGTCTTAGATTTGGGGGGAGCATGTTCCACTGGTGGGGGCCTGCTAAGGATAGCGCTCTTTTGCTCAGTGATGATTTTACTTGTTGGGCATGCAGTGTTCCTTTGTAAGCGCTTCTGATTGGTCTAGAAGATGTGTGCGGTTGGAGTTGAGAGCTTAACGTGATGGGAGCTATTTTGTTTGTCGCTTTGTGGATGATTGTGAGTACCTTATAGAGTATCCTTTGTTTAATGGGAAGCCAATGTAGGTTACTAAGGATTGGGGTGATGTGATCTTTTTTGTTAGTGCTTGTTAGAATTCTGGCAGCAGAATTCTGTACCATCTGTAATGGTTTGATCGTGTTGTTGGGAAGACCTAGTAGCAGGGAGTTGCAATAGTCGAGCTTAGATAATATAATGGATTGTAGTACTAGCCTGAAGTCGGAGAAGTAAAGGAGGGGTTTAAGCTTTTTGAGGACTTGCAGTTTGTAAAAGCAGTCCTTTGTGGTATTGTTTACAAACTTTTTTAGGTTAAGATGATTGTCAAGCCATGCTCCAAGGTCTCTGACGTCAGTTGAGAACATGTTATTAGCGTTTGGTAGAGAGAGGCTAGAAGAGATTGTGAGGGGATCTTGAGAGACAATGAACATCTCGGTTTTATTGGCATTCAATACTAGGTTGAGGCTTGAGAGTAATTCCTTAATGGGCTGTGGGCATTCGTTCCAGTAAGTGATGGTTTTTTGAAGGGATTCTGTAATCGGGAGAAGAATTTGAATGTCGTCTGCATAGAGGTAATGGGTAAGCTTGAGGTTTGAGAGTAGGTGGCAGAGAGGGAGGAGGTAGATATTGAATAGGGTGGGAGAAAGTGAGGATCCTTGCGGGACTCCTTGCTCTGTAAGGATTGGATGCGATTCTTTGTTGTTTATCCTTACTTTGTAGAATCTGTTGCTTAGGAAGGAGTGAAACCATAAGATTCTAATTCACAGACTAAAAGAAATAGGCATCACCGGCACCATTCTCCAATGGTTTCAATCATTCCTCACCAACAGAACCTTTAAAGTAACCCAAGGAAATACAACATCAGAAAGAATACCCCTCTCACAGGGAGTCCCCCAAGGCTCATCTCTATCCCCCACCCTCTTCAACGTCTATATGCTGCCACTATGCAATTACTTAGACAAAACAGGACTCACCTACTTTCTTTACGCCGATGATGTACAGATACTGCTCCCCATCAGAGACAACATCGACAACGCACTAAACCAATGGGAAACATACAGGACAAACATAACCACCATCCTCTCAGAAATGGCACTGACGCTCAACCAGAACAAGACAGAAATACTTCACCTCACCAGAAAATCCTCAATACCCATAACGGATCCCTCAACCCTAACCAAATACAACATACTCCCGACGGTTAGAGACCTCGGAGTCATCCTGGACCAAGAACTGAACTTCAAACAACATATCAAGACACTGATAAAAGAAGGATTCTACAAACTCCAAATCCTGAAGAAACTCCAACCTCTACTTCATCCCCCAGACTACCGGACGGTACTGCAATCCCTCCTTTTCGCTAAAATTGACTATTGCAACGCCCTCCTGACTGGCCTTCCCACATCCACCTCCATCTCCTACAAAATGCCGCAGCACGGTCACTAACGAATAAGAAAAAAACAGATCACATCACGCCAGAACTCAAACAACTCCACTGGCTACCTGTCCCATTCAGATCTCAATACAAAACACTCATGCTCATTCATAAAGCATTACATAATGACAAAGCCAGCTGGTTACAAAGACCTCTGACCACCTGCATCCCCACTAGAAATCTCCGCTCTACCAACACAGGCCTACTCCCCATTCCCCCCACAAAGGAAGTACATAAAGTCTCCACGAGAGAACGCGCCGCATCCGTAGTGGGTCCTATGGAACAACCTTCCAACCGCTCTCAGAATTGATCCTTCTACACCCTCCTTCCGAAAAAACCTCAAAACTTGGCTCTTCCGGAAAGCTTTCACCCTAGACAAATAACCCTGCCACAGTCCCCCCTCCCACCTTATATCATGCCTCACCCTTCCTCTGTACATAGTTAATTTATTAAACCTTTTATAATGCTGTATTAAGTTATGCTATTCAAACATGTTATAATAATTTGTGTAAAACCGTTTGGCATATTGCCAGTTACTCAGTTAAGCTGTTATAATGTACTATGTCATTACAAGGTTCGCCTTAGACATATTGTTATATGTAAACCAATGTGATATGCCAGATCGAATGTCGGTATAGAAAAATAAATAAATAAAATAAATAAATACGCATATTTTTGGGTTTCGTGGGCACATTTACCTGAGGAAAAAAGGGGCAGTTTCTGCATTCCAGGGTGGGGCTAAGAGGTACATGCGAAAATTGCTATTTTATA